>NC_040910.2:35887881-36512881 GCF_004126475.2 Phyllostomus discolor
GGCCCGCACAGGGAGAGGCTACTTAGATGGGATGGTCAGGTAAGGCCTCTCTCAGGAGGTTACATCTAGGCTGAGTGGTAAAGGATTCCAGCTGGGGGAAGCACATCACAGGCAGATGGAACAGTCTGCATGGGGGCTCAGAGGCAAGAAGGAGTTTGATGGGCTGTAAGAGTGTGCCAACGGGTACCCAGAGGACAGTGCGCTGGGGAAAAAGAGGCCTGAGGCTGAAGCCATGGTGGGAGTTTGGACTTTATTGTAAGTGCACGTGGGAGGGTTTCAAACAGAGGAGAGAGCAGATCTGATTTGCATGTTTACTAGGCTCACTTGGCGGCTGTCACAGAACAGGTTAGAAAGCTGTCTTCCATCATTGACAGTCCTTACTGTTTCTGACTGAATTTTCAATCTCTTAGCTCACTCTGACATTGAATGGGTTTTGACATCCATATTCTCAGAATGAAAACTGACTCTTAAACTTAACCATGGACACTTCCTGCTGCTTCTAACACAAGCATATCATGGTACTCATCTCTCTCCTACTCTCTGCTCGGGCACCTGCATGTGCTCATTCTGGGTCTTCGTGTTGGTCCAGCAAGGCTCAAGAATCCCAGTGTGGGGCAGCAGTTCCTTTAGGTAGGAAAAAAGGGGAAGGCCAGATGAGCTGAACTGCATGCAGGCCTTTAACCCCAAGGAATGCTAGATGCCATTCGACTTGAGAGCTGTGTCAAGCAAATCTTGGGGGAAATGGCCAATGATTTAGTTCTCTGAAATAAAGTATGTTGAAGTCAGTATGCTTGAATTCTACACATTTGCTTTGAGGGCTTGGTTTGGATTAAGTCTGTAGGGTTTGTGACCCCAGTGGTGTAGCTGAGGTGAACAGGCCGCTGCAGTGCCCAGTTCCAGGTGGGGGATTTCTCTGAGGGCTCACACGGAATTCAGAATGTGGTCCAATTTTCATACTTTGTGTCAAAGCATATCCTTGTTTTCTTTTCATGTAAATGTGATCTAACCTGGGTCTCTAGAGTAAGACGGGCCTTGTTAGCCTTTGGCTTTGTGGACCTGGCCAGCCGCGTGGATACTGTGAGGTGCCCATGCCTGCTTGTGCACTTCTTCCTGCCCTTTGGAGGTCCCACGCCTTTTCTTACCTAAGAGCTGTCCTCTGCGTCTTTCATTAGCCTGGAATAGAAACCCACCCCTCCCCCACCCTGAATAACCTGCCTACATAACCTCTGCTCATCCTTCAGTTCTCAGCTTACTCTCACGCCCTCCCAGAAGCCTTCGCTTCCCCCATCCCACTCCTGCCTTTTATGTGTTCCTGTCACATTGTGCCCTTCTCCTTTGTGAGACTTCTCGCAGTGGTGCTTGTTTAATGCCTGTCTTTCTTGTTAGGCAAGAGGTCTGAGAGCGTGGGATGTTTTGTTCACTCTCTGTCATTCTCCCAAAGTACCCTTTAATGAAAAAATTGCTCATCAGGTCACTGTTGTCTGTGTGTTGTTGTAGAGCCTTGTCCATCCCCTTTGTCATTGTATCTCAACACCCACCACACTGCCAGCACGGCACAGGGCATCGTGGTGTTGGGGATGAGGAGATGTGGGTGTTGTGGACAGGGGGCCAGTGTGGAGTCACATGTGCCGGTGTGTGCCTCCCAGGGCCCGTCTTCCTGTCTCCTCTTGGCCAAGTCTCGACTCTTGAAGCCTTAACTTCTTTATCGAGAAAAAAAAGGAAAGATAGTCTAATCACACAATCACACTTCAGAGGATCATGGTGAGAATCAAATGAGGTAATAATTGTAAAGTGCCTACTTATTATCATGGAGCCTGCTGAGTCCTGCTCTCCTCCTTTTTAAGGATGTAGGGTCCCTAGTTTGGGGGGTACCATGGCAACACGCCCTGCTGAGATGCTTCACCTGCCAGAACCCAATTTCTTCCTCAAAACTTCACTGTCCATCACTGTCTCTTGGCCAAATTTTTCCCCTCAGGTGTCTGCTCTTGGGGATATGAAAATGGGCTCCTCCTCACAATTCTGGGGACCCCCTCACTATTCTGGTGATCTCTCCACTGGGCCTCATGCAGGTGTGACCAAGGGGATTGTTCTTTCTGTGCGAGGGTTCCTAGGAGTTGTCTCGCTAATAGCGGTGAATTATGTGAGTGCCTGGATTCAGATTCTACTCATATAGTGTCTCTGTCACCCTGGAAGCCTGGTAATTACCTTCATTGTACAAATGAGAGCTCAGGGCTTTTCTCATCCCTTTCCAAGGCCAGGAAGGGGTGGGACCAGGTTCTCTGGCTCTGGAGCCCTCGCTCCCACCCTTAACCAGATGGTGGATAGTGTAGCATTTATCTGATGGTCCCTGGTGCACAGCCCTAGGGAGGACCTTGGAAAGCTCTCTGAGAGGGTCTTCTAGTGACAATATCCAGGTGTGTTGGCCTCATTTTTCAGTTCATCTGATCGATTCACAGAAAACGTCTGTGGTTTCATTCTGGATTTTGCAAGCCCCGTGTGATTTTGCTGATTGTCTCATGGGGCCGTGATTCTGAACTGATGGGTCTTATTTCTAAAAACTTCACTCTCCAGGGCTGTCCAGTAACCTTAGAAGTCTCTTTCTGCATTTGGAAAAGTGACCGATGGATGGAGTGAACTGGAGTTTTGGCCATGCATTTTTTCATTTGTGGCAGCTTCTCTGCTGTCCAGGCCCTTTTTTGCATAACTTCTTTCCATCTTGGACCACTAGTGCTAGAAGAAGGTATTAGTCCAAGTTCTTCAGAGAAAGAGAACAAACAGAATACTATATCCACCCATCCATCCATCCATCCTCCCATCCATCCATCTGTGTATCTACATTTATTTTAAGGAAGTGGCTTGTGTGATATTGTGGGAGCTGACAAGTCTCAAATATGCAGTGCAGGCCGGCATGCTGAAGATTCAGGTAAGAGCTGGTGTTGCAGCCTTGAATCCAAATTCTATCTACCCAGCAGCATGCTGGAAACTCAGGCAGGGTTGCTATGCTGCAGTCTTGGACAGAAGTCCTTTTTCTTTAGAAAACTTCACACTTTACTCTTAGGGCCTTCACCTGATTGTACGAGGTCCACTCATATTATCGCAGGCAATCTGCTTTCCTCAAAGTCCACTGTCTTCAACATAATCACATCTAAGAAATAACTTCACAGAAACATCCAGGCTTGTGTTTGTCCAAACAGCTGGGTGCCAGAGCTGAGCCGAACGGGAGGTGAGTAAAATTCACCACCGTGAAGAGTCGGTGGAGCGCTGTCATCTCAACATCTGTTGCTACCACCCGTATGACCCTCCTCATTCTCACCTACCACCAAAAATTGCACTGAAGTTTGGACGACTCCTGACTTTCTTTCCTCCTTCCAAAATAATCCTGGAGCAATCTCTCTGGCTTTCACCCCTCGTTTGCCACCCTGACTGCTCAGCTCCGCCCCTGCAAAGCTCTGTGGATCATTTCAAATACTTCTGTTTGCTGCCTCTGTTCAAACTTTTCCAATGAACTCTTTGGGAATCCTGGAATAGCCGAAGCATCCTCTCAGAACTTGTCCAAATACCAAGAAGCAAGGGAAAATAGTATTCATTCAATGTTTGCAAGTATTATGACTAGTGTGTTAGTTGTAGATAAAAATTTATGACACGGTAGAATTGTACATTCATGTGTTTATGAGCGTATAATGGAACCCTTCTTTCATCAGCAGATATAGTATATTTATGATATATTTTTGCCAATTCTTACATAAATTTTTCCTGTAAATAATCAGAGAACTATTTTATAGATGCCACATCTTTGCTTTTGTGGTATGTCAATGGTGCTCAATCAATATCCAATTATAATATGGTTTCCACAAGGAAAATATAACCTGCTTTATGATGACATTATGAAGTAGATTCCCAGAATTTATTTTAACCAGTGGGTGGGTGTTCAGTGACCTTTCGTCTCTGACCTCTGACTTGCCTTCCTCACCCTCCCTGAGGCTCGGCAGTGCCCCAGTGTCGGTGGAGACCATTGCCGATGGTTAATACAAGAGAGACTAGTCCAAATATCCTACACTAAGTTTCTATCTGTTCTAGATGATCAGACATAATCCATAAAGATGAAATGTTTGCCTTCTAAAAAGACATTTGTACATTTCTTGGTTTCAGAAAGGAGCCTCAAACTGACATCTCTGTATGTTTTTAAATGAAAGAAACCTTCGAACAAATCCTCTAATTCTCCTTCCAGGAAAAGCCCCCAGGCCTCGTTTTCTGGTTTATTCTGTGGGGGAGCTTTCCACCCCGAGGACCCTGTGTTCATGAGCACTCTGGGTCCTGGGGGTGGTGGGGCAGTCAGTGGTGACGCCTGAGCAAAACCTATAACCATTCAGTGAAACAGGGGTCCAGGGGGTTTCGGGTAGGTACACAGAGCTGGGAAAGAGGGGAGTCGCAGTAGTTTGGAAAACCTTCAGAGAAGGCTTTGAAGGCACACTTGGTTTGCCTGGAAAAGAGGGAGAGAGAGGCAAGAGCCGAGGCTGGGGTAGGAGTGAGTATGGCTGGAGAGGGAGGGCCAGGAATGGGCCCCACACACTGGAGGGGCTCGTGGAGAGGGTGGGGCAAGGAGGATGAGGCTGGCCATGGAACTGTGTGAAGGACATATGGTAGAATTTCTTCAGAAATCAGGGGAGAGGAATCAGAGAAGGTTCTTAGGAGAGAGAGGATGAAGAGTGTGTTTGGGGAGAATGAGTCCAGGTGAATTGGGGGAGCAGAGAGACGCCAGAGTCCAGCAATTGGGATGATGAAGGTTGAGCCTCACTGGCCATCTGCCCACACTAGGTCCAGGACTCAAACTCAGCGCCCTGGATTCCTGGTCCAGGTTCTTCTGGGTGAGAAGGTTGGTAGAGACCAGCCACCGGTACTTGGCAGGCGCCCCCTCTGGGCAAAGTGTATGACAGGTGGAAAGTGTGCTCATTTATTTCCTGCCTTATTCTGCAGAAGACTTGTTATTACTATTATTGCCATTGTTTTAGGGTATGATTTCCTTCATATGGAGCTTTTAAAGAAATAGAGATGTTTCTGGAAAGCAGACCATCTCCAGGTTCTTTGTCCCCGACACAAATCAAAAATATCTACCCAATGAAACACAGTGGAGGAGCTAAGTTCTGAACACGGGACCAGGGACTGCAGAGAGGAGCAGAGGGGAAGGGCTGGGGTGGGGGCGGGACTTATTGGCTGTTCTTCTTCCTGGTGCCAAGTCTTTTAGACGTTTATGCCCACCCTACCCCATCAGGTTGAGAGTGGTACCCTCATTTTGCAAAGAAACGAGGGCTTAAATAACTTGGTCCAGAGCCAATTCAGAAATCTGGACCCTGGGTCAAACCAAGTCAAAATTCAGACTTGGAATTCAGATTCTCGAAGGTCCCCTTATCTCTGCACAAGGGAAAAAATATCTGGGAAAACTCTTACTCTTATATTAAGGTATCTCATTTCATTTCTTTCTCTTGGATATTTTTGGGGGAGAGGAGAGGGTTTTACAGAAAATAGCAAGAAAGAGTCTCAGTCCAACATTTGCGGATTTGGGGTTTGCTCAGGGCTCTTGGGACCGTGCCCACTGGAGCTTGCCCCTAGAAGACAGACAGAGAAAGGGGGGGCAGGATTCCAGACCATCAAGAGGAAAAACACCAAGGCGTACGAACAGGAGGTACACCCCTGCACCTTGTCTGTGTTCTGCCTGTGTGAAAACTGGTAAATTTACTATTTGCAAGGTGGTGAGGGACTCGACACTTACAGCTATGGCAAAGAAATAGTCAAAAAAGTGGCTGCCCCCCTGCATGTGTTGGGACAACTTCTTCGCCTTTCCAAAAAAAAAAAAGAAATTAAGCAACTCTACAGGGTAAAGCGATGACAAAAGAAGCGTTTTCTCACTGTTGGCCCAGTCTCCCTGTGGGTCCACCAGGGCGGGCGGATTCGTGTCTGCACGGATGCCGTGTCTGCAGGTACAATTGTATGTCTTGCTTTTATCGCTTTTTTTTTCAAACACACTTCCGTGAGTTGAAATCACTTATCTAGTTGCCATTAGTTGTAGCTTCAGAATAACCTAGAATGTTGATTTACTGTCATTTCCTTTACCATTTCCTTAACTTGGGGGGAAGTGGTGGTACCCACTATAGGGGTGTAAGTTCTTTCCAAACTTTTAATTTTTACATGAAACCTTTGTGAACCTCTTCGTAAAAGTTATCTTTTTTCCTCTTTGGTGTTCTTGGAGGCTCTTCTCCAAAGTGGGATTGCTAGGGGAAGAGGCACGTGGTGGGGCCGTGGCGCCAGGTGTGGAGTGTGGAGGGCAGGTGTGCATGGGGATGGGGGGGGTTGGCCTAGAGGGCGGGCGCACGTGGAGTGCCGACAGCTGCCGGGTCCAGGGGTCCAGGGCGCAGGTGCTCTGTCTGTAGTAGTGTCTTCCCCCTAAACTCAATTTCTTATTTATTTAGTTACTTCATTTTTTCGGTCTAAAATTTCCATTAGATTCTTCTCGATCTCTTCTATTTCTTTGCCGAGACTTCCAAAGTTTTTGGTGGTTAAAATATCTTTTTAATGCTTATTGAAACACTTTTATGCTGATTTCCCCCAAATCTTGGTCGGGTAATTCTCAAATCTCCGTGGTCGCAGTGTGGTTGTCTATTGATTTTCGGTTTTTATTCCGTTTGAGATCTTTGGATCTGGTACAATGTATGATTTTGACTGAAACCTGGACATTTTGTGTATTACATTATAAAACTCCGGGTCTTTTTAAACGTGCCTGTGCTGGCTTCCTCGGACGCCACAGCTCCGGCTCCGGGAGAAGGGGACAGGCTGCCTCAGCGTTGCCCCCGGGAGGTGAGGTGGGGATCCCCCCTCAGCCTCTGCTGACACCGCAGGGGCGGCTCCCTCCTGACTGCTGGGGAGGGGGAAGAGTTGCTCGCTCCCGCTAGGCTTCCCCTGGGGCCAGCTTGTCTGGGAGGGGTGCGAGTGCCTGCTCCCAGGTGGTCTCCCCTGGCACGTCGGGTGGGGGGCGGGGACTGCTCTGGTTTCTGCTGTGTGGTTGTGGTGGTGAACGTCCCCACCCTCCAGCAGGCCACCTCTGGCGCCTCCTCGCTGCCAGGGAGGCGTGGAAGCCTAGACCCCCAGGGTGGTCCCCACTGACCCCCGCAGGGGGGTGAACACCCAGGTCCGTACTCTTTGACGTGATTGGAGGGGGCATGCTGCAGTGCCTGGTTACAGCCTGGAAAGGTGGGGATCGGGCTCCCCTCAGGGCCTTTGCTGGCACGGGCAGGTTGGGGCCACGATTTCTTCTCATCACGTTTGTCTGGAGTAGAGCTGGTGGTGTCTAAATGCCTTCCACTTGGCTAAGCTGACCCTTTTCTGCTTTCTCCCCTTTTTTGCTAGAGAGAGCAAGCTTTTGTTTTTGTTGTGCTTTTTTTTTTTTGTCTGCACTCATTTGTGTTTCTGAGTTGGCAGCTTCTTAGCCCAGGTCTGTGACCTGTGTGGCCAGAGAAAACCCAGGGTGCTCACTACCAGGTGCCTCCGGAGCCAAAGGCCCTACGGCCAGCCGTGTTTTCTCCACCTTCCAGTCTTCCTCTGCTGGTTTCATGCTGAAACGTCCCGAGTGTTCTTGTCCTTAGCCGGAGGGGCAGGGAAAAGAATGTTTACTCCATCCTCCTGGAAGCCGAAGTCTCCAGAGCATATTATATCACCCAGGCGATTAGGTTTCGACATAGTCTTTCTTCATAGCCTGAATTTTCTGCACTCGGATTTTGTAGCCCACCATTCTGCTTATTTCACTGCAGTGGTTTCGATGCACCCGACTAATGATGCATTACATAAACTATGAATGGAAACTTAGTCACAGTATCGCTGGGGGCTCTAAAGAATCCTTTTCAGCTTCAGACCCATACTGGCCTGATGGGCTGAGGCACATCCGGGACATATGGGGCAGTCCTCAGATATTAGAAAAGCAGAATATTTATTTCCATGATTGCCTCTCTCCAAAGAGGTCTTTACATTTTGCACATTTTCAAAGCATCCTCCTACCCCACCTTGAGTCCTTAGCTTTGTGTACACTTTCTCTAGAGTGAAACTCCCCTCCGCACGTGACCGGATTCCTCCCACTTGGGGGACGGCCACCCCTACTTACTCCTGCCTGCTCACTTTCGAGCCTTCGGACTAAATAATTTGCCATCACTTGGGAGTTTTCTCCAAGGCCTTTTAAAACTCATTCCTTATTCATTACTTCACTCCTACCTCCACCTGCCCCCATACTCACCAGAGAAAAGATGCAGAACTTTGGGGCGCAAGCAACCCCCAAGAGGTTCCTGGGCCCTGACAGATAAGGCCGAGTCTTCCTGTCTGCTCCTGGAGGGACAGACAACAATAGGCTTTCTGCACAATGTTGCTGTCAAAGTGAGCGTATTGTGAAATGAGTCTCCTTGTTGCTCTAAGTCAGAGAACAATCTCTTTCCTTGGCTTTCTTTCTGGGTGTCCTCTTCCGTTTCCAGACACCCTTACCAGCGCGTCAGCATTCTTTCTGCACTAAGAAGAGGATCAAAGTGAAGGTCCGATTCCCGGCTTGGCATTAATGGGTTGCATACATGGAATAATAAATGATGTACTTTTGATTGAATGATTAGAACACCAGAAAGATCAATTCTCTGGATCTCAGACAGTGTCTGTGGGTTTTAGGTTGTTTGACCTTGAGCATAGATCTGGCGGAAACAGGCCCAGGATGCAAAAATCTATGCATCACAGGCCCCTGTGTCCCCTCTCAGGAAAGGAGTTGTAATTCATACCCACAGGCAGATCAATACCGCGGTGTCTTCAGCTGTGTGCAGTTTTTGCACAGTGATTGTATCCATGGTGCTTGTACCCGAAGGACATCCTGCTGTTCCCGCGGTGTCTTTGGCCAGTTGAGGAATTTAAAGCTGTATGCTTCACCAGTAGCCGAGGGCGTATTCTGATGCAGGAGGGAGGATGTGCTGCTGTCTCGTAGCTGCTGTAACAAACTACTGAAAGCATGGTGGCTTAAAACAATTGAAATTTATCCTCCCACAGCTCTGGGGGCCAGCAGTCTGAAGTCAGCCAGGGCAGTGCTCCCTGGGCCTGGCGGAGAGCACACCCCCACCTCCTCCTGCACCCCCCCCACCTCCTCCTACACCCCAGGGGCCGAGTCCCCAGCCTCTGCCTCTGCCTTCACCTGCCTGCCTCCCCACAGGAGTGTCTGTGTCTTCTCTCTCCCTCTCCTGTCTCTCTCAAATCTCCCTGTCCCTCTCTCTTTTTTTTTCTTTAATCCTCACCCGAGGACATGTTTCCATTAATTTTTAGAGAGAGAGGAAATGGGGGATGGTGAGAGAGAGAGAGACATGGATTTGTCCTCCCACCCCCATGCACCCCCATGCACCTGACTGGATGTCAAACAGGCAGCCCAACCTTGTCAGTTCACGGAATGATGCTCCAGCCAACTGAGCCATGTGGCAGGGTACTTGCTCACACACTCTCTCTCTCTAAAGATTTTATTTATTTATTTCTGAGAGAGGGCAAGGGAGCGAGAAAGAGAGGGAGAGAAACACTGATGTGTGAGAGAGACATCAATTGGTTACCTCTCACACACCCCCTACTGGGGACCTGGCTGGCAACCCAGGCACATGCCCTGACTGGGAATCAAACCGGCGATCTTTCGTTTGTCAGGACGCGCTCAATCCACTGAGCCACACCAGCCAGGGCAGGGCTCCCCCTCTTACCTCCTCCTCTTAGGATCTTCCCAAGATCCTTACCTTAATTACCTGTAAAAAACCCTTTTTGCAAATAAGTTGACACTCACAGGCTCCATGTGAATATCTTTCTGGGGTCTCTGTTTTAGTCCCCCTAATGCAGAGGACCAAGAATGACCCCGAACTGGATGACCTGTAGATACTATCTCTCTGGCTCCATGCCTGGCTCTTCGGGACATAGAAGGTTTTTTCAGACTGACATGCTAGATAGCTCCTGGGACAATACAGGAATGATTATGTTACTGTATAAGCACTATCATTCTGATTATTTCTTTAATTCCGATAGTGAAATCTCACTGGTGTTAAGTATGATTTCTAAGACTCAGATATGCAAAAGGAAACCCTTAATTGTTTCTCCATAATTTCTATCTCAAGCTTCATTTACCTCATCAAAATTTAGTCAAGCCACTTCTGAAAACCTCAGCCCCTTCAATGATTTCTCAGTCCTTTTAGATTTACTGGCCTCCCCCACTGCCTTCTCCGAGAGCCGCTTCTCTGTTCCCAGTGTAGGTGGGGCACAGAGACAGTGGCCACAGGCCAGCCTCTGAACCCACGGGGTCTGCACTGAAAACCCGGACCTCTGCTCTTAGTCGCGCAGCCTTGGTGCCTGGGGAGCAGACTGTGAGATGCAGGGTGCTTGCTAAGGAGGGCCCTCGGGATCAATACCCTCGAAGGGAGGGGATAGAAGCAGGAGTGGACAGAGGAAGATGTCCAACTGTCATGATGCAGGCCCAATGACCGCTTTGGCCAACCTCACAGAAAGCCCTGGAGCTAGTAGGACACGTGTTCAGACTTGTCTGAAGTTGGGAACGAAGTAGGGCATGTTCCCTCGTTGGGACCAGTCAGTGGATGCTGGCTGCCCCGGAAAGTGACGTGATCTCGGGCCAGGCAGCTCACAGCAGCCGAGGCAACCCCGTAAGGGGCTCACATCTGAAGGCCATCTGCCTGTAGCCAGCCCCCTACGTAGCTGCAGATCTGGGCACACTACAGTGTCCCCTGAGGTCCATTATGCAGCCTGGATCTGCTTCCCCATCGGTTTTTGGGCAGCAGCTACTCCGGGACGTGTGGGCATGTTTCCTCCAGGGAGCCGTTTGCAAGAGGAAGGTCTGAGGGATGCACTACAATACCCACCTCTGGGCCACACTGACGCTCAGCCATGTCTCCCTCCTCTGCTCTGTACTCTGATCCCCCCAACCTGTTAGCACCTTTGCTGGTCCCGCTGCCTAATCTGGTGGCCGTAACTCAGACTCTTACTGCGGAGGGCAGATGAGCCCTGTCACCAAGCCCTTCTCAGCGGGGTTCCCTGCAGTGTCCATTTTCTGTCCAGATTAGACAATGAAGTGTCGATAGTCACTCGAGTGGACACTTTTTAACCCCGATTTGTCACAGCAGCCCCACCCCCTTTTGACAGTCACTGTCAATTAGCCCTGCTAGGACAGTGCCGCCGGGGCCCCTGGGCTCAAGGAGCTGAAGTGCACGGGTGGCAACCACAGCCTAAACTTCAACGAGAATCTCGCCATGTCCACTAGAAGAGGTGTTCTCCCTCCGGGACCCATGGCTTGCAGAGCCCAGAGTGGTCAGGGCAGGGAGCCCAGGTTCCCCCTGCAGGTCACTGAGTGTGCTATCAGGTGACACCACCCCTTCGTGCCCAGGCTACGAATTCTTCTTTCCGGGGCACAGCCTGCTTTAAAAGTCATGATTAGAAATGGGGACTGGATCGGGGATGCCCCATCACCTGACAGGCTGGCTGTTGCGTTTCAGCGGCCGACTTCCCAGCGGTCCCCGACCCGGGGTGGTTACTGGCACTGTTCCCTCCAGGGTGGTCGGGTGGGCTGTTCCTGTCCTGAGGAGTTTTCTCTCGTGCGCCACTGGCGCTCTGTGGACTCCCTGGGGGTGACCCTCTGTAGACCCCCAGAGCTCCCTCTCCCTGTGCAGCCCTCTGTCCTGCCCACTCCGGCCTCCTCGTCCCTCCGGGTTCCCAGATGTGTCTTCCCAGTCTCGGAAGTCTTCGGGGTTCCGCCTGGCTGCCTTCTCTGCACCGAGCCTTGGACACTCTCGAGAGGCCTTGCCACCCGGGGCGGCCAAAGGGCTGGCCTTGTTTATTTCCTGTCTCGGCAATCACAGTCCTTCCCTGCCCGATGTCCACTGTCTTGAAAACCATTTTTTATGTGTTTTGCCCACGCGGAGGTGGTTTCAGCAGGGAGGGTGGTTCTCAGTGGAAGCAGAATTCAGCTGGGGTTTTCTAAACCTAAAGGCAAGACATTTTATTCTTCCTCAGGTTTCTCCACGACCCCGTTCCCTTTGGGGTGGTGGAGTCTGGAGCGCCCTGGCCTGCAAAGTGAAGGGTCATAGGTTACAGTAACCAGGGAAATAAAAAACAAATACAAACCAATGCCGCTGAACAACATCGCCTCTCGTTCCGCCCAAATGGTGACTCATGCAATTTCTTTCACTTAATCAAGTTTTATTGTCTTAGCTGAGGAAGAGACTCAGAAGATTCTGTTGATATCTAAACCCTATTTATCCTTGGTTTTATTTTTGTGGGAGAAACTGTCCAACCACACGCACAGTTCCTCCAAGGAAAAAATCTCCCAGTTTCAGGAAATTCAAAGGCAGCCCACGGAGAACCCAGTGCGCCCAGCAGCCTTCGCTTGCCCCAGCGTGGCGGATCCATTCCTGCCGGCTTCATGGCGGAGAGAGCCGGAGTTTTGTTTGTGTGTCTGGGTCTCGAAAGCTGAGTGTCAGTCTCTGCAGCATCACAGCTGCTTTGCCAAAGGGCCTCACTGGTGCAGGGGAGAGAGAGGAACCAGCCTGGATGCTCCTGGGGCCCTGAGAGCCTCCCTCTCCAGCAGGCACCACAGGGAAAGAAAGCGCAGGCTGGAACTCCGGGCATCTGGGCCCCTTTCAGAGCCTCTGGCTGTTTATAACCCGCTCTGTTGTGTTGAACTAACCTAGAAATCAAAACCCCAGCAGAATGGGTGCTGTGATTAAGTGAACTCCATTGAGGTGAGCCGAATATTCATTATGGTTGCTCTCCAAAGGGCCAGGGGCAAAATTGCAACATTCAATTGAAACTGAGGCTGGAGCCAATGATCACTCTCATAGAAAGAACTTGCAGGGTATGAGAATGAATTTGATGTTTTATTAAAAATTCAATTTTTTGCGGTTGCTTAAAGTGGAAAACATACACTTGTTATATATGGCTTCATACGCAGCCATATAACAATTTTTGGCATTTTGGTTAAGCATGTCTTTATTTCCTGCATCGTTCAAATTATTCATAACACAATTTAGCTTTTTGATAATCCATTGGTGAGATACATTATGAGTTCTGCTAAACACAAGCACTGGTTTTCAAAAACATTTTAAAATATATTTTATTGATTATGCTATTACAGTTGTCCCATTTCCTCCCCTTCACTCCCTTCCAGCCTGCACACCCTCTCCCAGCCACGTTGCCCCCTTTTAGTTCATGTCCATGTGTCATAAGTTCTTTAGCTTCTACATTTCCCATACTATTCTTACCCTCCCCCTGTCTATTTTCTACCTACCATCTATGCTACTTATTTTCCGTACATCTTCCCCCTCTCTCTTCCTCCCACTCCCCTGTTGCTAACCCTCCATGTGATCTATATTTCTGTGGTTCTGTTCCTGTTCTAGTTGATTGCTTAGTTTGTTTTTTTTGTTTTAGGTATGGTTGTTAATTGTGAGTTTACTGTCATTTTACTATGCATGTTTTTTATCTTCTTTTTCTTAGGTAAGTCCCTTTGACATTTCATAAAATAAGGGCTTGGTGATGATGAACTCCTTTAACTTGACCTTATCTGAGAAGCACTTTATCTGTCCTTCCATTCTAAATGAAAGCTTTGCTGGATAGAGCAATCTTGGATATAGGTCCTTGCCTTTCATGACCTGGAATACTTCTTTCCAGCCCCTTCTTGCCTGCAAGGTCTCTTTTGAGAAATCAGCTGACAGTCGGATGGGAACTCCTTTGTAGGTTGCTGTTTCCTTATCTCTTGTTGCTTCTAGGATTCTCTCCTTCGTTTTTACCTTGGCTAATGTAATTATGATGTGCTTTGGTGTGTTCCTCCTTGGGTCCAACTTCTTTAGGACTCTCTGAGCTTCCTGGACTTCCTGGAAGTCTATTTCCTTTGCCAGATTGGGGAAGTTCTCCTTTATTATTTGTTCAAATAACTTTTCCACATGTTGCTCTTCCTCTTCCCCTTCTGGCACCCCTATAATTCGGATGTTGGAATGTTTAAAGATGTCCTGGAGGTTCCTAAGCCTCTCCTCATGTTCTGAATTCTTATTTCTCCATTCTTTTCTGTTTGGTTGTTTCTTTCTTCCTTCTGGTCCACTCCATTGATTTGAGTCCCAGTTTCCTTCTCATCACAATTGGTGCCCTGTACGTTTTCCTTCATTTCACTTGTTGTAGCCTCCATTTTTTCATCTAATTTGCAACCAAATTCAACCAGTTATGTGAGCATCCTGATCATCAGTGTTTTGAATTGTGCATCTGATAGGTTGGCTATCTCTCCGTCGCTTAGTTGTATTTGCTGTGGAGCTTTGATCTGTTCTTCTGTTCAGGCCATTTCCTGTTGTGCCTGTTACATAGAGGGGCAGAGCCTTAGGTGTTTGCCAGGGGCGGGGCAACCCAGTCGCTGGGTTATGACACAGTATGTGCGGGCGGGGTCCGAGAGAGAACAATGGTACTTGCTCCTCTCTCCCTTGGATTTTAGTCCCTTCCTCTGCTTCCCCTGAGCTAACGGGGCCTTTCTGGTGCTGATTCCCGTGTGGGTGGGCTTGTGTATATTCTAGGACCCTGAGGGTCTCTCCAAGGAGCTCTCCTGTGAGGCTGGGAGTCTCTTCCTGTGCCTCAACCCCCACAGGTGTTTTCAGTCAGTGTCCTGAGGTTCTATTTCCCAGTGCTGGGACCCAGGGTTGTGCAGTCTATCTTGCTCCCCAGTTTCACCTGGTTTCTCTGCGTGCTAATGTGGGGCTGCCCGGACAGCCAGCTGCCTTGCGCCGCAGTGCCTCATTTCACAGTCACCGCCTCTCTGCGTCTGCCAGCTGCCTGTGCACCCAGGGTCCGCTCACTGCTGTCTTGCACGCAGGATGCCTTATGTGCCTGGGATGCCTTACGTGTCCGGTGCCACCGCCTTTTGTGCCACAACCCCTCTCTGCCCGGCTGCCTGACTCCGTCCCTCCTACCAGTCTGGATGAATGTGTATATTTGAACTCTTTGCTTGTCCAACTTCCATACAGTTCAATTTTCTGTCAGATCTGGTTGTTACCTTGTCTCTAAACTGTTGCTGACCTTATTTTGGTTGTGCGAGGAGGCACAGTGTGTCTACCTATGCCTCCATCTTGGCCGGAAGTCCTGGTTTTCAAATATAGTGTTTCAGATGTACAAGTCGCCTGTACACAGCTGAGCTGATGGTTTAAGATGTGCAGGTCTTCATCCTCAAACCTTCGGAATGTTCACACTGAGCAAGGTGACCTTTGGACTGGGCTAAAGACGTTCTTTAACATTAGCATAGCTGAAGAATAACTCAGCTTATTTGCACCTGTAAAAAGTCCTTCCTTGACTTATTAACACCAGCCGAAATTCCTTCCTTCTATTCAGGTCACTTGTGCCCCTTCCTTGCTTACAAACACCTCTTGCCTGCACCCCCTAATCGGAATGCTGTTTAGGTTTCTGAATTACAATTCTTTTTGTATCTCACATAAAAGCTTGTTGCCTCCCACCTTCATTTTTATTTTTAGGGTAACGCGGTCAACATCTGAACGTTGACCACGAAGCAGCACTGACGTCGCCAGAGCCAGGGCCCCGGAACACAGACACGGTCACCGGGCTGTGTTCCAGGAGGAGGGCGTGCCAGGACTTTAGGGTTAAATGTCCACACTGGTCCCCGCAGCCCCGAGACCGAGCCTACAAAGGAATACTGTTACATCTTTACTGCTGTAAGGTTAGAACTCAAGTTCCAACAGTACGACACTCCAGGGCAGAAGTCATAATACTGCCGCCACTCAGCAACTAGGTTCTTTCTGTGTTTACCATGCTGGACATTTGCAACACCAAATAGGTGCTTGCTTTTGAAGTCACGCTAAAAAAACATAATTAATCCTTTCACAGGGAGCCCCAACAGGTATTTTCCCTTTGGGACCAATATTGCGGCCAGATGGGCTCTTGTGGTTCTGCCTATGATTGCAAGATGCACCCCAGCAACAAGCACCAGGAACTTAGAGAAAGCAAGGTATTCTGGGAGACACCTGGGCTTCCACCCGCCTATCAGGCCTGCAGGGCGCTCCAAAGGGCCCACACCTGTGCCAGAGGACAGAGCCAGAATATGGGTGCTGGCCACGTGGAGGGCCAGGCCCCAGGAGCTGGGAAAACAGCAGCCGATCACTGAGAAGAGCACCGTCATACCATTTTTTTCTGGAAAAAAAAGCAAATTATTTCATGGAAAATTCCAAAATACATGAAAGCCATTTCCATGCAGCATGCTTTGATACAACAACTCCACGTGGCTGGAAAAAGGAACTGGGGCTCTTTAAAAACAGCAGCTCACAGGCTTTCCTCATGAGGCCACGGAGGATTTCAGCTCATACAGGACATACCCTGGCTGACCACTGGGCGCCCCCCACTAGAGAGCGTGTGGTTCCTGCGGGGCTCAGGGTGCGGTGGCAGCAGGAGCGCGCTCGAGAGCACCCTGCCATGGTCTCTGACAGGCCCCGCCCTGCACAGCACCACGTGCTGCTTGTGCGCCTGCTGGGATGCCGCTCCCTCCAGCCCTGGTCACCGGAACTCCGCGAGGACGGCTCTCAGGGAGCCCCGCTCCAGACTGAAGGTACTGCTGAAAGAAAACAGGTTCTCAGTTCTCACAGGTGGCTGTACCACCAGCCCAGATGCTGGTGTGCCACAGAATATAGTCTAGTATTTTAACTGACGTGTTTTTCAGAAGTAACTGGGTACCAAAGGGTTATGACTTGGGCCACTAGAAAAGCCCTTTATCCTCGCCTGCTGGTAAAATTCTCCTGGAAGCCTATTTACCTTTTATTTAAAGACTTGAGCTTCTCTAGATCCCAAACTATAAGGAATTGTCTTCTTGAAGTATTCTTATTAAGTCTGTCATTTTGGATCTGATTAGTAAGAATAAATTGTGTTTTGCGTACCCCATTTTTAAAATCATGTTCTTAACTTCTTCATATGTTTTAGCTGCTTTCCGTTGGAATCAGAGGTGATTAATCATAGATGTTGTAGTGCGCAATCTGGGAGTTTTACCTTCTTAAGAATTGTGTGAGAGCCCAGAAACGAAACCACGTGTGTGGGAGCTTCTTGCTGATGGAGGTTTGGAGGTCCGAAGTTTGTTTCACAGTCACAGCATCCTGAGTTCAGGCATGATTGTTTTTCCCTGGTGGCAGTGCAACTCTAAGATCATTTCAATGTATAACCGACATAAAAGTTGTTAATGAGATGTTTTACCTTTCTCTCTTGCTGTGTCTGGAATCGGGTGTGTGTTCTGCCCTTTCTGCACACCTAAATTCCAACCAGCTGTATTTCAGGTGCACACCATGTGCGTTAGGCAGCTTGTTGTCAACATCATTCTGGGGCTCCCTTTATCTGTTTGTTTCTCTGCCCTCAAGCCTCTCCCTTTTTCGACATAATGGGAGCTGCCTAGAGGCTGTGGCAGCAACTGTGCTGAGTGGATGGCGACCTTCCTAGCCTGGCCTTTGCTGCGGTGCTGAGTCCCTCTGAGCGATTAGGAAACCCGGATGAATTAGTGAAGCTCCTAGGGTTAGATTCCTGGTTCAGCTTTTTTTAACCCAAGCTTCTGTGCTATTTTCTGGTCTCTGTTCTCAAACCAGGCATTGCTGTCTGGGCTCCGCTCTTTCTTGTGAGATCTGCTGAACGCAGCAAATGCAAACTGACGCCCGAGCACAGGCTTGTCCAGCCGTTTTCCTTACGGCTGCTACAGGTTGAGTGGGCACATGGTCTACCTTCCAGTTGTCGCAGGTGGCAGTTTTACCGGACGTTGGTTTGGCCTAAGAAATCTGTGTTCTCACAACTTGCCCCTCTACTGCCAAGCTATGGTGACGTATTTTCGGTTTTGTGATGGTAGCACCCCACTTCAGATGATCAATCTCTGATTCAAGAAAATGCCAGCTGCTGTAACAGATAATCCCCCCAGGTTTTTCATGGTTTTACCCAACCGAAGTTTATTTCTTGTGCATGTGATAATTCAGCTGGCGGGAATCAGGGTGTTCTGTCTCGTGGAAGGAGCCACAATTCTCTAGGGCCTCCTGGTCCTCCGTGCTTGGCCAGCAGGCAGGGAAAGAGAGTGCAGGGGAGTGTGAGTGCTCTCGAAGGCCGTGGCCTAAGCTTCCACACTTCACTCTGCTCACGAGCCATTGGTGTGCAAGCAGTGCCCCAGCCACACCGACTGCAGGGAGGCTGGAGAAAGCGGTCTTGGTGCCCAGAAGAAAAGGAGACCGTGGACTTTGCTGAATGGCCCTCCTCCTATACTGTGTTTATGTGAGTGAGGCTGGCTTTTAACTTTCCTTTTCCATCCTTTCCTTGTCTGGTGTTTGATACGTGATGTCAGATAGACTAAGTTATACTAATTATAAAAGGATATACACCGGGAAGTATTTCTTACTCTCTTTCTTTTGGGTAAGCATTTGGGTAAGACTGAACTTTGTCCTTTTAAATAGTGATTGGTAGGCTTTTCCATTAGAGCTCTCTATGCTTCTCTGTGGAAAGGGGATTTTGAAAGCCCCAGCCCACAGGAGTGACGAGGACCAGGGGTCCACTTCAGGAAGAAAGAGAGGGGGACCCACAGAATGGAGAGCATGACAAAAGTTGGGAAAAATTGGGGATATAAAGGCAAATAATGCGAGAAAGGAAATGAGAGATTAAAAGGGATAAAACTACACCAGAAGCGTATAAGCCAACATCAAACGTGACATGATTGTGAGGAATGAATTTGGTAGAAAAACGGGGTCTCAGTGTTTCCTAAGTGCCCTGGTGTTGTAGGCGGAATCCACAGGGAAGTCAGTGTGATTCTCACACACTGTGCAGCCGGGCACAGGACAGTATTTGCATAGCCACAGTGATGAAATGCTTCCTTTTATTGGTTTCAACCTTCTGAGTGTGCACATGGATGAGGAGCACTTAGCGAAAGAAGTGACGTTTAGAAAACCCCGAAGGTATGAGGAAGTGAAACGACAGCCATCATCACAGCATACACCTTTGTGGGTATGTCCCCTGGTGCCTTTGGCATAAAGTCCCAGGGTCTGGGTGGCCACATGTGCATATACGGGCGTGTACATCTGCCACTCCCATGCCACTAGATCACCCTCCAGAAAAGTGCACCAGCACCATGTCTCCCAGCATCTCTCCCTGTTCCCATCTGCTTCAGTTCTACTAGGAAATCCTCAGAGTGCTTGGGCCATTGATGGTATCCTCCCCTCTTTTCCAGCCCTGCTGTGGATAGGTCCTCCTATGTGATTATTTATTGGATCACTTCAAAGGATTTTTTTGCATTAGAGCGGAGGTAGAGTGTATGTCCTAAAATTATTGTCCTTTTTAAAAACAGTTTACTTATTTTTAGAAAGAGGGGGGAAAGAGAGGGAGAAAAACATCGATCAATTGCCTCCCATAGGCACCCCAACTGGGAACTGAACCCACGACCCAGGCGCATGCCCTGACCAGGAATCAAACCAGTGACATTTCACTCACCAGGGACAATGTCCAACCAACTAAGCCACACTGGTCAAGGACAATTACCATCTTGAAAGCAAGTGTCCCCTGTCAGATATTTAAATTGGAGATTTTTTTCATCCTGATGATAAAAGTAATGATGCTCATTGAAGGAACAGTATGAGGCAAAGAGAAAACACCCAGTCAGTGGTTCTGAGCTGGAAAGGCTTGGAGAGATGAGCACAGTGGCCGGAGCAGGTGCTGGGGAGGAGGAGGAGGAGGCAGGGGCTGTTTGGAGTTTAATCTGCCGGGACTGGGAATGGAAAAGAAACCACCTCTTTCTCCCTCTCGCTCACAAATACATGGAGACAAAAATCACTCATTTTGCCTTGTAATTTTCCCAAATGAAAGGGGCAATGTTTCATTTTGGTATTTTTTGGTATTGTCATGGGTGCTTGTAGAATTTCACTTTCTCTAATATCTTTCTCTGGCCTTTCTTGTACTGCTGAGTAGTCAGTCAATACCCTGGAACCTCCCCCCCACTCCCCGCCACTGACTGTGCCCAGTCCTTCAAGCAGTGAGATCATTCAGCTGGTGAGTTCAGAACTGCCAATGACGATGAGTCTATTGGAACGTGTGTTGCATCAGGCTGTGCCTCCTGACGGCCACCAGCAAAGCCATTCAGATCCGGGCTTCATTTGTAATAAAACCAGGTGTTGGGGGAGGGGGGAGGGGTCTTTGCACCCCTTGAAAGTTTGTGGAACTAACCTGACCCCAATTCATTCCCACAGCCAGGGATATTAAGCTTCCTTACCCTTTCTGTCCTTGCTTCTGTTTTCTCTTCTTTTTGTAGCAAATACATTCATTATATGCAAGTGAATATGTAATAAATGTGCTTTAATTCCTAGATATGTGACAAATGCTACCACAATGCAATTTTAGTGCCGCCACATGGTTCTGCTATGGCGAGATGGACCCCACAAGCGACGTGCACCCACATGTCCTTGCTTGTCTCATAGCTTTCTTCTGTGTTCCGGCTTCCACGTCTGCACCCCTCATTCACAGGCATCTCACAGTTTGGTAACTGGAGGCTCACAGGGAGGGATCACTTCCACTGCCCTTGGCCAGGTCTCTTGTCTCCACCCCACCCCCTCCCCCATGCCTCCCTAGTGGGTACCTACAGACCACCCATACTGGGGCCTTGGAAAGGCGGGCCCCCCAGGCTCCTCAGGCTCTCTTGTGAGGAACAGCCTGTCATCCCCCCCAGGCTCTCTGTCCCAAGCCCACCGAGATCCCAGTGAGTTAAAATGTTGCCATCTTTTGCTTTACCATGTTACTAGAAAAGCATTCTCCTATATGATGGTTAGCCTTGTATGCCTGCTTGGCTGGGCTGTAGCACCCGGTTATGGCATCAAACACTAATCTAGGTGTTGCTGTGACGGTAATGTGGAGATGCGGTTAACGCCTATAGTCAGCTGACTTCAAGTAAAAAAGACGGCTGTCCATGTGCGTGCACCTCAGCTAGTCAGCTGGAGGCCTTGAGAGCAAACGCTGAGGCTTTTCAGAAAAACTCTGCTTCAGGCCTACAACGCACACACATGTACTGTCTACCTACCTACCTACCTAATTTACCTGCCTTTGTTTCTGAGGTTCTGCTTCTCAGGAGGACGCTGACTGATATACCCTGTGTGTTTTATTTTCATTATACAAATCGGGCATGTTTAGTATAGAAAATTAGAAATTAGAACTAAATCAAAAGAAAAATGTTACCAGCAGTTTCACTGCCATGGCAAAATACTGTCATCACTGCTAACCTTTTAAAATCTATGTAGGTATACAGGTTTCAAACAGGTATGTATTATTTATTTTTATAAGTTTCTTTTTAATTTAACATGTTGCAGATCACTTTCTCCATCAGTGGAGAGCCACATAATTTTAAATGACTGCCAAACATTGTATTTTGGGCTATACCATCATTGATCCGATCCTTCCCCCACTGCGGGAAAATTGCTTTCTCTGTATTCTCACTGTTCCAAACAGCACCGCAAAGAGAGATGCTGAAGTGGCACGTTAGCATGACGGGATGCTGTATGGTGATTAAAACTATGTTTATGAAGACCACACAACAGCAGAGACAGTGCTCATAATGGGGCATTGAGGAAACAATCTGAGGGTCCGGAGGGAGGGACGCCTGTTCCAGTGCAGTTGTCGGGGCACGTGAATGCCTCGCACGAGATGGACGGCAATGTGACCATCTCACCTAAAATGTCATATGGTGTGCTTGAGTGTGGTACTGTCACGTTACAGAATTACACGTGTATGATTTTGCAGTAAAACATGTTGTAATGAAAAAGGGCCATTATTCGTGCCAGCCCCTGCATGTAGACCCTAGCCATCGTAGCTTTGTGTCGTGGAAAATATGAAACCGCTGGACGCCACGTCCCCACAAGTATTAACGACGGCCTTCTGCAGGCAGCGACGGTGGAGAGCTTGTTTTCTTCCTGCAGACCCGAGCGTGCAGCTCCCAGATCCTTGGGCCCCTCGTCTGTGGTTTCTTACCACAGAATAAATTCTCCTGGCCCCCCCCTCAGGCTCCCCCACATCCATGCACACGAGAGGGTGTTTCCTACGAAACCGTGATCTCCTTGGGCTGCTGACCCCTTCGGTGGGGTGCCTGATGGTCAGCGCTGGAAAGATGTCACAGGTGTGGTCAGACCTCATTGTTTTCGTGTCCGTGGAGGCTGAGAGAGGGGAAGTGACATTCCCACATTATACAGGCAGCTGAGAGCAGCTCGGGGCCCTGGAGCTGTTTCGTAAGCCCACCCTGTCCAATGCTGGGTTTATCTCAGGAAGGCACACCTCGCCGAGGTGATAGCCTTCACCTCCGCGAAAGTCAGCATGCAGAGAAAATGCCCTCCGCATTCGCCCCCGGGAAGCCAGCCCCGTGAAGGATCAAAGGGAAAGGCTTGAGCCCTCAATTTATTTGCTTTTGGATTAGGTAAACTATCCTGCAGGCAAGAGAGATGGTTGCTGCTAAATCAACGTTTAGAGAAATTGAACTGAGTAGTAATAATTATTCATGGCAATAAAATGTACCTTTTACTAAGGATTTTACATTATAAAAATAACCTGTGGTCTTTAAGGCTGGGAATTTTGAACAGTAGGAGGAAAAAATAAGCCATCTGTAGCCATGTGGTCTATAGACGGCCTCCGTTTGAGTCTGGGGGTGGGCGAGGGGCGGGGCAGGAACCTACGTCCGGCGTGTCTGTGTTTGTATCTTCTGTAATACAAAGCGGCAGTAACTGCGGTTGGTGCAGACTGCTTTCCTCGGCACCATATTAGAAACATTGTGCTACTGTGTAACCTCCATAAACATGATCTTAATGACTGCATTATATCCTGTCACGTGGATGTGCCAGTTTAGAGTCTCTCCATCACTGAACAGGTGGTTGTTTCTACGCTTTCACTAATTGAGGTACAGACAGGAACACAAAAATGGTCCCCTAAGGGATGTATGTGTTGGAAATACTGGAAGTCGTATTTCAAGGTTAATGTGTATTGGTAGCCTTAGGCTGCACTTCAGCTTAATAGACAGATAATAACTAGAAATAATTGAAACCTAATAACACTCTTTTAAAAGTCTCCAGCACCTGTCTGCAGGAGGGGCTCTTAATGTGCCTATTTAATTTGATGGTTTTAAAAACAATCACTCTTTCTGTACATTAAGTGTTCTTTCTCAACCTGGTAAAATCTTACAGCCTTGTTTGGTCAACTGTCCTCTGCATAGGAATTCCTGGGCCCACCTGCAGAAAGTCCCATTCAGGGCAGGGGCGGGGGCGGTACCTGTGAATATGCATTCTTAACCAGCACCCAGGTGCTTCTGATGCAGGTCACACCTTAACCCCCTGCAAGGACCACGGGGATGTTTGTCAAAGGAGTAACTTCCGCCGGGTGGGTGGGTGTGGGCGCTGCAGTTCAATTCCATTCATTGTGGAACATTTCTCTGACGTCTCACTGGTTCATAATGAATCAATGAGGGTTTTTTCCCCTATATAAATATACTAATCCTTTGGAACAGCTCACATTTTATATCAAGAACAAGCTGCAAATGCTACCAAAGATTACTGATGACCTTCTGTGCAGTAGGCATACATTTCTAAAGTGTTTTCCTCTACATTTTAGTTTATTGAAAGGGAAGTATTAGACCCTTTATTTCATAAAATCAGCTATAATTTTCCTAAGCTCGAACTCTCTTCAAGCAACAATTATGCTTTGACTAGATCTGTCTTATAGTGCGTGGTGCACACAGATGAATATCGGTCTTCACGCTGAGTGCCCAAATGACATGGGAACAGCAGAACTCGTAGTTAAAGACAACAGAGCAACACAACACAGCAGCAGCATCGTCCAAAATAGACTTGTCCATCCTGCTGACGTCACAGCACTGGGGACATGAAATGTGACCGGTGCATCTGGCCCTTACTAGCAGATGTGGCCAACTGGGCCAGAAACAATGACTGTTTTTTAGAATTTCATTTATTTTTATAGACAGAGGGGAAAGGAGGGAGAAAGGGAAAGAAACATCGGTGTGTGGTTGCCTCTTGCATGCTCCCTACTGGGGACCTGGCCTGCAAGCCAGGCATGTGTCCTGACTGGGAATCTGAACCGGTGACCTTTTGGCTCACAGGCCAGCACTCAATCCACTGAGCCACACCAGCCAGGGCAAAACAATGACTATTTTTAAAATGGAGTAAATAACAAAAAGATACCCTAATGGGCAATGGACTTAGACATTTTCCCAAAGAACATATACAAGTGGAAAAAATGAAACCCATGAAAAGATGCTTAGCATCATCACTCATTAGAGAAATGGCTGTAGTCATCATCATTATCATCATCATCATCATCATCATCATCAAGAAAATTAAAAGTATTGGCGCCAATGTGGACACACTGGAACTGATTGCTGGTGGGAATGTGACATGGTACAGGCACTGCAGAAGGTGGCCTGGCAGTTCCTCAGCAAGCTCAGCTTGGGGTTACCCTATAAGCCAGCAATTCCACTCCTAAATAAGTACCCACAAGGACGGAAAACAGACTCAAACAGACTCTTGTTCATCAGTGTCCCTGGCAGGGTAATTTACAATGGCAGAAAGATAGAAACAAGCAGGTGTCCATCAACGAGACAACAGTCAAACAGCACAGGGCGCCTGCCTCCAACTGAATGTCATTCAGCCGTAAAAAGGAGTGAGGTCCGTGCTACAATGTAGATGATCGTCAGAGATATCGAGCTCACTGAGAGAAGCCAGTGACGAAAGGCCACACGTACTACAAGTCTGCTCACGGGAATGTCCAGAAGAGGCAGACCCATGGGGACAGTTAATAGGCGCGGCGTTTGCTGAGGGCCGGTGGGGGTGGAACGGAAGGGGGGCGGTAGCTGAAGCCTGTGGGGTTCCTGTTTGTGGAGATGAGAACGTTCTGAAATTGGTTGTGGTGATGAGGGTTGCATGACTTTGTGAATTATACTGAAAACCATTGAATTGTGTGCTCTAATTGGGTGAATTGTATGGTCTGTAAATTGTTTCAATAAAGCTGTTTTATGAAAGGAAGTAAAAAGTTAGTATAAATACATTTGTAGCTTGCATTCCACATTCACAGGGATTTTTTAAAACGCGGGGTAATAATTAATATGGAACTCTGCTTATCACTGTCAAAGAAGTAACAAGAGAACACTTAGGAAAACAAAACAACAGAAAGCGGTGTGTTAGTGCGCAGCTTGTTATCGGAGAAACATACCGACTGGCATTACATTGTAATACGTTTGCTCGTCAATATTAACGTGATGATAACGATGATGAAAACTGGAGATACTTTCTTTTGCATTTTTGTGAAGGTTTATAGTCAGGAGAACTGTTTCTGATCTTCCCAGTGTATGTCTGTGCCCAGGAGTGCACATCTACATGCATTTCGTGCACAACTTAGTGTGACCCAGATGCGTACAAACACAGGCAAACAAGTGTGACTTGTGCTTGTTCACTTCACTTGCCCTGAACGAATGATGCCCGTGACCACGTGAATAATCCTCCTCTGACCCTGTCGAGCGCTCTGACCACTGGACCTGGGGTGTCAGTGGAGACACGAGCAACCAGTGGCCTTGCAGGGAGACTTCGTATGCACAGTTACCTGATTTCTTCTGGGTTCTGGTTCTTGGCGTCTTTCACAGTGTGGCCCATCCACTTGTTCGCTCGACCAAGGCCCTGGTGATAAACATGTACATCCTGAGACTTAGAATGGAGCCTGTTAGAGTGGGAAAAGAGCAAGGGAAAAATGTAAGGAGAAAATAATTTTTTAAAAAGAAATTAATGTGCCACACTAAGTGACGATTTTGTTTAAAAGGCCGGGGCTGGACCACACACATGCCAACAGGTCCCAGGAAGGGCCCGATCCGTGCAGGGCACGCTGTGGCCCCTGGCCTGTGGCATTTCCTGTAGCCCTTTATCGTGGGACTGTGCATTTTCCCACCTGACCTGGGTATTAATTTATTCTTAAAAATCTTCCCCCTTATGATTTAAAAAAACAGACTTTATTTTTTAGGGGTGTCTTCGGTTCACAAAGAAGTTGAGCAGAAAGTGCAAAGTCCCCACACAGCCCCTCCCCGACTCAGCTCCCCCCACGGCCAACCCCCCACCAGAGTGGTGTGTTTGTTACAGCTGGTGAGCCCAGACGGACACACCACGATCCTCGAGAGCTGGTAGTTTGTATTAGGTGTTACTCTTGACATTGCCTAGTCCCTGGGTTTGGAGACAGGGCTATGCAAGGACGTGTGTCCACCATCACGGGGTCGTACAGAGCAGTTTCAGTGCCCAGTCCTCTGCGCAATGCCCATTCATCCTGCCCCCTCCCAAACCCTGGCGACGACGTGCCCTTTCCAGACGTCATGGGGCTGGAATCATACAGGGTGTTGCCTTCCAATTGCCTTCTTTCACTTAGTCATATGCAGTTAAGGTTCCTCCACGTCTTTTCATTTCTTTGTGGTCCTGAGTAATATTCCCCTGTCCGGATGAACCACGGTTTGTTTACCCATTCACCTACTCGAGGGACATGTCGTTTGCTTCCATGTTTTGGCAATAAAACTGCTATAAACGTTTGTGTGAAGGTTTTGTGTGGATATAAGTTTTCAGCTCCTTTGGGTAAGTACCAAGGAGCATGGTTGCTGGGTCATATGGTGAGAGCGTGTTTAGTTTTGTAGGAAGATACCAAGCTGTTTTCCGAAGTGGCTGCACCGTTTTGCACTCCGCCCCATCCCATCAGTGGCTGAGCATTCCTGCTGCTCCACGTCCTCAGCAGCTTTCGGTGTCGTCAGAGCTCTGGATCTGGCCCTTGTACACGGTGTGTGGTGGTGGCCCGTTGTTTGAATGTGCAACTCCCAAATGACATATGATATTGAGTATCTCTTTATATGCTTATTTGCCATCTGCATATCTTTGGCGACATGTTTGTCCAGATCTTTTGCCTAATTGCTTTTTTCCCCTTATTGTTGAGTTTTAAAAATTCTTTGTAAAAATTCTTTAAAAAGTCTTTTATCAGACGTGTATTTTGCAACTATTTTCTCCCGGTCTGTGGTTTGTCTTCTTATTCTCTTCTCAGTGTCTTTCCCAGAGCAGAAGTTTAACTTTAATCAAGTCCAGCTCACCAATTCCTTCTTTCACGGATTGTGCCTTTGGTGTCCTATCTAAAAAGTCAGCAGAGACCCGAGATCATTTAGGTCTTCTGGGAGTTTTGTAGTTTTGCATTTTACATTTAGGTCTTTGACCCTTTTAAGTCAATTTGTGGGAAGTGTGTAATTTCTGTGTCTAGATTTCTCTTTTTAAAGATGTGAATTGCTGGGCAGTTTTTAGAAGAAAAATTTATATGTTTCAAAGGACTTTTATTTCCTGTGGGAGCCTTTTCAAAGTTACATGATGCAAAATAATTCTTAGACAGTTTTCAAACACAATTAGAGAAAGGTTTTTTCCGAGTCTCAGTCAGGGGCGTGAACTCCTTGCTTATCATTCGAAGCAGCGTGGGCCTCAGCCCACACAGATCTTTTCTCTCATTGATCCGATTTTCTTTCCTTTTTCAGCCGGGTTCTCCGCCAGGCAGGGCAGGGCAGGGCATTTATCAGTGACAGCCATTTTCAGGCACACAATGAGTTGGAGAAAAGGTTACTGCTGATTTCCGTGTAGCTGGCAGAGGCCCTCCGCAGTCGTCCTGCGGGGCCAGAGGCAGAGAGACAGATCCAATCGTTTCTGAAAGGGAAAACACGAGGCAGAAGCTGCGCAGCAGGGCGGGAGGGGGCACTGGTGACTCAGCGCTTTATGACCCCTTCTCTGTGAGTCAGCACAGCAGCAATTTTCTCCCAGGGAGGCTGAGGGCTGTGTGGGGGAATGTCGCCTGGGAGGCCAAGCAGAGCCCAGTTTTGCAAAGTGAACAAACCACGGTGAAGGTGGGCCAAGCTGGGGTCCACTTCCCGGGCTGAGCAGGCTCGGATGAGTGAGGGTCTATGCGCAGAAGGTAACGCTGGGGCCTCTCCAACGGTGAGCTGCCAGGCCCGTCAGTGCAGTGGAGGGTCCAGTGGTGAACACCTCCATGCCTCAGTTTCTCTCCTGGGTGTGTTCCTTTATCTCCCCCTCACCCTCCTCTCCACCCACTCCCCTCCTCACTCAGCTCCCTCATTTGCTGTAAACGGGTTTTCAGGAGTGCCCCTACCTCCTTAAACCAGATTATTGAGTGTCTGCTCTGAGCCCAGACACCGGGCCAGCCCTGGCCATGGGGAACCGGGGAGCAGAGGCACAGAGACGTGTGAAACACAGTTGCTCTAACAGAGAGCTGGGAGGGGAGATGTCTGACATATTGCTCCCGAGCTCCAGGGGTTCACCACTTGGGGTGCTCTATTAAAAAATGAGACAAGCGTGTTGGTAGGTGGTTTTATTTACTTGCAGCAGGTAGAGGAGACAGGGGATTCATATCCAAAGCTCTGTCTCCCCTAAGGGAGGCTTAGCCATATTGCTATTTGGCCAATTACATGTTGATTCCTTCCTTGCATTTGGCTACACTTATCAGGTTGAGTTCCCATCAAGCTTATTCTGTTTATAGCGGGTGTGCAAAATACTGTGTTCGAGTTTAACATTAGCAAGAATAGCATTTAGTAAGAATGGCCTAGACCTTGAGACCATTGTCCTATCTATCAGTATCACCATTTTGACATCAGGGTCACTTTTTAAAGTCGTGGCAAAAGTACATAGCATTAAATCTACCTTCAACCGTTTTTTAGGTGTGTACAGCTGGGTGGTAAGTACATTCACAATATTGTGCGATGCATCTCTAGGACATTTTCTTCTGGCTACGCTGAAACCCTGTATGCCCATTAAACACGCAACCAAGTTTTATGTCTTGATCGTCACAACATCAGAAAACAAATGATTGCACTTTCATCTTTAAAAAATCTCGAGCACATATGCTGGGTGGGGCAAAAATAGGTTACACTTGTGAGTACGTGAAACACAGCTTGTTCTCGCATTATTATTTATTAATTATGGCATTATTTTCCACGCGAACAACCACGAACTTACCTTGGGCTCGCCCTGTAGCGATGTGCTTGTGCATGCTCAGAGAATCTCTATCAAGACGGGTGATCGATCTTCCGAGAGGTTGGCGGGGGCTCTGGGGACAGGGCAGCAAAGGAGAGTTAGTCTTCATGACATATCCTTGTACAACTTTGCAACTTTGTCACGTGTGCTCGAGCATCCTAACTTAAAAGTATTAAAGTGTCTAAGAGGAAAAAAAGATCAAGTCGTGTGTGTCACAGACACGCCCACCCTCCCTTCGGACACACACACACCCCACCCCTGAGCACCAGCCAGGCTCAGGGAGAAGCTGAGGGACAGGGAAAGGGTGAGGGTTCAGGATGTCTACTGTGAGTATTACTTGGCAATTAAAAAGGAAATATAATAAAATACAAAACAAAAAGCAAAAACAATAGTGCCTTTATATTTAGATAGGAGTATTTGGATCCTGAGTCCTCAAAATCTCTTCCATGCCAAAAATGCACCCCCGTCCAAATTGGCCATGCCAGAAGGTCCTCCTTGGGCACCAGGCCCCCAAAGATAAGACACCGTTTGTGGCGCTGCCAAGCTAAGGAGGGACACACACTGACAGCAGCGGCAGTGTGCAGAGGCAGCAGAGACCACGGCGGTCTAAGACGGCCCAACAGGGTGTGGAAGGAGGGCTGGTGGCGTTGTGCCTGGGAGGATGGGACAGGACAGGGGGGCAGAGGGGGTGGGGAGAGTCTGGGAAGACAAGTGAGGGGAAACCCCCGGGTAGTCAGACAAGGGGAAGGCAGGAGTCTCACTGCCATGACTACAGCTGAGAGAAGGGGGTGGAGACCCCTTTGGAGAGATGTAGTTCAGCAAACATTGTACAGACAGTGGGCAGTCTGTGTGCCATCCTGCTGCTAGGTGCTCCTAGCTGTGTGTTCTTGGGGCAGCTACTTACCCTCTCTGTGCCTCAAATTTTCTCATCTGTAAATTCAGACTAACAAAGTGGGGTTGCTGTGAGTATTGAATGAGTAGATGTATGTAAAGACCTAGAACAGAACCTGATACAAAGTAAATGTTTAATGGATGTTGTACCTCTTAATTCCTTTCCTCATTTCACTGACCCGCCCCTCTGAATCAGACAGCCATCCATTAGTTCTCTGTATCTGTGAGTTTTTCTTTCTCCATCCGACTTATTTTACTTAGCACAATACCCTCTAGGTCCATCCATGTTGTCACAAATGGCAAGGCTTTATTCTTTTCATTGCTGAGTGAGATTCCATTGCATATGTGTACCACCTCTCCTGTACCCAGTTGTCTGTCGTTGGACACTTGGGTTGCTTCCATGTCTTGGTTACTGTAAATGCTGCTGCAATAAACACATTTCTTTTATCTTTTTCCTTTTTATTGAATTTATTGGGGTGACACTGGGTAACATATCTTTTTGAATTAGTGCTTTGGATTTCTTTGGATAAACGCCCATAAGTGCAATTGCCGAGCCATATGGTAGTTCTATTTTTAATTTTGGGGGGAACCTTCATACTGTTTTCCACAGCAGATGCTCCAGTTCACCGTCCCACCAGCAGTGCATGAGGGCTCCCTTTTCTGTGCACCCAGCACTCGTTGCTTGTTGATTTACTGACGGTGGCCATTCTGGCAGGTGTGAGGGGGTGTCTCATTGTGGTTTTAATTTGCATTTCCATGATGATTAGTGATGTCAAACATCTTTTCATATGTCTATTGGCCACCTGTATGTCATCTTGGGAGAAATGTCTATTCAGGTCCTCTGACCATTTTTTAGTTAGATTATTTGATTTTGGGAGGGGGATGTTATTTGCATGTATTCCTTATGTATTTTGGATATTAAGCCCTTATCACGTGCATCATTGGCAGATATGTTCTTCCATTCAGTAGGCTGTCTTCTCATTTCATTAGTTTCCTTCACTTTGCAAAACCTTTTTAATTTGACGTCGTCCCATCTGTTTATTTTTTCTTTTGTTTCCCTTGCCAGAGGAGACATATCCAGAAAATTATTACTGCAAGTTTTCTTCTAGGAGTTTTCAGGTCTTAACATTTGCCTTTAATTCCTTTTGAGTTTATTCTTGTATGTGGTATAAGAAAGGGATCCAGTTTCATTCTTGTGCATGTATCTGTCTAGTTTTCCCAACAGCATTTATTGAAGAGACTGTCTTTACCCCATTGTACAGTCTTGCCATCCCATTTAACTGACCACATCTGTATGGGTTTATTTTGGGGTTCCGTTCCACTGATCTCTGAGTTGTTGTGCCAGCACCAGGCTTGTTCTGATTGCTCTCGACTCGTAAGTGTAGTTTGATACCAAGTAGTGGGTTCCGTCCAACTTGGTTCTTCTTTCTCAAGATTGCTATGGCTATTTGGGGTCTTCTATAGTTCCATATAAATTTTGGGATTCTTTTCTCTAGTTCTATGAAAAATGCCTTTGGTATTTTGATAGGATTGCACTAAATCTGTAGATTGTTTGGAGTAGTATGGACATTTTAATGATATTAATTATTCCCATCCATGAGCACAGTATGTCCTGCCATTTATTTGTGTCTTCAATTTCTTTCTTTAATGTCTGGTAGTTTTCCAAGTACAGGTTTATTACCTCCTTTGTTAAATTTATTTCTGAGTATTTTGTTCCTTTTGATGTAGTTGTAAAAAGATTATTTTCTTAATTTCCTTCTGATAGTTTGTTATTGGTGTATACATGCAACCAGTTTCTGAATGTTAATTTGTATCCTGCTACTTTACAGAATTTCTTTATTAGTTCTAATAGTTTTATGGTGTACTCTTTAGGGTTCTCTGTATACAGTTTCATGTCAGCTGCAAATAATGACAGTTTTATTTCCTCCTTTCCAATTTGGATGCTTTATTTCTTGTCTGCTTGCTGTGGCAAAAGCTTCCAATACTATGTTGATTACAATGGTGAAGCAGATGTACATGTCTTTTCCCCGATCTTAAATAAAAAGCTTTTAGCTCTTCACCATTGAGTATGATGTTGACTGTGTGTTTCCATATGTGGCCTTTATTTTGTTGAGGTATGTGCCCTCTATCTCCACTTGGTTGAGAAATTTTATCATAAATTAGACATTGGCTTTTGTCAAATGCTTTTTCTGCATTTGACATCCATAAGAGGGTATTATGATTTTTATCCTTCATTTTATTTACATGATGAGTCGTCGTAATTAATTTGCACATATTGACCCAATCTTGCAAGCTGGGTATAAATCCTACTTGATCACGGTGTGTGATCTTTTTAAGGTATTGCCAAATTCAGTTAATATTTCATTGAAGGTTTTTTCATCTATGTTCATCAGAGATATTGATAGTGACCTACTATTAATTTTTTTGTAGTGTTGTTATCTGGTTTTGGTGTCAGGGTAATGCTGGCCTCGTAAAATGAGATTGGAAACCTTCCTTTCTCTTTGATATTTTTGGAATAGTTTGAGGAGGATAGGTCCGAATTCTTCTTTGATTGTTCGGTAAAATTCACCTGTGAAGCCATCTGGCCTGGGGCTTTGGTTCTGAGTGTTTTGATGACTGATTCAGCTTGGTTGGTACTTACCAGTCGGTTCAGATTGTCTATTTCTTACTGACTCAGCCTTGGAAGAGTGTGTTTCTAGGAATTTATCCATGTCTTTCGGGTTTTCAGTTCGTTGGCATACAGTTGTCCGTAGTGTTTCCCGATGATCTTCTGTGTTTCTGTGCTGTTGGCTGTCACTTCTCCTCCGTTTCTGATTTCCTTTGTTTGAGCTCTGTCTGTCTCTCTCTTTGATGAGTCTGGCTAAAGGTTTATCAAATTTATCTTTTCAAAGAATCAGCTCTTGGTTTCATTGATCTTTTCACTTTTTTTTAAAGACTTGTCTCATTTATTTCCACTTGGATCTTTACTATTTCCTCCCTTCTGCTCATGTTGGGCTTCGCTCGTTCCTCCCCGTGCTGCAGGCTCCTCAGGTGTGTGTGGGGGAGGGGCAAAGGGGAGAAGGGGGAAAGCCTCATGCAACAGGCGGTGCTGCTGTGGGGCCTCTTTAAATGTGGGAGGTGCGTTTCTGGGTTCCAGAAAGGCCTTTGCGAGGGTTTCTGTGCCGCACTGCTTCTTGCTGTCCTGTGGATGCTCTCCCTACCCTGGCCCCACCCCCTTCTGCATAGTGTCTGCTGTGGTCTGAGTGTTTGTATCCCAGAAATTCATGTGTTGAAATCCTATCCCCCAAAGTGATGGTGTCAGGAGATGGGGCCTTTGGGAGGTAATTAGATCATGAATAGGATTGGTGTCCTTCTAAAAGAGGCCCAGAGGGACTCCTCGGCCCTTCTGCCCTGTGAGGACACAGCAAGAAGATGACTTTCTCTACACAGGGAAGTGGCTCTCACCAGACACTGAATCTGTCACTATCGTGATCTTGGACTTCCAGTCTCCGAAACAGTGGGATACAAATTTCTGTGGTTGAGAAGCCCCCCGTCTGTGGTGGTAGTGGCATGGACCGAGACGGTCTTGTTCTGCTGAGCCCCTTCAATGCTGCAGACACCCGCCTCCTGGGAGGAGCAGCTTCAAGACGTCTCAAGCAGGCTGTGTTCCCTGGGCCCACTGGCTTCACGGGGACACATCCATCCTTGCACTGGTGTGCATTGCCATCTCCTCTGCTCTCCCGGCTGTCCCGGCTGTTTCGGTTGGCCTCCCACTTGAGGGTGCTCCTTAAGGGACAGGTGCCAGGCTCCATGTTTGCACGTGTCCTGTGACTCAGTTTCTCCGCAAACCCTCTCTCACCATGTGAACCCTGGTGGTCCCACTGAGATCTGCCCCTGAGTTTCTACAACTGGGGGAGCCACCTGGCTCCCCTTCCCCAGGCACGCCCCATCTTGCTTAGTGGTCCTCTTGGAGACCCCTCAGTTGTCTTGGAAGAGGCTCCTCCCTCCTTTCCCTCCTCCCACAAATTTCCTTCAGAGAAGCCTTCTTTCTTGTTTCAGCCTTCTTTTTTTAGGCTGGCGGTGTCCAGCTAGACTGGTTCTGCTCTAGTTCACTGGGTTATTGGTTTTGCTTTGGTTGATTACATTTCAGCTCTCTGTAGAAGTGGAGGTCATGGTCACCACCACCCTCGGCTTGGGGACTTCAGCCAAAATTCTGAGGCAACAGGCAGAGTATCAATACATTGTGCTTGAAGCATGCAGTTACACTGCAGTTTATTGTACTTTTGGCTGTTGCTGATCTTCTTCTTAAAGATCCTTCACTCATTTTTGTTAACCTCTTGGCCCCTGTGGGCATTTGAGATGATAACTCCTGTTCTATATTTTTACTTATTTGAAAAAAGTTGTTTATTTGACTCTGACAGAGGTGAATTAGTCTCCCATTGCTATTGTGTTTTGTTAATTTTGCTGCATGTCTAGGCATTTTATGTGTGTGTGTGTGTGTGTGTGTGTGTGTACTACACACCTGCAAGAGAAGTTATCTGGACCTTGGAAAGAGGCAGGAGAGATGGCTAGGTGTTCTCTCAGTGTAACGCTGGCCTGCCCCCATGTATTAGGTGTTTCGCAAGGCTGTAGGGGCAGAGGTTAATTTGTAGATGTTTGCCGGAAAGAGATGGAAACCATCTGTGTCCAGAGGAACAGATAACCCCAAAGGTTATGGTTTATGGCCCTGCTGGACATTAACTAGCTTTGTCTCTAACCCACAATCTGTTCACTACCTGTGCCTGTCTAGCTGCTCGAGTGGTTTTTTGACCGGTTTTAACATCTTTCTGGTTCCCTCCTTGTTAAATGAAATCTTTGCCAGGTGTTCTTTTTATATTTGCCTGAAGGTCAGATTTTTTGCCTTTTTGAAAATTACACTTTAACCATTTATAAATTTTGATACTGTTACTTGGCACATAATGGTTGATGAAGTTATGACCTCCTTGTAGACCAGCAGCTCTCTCACGATCAAGTTTTCTTTTACGGCTTTAGTATTTGTAAAATGTTTTCAAGGTTTTATTTACAGTATTAATACCTCAAATTCAGCTTTGTCTGTAAGTAGCATAATAATTCCAGCTTTTGCTTTTGGTTGATATTTAATAAATTATGGGTTAGATACCTGTTCACTTTCATTTAAAATGATCTTAAATATCTCATATTCAATATCTGTTCAGTGTTATCATTTGATCTAATATGGGTTTGCTCCACTTATATTCGTTAAAATTACAAGTATATATTTGGTCTTAATGCTGTTTTTTGTTTTATCTTTAATATTTCCTTGTAATTTTTTATTTCCTTTATTACTTTCTTTTTAAAAATAAGTCTGTTTTCCAAAGTAAAATAACATAGTGCAGAAAAGTTTATATGCTTCACAAGCCTCCTGTCCTCATTCTTCAGACTCTGTGGTCTGTTCTGTACCATCTCCCCTTCTGGTCTTCTTGCAAATTAGATGTATATAGACTGTTTTTAGTTCTTCTGTTAATAGTCAACTAGAACTTTAACTTCTGTTTTTTTATTTATCAAGTTCAAAATGAAGTTGAATCTATTGATTCTTGCTATGAAGTATGAGGGAATGAGTGTACTCATACTTACGTCTTCCCTGTGTTTCTTCTACTTCCTAATCTTTATTTATAGTTGACTTTCTGTCCCAGTCCATTATGTTATATGATAATCCTCTTGTATTGTTTTTTAACTCTTTAAATAACAAAGGCATGCTAGAACTTTGAGTGTCTGAAATAAATATGAAGTACAGTGAGAAGGAAAAGAAACTCAGGTTCTCATCACAACTGTAGAGGAGTCCTGTGCGTGCCTCCCTGCTCACAGCTTCCTGCCTCCCCACCTGCCTGGCTGTGGGCTGATCACATCTCATGTCTCCGTCCATCTGTGTGTATGAGTTTTGGTAGCTTTATCCAGCTGTGTAAGCACGGGGCGATTTGCTACTATGAGAGGAAGGCTCCCAGGAGAAGATGCGCTGCACAGAGACTGGCCATAGTCTGGCTTCAGCTACCCTGAGACTTCACAACCGCCTCTTCTCGAGAAGCCACTGGGTAGGCTTCCGACCAGGTCTTTGGAAACACAGGACTCCCACAGCGAGGCGTCTTGCAAGACTAATCTGGGACAGGTACTGGATGATTGGCAGGATCACGGCTGGGAGCAGGAGGCTGCTTTGTGCTTTCTGCTTCTAGTCTCGTCATGACTGACCTCAGAGGATTTGGGCAGCGGGGTGAGGAGGAGGAGCACAAACTTCATCTGCATGTGGCAAAGACAGGCTGGGTACAGATGAGAATATGGGACAGGCTCACGCAGGCATTCTGACCTCGGGTTATAAAGAGGGTACAGTCCAAAAGCTGACCCATTCCCCAAGGGCTGAACGGTGCCCCTGGCTTCGTGCTGCGGATGGTCTGCTCTGCTGGCTCTGCTCTCTGCTCAGGCCTTGCTGGGCCATGCAGCTTCCAGGGGTTCCCAGTCAGGCTTTCTGGTTGAGAGGGGCCGGCAGCTCCATCCAGCAGTGAGCAAGGCTGTGACTCAGCTCCCCGACCTGGGTCAGGGCAGACCAGCGCCTACAGCTGGCACAGCTCTTTGTTTGAAGACCCGGATCAGGCAGACATGCACCCCACTGTGTTCCTTGGTCACTGTGTCACTGCCTTGGCTCCCCCGATGAGCAAAGCCGCTGCAATGGCTGGGACTACTACTTGGGCGCTGCAGGTAGGAACCTGGTCTGCCAAGATCCCAGCGGGGTTGTTGCGAGCCCCGCCCCCTTTCTGTCACAATCAGATTTCCAGTGCTCAAGCCCCACGGTTCCCCTGCAGTCCCTGTGGGACAAGACCGGGGTGGGGATCCCATGAAGTGACCCACAATGCTGGGAGACCAAGATATCTGCCCAGACTCTCTTTCCTCACTGGAAGAGCCGCAGGTTCGGGGGGGGGGGGGGGGGGACCTCCCAGCGTGGCACCGCACCGCCCGGGGGCGGGGCAGCGTGGCCAGTGCGATGCCGCTCCTCTGGTCCTGTGCGTGTGACGTTCTGGTCTCTGCGGTGCAGGGGGTGCCTCAGCCTCACCCCTGTGCCCTGGAATTCTCTCAGAGGCGCCTTGTCCACGTTTGACAAGAAGAGCTGTTCGTTCTTCTCAGGGGGAGCAAAGCCAGGAGAGACTTATGTCACCGTCTTGGTGACCCCACTCCCCTCTGTCGTCTCTTCCTGTAAGGACGCTAATATTATTGGATGGAGGCTGCACCCTGTGACCTCACTTAACTGCCTTCAAGAAGGCCCTGTCTCCAAATGCAGTCACGTTGGGCCCTGGCCGGTGGAGCTCAGTGGACTGAGTGCTGAGCCACATACAGTCACGCTGGTGTGTGGGGGCTTCAGTATTTGAACTGGGAGGCGGGGGGACATGTTCAGCCCCTAGCAAGGGAGCTTACTGATTTTTGTTGTGTGGTGGCTGTCGGGGTTGTTTCTTCAGAATCTCGTATATGACAGTATCCTGGGGTCCCTTCTCCAGCGCCAGTTAGATTCTGCCTGCAGGCCTGCAGGGAGGGGTCTAGCTAGCTGCCAGCATCCTGAGAACGGATTCGGGGGTGGGGGGGATGATTATGTGTCAGCACTCACTTCATCGTCCCGTCCTAGTGGTGTTGCCTGACCGTCAACTTCGTCTAGCGTTCTCTCAGACAGAGGTCCTGTGTGACTGTCTTCAGAGGACAGACCTCTGGACCACAGCTCGGGTGGGAAGGGAGCGTCCATCTGCTTTGTGGAGGGAGGGGTGTGGGGGCCCAGCTGCCACCACACAACTCCCACCAGTCCCCTCGCTCGGGCGGCGTCCCTGGCCCTCCCGTGTGCAACAGTGTCGGTTGCAGGGGCTTTGAAGTTTCTGTGCGGTGAGTGGTGTCGGGTGCGCCTGTCCCCCCGCCCAGTCAGCGCCCAGCTGCCACTGGCCATCCGCTGTGTAGCTTCTGAAATATTACCGCCTTTGTCTTTTGGTCTCTTCTTTTGTTCTTGTAGGTTTATGGTTTTTTTAAATCCCTGTTTGTCTTGTGAGAACTTCGGGTGGGGGGCAAAACTGGGTGAGTATTCAATCCTGTTATTTGAACCCTCTCTCATTCTTTTCCATAGCAGCAACTCACTGGATTTTGCCATGTGTAATGTACACTTTTCCCCCCCATATTTTTGAGGGAAATGAGGACGCACATTATACATGAGTATAATGATTACATTCCATGGACATAATCATCCCGTGTATAATGAGCACAAAACACAGGTGCACACTGTACACGGCAAAATGCAGTCGTTGTAGTTCGCTGAAGAGATGGACTACTTGCTGCTGGCTCTTTCTTTCCTTGTTGTCCTTATTCTCGAGTCCTTTAGTCGGATGTATCTTCTGGCTGTATGTTTTCATTAGGTCGTTTTTCAAGGAAGAGCTCATTGGCGGTTGTGCCAGGAGGTGGCTTAAGGACGGTCGGGTGGAGTGCGAACAGCACCTGTTAGGCAGGCAGATGTAGCCTCAGGAAAAAACCTTTTCCAATTCCATTACTAGCCCAAGACCCTTTGTTTTAGAAATTCTAGAGCCACCGTTGCCCACAGCCTTGCAGCTTTGTGAGTTTGTGAATGTCAGCTTGTTGCCTTTATGCTCAGTCCTTCACTCCCTAGCTGTGGACTTAATTTACTTACCTGCTTGGAGCCCTGGTTTCTTGTTTGTGAAGTGGAGATTGTATGTAATCCCTGCCTCCAAAGACGGTTGTGAGGGCAGTACTGGGCCCATCTGCTCAACAGTTACAGTTTCCCTTCCTTTCTGGCTTTCCCCAGTGTTTCCTTCCTTTCCCTTTCTTCAGGAAGGTGTAAACGATCCTGTGCCTGCTGCCCCAAACCCCCGTCACACAGGGGTCCAGGACCCAAGCTCCTGCAAAGCGAGGCAGGGGCAGAAGCAAGCCTCAGACCCAGGCAGCGGACCACCAGGCCTGCTCTGGCCGGAGGGGTGCATGTGCTGAGCCCTTCCCCAGGGCACTGGTGGAGACAGGCGACACGTCACCTTTCTGGCGCTCACGTTCACTAACCTGCCAGACTAGCTCAGCCCTGCGGCTGTAACCTCCTCCACAAGCTTTTGCTGGCAGGGGACTCTGCCTCGAAGTGGTAACTTCTATCAGGGGAGAAAACATAAGACACAGCCACCTCTAACCTCAATAAAAGCATGTTCACGCTCCAGTGCCTTTCAGTGAACCAGCAGCTTGACACTGTGTTTGTTGGGACTTGTTTACCATCAAGTTTGCTGCTGCGTTCTTCCAGAGAAAGGCCGAGCCACCAGACAGGTCCACCCTCCCCTGCCTCCTGCAAGGTGGGTTGTGAATGAAAGACTGAAAGATGTGGGGGCAGAAGAACTAAAGGGAGGGACGCCAGGAAGCCTGCTGCGGATGAATGAAGGCCTGTGCAGACACAAATTTAGAGCAAATCTGAGTATTGAGTCAATAGTGTGTGCAGCCCTGATGCTTAGCACGTGATTCTCGCTATCGTGACAATAAGACTATAAAGGAACATAAGATATGGAAGACCTGAAATGAACTGTGGTATCTGCAGACAATGGAATGTTAGTCGTTAAAAAGGAGGAAGTAGAGCCACATGCATTGACATGAGGTGTTCTCATTACATTTTGTCAAGGTGACAAAGCAACACACAGTGTAACCGATCTAATAAAACCGACCGTGTGTGTGTGTGTGTGTGTGTGTGTGCTCGCTTGCGCACGTGTGAGCTTTTGGGGAGAGGCGGATGGAGGGGCGTTTGTCACACAGTTGTCTCTGAGGGTGGGATTTCAGGTTACATTGTGCTTTTCTGTTTTATTTCAATAGTGAGCACAGCAAGTTTTCAGAAAAGCTATTTTCATTTACACAGAAAGAGCAGACTCTTTGCTTTGCATCCTCTCTTGACGAACCCATTCATGTCCACCACCTGCAGTTGTGAAAACCGAGATAATAGGACTTTCCCCACAGGTTGGCTGCTGTGAGGAAGAAACAATACGAAAGCACAGACTTGTCACTCAATACCTGTTAGGGCCCTCTTTAAACACACGCTGACTGGAACCATTTCCCTCCTTAAAAGAAGGCACTGTGAGGCCAGTGTGTGGGGTGAGAAAGCCCGTGCCCCCGCGTCAGGCGTGACTCCGCAGTCCGTTCAGTGGCTGAGAGCAGCGCTGCCGGGCTGGGCCGCTCCAGGGTCACTGTTCCTGTCCCAGTGTGTGCGACACACAGACATCTTTGAGCTGGCCAGCGTGGTGGCCTTGTGTGACTTCAGGCTGGGTCCTTGCTTATTGGGAGACCAGCACCTAGCTTTAGAACTGCAGTGAGGATGACATAGGTCAAGAAGGGGAGGGCTCCGACGCTGAGGGCAGCACGCAGTGGGACTTAGTACAGCGGACGATGGACGGTAGCTTCTTCCCTGGAGGAGGAGGGGTTTCCCGGGTGGACGAGGCGGCCCTTCCAGGCAGGTGACGACACAAAGGTAGGAGTCGACACTGCACGTTTGGATGTGGAAAAGCAGCTACTTTTCACAGGCATGTACTTGATTACTTGTCCATTAAAATCAGTGTCTTTAAAAAGCCCGTAAACTTAGGTTTTCGGGCCTCCTTCACAAGGGTATTGCTGGCATCCATAGCTCTAACGTACAGAAATGTGGCGCTGCCCGCTCCACCCCGGCCCCCGGGGCCCCCTAGACAGCTGCAGCCCACACCTACACCGGACAGCTTTCTGGGAAGCCCCCAGAATCACAGGGGGTATTTAAAGATGCTTTTTGCTGCTGCACATTCTCAGCGAGTCTCTTGCCCTTCAAAGCATAAGTTTGACCATTTGGAAGCCTAGACTTATATGAGTGAAATAGAAGGACCAGCTAGAGTAGGATGGAAGAAAAGGGCTCAGAGCACCAGATACCATTCTTCTGACATTGGCTTCCAGCAAAATTTGGATCCCAGCAAAAGAAAGTCAAGATTCCATTGCCAATTGATAAGAAACTTGGTTACCAACTACTGCCCTCGTCAGATATCAGTAACAGCTAGTACTTCTAGTGCATTTTCCGTGCCACGGGTCCTGTTCTCAGAACATTGCGCACGGGTGCTCATTCAGTCCTCACAACAGTGGCAGGAGGGAGGTTTCCGGCCTACAGACAGCGAACCTGCCGAGACCCAGAGGCAGGGAATTCGCTTGTCTGAGGGCGCACACCTCTCGGAAGCCACTTCAGCAGAGTAACAACCGTGTGTATAGAAAGCGTCGTGGTTGATGATGTGGTGTCTCTGAAATGTGACCCGTCCGAGCCTTGCACTCTACCCTGAGAGACAGTGCAGCACGTGCAGCTACGGCTCGGGGGAGCTGTAGCGCAAGGCGGGGGACCTGTCCTCGGAGCTAATAGAGGGCCCGGGTGTGCGGAGCCTGGATCGTGAGGTGTTTCATCAGCTCAGGTCTCTGTGAGTTCTTTACGGACAGCTGTTTGTTTTCAGTTAAATGATAATCTGTAAAAACTTTGGGAATGAAAATTTATGATTTGAAAGATGTTTTCAGAGAACAGGCTTTGGTTGGAAAAATAGTACATTTCAGTACTGAGTCCGTGAAAATTTTTCCCTTTAATAAAAGGGGTTCGTTCATTCCACTTGAGAAACAGCTTTATCCTTTCACTGGGTGATAATGTATTTTAAAATCTCCTTTTTTTATTCAAATAGGTGTCCATCTGCTTTTGATATAGCTTGATTTTTTTTTTTAATACTCTTCAGGTGACTTCCAAGAACTTGAACTAAGCAGAGCTATTTGGATTTGAGGTGGTTGCTAACACTTCGTCCAACATGACTCAGAACCACAGCTGCAGCCTCAAAGGCTCCATGCAGAGGCCGGCAGGGTCGCAGCTAACTGGCCTTTCTTAGGAGGTGGCCTATTGTACCAGGAGCACACGCCCCTGGGAGGCCAGGCCGGCCAGGTCATGAAGTGCCACGTCCCTGGAATGCCAGGGAAAGTCCTCGGCAGTCAGGACAGAAGCTGGAGCTTCTAGTGACAAAGGCTGTGGGAGCTCCACCTCCCGTGAGGCTGTGAGATGCTGAGTCTTTGAACAAGGCCCAGAGACTCACTCTCAGGAAGACTGGAAAGAGGTAGGTGCTCTCCTGGGCCCTGAGATGAAAATCCAGATGAAACAGTGACAGTAGTAGCCATGAGCAATGGGCATGTTCCTAGACAACTTAAAATCTTGCTTTAAATTGTTATCTTAAAATAAGCCTTACACATGAGTCTTTAGTTTTCCCAAGGACTCGCCGGCACCGCACACATTTGGACGCATTTGGGTGAACAGGACAGACAAGGGACTGGGGCCCAGAGACCCGTGCAGGGCGTCCCAGTCACGTCACTTGAGGGGCCGGCCTGGGCCAGCCTGCTCCCCACGCCAGCTCTAGTCACACATGGTCCCGGCCATCACAGTGCATGCTTTTAGTGTAATGGTTTCATTTTTAAACAGAAAACACACACACGTGAGAAATAGCTCAATCCCCTAAATGACACGCGTGGAAAGTCTCTGTGGCTCCACAGAGGGCCCCTGAGAAAGGCAGTGCCACGTGCCTCATGGCAGGCGAAGGGAGCGGCAGGCAGTAGTGAGCGGGGCCGCAGATGAGAACGCGAACCTGGAGACCCTCGGCCAATGTCGCTGCACCTACAGGGGGAGGAAAACCCTTCCATGGTTCTTTGTATGTAGAACATTTTATTTTTTGTACCTTTTAGGGGAAATAATCCTACTTAATAAACGTTTGTAAGATGCCACAGACGCTGGGGCACAGGGCTAAGCCATGCTCTTAACTGACCTCTCCAGGCTGGGTCTTCTTAGTAGGCTATTCGGAATTTACAGACAGACAGGTCTCTAAGCCAATCCTTTTCTTATTTTTAGATTTGGGCCCGTGTTGCATTTTTTTTCCATATATGAATTGAATGTTTCTCCATTTAAAACAACCCCAAATTCATCATTTTTAAAAAGATTTATTTATTTTTAGAGAGAGGGGAAGGGAGGGAAAAAGAGAGGGAGAGAAACAGCAATCAGTTGCCTGTCCTACGTGCCCTGACCTGGGACTGAACTGGCAACCTTTCGAGGGACAGCGCCCAGACAGCTGAGCCACCCACTCCAGTCAGATCCATCCTAAAGAATCAAATGCAGGGAACGGTTCCTGTGGGGAGGAAACCTTGACTAAGGGCCACACTCCCTAAGTCACAAGCGTGTCAGACTCCGCCTGCTGGGGACAGACAGGAGGGGGCGCCAAGCATTTCTCTGGGCGGAAGTGTCCACACAACTTTGTGGTAGTCAAGAGAGGAAGAAGTACAGATGAGAAATTGTGGCATTAAGGATGATTGTGATGGCCCATTGTGGATGGCAGATGAAAACATATGGAAATTTCTAGATTTCCACACATGAAAACAGAGGCTTTCAAGCTGGAAAGACAAACATACCTCAAGTTCTCCCTGTGCAAACGTCAGCACAAAACCACAATAATTTGCATTAAAACAAAAGCTCATTTTCTTGTGCTGGAAGGCTTTGTATGTAGTTTAAGTCCAGAGTTCGAATTCTGTCAGTTTTCATATGCTCACCCTGATTTTTTGTCCCTACACCACACAAGTAACTTACTCCTAACCTTGCCCCTCCAATAACAACACCTAGTTTATTTCAGGAATTATGGCATCTGGATGAGTTGACGAATTTGCTTTTGTCAGTGTGTCTGAGTAAGTCGCTTGCTAGCCTCACGCAGAATTTAGAAACTAGATACATGACTTAAGCTTTGAAAACTGAAGTGACTCCGCGAGAATGTGCCGAGGGTTGCACACCGCGCTTGGTCCCCAGATGCAGGTCCTGCCTGGAGAGCAGGTTCCGGTCCCCACAGGTGCAGGGTGAGGGTGCAGTTTCTTGCAAAGGGGGCAGGGCAGGCCCGTTTGCTTTGTGCAGCCTCTCTGTCGAGTAGTCAAGACTTCTGGAATCTCCCGCCAGAGATACTGCATCAAGGAGGACTGTTGTGGCCATTATTTTAGCGTCTTTACCATGTACGGGCCTTGTAATCTGTAGCCGATCTTTCTGTAGTAATTCCTGGTGCCAACCCCTGTGAAGAAGCAAAAATACAAAAGTAAGAAAAGAATCTCTACTAAGCGTAACTACAGCAACCCTCAAAATCCAGCAAACGCTCCCCTCTTAGCCAGGCTCATCCCCACTCTCGTCCACAACAGACCAAACTACATCTCAGACCGAATCTCGTTGTAGTAAGTGTGGACCATGTCTATCATTTTGAATTCAGATGCATCAACGTATGGAAACTGTATTTCCGAGCCTATGCACACACAGTCCTGTTGGCGGCTCCTTCCACTGGACTGGACGCGCACGCTGCCTTCACTGCGAGGAGGCCCATCCGAACTCCGGGTCCCGGGGAGTCGGGGAGTCGGGGAGACGTGGAGCCGCCAGGAGCGGAGGTACGCTGCGCCCTGCGCTCACTGCCACAGTCGCTGCTCGTGAGCGGCAGTTTCAGCAAAGTACCATCAGTCCCATTAAATTAATGCTACTTAATTTTAATAGTTTTATTTGTTTTGATTGGTAGATTTATTTTGATACATGGTCAATGTACATACCGAGAGTTTTTACCACTTTTATGTTTGCAAACATTTAAGGAACAGTAGCTAACTTAAGTCAGTCCAGAATACAGCACAACCACACAGAAGCAGCTGAGCTCCCCGGAGGACAGAGCATGGCTCACCCGGCAGGACCCACCGGGGTGGTCAAAAGAGTGGGCGCTCGGTCAGTGAGATAAGGCCTGGACCTGCCACGTTACAGGTCTGTGGGGTGGGCCAATCAGCTAATCTCCCTGAACCCCCATTTTACCGTCTGTGTAAATACCCGTGTTTAAGGATGCTGAGTATTAAAGGGGGACTCCACGAAGCGTGATTAGTCCAGAGTCCAGAGAGGCCGGTACCTCAGAAACACTGGCTGTTAATGACCTGGTTTCCGATGCTATTCCCAACTTCATCTTTTGCTACCATCTCCCCTTAAACACTATGCTTCAGGCTCAGTAAATTTTTAGTTTTTTTAAGTACCTGTGTGTGTGTGTGTGTGTGTGTGTGTGTGTGTGTGAGGCAAGAGCTTCCAGGTCTTTGCTCATGTGGTTCCCTCTAGCGAGTTAACTGAACCCGAGGAGGGGGCTGTGGGAGCCTGCAGTTTACAGCCCGTTGGTTAGAAGCACAGGTAACAGCCTGCATTTGTGACTGGACTCAGAAGGGGAAGCAGTCTCGTGGGACTGAACCCTGAGCCCGCGGGATCGGACACTACCTCCCTGGAGACAGTGTTGGAAATGAGCTGAGCTGCAGGACACCCAGCTGGTGCTGCAGAACTGCCCGATGTGTGGCAGACCCGCACAGCTGCGTCGGTAGGTCACAGGGCTCCGAGAGGAGTGTGTGTGCTGTAAGTGAAGACCATAGAGATTGTCTTTACAGTGCTTTGCCCCCCACAGCGAACCGTGATCGCTGGTCTGCCTCCACCTAGGATGAGCTCTATTTATCTTGTTCACCACCTTGTATGGCCAGTGATCGGTATTGTGCGTGAAATCAAATAATTGCTAGCTCTCTCACGCCTAGCCTAATTCTTTAGCCTAAACGTTTGCTCTTTAGGAACAGGATTCCCCATCATGTTTTGTTTCCTGCTCCCTTCGATGGAGCTAAGAAAACCACATCCTGCGCTAACAGATCACGGGAGAATCTCCCTTTTAATCCAAGGACTGCAGATACTCACCCCGCACAATACCACCTTGTCTCTGCATCTGTCATTACTTCTGTTATTCACTGTGGCTTGGGACAGAGCAAGGGGAAGACAAAAACACGAAGAATAACAGGCCAGGCAGCAGCTCAGACCCACTGAGTGCAGGAAGACATCTGAAAGCCCTCGGAGGGGCACACTTTATCGTTTGTACTATATCCTGAAGTTCTGTATCTGCAGGCACATCCTGCGAGCCAGCAATTACACCCCCAAGTGAAGAGAGAAGTGAATTCTTACATCCATTCTTACAAATGACGTGCTGTTCATAAAATCCTAAACAGGAAATAACCTAAATATCTATCAATAGTAGAACAGATAAACTGTGTCATGTTCACACAGAATGGAATCAATGAAACACTATAGCCATCTGCAACAACCTGGGTGAATTGCACATGTAATTTTGCATGAAAGGAACCAGATATAAGAGACTCCATCAACACAGAGGTCAGACACAGGCAAAACTAGTTTTATGGCAGCAGAAGGTGGAGTAGTGGTTACCCTGGGGAGAGGATTCGGACTGAGGAAGGGAACAGACACACGCAAAAATTAATCCAGTGGCACTGTACTACGTGTATGTCGTGTCTCATGGAAAACCTCACATTCATCTAATAGGTGTTTCCGTGTGCTCTGAGAGCTCAACCTGCCCACCACAGTCAGTGAAAAAGGGCAGAAGGAGCAGACAGACAGGCAGGTGGTTAAGAAACCGCTGTCAGAATGACCACTACACCATACGGGTGCCTCTGGAGTCACTCAACACAGCATTTCGTCTCTCTAGGGTCCCACTTGCAGAAACTATTTTTCTACCTCCTTTTCCCCCACTTTAAATTCCACGCTCAAACCGAACTATGCGGCATGGCAGCCCTCAGTGGAGACGCAGGTACTTCAGTGTGAAAACCCAACTCTTCTGCGTCTCCGGTTACACGCGGGGACTATTAGCACGGGCAGGCGAGCCTGAGGATTTCAATCAAAGGAGAGACGGACTGACTCGTGTTTGAAAGAGATCAGTGTGACTGGGGCTCTGAGAACAGAGGGGGAGCTCCAGGAGGTCAGGGCTTTTGTCTGTTGTATTCACTGCAGAGCTGCCAGTGCCCAGAGACATGCCTGGCACGTGTTCAAGAACTCAGATTATTTTTTCAATGGATGAGCAGGTGATCAAGGGCAGAAACGGGCAGACCAGGTAAGAAGCTATTGGGATAATCCAGAGAGATACAGTGATGTCGCAAAGTCATGGCAGTGAAAAGTGGGTGGTGTCTGGGAACGTTTTTAAGGCCGAGTTAAAAGGATTTGTTGATGTATACATGCTGTGACATAAAGAAAGGGGCACCGATGATGCAAAGGTTTTTGGCCCGAGGAAAGGAAGGGTCCTGAGAAAAGGACTGGCCACCTATGGAGACTGGGGAGTCAGCGAGAAGAAGGGGTGGAGGGGACATCAGGGGCTCGGTTCCGGCCACGCTGCTGACGAACCGGCTGTCAGATGTCCACATGGAGATGCCGAGTGACATGTGGCTCTGACAGCCTTTCTTGGTCTTAAGAGACACAGGGAAGATGGTCTCTTTACATGGGCATTGTGTTGGAAAGTAATTTCTGCCGGGACAGGTGTCTCGGAAGGGGAGCTGGCCGGGGATGAAGCGGTTGTGAGAAGGCGACGGCGCGGTCCTTTCTGAGTGCCGCTGACCCATGGGCTTCCTGAGCTCTGACGCTGCTCTGCCTCGGGGGCTGCTATGAAGTAAGACACTTTCCATCTGGTTTATGCCATTCTGTTTTGGAAGTGTTTTGTGCTGTGGTAAAACAGATAAAATTTACAGTTTGCACCATTTTCAAGTGCACAGTTGAGGGGCGTGACGTACATTTACACTGTTGCACAACTCTCACCACTACTCATCTCGGAACTCTTCGTCGGTAAAACGGGAACGCCACCCTCCAGTCCTTCCCAGTCCCTGGCAGCCACGTTCTACTTCCTGTCCCTGTGGGTCTGGTTCCTCTAGGAACCTCTGTCAAGTACACCTGAACAGCAGTTGTCCTTTTGTGACTGGTTTGTTTCACTTGGCACCTTCAAGGTTCCTGCGTGTTGAGTTGAAGCCATTTTGAGTTTCCCGTCACTTCCCGGAGTACTGTGACTGGCAGGTGAGCAGGAGGACAGCGAGGGATAAACCCATGAGACCAAGCCACCATGGAAATCACAGCTCAGAGTGGTGAACTGACTGTGCTACCCTCCTACTGGACCCGCTAACGGTGTGTCCCAGGACGAAGCTCACATTCCTCGGCCTGATGCACAAAGTCTTTTGTGCCCAGTCTGGTTCACTCCTGCTTCAGTTCCTGCCACAGCACGCCCCGCTGCTCACAGTCCGGGACTACCCAACCAGGCACCAATTCCCCAACCCACCGTGCGGGCTCTCCTGCTGCCTGTCAGCGGCTCCCCTCCTGAGTGCGCCCCCATTCATCAGCTAGGACACCATGCCCCCCCCATCCTCCCAGACACCTCTGCACAGATTTCACCTATCCACAGAGAAACTGGGATTCATAACCCCCTCCCTCGGTGCTGGCTGTTCTATTGTTTTGGTGATCAGGCCGTGCTTTATTTTACTTGTATGTCTGCATCCCCTCTTAGAATGTAAGTTCTCTGAAGTCAATGATGTCTATCATTAGGGCTCAGCACAGTGTCTGGCATGTAACAGGCAATAAATGCTTGCAGATTTATTGCACAGGCATACCACACTTACTGTGCTTTGCTTTACTCTGTTGCACTTCAGAGACTGGATTTTCATCAACACTGAGGCAAGACCCTCTACCAGCAAAAAGGTTATGTCTTGCTGAAGGCTAAGATAAATTAACACAATTAAAATGTCCATAATGCCCAAAGCAATCTACAGAGTCAATTCAATCCCTATAAAAATACTAATGGACTTTTTCACAAATCCTAAAATTTACATGGAACCACAAAAGACCCCAAATAGCCAAAGCAATCTAGAAAAAGAAAAACAAAGTTGGAGGTATCACGCTACCTGATACTAGACTATACTACAAGACTATAGCAATCAAAACAGCATGGTGCTGGCATAAAAACGGACATTTAGACCAATGGAACAGAAGGGAGAGCCCATAAATAAATCTAAGCCTGTATGGTCACTTAATCTATGACAAATGAGACAACACTATACAATGTAGTAAAGACAGTCTCAGTAAATAGTGTTAGGGAAAGTGGAGAGACACATGCAAAAGAATAAACCGGACCACTTTCTTATACCACACACAAGAATAAACTCAAAATGGATTAAAGACTTAAATCTAAGACCCAAAACCATAAAAATCCTAGGAAAAAACAGGCAGTAAATTCTTTGACATTGCTGTTAGTAATACTGTTTTCTTGGGCAAGGGAAACAAAGGGGACTACATCAAGTTACAGGGCTTTTGCACAGTAAAGAAAACCATCAACAAAATGAAAAGACAACCTACTGAATAGGAGAAGATATTTGCCAATGTTACATCTGGTAAGAGGTTAATATCCAAAATATAGAAAGAACTCATACAACTTAACAACCCCCCACCACAACCCAAAAACTGACTAAAAAATGAGCAGAGAACCTCAAGACATTTCTCCCAAGAGGACATACAGATGGCCAATAGACATATGAAAAGATCTTCAACGTCACTAATCACCAGGGAAATACAAATTGAAACCACAATGAGACACCACCTGTTGGAATGGCCGCCATCAATACATCAGCAAGTGCTGGAGAGGACGTGGAGAAAAGCAAACACTCGTGCACTGTTGGTGGGACTGTAAAGTGGTGCCCCCCCAATTAAAAACAGAACTACCATATGATCCAGCAGTCCCACTTCTGGGTATTTGTGTGAAGGAATCCAAAACACTATTTCAAAAAAGGATGCAACCCCCTGTTCATTGCAGCATTATTTACAATAGCCAAGATGGGGAAGCAACCCAAGTGTCCACTGATAAAGAGTGGTTAAACGGGATGGGGTGCATCTGTACAATGGACTACTACTCAGCTACAAAAAAGAAATCTCGCCATCTGTGACAACCTGCATGGACCTGGAGGGTGTTATCATGCTAAACGAAATTAAGTCAAATACCATATTTCACTTTTATGTGAAATTTGAAAAATCAAATAAATGAACCAACAAAACAGAAACACACTCACAGATACAGAGAACAAACTGATGGGTGCCAGATGGGAAGAGGTTTGGGTGAAAAAGGTGACGGGATTAAGAAGTGCAAACTGTCAGGTACACCGTAAGGTACAGCCGAGGAAATACAGCCAGTCGGTAATACTGTAATAACTATGTCAGCTGTTAGATGGTTATTAGATTTATCAGGGTGATCATTTTGTAAGTTGTATAAATGTCTAGTTACTATTGTACACCTAAAACTAATATAGCATCTCCACTGTAATTTAATTTTTTTTTCTTTTAAAGATTTTATTTTTAGAGAGACAGGAAGGGAAGGAGAACGAGAGGGAAAGAGAAATGGATGTGTGAGTGATACATCGACTGGTTGCCTCTCACATGCCCCTAACTGGGGACCTGGCCTGCAATCCAGGTATGTGCCCCGCCTGGGAATTGAACCGGCGACCCTTTGCTTTATAGGCTGGTGCTCAATCCACTGAGTCACACCAGCCACGGTAATTTTTCTTAACTAAAAAAAAAAAAAAAAAAAAATACAGTTGACCCCTGAACAGCTAGGTTTCCCCTTGTACAAGTGGACCTGCACAATTGAATCCCGCATTGTCCCAGGGTCAACTGTACTGTGGAAGTGCAACTGTGGAAGGTTAACTTGGTTACGTGTGGATTTTTGAATGTGTAGGTTGTCAGCACTCCTAACACCCACATTGCTCAAGGGTCAACAATATTTCCCAAAACATGCCACAGCCCGCATGTGCCCACCATAAACAGCAGCAGCGTGAGAGAGACGCAGTTCCTCTGTCTAACGCAGGACCAGACAGCTGCTGGATAACCACCGAGTTCAGTGACCAGCAGTGCCCTGATCTGCTGAGCTTGCCAGCTAAAAGAGCATCTCTGTCCCTCAGCATTCCTCGGTAACGAGCCCAGTCGAGCAGCCAGGTGCCCCGGGCTCTCTACTGCTGCCTCACGTGGGGTGGGCCCGGGCACCAGCACCTGGTGCGGGGGCACTCAGGCTTCCGGAGGGGAAGGCACAACGCTGGAGCTGGCTTGAGTCCTTGCTCTTTCCAACAGCACGCCATGGCGCTGTGATGGAACGTCTATTTCTGGACCCTCTGGGAAGCTCTAAGTATTCTGAGGAAAGAAGTCTGACCTCTAGCCAGTCTGAACTCCAACCTCTTTTTACTTAAAAACCCCCATTTGTTTTCTTTGTGCCTCTTGCTTCTTGAAAAAAGGACCCCCCCCCCCCCCCCCCCCCATTTCTGGCCAAACTATCAGTATGTCAGCCAGCTTGGAAGGGAACACAGCAGCACCTGGGCGGGATGAAGACCACACTGAATCTCTCCCCATGGTTAGGAGGGCTCCCAGACAGCCCTTGTCACAGTAACTTTCCTTTTGTTTGCCAGCCAAGAAAAAGCAATTACATTTCACGGCTGACGTCAGCCAACCTCCTGCACTGACGTGGGCAGGCTGTCTCACGAGCCTCAGCGTAACCCGCTCCTGCCCTTGAGGAGAGTTACTCATCCCCCACCTGAGGGCCTGGCCTGAGTGTGGTTCTGCTAATCCCCGGGCTGGGGAGTGAGTAGGAGTGAACCTATCCCAGTACGTGCGATGATCCTCAGGGTGCTCCAGCAGCACAGTTGGCAGTCGCCAGAGCCCTGAGGATGGGAGGTGGGGGCACAGTCCCAACGCTTGCTTTATTTTATCCCCCAAGTGACTTCACCCACTAGAATTTACCTGTATCGTGGGGCCTTATTTCTGTCCTTAGAGACAGGGTAAGTACTTTTATCTTCACCACTTTACCAGCTGTGCTGATGATAAAATGAGATAAGGTGACAAAGAATACCTGGAAATGTGCTTAGAGTGAAATTCTGAGATTTGGCTTTAGTGATCAGTGCTGGACACAGGTATTTACCTTCCTGGCCTCCACCTCAGGACAAACATGTCTTTTTGGGAGAAGAAAAGAAAACTTTTCTGTGAATGTATAAACTTTAGATATTAAACTGACAGGTGACACCCCAGCTGCAGAGACCTCAGACAGAGTGCAGCCCCTGGCAGAGTGCTAAATGAAAGGACACCGTCTGTTCAGCATGGGGGGAGAGGAGCAGAGAGCCGGTCGGGGCCGGATGGAGAGCCTCCTTTGGGTTTCCGTGGCTGGCTGCCACAGCTGCCTCCCGGGACCTTGCGAATAGGGACTCGTCCTTTCTCTAATCCCTCTTCTGCACCAAATGCCTTCAAGCCTCAAGCCCTTAGCTGTGGGAAAAATGATCTCTACACTTTCTGATCCTGCTTCCCCCCTCATCATCCCACCTCTCTCTTTTTAAATCCTCACCTAAGGATATCTTCATTGATTTTAGAGAAGGGAGTAGGGGAGGTGGAGAGGGAAGCATCGATCAGTTATCCCTGTAGGCACCCTGACCAGGGAGCAAACCCTCAACCTTTTGGAGTGTGGGTTGATGCTCCGACCAACCATGCCACCACCTGGGGCCAGGGCCTGCTCCCGCTCTTTGAAAGATGTACACCATTTAGCTTAAGACACAGTTTTGTTTATTCTAAATACTGAGGAAGAAAGGCAACCACACAAAATGCACATGCCAGTTGCCTCTTAAGAAGATTAATCAAAGATGAAAATGGAACAAACCTGGCTATTTACTTCAATTCCATTCTGATTAGAACACAAAGGGAGAAGAAGGCAGAAGGCGTAAGCTAGTTACGTGGTACCCGAACTGGCTGCAAAACAACTCTGAGCCTCTCCACGTCACTATAAGCCCTTTCTTTCCAAGGGGATAAATCCAACAGAGTATAGGCTCAGACACTGAAAGTAAACGCATTTTTCCTTTTAATAGAAAGTCAGGAGCAGGAAATGAGCCAAAACCCAAACTGGCTTATATTCTAACTCCATTTAAAAACAACCAAATGGAGCAACAACTTTACAGTTGTTTATACTGAAGTGTAATATAAAGCTAGAGGAGGAACACACTTTTTCAGTACTTAAACACTCACTGTAAGGCATTGTAAGCTAGGTGCTCGACATGTATCAACTTAATTTAAAACCTAACATGGCTGGAATTAGTCTTCCAGGAGAAACCTGAGTTTCAGAAAGGGCTGTCACTCAAGTTCACACAGCCAGGATGCAGCACTGGAATGCAGCGGCAGCCTGCCACCGTGGCTCACAGGGCACCAGACGCCGCTTCCCCCACGCTGGCCTTGAACACCGTGTCTGCTCTGGGAACGGCACGTGCTTTTCTATTACAGCACCGAGAGGACATCTGACTTACCTAGATCCCTGTACCTCCCACACAGGGGACCAGTTTTCCAGTGCCCTTTGCTGGACGCACCACCAGATGGGACAAACTCGACGACTGTACTTCCACCGCAGTGAGAGGGTTCCTGGGAAATGGGAGCAACAAGGCACACCAAGGGGCTGATGGCTCAGGCAGGCAGTGAGACACTTTGTCAACAGACAGTTTTACAGACGTGAGCACAACTGGGGAGGAAGCTTTTCAGTAAGGACTCGGTAATGCATGGCCATCCTTGTTAAAAGATAAAGACAATGTGAAGTTTTGAGGGAAAAAGCAGTAAAGATGGAATAATGATGGGAGCTAGACCCTACCGGAAGGGCAGACAAATCAGGAACATTTAAGCTCATGGAAAAGAAGGCGCTGAAAGGGAAGACAGACTCGGAGCTCGTCACTCAGTGAAAACCTCCTTCAAGAATGAAGCAAAATAAGGACACTTCATACAACCAATACTGGAATTGTTGTTATCAGCAGATTATTACTAAAATAAATTCTCCAGGCACAAAGAAAACAATACTTACAAATTACCCAAAAAGTCATCAGTAGTAAAACAGATATATTATTCAGGATCACTTAATATCCACATCATAGAATCATACGTACATAAGTGAAAATAAACAAACTAACTTAGCAAGGCTGCAAAAACTGAAGAGCACAGAGAGTGGGAAGTACACCAGTAAAGCTAAATGAACACAGACTGTATATAACAACAGTAACAATGCCTTGTGGATTTTTGAAAATATATCACACACAGAAACCTCAGAAAAGAGGACAGCTAAATGGTCAATAAATGTATGAAAAGACAGTCAACTTCATTAGTCATCAGGGAACATAAACTAGAACTACCAAGAAAAACCACTACACACTCGTCACAGTGAACTGAGAACCTCACACACTCCTGGTGGGAGTGAGAACTGAGAGCACTTCAGACAAGTCCTTTGCAGACAGTTACAGCTGAACATTCATACTCCCTGCAATCCAGCGATGCCAGCCCTAGGTACATAGTCTGGAAGTGTGTGTTTATGGGTCCCAAGACACGTATACAAGAATATTCCTAAGTCCGAACTGGAAGCTACCCAAACATCCAGCAAGAGTAAAACAGATCAGCTGTGAGGTATCTGCACAACAGGACCCTACTTATCAGTGAAAATGAATAAGCATGGCCACACACAATGGGATCCTCACAATATTGCACAAAAGTAGCCAGAACAGTAACAAAAAATACTTTAAAAAGGATCCGAACAAAACTATATACCTAAGGGATTCACAATTAGGTAGTGAAATACAAAGGAAAACATGGAAGGAAACACCAAAAACCATTAGGCTCCTGGGGGTAGGTGTGGGGGTGGGGTAGGGGACGGGGACCATGATTGGGAGGAGTCAGCAGGGGGCACTTCTCGGGTGCTGATTACGTTCTTGACCTTGTTTAACTTCTGATGAACTTTCCTATCTATTTGTTATAGTTTATTGTCAACTTCTGAAAATGAAAAAGAGAAAAGATTTAAGTAATTCTAACTCTGTGAATGCCTGTACAAATGGGGAGATAATTCTCCATGCACATGGAAATCCAGGCAAAACTGGGTTCAGTGGTTTCAGCCCCATAAAGAGAAAGAGTATGACATCACTAATGTGTTTTAATAGAGAAGGAAATACTGAAGAAAATTTATGTGATCAAGTATTTATTGAGTATGTACTAGGGAGCCTAGATATTAAAAGTTTTATCTCCTGGAATTCTTAAAAAAAAAAAAAAATTCTAGGCTTATAAATTAGACATTTTCAAGTCTGAAGTAGGAAAATGAATTGAAATCTGGAGGCACATTGTCTGTTATCTTTTTAAATTAAAAAAAATTTATTGATTTTATTGAGATGACACTGGTTAATAAAATTATATAGGTTTCAGGTGCGCAATTCTATGGTCCATCATCTGTGGGCTGTAATGTGTGTTCACCAGCCAAAGTCATGTCTCTTCCCATCATCACTTATCCCCTTTCTCTCTCTGAGTTTTCCCCCCTTAATCCCTTCAACTTTTTCACCCGCACCCCAAAACCCCCTCCCCTCTAAGAGCTGTCAGTCTGTTCCCTGTGTCTATAAATCTGTTTCTATTTTATTTATTTATTTTGTTCATTAGAGATTCCACATGTAAGTGAAATCATGTGGTATTTGTCTTTCTCTGACTGGCTTATTTCACTTAGCATAATACTCTCCAGGTCCATTCAAGCTGTTGCAAAAGGTAAGATTTCTTTCTTTCTTTTTTTTTTTACAGCCAAGTAGTATTCCATTGTGTGAATGTACTACACTTTTTTATCCACCCATCTACTGACATGCACTTTGGCTGCTTAAAAATATTGGCTATTATAAATAATGCTTCAATGATCATACGGGTGCATATACATTCCTATTCTAAGACATTACCTTTGTTAGGACATTAAGTTGTCCTTCATAGCTAGTTATGTGTTACACTGAATTAAAACTGAGCCCACATCACATTCCTAAAGCTAACCTTGAAAAGAGAAAGAAAATATGCTAATTCTATCTTTTGAAATTACAACTGATTTTTCTGATTAGATGCAAAATTGAGATGATTCATGATTACTTAATAAAAAAATCAGTGAAATAAAAACAAATGAAAGAAACTTTGTTTTAATTACTTCAGGTTTCAGTTAATCAACTATTTATTGAGTGCTTGATATATGCCTACCAGCATTAATTCAAGGCAAATGTATTCATTAGTTTAATCCATTTGCTACTGAAATGAGACTATACATCTCATTGATCTCTTAGTATGATGGCAATTTTTCACTCTTTGACAATGCACACTGATAGGAGAGTTGGGCAAAAGCTTTTATTATGAACATTTAAAAATGAACCAATTAACTCAATGACCCTAAGTCTCTGAAAGAAATATTTTTTCTTGAGCTATTAAAAAAACTTACAAGGTTACCCATACATAATCTCAGCTCTTCAAAGTAGTTGGTTATTGCAAATCACTATTACAACACATTAGTACATTATTCTCTGTCATTTTGGAAGACACAGAGACTATCTCAGGAGAGGTATAAGGAGCAACCTGCTACCTAAGGGTTCCTCTATCCATTTTGAGGTAGTGTACTAAGATAATAAAGTGAAAATGAACCGAGAATAAAAGCAGGTAACTTACAAAGCAAGTATGGAGAGTCTAAACAGAAGCTGCTGTGGCAACTTACTGTGTGGATGTGGTGATGCTAATGGGCTAGCCTCTAGTTCTCAGGTCTCTCCCTCCGACAGAGTCTGCCGGAGGAGGGCCCACACTCACCTCATTCAAAGCGGGGAGGCTCTGTTCCCACCGGTGTGGGATGTCTGCTGTCACAGATCTCTCTCACCACTTTGCTCATGTGCCGAACCATCAGTGTGCCATCTAAAGAGGGATCCCTTCTATCTGTGGTCTTTTTAAAAAAACAGACTTTTAAGAGGGAAAATGGGGCGTAGGTAATTCCAGAGACCACCCCTCCGCAGAAGCCACCATGAAGCTGGGAAGAGACCCTAGTCAGAACCAACTACGTTGGGACACTAGAATTGATGAAGCTCTCCCAGTAACCAGGGGCGAGTGCCTGATCTTTGGTGAGACAGCAGCGGGTGAGAGCCACCTACCCCTCTTTCCTAGAGTGGCTGGCTGTAGCCCCCAAATCTTTGGGCCTGTTCAGATGCTTGCCTTTGTTTTGTTCCCTCACTCCCCACTCTGCTGGCTTTCCCCAGAGTGTGTCTATTTTAAGACGGGAAAAGACATCATCCCTTCTCACTTCTTTTAAAGGTCCAGACACTTAAGGAAATCCCTGTCAGGTCACAGGCTGATTGCAGAGATAATGGAACAGAAACTTCAGTGGCCACATATAAAGAATATGCTCTGTAAAAGTCACTCTACAAGCTGATGACTACAGTCCTCAAGAGTAATCCCTGAGGAGGGGGAGAATCTTGACCTTTATAGTACTCAAATGTGCAGTTCTCAAAAAAAAAAAAGTGTACAGAAAACAGAAAATAAGACTTCTTCACAGGAAATAAAGAATTGGAGAGAAACTACACTTGAGGAAGCTTAGACACTGGGATGACGAGGCAAAGTCAACTGCATGAAATGTGCTCAAGAGCTAAAGGAGACTGAACAAAGAACTAAGGAAACAAACAACAAATGCAAAAATCAACAAGTGCAACTACGACAAACTAAAAAGCTTCTGTACAGCAAAAAAATAATCAACAAAGTATAAAGGCAACCTAGAAGATGGGAGGAAGTATTTGCAAACCACACAGTGACTAAGGGGTTCATAGCCAAAATATGCAATGTACAGATGCAATATACAGATTGTGGATCATAGAAATGTACACTTGAAAACTATATCATCTTATCAACCAGTGTCACCCCAATAAATTTAATACATTTGAAAATATATAAAGAACTCACACAACTCAATAACAAAAAAACAATCAGATTAAAATATGGGCAGAGGAACTGAACAGACACTTTTCCAAAGACATTCACATGGACAACAGGTACATGTAAAGGTGCTTAACATCACTAATCATCAGGGAAATGCAAATCAGAAGCACAGGGAGGTATCACCTTGCACCTGCTAGAATGGCCATCATGATGAAGGCGAGGTAAGCACTGGTGAGGATGTGAGGAGAAGAGGACCTTGTGTACTGCTGGTGGGAACGTAACTCGGTGTGGTCACTGTGGAAAATGGTATGGATGTTCCTCAGAAAATTAGAAACAGAACTACCATTTGATACGGCAATTACTCTTCTGCACATATGTCCAAAGAAAATGACAGAGTACTGAAGCAATACATGCACCCCCTTGTTTGCTGCAGCGTTATTCGGAATAGCAAAGATGCAGAAACAACCTAAGTGTCTTGTCAAAGGATGAATAAAGAAACGTGGTACATAAATACAATGGAATATCCCTCAGCCATAAAAAAAGAAGAAAACCCTGCCATGTGCAACAACATGGATGGACCCTGAGGGCATTATGCTAAGTGATGTAAGTCACAGAAAGGCAAATACTGTTCCATCTCACTTGCATGTGGAACCTAAAGGAGCCGAACCCGTGAAAACAGACTAGATGGTGGGCTGGCGAAGGAAGGGGAGGAAAGGAGAGAGATCGTTTAAGGGCGGAAACTTGCGGCAGTCCTAAAGATCTAATGCACGGTGTAATGATTACAGATAATATCATATTAAAGTCATCAAAATTGTTAAGAGACTAGAACTTAATTATTCCCACCACACATACACACAAAAAGAAAATTATGTGATGTGTTGGAGGTATTAGTAACATTACAACAGCAATTATTGGGCTGGCCAAAAACTTTGGGTTTTCTCCCCCCTAAAAGATGGTTCTAGTAGCGCTTAGTTGTCTTTAACTTCATTCGACACAATTTTGTTAGATTGTATGGTGACAGCTGTCATATCAGATGCATTTAAAAAAAACATTAAAATTGGTTAATTTTTGTGTAGACATTTTAATATTGAAGATGGAAGAAAATAACATTAAGCAACATGTTTGGCATATTATGCTTTATTATTTCAAGAAAGATAAAAATGCAACTGAAATGCAAAAAAAGATCTGTGCAGTGTATGAAGAAGGTGCTGTGACTAATGGAACCTGTCAAAAGTGGTTTGCGAAATTTTGTGCTGGAGATTTCTCACTGGACGATGCTCCATGGTTGGGCAGACCAGCTGATGCTGACAGTGATCAAATCGAGACATTAGCCGAGAACCATCAATGCTATACCATGTGGGAGAGAGCCAACATGCTCAGAATATCCAAATCAATCAAGTTATTGGTGAAAATAAAATCTGTCTTTTATTTTATGGAAAAAACTAAATGACCTTTTTGGCCAACCCAACATATTGCAATATATAAATGAACTGAGGGGTCCTCAGTAAGACTGACAGCTGATACCAGAAACCAGGGATGACAGAAGGCAGTGGGACGACAGAATAAACACCTGTCAACTAAAATTCTATATCCAGCAAAAGTATCTCTCAAGAACAAAGGAGAAATTGCTGCATTTCCTAATAAAGTAACCTAAGGAACTTTGTTACCACAAGACCTACCCTACAAAAGTCCTTTAGGCTGAAATAAAGGATATTAGACAGTAACTCAAAGCCCAATGAATAAATAAAGAACACTGGGGTCAAAGTAACTACATAGATAAATGTAAAAGCCGGTGTTAGTAGACTTTTGGTTTGCAAATCTCTTTTTTTCCATATATCATTTAAAAGGCAAATTCAGAAAACAGTAACTGTAAGTTTATGTGTGGTCACACGGGTCTAAAGATGTGATCTGTTCCAATAACAATGTGAAAGGGAGGCAGGGACGTGCTGGGAGCCGAGTGCTCACATGCTGTCAGAGTTCTGATAGGCTTTTATAAGTTTAAGATCCTAACTGTAATCCCCAAGGTAGCCACTAAAATATAAAAGGAGTGAAAACATACAAAGTATGAAAAAATACAAAGAAAAAAGATGTGCATCAGTAAAATTAGAAATGAAAGAGGAGACATTAAAACCAACTTCACAAACACAGAAAGGATAAGAGAATACTAAGAACAATAATGAGTATGTGCATCAATACACTGGATAACCTAGTTGAAATGGACCTAGTCCTAGAAATACAAACTACAAAAATAAGGAACAGAAAGTCTGTATGGTCCTATAACAAATAAGGAGATTGAATCAGTCACCAAAAATCCCCCAAAAGAAAAACATGACCGGGTGGTTTGCTGGTGATTTCTAGCAAATGTTTAGAGAATTAACACCAATCCTTTTCAAATACTTCCAAAAAAAAAAACTGAAGAGAAGGGAGGGACACTTCCTAACTCATCCTACAAAGCTAGTGATTCCCTGATACCAAAGCCAAAGACACTACAAATAAAACTACAGACCACTATCCTTTGTGAATATATATAGGAGAAAATATTTGTAATTTGCAGATCTTAAAAGAGTACAGTGTCCAGAAAATAACAACAAAAAGACAACCCAATTTAAAAAATGAGCAAAAGACATTTTTTCTAAAGAAGACACATAAATGAGAAGTGCACAAAAAATGTTCAACATCATTAGCCATTAAGAAAAAGCAAGTTAAAACCCCAGTAAAACATCACTTCACACCCAGAAGGATGGATATAAAAAAAATGAAAATAACAAAATAAAAGTGTTGGCAAGTATATGGAGAAATTGAAACCGTTACACATTGTTGATGGGAGGGTAAAATATTGCAGCCACTGTAGGAAACACTTTGGTGATTCATCAAGAACGTTAAACAGAACTACCATTTGATTCAGCAACTCCATTTCTGGGTATACACACAAAAGAATAAAAGCGGAATGTGAATGGATATTTGTACACCAAAGTCACGGCAATATTATTCATCTAGCCAAAAGGTAAAAACAACCCAAATACACACACTGAGTATTACCTTAAAGAGGAAGCAAAATCCGATTTGTGTTACAGCATGCATGAACCTTGAAGATATTACACTAAACGAAATAAGCCAGACACAAAAGAACACAAATTATATGACTCTGTTTGTAGAGACAGAAAGTAGATTAGAGGTTACCAGAGGAACTGGGAGTTACTGTTTGCTTCATGAGCAGAGTGTTGGTTCGGGGTGATGATGTTTTAGAAATAGAGGTGATGGTTGAACAACATTGTGAATTTAATGCCACTAACCGCACATTTAAAAATGGTCATAATGACAAACTTTGTAATATACAATTTACTACCTTCCTAAATAAAAAAAAAACAATGACTTTAAAGTACATTAACTATCTTCAGGTGTTTGTGGGGGAAGGCATGTGTTTTCAGGGTAGGATATGCCCAGAGGAAAATCAGGTACCCTCAGCCCAAAGATGGTCTCCTATGTTCTGAACTTAGAAGATGTAAACGGCCACTATCACAGACCTACAGTGTTGGTTGGACAGGCTCACAACGGGGGACAGAGGAACGTCCTCACGGAAGAGAGATGCAGGCAAATGCAGGTGCTACCTGTGAGGCCAGCCCAACTCCACTTAGGACAGTGTGAGGTGTAGCTCTGCTGCCGTGATTGGCATATGGAAATCTGATACTGGCACTGGGACAAGAAGCCTTGAAGGTCTGTCCAAAGATAGTCCTAAGAGAAGGCTAAATGAAGTTTCCCAGAAGAAAGACACTGGATGCCTATTAACTGCAAGTTAATGAAAACGCCTTCTATTGCTTGGTATCCAAAGATGGCCACCAGAGCCACTGTCTCAGAGAAGTGGAATTTACTTCTCCCTTTAAATGTGGGCTGGCCCAATGACTTCTTTAAACAACAGAATGAGGCAGACGTCACACTGAGGCAGGCAGTCTCAAAGATGACCCCGAAGTTCACTGTCTACTGGTGTTAACAGTGTGCAATCCCTGCCCTTTGAGGGTGGGCTGGACTCACCCACTTGCTTCCAGACTCGGTTCTAACGATCGTGGCTTCCATCTCAAGGCTCCCTGTCTCTATGGTCACTCGGCTCGGGGAAGTGAGCTGCCATGTGCTGAGCAGCCCCCGTGAAAAACTAAGACCAATGACCTGCGAGGGACAGAAGCCTGCCAAAACTGCACGGTGAGCTTGGAAGTGGATTCTTCAACCCCAATTGAATATTGAAATGATTACAGCCCTGGCTGACACATTTACTGCAGCTTTACAAGATACTTTGAGCCAGAGGCACCCAGCAAAACCACTGCCAGATTCCTGACCTACAGAAGCTGTGAAAGAACTGCTGGTTGTTTCTCAGTCACTAAGTAAGCCAACAGAAAAGAAATGCAAGATGACCTGGAGCTTCTAAGCCTAGGTCTTCCCTTCCTTCCCCTTCGAATCCAGCCTTCCCGCTATCAGAAGTGTGAAGAACCAAGGTGCTCATGTCGACAGTCTCAACTGAGCATCCCTTACCAGCCAGAACTAAGACTACAGACCAGCCACCTGAGCCAGCTGCCAGCCAATTAAACCACTCCAGCCAAGGCCCTAGACATCATGCAACGGAGATGAGTCATCCTCTTTATGCCCTGCTGAATTCTGCCTCACAGAATCACCCAGCAAATAGAATGGTTGTTGTGTTTTAAGCCACTACATTTTGGGGCGGTGTGTTACACAACGATGAATAGCAAAACCACCACTAGTCAGTAGGACGTGCAGTAAGAGGTCACAGACCCCGACAAGGTACAGATCTGGGGCTTCTGGACTGCTACACCAAACGTCAGTGATTCATTCATAAATGATGGATAACTGGACAACTGGATGCTTAGGGAGGTAAAGGATGGGGCTGCATAAGAAAACACTTTCTAATGGTCTAGCAGGTAATGTCTTGGAAATGTGAGCTACTGGCCTGAGACAACAGTTTAAACTGGCTGACCACATAAAAAATTGCCTGTGTATGTCCTGCTGGCATTTAAAATGCCCAAACTAAAAGGCTCTAAAGAAACCAGTATGTTGGTTGCTACTAAGAAAGGAAGCATCAATATTCTCCAGGATTATTTAGTTATCTGCTCACTCAAAGGGGAGGGATCTGTCAAATCTCAGTCTCTAGCAGATCTAAAAGAGAAAAGTTTTATCAAACTGAATGGATTACAGCACTATCGAATACTTAGAGACAAGAACAGTACTATTACATGGGAGTTACATTGAAAAGGTGTTAACAGTGCAAATGAACTGGAAAACAAAGTCTGCAACAGACAGCAGGTGGTGAGGAGAGAAGGCTTCCTTCCCCAGAAAAGAACGTGTGCAGCGTCCAACTCTACAATGAAGGCAGTCTTTGAAATCAAAGCTCCCAGAGCTCTTGGGAATATTATTAGGAACTTCATGATATAACCTATTCCTAGTACCAAGGGAAAGTGTACGACCATCACTTTCTGTAACCATAAACTAAGGGACAAAGATGGAGCGAAAAAACCTACAAAGGCAAGTGTGCCAACATCAGCAGGGCCATCCTCTGTGCCGTTAGCCTGCGTGTTTCTGAGACACAGGAACACTCGACAGCACAGACCTGGGAGGAGTCATGGCACTTGCCAACCACTGTTCCCTAAACACCGACAAACTACTGCCTCCTGGCATCACTGCTTCTGCCTAGAAAACGTCACCAAATACTCAGTTGCCCACAAGGGCTAAACAGTGGAAACTCACTAGTGGCCTATTCAGAGCTATCTGAAAAATATGCACTAGTCAATGCAGTCACGTGATGCCAAGTGAGGAACAGGTCTAACGCACCCAATATGCCATGTGCTACAAAGTGGTACCTGATTCACCTACAAGTGAGTCAACATCAAGTCGGGAGTGAAGAGCGCAGGGAAAAGCTGCGCCACACTGCCTTCCGAGTCCAGCTGCAGCACGGACAGCACTTAGCCAAATTTCGCTAATCTGTTACCTAACAAAATAGCATTCCATGTCATCACTGCCAGCCTGATTAATAATGATGCCGAAATAATAAAGTCCTTGTAAAAGCAGTTTTTACATTGTATTTATTATCTTTAATAAGATATTAACCACTCCAAAAAGAAAATCCCATTAGAACGTGCACCAAAAAAAAAAAAATGTATGATCACTGTAAGAACACCAAATGGAAGAAACTGAGGAGCATGCAGAACCCTAACAGTGTGCATTTAATGGGGGAACAATGTACTGGAAGATAAATCATGTGAAGAGATGAAACGGAAACCAGGAAGGAGTGCACCACCTTCCCCCTCCTCCCTGAGAGGCCCGCAGTCACACACGCACAGGCAGCACGAGCTGGTCTGCACTTGGCAGACTTCCTGTGTCCATTAGCAAGCTGAAACGAGGAAAAGCTTTTCCAGGCATTTTGTTAAGGATTATGAGTCCATTACCAGACAGATCCAGTTACAAATGTACCCTTCTTTTCTAGTAGATTACAATGCAAAGAGTGTAAAACTGCCTTTACCTCAAACGGAGGGAGACGTGTTGCAGCCTAGAACACAGGTGAAGTTTCTGGGGTCCAGTAAGTAAATCTCAACTATTTGTAGTTGAATGAAACAGAACAACTGTTATTTTCTGCCCACGTATCATTTTGTTAATTAGTGGTTGTGGGGCAAAGGCCATTCATTTCAGTCCCGAGAAGCCACGCTGGACTATACATGGCACAGGCGCGCTGATTTTTGTTCACCAGCAGGAACTGTAGACGTGGCTTTAGAGTCGTAACTGAGCATCACGACTGAGGATGATCTCATCTCCACAGTGACGCGTTTACTCACCCTGTATTTAAGCTCCTTTACCCTCTTCTTTGCATTTTTAATAGCTTTAAACAAAATGGCAATCAGTCTCTGACTTTGGTGATTTCTGTCATCAACCATTCAGACACTTTCCTCATTTCTCATCGCCATTGTGTGACATCAACCTTGTACAATTCCTGGCCAATGGCCATATTAATTTTCTACTTGAAAGAACACAAATAGAACACTGCTTATGACGAAGGTAGGAGGGGGAGCTTGGAGGATAGCTGTTTGTCCAGATGCATAGCAATTAGCTTTGCGAACAGAAACAGTAGCATGCTTGGATCTGACACCTAACCAAAAGTGCCACAAGGAAAATAAACCCTATTCTGTTGGGGGTAGGGGGTATTGAGTGGCTTTCTGAATAGTGGCCACTGACAGTTATATTTGCTTTTTTGGAAATGGTATGAGCAGTGTGACATCAGAGATCTTCAGTTTCCATGGTGATTATTAGTGATGGCATTTCAAATGTGGTTAGGTTCCACTGTATAATTTTTTGTACTTTACACCATAAGAGAGGGTGGAGAAAGGACTGCTTCATCTTAACATTTTTAATTTAATTTAATTTTATTTTATTTTAATCATTGTTCAAGTACGTTTTTCTGTCCTTTACTCCCATTCCAGCCCACCCACCCATCCCTCCCCACCTCCCTCCCATTTCCATCCCCCTGCTAATTTTTGTCCATGTGTCCCTTATACTTGTTCCTGTAAGCCCTTCCCATTCTCCCCATATTAACATTTTTAAAGGAAAGAATGCGGATCATCCAAGTACATAAACATCATGACTTTTAGGTAGCTACAATTTGTTAACCTTAAACATGTGTGTTGACAGAAGCTATACATCAGTAAGCTGGTGAGAGATACTAAAGCACTTGGACTTAATAGGGACTAATTAATTGCTTAGACATTTGGAGCAATTGACTGTTTTTTTCTACCTACAGATTATTTTATAAACCGGTTTTTCTTTTACAACTGATTTACCCACATTTCATATGCAGGAAAAGATCATTTTCTTACTCTTAAGCAATGAATCCTGAATTAAGAAATAGTTTAAGGGAGAAAAACTTATCTTCCTTTGCAGTGTAGGACAACTGCTGGGGGGAAGACCCAGAGCTCTTTAGCCCGATAAGAACATCCCTCAAAGGCAGGCCCACATCTCGTACTTCCCCCATCTCCCCTCTCAGCCCCTGGCCCCTCGCACACAGGAGATGCTTAATATACTTAGTGGGTTTGATGTTCCTGAAGCTAAATATTTCATTTTTGCTTTAATCTTCACATTCAGAGTTGATGGTTAAGTTTAAAACATTTGGTTTAGTTACTAAGAATTATACATAGTTAAAAATAGAAAAAAATAAGCAAAAGTCTAAGAAAGTATTTCATTTGATTCTGCTGAAAAACAAGTTTTTAATTTTCTCATGTAGCTGTGAAGTTAATCTTTTAAAAAAGATAAATCAGTTACAAACCTTATATTAATACCAAGCATTCTTTTTTCTATTAAAAAAACAAATTTATCTGTAACCTCAATATATTTTGTGTACAGAAAGTATATACTAGTTTTTCTGACTAGTGATTTAAATCAGATCTACTGTGTAGTTAATACTATTGTCTAGAGGCAGAATCAAAGATTACAAATCCAAGTATCAGAGAAAATCTGCTGGCAAAACGAAGGGAGGTCACAATGCATCAGAATGTAACTGAAAAACAAGTGTTACGTGAATGCATCAGAATGTAATTGAAAATGAACTCTACATGAATGCATCCTCACAGTCACAGCAGCCAGAAGGAGAAGGGATCTGTCCCTCCCTTACTCAAGCTACTAGTTATGCCAGGACAGAGTATCTAGGCCACCACTGTGCACGACGAGTTTTACAAAGGCCTACAGATCAGAACAAAGATGAATTTACAAGTAGATGACAAGGTCAAAAATAAAAAAAAAAAATTTAAAAAGTGGGACATTTAGGTCACAAAGGACCAGCAGTTGTGACTGAAGTTAAAATAGGATTAAGCTCCTTAGTCTTCGTTTTTATCATCAAACACCCAGCCCACAATGAGACTAAGGTCAGCTGATGAAATTAAAGGCTGCCCTAAAAGGGTGTCAGAAAAGAAAGTACTTAAAAGGCAATCAATAGAACAGTTGGTCACGTGGAGAGCTTAAAGAAATTAAGACACTAAGGGGCAGAATTCAAGGCTGTTAGGACTGTAAAATATGACGTAAACCACTCTTTTAGTAAGAAAATAAAGGTCCACGAAGATCAAGTGAAATTATCCAAGGTCACAAGAGTTGCGGTCAATGCAGAAACAGAATCTGGGCCTGTGTCCCTTCTTACACCCACAGCTGCTCAGGAGGTACTGGGAGCGAGCGCAGCACCCGAACACTGGCACTACCACAGAGAGACGTGCAGGCTAAGGATCAACCAATGGAGAGCGGCTGTTCCACTCTTTACAAAAACCAGTTTAAACACACACACACCAGTGTATATAACACACCATGTAAAGTCTATGATTGTCTAACCACTAAGCTGTATACCTGGAACCAATACAAAATAAAATAGAAAGCAAACTGTAAAAAACACACACACACCAAAGTAAAAATGAACAAACATGGAAGGATAAAAATATACAAAACATGTTATAAAAATAGGGAGTTCTGGCCAAGATGGAGGCATAGGTAGATACGCTTTGCCTCCCCGCACAACCAAAAGGACAACAACCAATTCAAAAGCAAAAAACAACCAGAACTGCCCGAAAACTGAACTGTACAAAAGTCTGACAACCAATGAGTTAAAGAAGAAATATTCATTCAGACTAGTTGGAAGGGTGGAGATGGGGAACCAGGGCAGAGAGGATGCACAGCAGGATGGCAGCTGGTGGACTCATTGGTCAAACATTTGCATGCAGATAAAGCGGGAGGAACAACTGGGGAATGAGACACCGTGCAACTGAGGGTTCCAGCGTGGGCAAGATAAGGCCTCAGAACCTCTGGCTGAGAAATCTGTGGGGGTTGCAGTGATGGGAGAAATTGCCAGTCTCTGGAAAGGAGGGCGAGAGCTGAGCAAGCGGCAGTGTCCCCTGTCTGACCCCTCCCCTACCTATAGCACCAACATACAGAGATGTGGGTTGCCCCGCCCTGGCGAATACCTAAGGTTCTGCCCCTTACAACGTAGCAGGTGTGCCAAGATAAAGGCATATGGCCCAAATGAAAGAACAGATCCAAACTCCACAAAAAGAACTTAGTGATAAGGAGATAGCCAACCTATCAGATGCAGAGTTCAGAACACTGGTCATCAGGATGCTCACAGAAATGACTAAGTATGGCCGCAAAATAAATGAAGAAGTGAAGGCTTTACAAAGTGAAATAAAGAAAAATATATGGGGAGCCAACAGTGAAAGGAAGGAAACCGGGACTCCAATCAATGATTTGGAATAGAAGGAAGAAATAAACATTCAACCAGAACAGAATAAAGAAATAAGAATTCAACATAATGAAGAGAGGCTTAGGAACGTCTGGGACAACTTTAAATGTTCCAACATCCAAATCATAAGGGTGCCAGAAGGAGAGGAGGAAGAGTAAGAAATTGAAAGCTTCTTTGAAAAAATAATGAAAGAAAATTTTCCCAAACTGGTGAAGGAAATAGACATACAAGTCCAGGAAGCTCAGAGAATCCCAAAGAAGTTGGACCCAAAGAGACACATCATAATTACATTACCCAAAATTAAAGGAGAAAATCTTAAAAGCACCAAAAGAAGAGAGTTACCTACACAGGAGTTCCCATAAGACTATCAGCTGATTTTTCAAAAGAAACCCTGCAGGCAACAAGGTGCTAGAAGGAAGTATTCCAAGTCATGAAAGGCAAGGACCTACATCCAAGATTCCTCTACCCAGCAAAGCTATCATTTAGAATGGAAGGGCAGATAAAGTGCTTCCCAGATAAAGTCAAGTTAAAGGAGTTCATTTTCACCAAGCCCTTATTATATGAAGTGTTAAATGAACTTATCTAAAAAAAAAAAAGATCAAAACTATGAACAGTAAAATGACAACAAACTCACAACTATCAACAACTGAACCTAAAAGAAACAAAAACAAAGTGAACAATTAGAATAGGAACAGAATCACAGAAATAGAGATCACATGGAGTATTATCAGTGGGCAGGGGGGAGAAAGGAGGAAAAGGTGTAGAGATTAAGCAGCATAAGTAGTAGGTACAAAATAGACAGGGGGAGGTTAAGAATAGTATAGGAAATGTAGAAGCCAAAGAACTTATATGTACGACCATGGACATGAACTAACGGGGGGAAATGCTGGAGATTCGGAATGGGGGTACCAGGCAGAGAAAAAAATAGGACAACTGTAACAGCATAATAAAATATACTTAAAAACCAAGTAAGTTATAAAAATAAACACATTAAATCTGTGTTCCTTGAAGTTCTGAATAATGGACATTTCAGGTGTCAAATATAAACAGAGCTGTAATGTATTACTAAATTACAGAAACAAAATGCACCATACACGGAACAAAGGTTCTAGCTTCATTTGAAGGGTGACCAGGTCTGGAGTCAGACAGAAAGCCAAGGCCCCATGTGGTTTTCCCTAAAGAAAGCCATGCGGGCTGATGGCCGCAGTGACCGGAGCAACGCTTCCTTCCCCCCAGAGGTCACAGAGGTCCTCTAGCTCTCCCAGGATCGCTCCTCCGGAAGCCACTGCCCGAAAGAGACACCCTACAGAAATCTAGCAGTCTTACTGTGGGAGCTGATAGGGACAAAGGCTCTTCCCTGTTATTTTTAGCAAGTCTCTTCTTGTTATTTAAAAAATTCTACAAGCAGAGGACCTGAAATTGCACTATTATTTAGATTATAATAAAAAGCTAGAAAGAGTACAGATGCTGATTTCCATTTCCTGCTCATAAAAAGCAGAAACTGAGGCTCTTATGGGCAACTGAATGTGCGCTCAGGCAAGCCAGGGGCCCTCTCTGCATGTATGATATCTAAAAAGAAGAGACACCAAGAAGCCAAATGAAGTAAGTGGAGAAGTGACAGAACACTGATGCCCTCAGTTTTAAGACTGATTAGGTCTCCCACAGATGCTAGAAAAACATGTGACTGTACTTCAGACTTTGAGAGTGCAGGCCGGGCCAGGGTCAGAAAGAGTATCCTCACCTTAACGGTTTGGAAGAGACATTACACTTGTAGGAGAATAGCAAACCCTGCTGCTCAGTCAGGGCTGAAGGTAACTGGCACAGGTAACACTGGGAGCTGGTTAGAAATGCTGGCTCTCAGGCCCCAGCCCAGACCCAATGAGTCAAAATCTGCATCTTAGCAAAACCTCCACATGATTCACAAGTGCACCGAAGCTGGAGTTCTGTGCTGGGACACTGCAGTGCTCTGGCAAAAGGCTACTGAAATTTCAGGTGACCATAACCCTTCTCAGATGCACGCTGAGAATGAGTTCTGGGTTGGTCTGGCTTTTCCTGGCACCACCAGGACAGGCTGCCTTCTGGTCAACCACAGACTGAACAGTGGAGAGGTAAACATTTATCATCACATGTATTAATAACAATCAGGCGAACCCCACTTAGTTCCCTCTTCTTTAGCGGGATTAAAGATAACAGAAAACAATTATAAAGCTAGCTGTGTTAAGAAATGCTCTATTAATCTGTCTGGATAACACCGAAAACCATGGCCAGACTAAACGATGAAGTGAGCTTGGGTCATTACATCTGCGTAATTATAATCATTAAAAGCTAGGCAAGGATACTGATTTATTAATGGGCAACAACTTACTGATTTTTTTAAAAAAAATCTCATTTCAACTTTCATTTTCAGAGAAAAGATTATTTTCTTTGAAGAAAACAATCTGTCTTTAGGAATGGAATAGTCTAATGAGAGAAAACAAACAGTGCAGGAAAAATAACCTAAATTTTGATCATGGTTTTTGCCACGTTAGCTTCTTACTGGGGACAGCAATTTCGGTAAGGACACGCTACTGAGGAGCAGGACGGAAAGGGTGCATACGTCATTTCTTGGTTCCGCTGACCTAGAGCCTCCTCTTCATGCCTGTTTCCCCAATTATCTGATGCCCTAGATAAGGTGTGGGGAAGCTTCCAAACAGGGAAAAGCTGTTCCCGCAGAGCGAAGTCACTGTAAACAACAGTTATGGATCAAGAAGCCCTGCCTTTGAACATCTTGTACTGGCAACTAAGATTCTATTTTAATTTTCTGAACAATACTGATAATCTCCACATTGGTTTACATTTTTCTCGGCTCCATACCTTCAAACTCGTATTTTCCCCAAATCTCTGGGCACAAAGCACGCGAGAGGAGATGAGCACAACGACCAGTACGATGGATGGCGAGGAAGCCAGGACCCGGACCACTGGTCCTGCTGCTCAGAGACGGGAGGGCTCCCGAAAGCTCCATCCCACCAAACTGCTCCGAGAGAGCTTCTGTGTGTTTGCGCGCAGGTCTTTCACGACTCAGTTCTGACCGACTTTTAACATGAACAGGCGCAAGAGAGGCCTGAGGTGGTTTTAATTGTGCTACCAAGTTAAAAATGTGAATGAATCTTGAACTTTGCCCTCCCCCACTTACCTGATATAACAGCTATTTTCCCAGATCCATGTTCTTCTCGAGCTATTCTTTCTGCTTCCTCCATCAGCAGCATGCCAAATCCCTGTAAGGAGCAATAAAGAGCGTTGCAGATTTAAGGAGAAAAGAAGTCACTAAGGGGGATCATAAAACAAGAAGACTAATACGTAGCACTTGCTAAAATCTGTTAAGAGTGGCAAAAAAACCATTATGGGAGTAAGGAAACAGAAACCATTCAATTACACCAAAAGGACACTATCGCAGCCTAGTAACAAAAGGAAAAGAAAACTCTGTAACAAAAGACAAAAGGTTATTTTATGGATGATGAAATCTACCCAAGACAAGGGGTAACTGCTTCTTAACTTCTGCCTGTTTTTAAAAAAGTTCTAAGCAATCTCCAGGCAATAGTCTTAATTCATCAATTTTGGGGTCTATGCTATATCCACCACTAGTTTTTTCTAAAATTTAAAGAAAGTGAGTTATTTATTTCTGTAGGTGGTTGGGGAAAAGTGGAATAATGTTCCACTACATACCATACAGCCTGCATTTATGAAGTGGTTTAATACTTCATAAGTGCTTTCGCATTATCATCTCCTTTGAGTCTGTAACAGTAAATCAGTAGAAACTGCCGGTATTAGACTATTTCTAATGTTCAAAAACAGCAATGTCATATGGTTCAATCTAACATTATATTTCACTCAACTGAGTCTCAATTTGCCTCTTCCTCCTCCCCATCACACCCAAAAGTGTGTAATTTGGAGAGATGATATCTCTAAATCACTAAAACACTGGTTCCTCTGTTTCTGTACTTCCCTTTGCCCTTTCTTCTTTTCCTGTCTCTTCCTCCGCTCCCTTCCAACCCCCATTCCATTTGTCTTTCCCTCCTCTGGGCAATTTCTTAACTAGAGTCAAACAGAAATGAAATACAGGATACCTGATGCTGAAATTTAGTGGGGTCCCGACTGCTCACAGGGACTACACTTCCATACACATGCAGCTCTCGGACTATGGAGACACCGCCAACCAATTCGAAACGGAAGGTCTCCTCTGAACACTTTCGTAATCGTAGAAGGCCAATCAAAATGTCTTGATCTGGGTCTTCGTATGATAAGAATGTTTCCCAGCCACCATTTGCAACATAGTCTCTCCTTACCAGTTCAACCTATGTAATAAGAAAAAATGAAAATAAAAATATCAAAACACATTTTTAAAAAAATTAGAGAACCAAGTTTATTTTTACAATTATATGTATTTATTTAGGCTAATATTCACAATTAGGAATAAAGAATAAATAATCATGACTTATGTTCCTTTCTGTCTAATGTTAATAGGAGTTCATGCCTTATATAAAAGAACAGCAATTTTACAGTTTCGTAAGTATTTGAACTTCATTAACCTTGAGAATCTTACAAAGATCTGGCTAGTAAAGCTTCCATGCAGTTAAATCTCCATGAAGAGTCTCTAAGGTAAAATTACACATACGTAAGATGCACAGTTCTGGGGAGAGCCCCTGAGCCCCAGAACTGTCAGGCACAACAGTTTCATTTTCTAGTCCTTACCTGCCCCACTAAAAACCCACTTTTGTGTGTGTGTGTGGGGGGGAGGGGAAGAACATGTGTCCAAAGTCACTTGCTTGTTCCTTGATGGCATTCCACGATGCCTTTAAAATATGTCTAGTTATGAGATTAAAACATTAAAGAAAGCCCAATTACTGGAGAGTGGCTTTTGGGGAAGGTTTTTGTAGTAGCAATCTACTTAGGCTTTTGATTCTTCAAGTCATTGTTAAGTGGCCCTTACATTTTGCATAAATATAAGCAGTATGTAACCATATGCATAGAGAGAAAAGCCAAGCCTTGTACTGGCAACAAGCCTACATATGTGAGAATGGTCACACTGATACATTCTGAAAATGGCCCGACTGTATCCATAGTGAGGTGAACAATTCAGACTAATAGTATCTTCCTTCTTTTTTGTTTGCTAAATAACAGGACTGCACGAGAATTTGGCAAAATGATTAACTGAGGGAAATGACAATGAAATAACTCGTTCTGAGACCAGAAATATCAATGCAGATCTCAACAATCCTAGCCTTTCCAAACAGGGTTCCACAAGAGCTAAATCCCCAAGAAAAATGCACACACAGCCAGACACTGCAGACACGCAGGAGAGAGGGTGATCCATCACAGACAATAAATGCTTTCAGGCATCAGGCTTAGGTTTTCTGGAGCCCCTGTCTGCTGATAAGGGCTGACCTAGCTGCCTGATTACTGCTGGTGGGCACACAATCAGATAAGCAGATTACATCCAGCTTTACCTGAATGTGGCCACTAGTCACAATGTGGTTATTACATTCAAATTCAAATTAAATAATATTTAAAACTCAGTTCCTCAGTTGTACTTGCAACCTTTCACCTGCTTAAAAGTCACATGTGACTGGTGGCTGATTCCACGTTGGAGGGCACAGATTACAGAATATTTACAACACTGCAGAAAGTTCTACAGAACAGTGCTGATCTGGAATGAAGTTCAGACTTGGGTTTTCCTAACCTGGCTCTTCTAGAAATTCAGCCCCCCTCACACTTGGCATTCCTGGCTTGACATCTGTATCTGATTCACAATTACTCTGTGCTCTTAGTTTTACTCATTAGCTTCTAGGGCTCAGACCCACTGGTAAGAAGGAGTGGATCCAGGCTTGACAAAAGATTGATGAACAGGACCTAATCTCTCAATGAAACGAAGAAACTAACCTGGTATGGCCGTACTTTGTGATGAATTTCTTGAATTCCAACCTCTCTGGTTCTTACATCTCGACACTGGCAAAAAAAAAAAAAAAAAAAAAAAAGGGAGGCAATTAATTACAAAACCAGTAACTAATTTCATTTTTACTGAAACCTCTCCACCAAACCCTGGGTTCAAAATTAAGTTTGGACATAATTTACATTGAGAAAAAGAACTGCATTTAAAAATGAAGCCATCTTTAATAAATCTGAGGACTGGAAACATGAAATGAAAAATGTACGAAGTTAGTATATAGCATTGCTTTTAAATTAAAGTTAGAATTCAAAGATCTATATATAATATTGGAAGTAAAGAACATGCATCCTAAAACATGATAATAGTTTTAACCAGGGAATGTAACTGTATTCCTGATTTTTAAAAACTCTCACCACTTTATGACAGTTAATATTTTTACCTGCCATATATTTTTAACTGCATCATCACAGTTGTATCACTTTAAAAATATCAAAAACAGTCTTTAGCTAAAGACTGCTGTTTTTTTTTGTTTTGTTTTGTGTTGCAAAGACAGGCACTGTGGAAAAAAGGATGGGAGGCAGGGAGGGAGAAGGAAAGGAAGAAGAAAGGGAAAAAGAGGCCCAGACCCATTTATCATATGACCTGGGGCACAGTCACAAACAGCTCCTTGAGTGTCCTTGGGAGGCATAGAGACACCGCTTGCAGATGATGTGCATGCAGGGGCTGGTCTGCACGGCCAAGCACGTGTGATGCCACTCTCGCTTCTATTCCACATGCTACGCAGCCTGACATTTATACTTACAAAGTCCTTCTAGTGTTCAACCGTGTGTCCTATGGTCAATTTTCCCTACAGAATAAATTATAAAAACTATTTTCCGGATTCTAACATATTCTACTGGTAGGAAAAGATCATCCTAGAAAATGTGATGATGTCATGACATGCAAGTGAAACTACCAACAGTGTATTTAAGAAGGACTGCCATATATAAACATAACTCCACAAGAAATATTAAGAGCTCATTATTCAGTCCTATAAAAACAAAGCTATTTCCATGCTGCAGGAAGCAGTCCAAGGCAATAATGCTTCACTGATGCAGATTTCATGAACTCAACAAAAATTTATAGCAAACAAAGACCACAGGTCTCTGTAACTGCACATCTATTATATTTACACCTTGTCTTTTATTAAAAACAGTAGCAGTTCTATACAGTAACATGCATGTGAACATACTACATTTACATGCTCTTAATCACAGTTTACTGAGAAGCTCTCGAGGTTTATGAGGGTGCAGGGTTAACGACAACAGCGGGATGATGTGGTTATCAGGACAACCGGGCCAGCTCAGTTACTCTGCCGCGGCATTCTCAGAGGAGACGGTCAGAGCAGGCACACCATCCTGCTTGGTGCTGTTAATTACCATAAACACCGTGAGCTGTTTCTCTGGAACTTAAAATTGTTTAATTTGGGGGGGGGCGTGGGGGGGGTAGAATGGGGGAGAATAATCCAATAATGTTCACAAGCTCTCCTGTGGACAATTTTATGAAAGTTTTTCTCCATAATAATTTGGGTAAGAGAATAAAATTTCTTTGGTAAGTCTTCAAACATAATATACAATTCTCAAAACAATTAATTTCCAAGTGCAGTCTAAAAAAAAATAAACCCCAGGATTTATTTATAAAAAATTGTGTATTCTTACATTTGAACTGTCACCTTCGAAGTACTCTCTATTTAATACAATATACCTATCAAGACATTTTTCCCACTGCTCAAAACAGTTTTTGAGCTCGTTGATTTTGATGCCCTTTTAGTGCTTCTGACATTTTGTTTCATCTCTTCCACATCAGCAAAATGTTTCCCTTTGAGGACTTTTTTTCATCCGGGAAAACAAAAATGGCCACTCAGGGACAAACTGGGTAAATAGGGAGGGTCATGGGGGTCATGCCGTTTGTGGCCAAAAACTGCTGAATACTCAGCACACTGTGGGCAGGTGGTGCGCTCGTAAGTCACCCATCATGAAATGGGCAACTGCGTTGAAAGAGTCTTCAACCACCCCCCCAAAAAAACCCAAACAAAAACCATGCACTGAGGCTGAACACAGCCGTCATAGCACCACCCGCTAGTACACTGCAGGTGGATGGGATGCTAGAACACTCACTAAGCAGGGGAAGCCTATACTACGGTGGACCCGCCCTCCAGATGATAATTCTGTTTTTGTCTGGGCCCCACCTCGTATTATGCATGTGAACACCCCACAGCTCCATTCTAGACCTCAGGAATCAGAATCTTGGAAGGCAGAGCCCAGGAACCAATGCTCAGTCTGACACCACTCCTGGCCTTCTCTCTTCAGCAGCTGTAAGTCGTTTCTAGGGCCCTGAGTCTGAAACCCTGTGGAGATTTAAGAATCATCTAGAGAGCCCTGGCCAGGCGGCTCAGTTGGTTAGGTTGCAGGTTCCATTCCTGGTCAGGGCACATGCCTAGGTTGCGGGTTTGATCCCCAACAGAGGCCCAGATGGGAGGCAACGGACCGATGTTCTCCTCTCTCACCCCCACTCCCCTCATTCTTCTCTCTTTAAAAGCAATAAACAAGTCCTTGGGTAAAGATTTAAAAAAAATCACCTACAAAGATTTAAATTGCAGACCCCTGGGCTCTTTGTGCTTCCAGGGGCAGCAGAAAGGACGTATTCAGTAAATACCTGTGAAATAAATAACTGAGCGAACAGACATGAGGGTGAGGTGGGGTGAGGGGGACTGATGCTGTGGCAATCGCACTGTCTGGTAATTACTTCATGCATGTAATCCTTTTTTCTTTAAATGCTGTATTCTCATATTCTTCTATAACCATCAGTCAAGAATTGAACACTCAATACTTTAAAAGAAAAATGTTTTTTAAAAAGGGAGTTGAGCACATAGTTGGCAATCTGAGTAGGTAAAAACACCCTGTTACACCAACAACTCTTTCAGAAGAGAACAGAAGGGGTGTAAGGGATGAGACGCAGCCTTCGCAACCACCAGCTTCAACTCCAAAATGTCATTCAGGAAGGATGCCTTCAACGTGTGAAAGCTTTTGGACCAAACTCATATGTTTGTAAGTGTGAAAACATTGCAGCTTTTTGTGTTTCAGAGTCCTCTGATCTCAACACTTACAGACAGACTCTTACCTGTATTCCCAGGTCTTTCATTCTTGCGAATGCCAGCTCTCTCAGGTTACCATGCTCGACTCCTGAGCTGACTAAGGGCATTGGGATATCTCTGCAGGAGAAAAAAAGATGAGTGGTTGCAAAATATAAATCATTCTCTACAGCAGTAGGGTAGGAATATTTTAAAAAGGAAAAAAAAAAAGCAAACAAAAACAGAAACCAAAAAAGAAAAAACCCTACCACGCAGATCAGAAAAGAAGAGGCTGAGTGTTCTCCCCTGGAGGCGAGGTTCAGAGCCTCCCTGCCCCCCAGTGTTCCCACCCATGTGATTATGGTTTTCACCCACTGCTCAGGGCTTTCTGAGAAGCACCTGATGGAAATCACTTTATGATATTACAAAGTGGAAACAACTATACAGTAACCATCAGTAATGATTTTTGACCGAAGAGACATTTGTACTAAACAAAACAACAAAAAAAATGTAACTATTTTTTCTTTTTTTAAGCAAAATCCATTTTGTTTATAGTTGCTGAATGACAAGTAACCAAAAGCCTGGCTTACCCAACAACTGGTCTCAAAGAATATTTTTTTTCCTATTTCCCAAAACCTAAATTAGAAGCGAGTCTGCATCAGAAGAATAACAGCTTGCCTACAGATACAAGGACACAGAATTTATCTCCCAGAATTAATATAGTGTCAAGGGCCAGACATTAAGGAGCCTTCAATCAGAAGTTGACATTATGAATTCCATTTTACATCCTCTTCTAGACAAAAATCAGTATCTGAAGAGAAAGCAGTTTTCAAAAACCTGAAGAATATGCTCAGCGCCCCCTGCTTTCTACTCAAAGACAAGGCCCCCATTTGTTCCAATATCTGGTTGACTAGAAGAAAGGTGCAGAATACACAATTATCTTTTCTTCTCATTTCTGCTTTTGAATCAACTTGAATCTTTTCCTTCTCTTTTTCCTTACCTCTTCAAATGTTAAGTAAACACAATTAGCTACTTCATCCATTAACCCTAATAAGATATTTCTCACTCACTAGAAAGTATCAAAAGCCAATTAATTAGCATTAAAAACTAGACACAATAAGTCTACTTGGCTCTGGAAGTCAGTAATTTCCATAAAGACACTATAAAACAATGATAAGTCAAAATTCTCTAAGACAACTCACCAGGGAATTCAGAGCAAGAATAACAGAGCCAAAGTTAAAGTTTTCCAAATGCCCTTTTTTACTGTAAAATATTTTATAAATAACTCACAAATATGTGCATGTACTTTCACAAAGTAAAATGTAAAAACATTTTATACATGATATGAACAAATAAAACCAATGGCAATCACTGTCAGTACCATACATGACAGACACATTCACCTCTTGGTACTCCTGGTGGCTGCATTGTGTTAAAGGCGCCGCAAACCCTGAACTAGCAAACACTGAAGCACTGATCCTGGGGAAAACGCAGGGTGAGGCTCCTGTGAGCCTCGAGTCACATTTTCCTTAACTGACCAGTACACAACCTTGTTCTATTTGTGTTTCCGTTTAAAGGCACTTTACTTAACACTGATTCACTATATTGCACCTGGGGCCAGTGGCACTATGACTCACGCCCCAATGAAACTTATCTGACCCTGTATTTTCTTCATGTAGCACATCGCAGCCTTCTTGTGCTTAGGAACACGAGAGAGAGTGCCCCAGCCCTACGCCTGGGGGCTGTTTTTAACAGCACAAAAACATTTTTAAAAAGTGTTATCAAATAGGCCGCAGAGAGGACACCGTTCACAGCATGAGAGTGGAAACACACACACCGTATCCCACCATGTCCTGCCCCTCCCTCATCAGCCCTGCAAGGGCCCGTCTGGCACGCACTGGTGACTCCTGTCGGTGTCGCCCTCCCTGCAATGGTGTCCGATGGTCCTAGCTGTTTCTACCATCACAGCTGCATTTATTCAGTGAGCTTGTATTGTAAGGAAGAGCCTTCCCCTTTCCCTGTTCATTCATTTATTTATGAACTCATGGATTCCTGTTTTATTCAGTGAGTTGTAATCCGGTATTTACACATTATTCTTTTGCTTAAATTAGATTTGGCCCGTGGGCATGAATTCAGGCTGGCTTCTGAATTCTTGCAACACGTTCCCATCATTCTTTGAATAGTTCCTTACTTTCTGGAAATAAGATTTTCCAAGTTTATCTTGTATGTTTAGCTGCACCAGCCCTGGAACCGGTCATTTTTCCAGGCAGCCCTGACTCCTTTCAGTGAAGAGTGGTATTTAGACATCAAGATCTGGGCACTCGCTGTGCTCACAACGGCTGAGGTGACACTCTCTCTAGACACTCTCAGTGCACACCACTAAGGAACATATGTATACACATTTACATACATGTACACAAACCATGCTTGTGGATGCCATGATAAAAGCTGATGGCAACCATTCTAGTATTAATTACACGACAGATACAGCAAAACAGATACCTATAACTATTTCCATATATAAATTAAAACGCCCATGAGTTCATGCTGAAAATTACAACTCTAATCCAGTGCTTAAGTATTCTTTCCAGCTTTTCATCATTCAGTGTTTATAAATCCTTTGAGAGAGGGACTGACAGTGAGAAATCTGGCTCTCTTATCTTTAGCATATTTACTTACTTGCTAAATCAGATAACTTATTTGTTCACGGTAAGCACTCTCCCGAGCATTCTGCAATCCCTGCAGAATTGCAGAATTCTGCACCTCTACAATCCCTTCCCTTACTCCATTTCTTCAGATGCCAGGGATGCTGCTGTCAATGCCTCTGTGGTACTGCTCCACAGGTGAGGGCTCTACAAATATTGCCAACTATGGGCCAGTACTTTGAAAAGACGCTGAAATTTGCAATGAAATTAAACACTCTAAGGAGTAGGTTTTATTATACAGGGTTGTTAAGCATTAAGTGGACAGAAAGAATTACCAGCAGGGCCCACTAGTGACTTGGGGGCCCAGTGCAAAATGAGAACAGAGGGCCTCACCTTAAAAAATTATGAGTAATCTCGAGAGAGAGCAGAGCATCAAGCCAAGTATAAGTTCCTACGAAACCACACGGGTCACGTGTCCTTGAAGGGGCTCTATGATCCCAAAGCACAAGTCATTGAGTATCTGATAAAACAGGGCTTTAAAATGATGTCCAAAGTTTCTGTCTTTAAATTTATGAACTACAAAAATGCAACACGGCTCTAAGGGCCTGTGGCAGCGACATGCCTGGAGTGCACCAGATGGGAGTTTCTCCTCATTAAAGAATAGGAATGTGGCAATCTCCACTTTCAGCGATAAAGCCTTTGTCACTGAAAATGAAGGAAGATAATTCTTTGTATGCAGAACATCTTCTATGGGAAAGCAGTGTGTATTAAGCGATCTGGACAGAAAGGCAACGTTACAGTCTTCTAGAACTTCGAAACCCACGTGAGATTACTGGCCATATGAACTTGCTCCATCCATCTTGGTAGCAACTGAAGTTATTTTTAGGTTTCTCAATTTGCTTCAATCTAGGTGCACTTTCTTGGCTTGAAGAAAAATTACATTTAATAATATTCACTTTTCTATTTCAACAGGTAGTATATTTTTTAAAAGTTTTATTTACTGATTTGAGAGAGAGAGAAATATCAATTTGTTGTCCCACGTATTTATGCATTCGTGGCTGATTCTGGTACGTGCCCTGACCAAAGATCAAACCCACAAACCTGGTGCATCCAGACGACACTCTCATCAACTGTGCTGCCTGGCCAGGGCTCAACAGGTAGTATTTCAGTCTTAGTGGTGCTAATATTTGCAACTTGCTCATCAAAAAAAACCTTTCAAAGTGATGTCCAGCGCTTTTTTGGCCTGAAGCTTCTCACACTTCAGAAGCAGGTTTTGGCGGCACACTGGCATTCCTTCCCTAACGCTCTGCAGTGATTTAAGTCTTGTACTGAGGAGGCTGCTGCCAAATAGCCAGTGGGCAGCCCCAGTTTCAAGGGTCTCTGCCGCGTGTCTGGGCAGAATCTCACAGACCGCACCCTTCAGGCCTGCAATGCAGAACCGTCTGTTAGGGTGCTGCTTCGTAACAACACCCGGTAAGAAGTTACTGACTCAACTGTCATAAAATTAGTAGTGTAAGTTAGTTAAGGGGAAAAACAGAGGGTGCAAGGGACATGACCAATTAAAAATATCAGTAATCAATTAGTAAAACATAGTATTTAGGAAAAAAGTATAAAACACTTTATTTTCACTTGAAATATCTTCCCTTCTACTTTCCTTCCTCAGTTCCTCCCTGTTGATAACCTGTCTAAAACAGTTTCTAAAATTTTATGAACACTACTTACATACGGCCTACAAATGGCAGAAGCTGTCATCGGTAGAAATGAAACAGCCAGATGTTCTGAAGACACAGAACACAAAGACATATGTGACTTCCATTTACTACGATTTACAGTAAAAATCAGAAATAAATCAACTATAATTATTAAAATTGCCTGGATGAAACACTTTATAAGGCAGCTTTCTCTTTCACCAGTAGTTAGAGATTCTCAGAATCTCTTTAAAAGTTTAAAACTGAAGAGAGAAGAAACGATGCAGAGTCAAAACCCTGTGATTCTCTTTTCTTCCATCAGAAGGTTTCTCAGCCACTTAGTCCTGTCTCTAAACACCTGTGCTTCCCCTGCACAGATGTGTACACACAAGGCTGCTCTGCCCGAGCACAGCTACCAAACTGCTGTGTTAAGTGTACTAGGTGACCGTGGACAAGGCTTTTTGGCTCCCCTGTCTTCTTATCTGTGCAGGAGGAGAGAATTCAAAGGCCCCTAAAAGGGAAAGGGAAAGGGAAAATTTATGAAGCTTCTTTTTGGAGCTATTTCAATAAAAAGTGCCATCTCCTTTTTGATCCAAATTCCATGACTGGAAAATTATGTATAAACAGACAACTGATATAAGAAGAAACATAATCAGTTACATGGAAAAAAATGTTAATCCTTGTTGTAACTAGGGAAATACAAATTAACACCTCTAGGTAAATGAAATAAAAAACATGATCATCTGTAGTGTTGTGGTAAAACCAGCAACTATTTATTTACCCTAACCTGGTATTATCCTTTTGGAAAATCATACCAATACACTTAGCGAAAATTAAAGCATTCATTTATACCCCCCTGTTCCAGAAACAACAACGACAGCAGCAGCAGCAGCAGCAGCAGAGACGCTTAGATCTCTCCCACCGTGTGTTGGGCTGCACCGCTCTGCCAAGTAACTCTGACGTGAGTAAAAGTTCTGCATACATGCATTTTAGCTGTAGTGGAGGCTAGGAAGATTACAATTAAAAAAATAAAAAAAACATAGAAGCAACTAATGTCCAACATTAGAGAACAGTTTACCGAATAAGACAAATTAAAATGCTAGACTACTATCTACATTAAAATTATAACTATGGAGATTATGCTAAGTCTTTAACCAAAAACTGCCAATATATAAAATGTATTTCTGTGTAAAGATGCATCCCAATTTTACAAGGAAATTTTTGGAAAAATAAAGTGAGACTGTTATTAATACATATATTGAAAGTGATTTTAAAGTAGCTTTACAGAGAAAATATTACTTTGTTCATATCAATATAGTACTATATAGCTGGAAATTAAGAAAATATAAGTTCTGGATAATCAGTAACATTCTACAGACTACTGGAAAAAAGTATAAAATCACACTGTTAAAGAGAACTGTACTGGGACTTGTGAACAGCGGCTCATGCCTCAGCACTGCAAAGGTCTGCTCTAGAATTTCAGTGATTACTGACAACGAAAAGCAAGTCAATATAAACTAAATCTGAATCATTTTTATGCAGTAACATACAAAGAAAATAGAAATAAAAGTGCGTAGAAAGTAAGCAAATTATAATTAATTTGAATAAATTCTTATGCAGGTATTCATAGTAATAGTTCAGTAATAGTCAATGCAAAACATGAAGTAAAAATGTATCTCAAGAAATTCTGCCCATGCTTACAGAAGAACAAATGCTGAATTGAACATTAATCCACAGTAAGTTAGTAACATTAAAAAAGCCAGAATTCTAATAGAAACTTGTATACCAAAATAATAGCTGTACTAAAAACAAAAAATATAAAAAATAAAGTGGAAAATACCATAAAGATTTTAATCCTTACACTAAAAAGCCTAGAAGAGAATCACAGTCAAAGTGAAGCGAGTTATCTGCCCCAAAGCATGGAAATCCGACATCACAGCTGGACTCCAGATGACTCGCTCCACCAAAGGCATTCACTGTGTCGGGAACTGAGTCATCACCACCTTCAATGACCAACTGTCCTCAGACTCACTAGAGACACTGCTAATTCCACACTTCTAAGGAGATTTTACCTCTTGTTTTACAGCATGTATTCCATTAAGTGCTAATTCACCTGCAACATGTGAAGTAACAGAGTGGCACTCCTGAATGCTAGGCCTGCGCTCACCGGTCCCCCGGGAACCGTTACTTGACGTGCTGCTGCGACGGAAACAGAAGGGCCAGAGCGAGGCCGGGGCTCTGCTGCTGGCTGAGTCCCCAGGGGGCCGGGGTGACGGGGTCACGACAGGAGAACTGAGCACAGGGAGGTCTCTTTCATCAGCCTCGAGTAGGTTTTCCCTACTCACACCTTTCTCAGCATACAGCCTTACAGCTGTTCTGTGTGCACGTCCCTACTTCTTCCTGTCACGGCCTCTCTACAACCTTTCTATAGAGACCGTCTTCGCTGCTCGTTTTCTCAAAATCCTCTCAGAACAGTGCCCCACGGTGATGTTTCAAAGTCTACAAAATTAAGCTTTTAATGTTATAGCAATGCCTCTATTGCTCCTGACTCACTGATTACAGCAGAAAGTGTAAAGCTGAAAGTGCAGGGGCGAGGGCAAGCTCTTCCTCTGACTGCCTGTGTGATCTGCGCCTCCTCCCCCTTGAATGACTATGAGTTACCTATCTATGTCGTCTGTGGCTGTGCAACTTCTGTCCTGTGATATCTGTTGCCATGCTGGGAGGTGTAATCTTTTGGTTACCCTGTAGTTTAAGTGCCTGACATTAAGCATTTTGATTGTACTGTGAATGCTTGACATTAAGTTTTTGATTGTCAAGGCATCCATTTCAGAAGGCATCCATCCTGAATAAACATGTTAGCAGCAGTCACAGCCACCAGCAAACAACCACATGAGGACTGAGGTGCCTCCACTCATGAAATTCACTCTTCCAGAAAGCCCTGGGTATCCTGGATAACTGACCATTTGAGCAACCCCATTTCTCCCTTCCTGTACCCTAACTCCCATTTTAGGCTTTAAATTAGCCAATAAAAAGTGAACCCTTAAAAACCTAGGCCCCACCCTCAACTCCTAAGAAAGGCAGAGCTCCAGGTCTGTGCTCTCTCCCATCCCCCCAAACCTGCTGTGCCTGTGGGCTTGTCGGGCACCCTCCAGGACCGTAATAAATCTTGTCCCTCACAGAGTTCCCCAACAATTTTGATAAAGTGCATTTCACAGTCACAGGAGAAAGCACAAGGGCTCATCCCACCACTATATCGCCCCCCGCCCCCCACCCCCACTTGGGGTAAATGTCTGTGGGGGCCCACCACAAGTAATCAGGCCGAGTAAGTGCCTCTGGCCTTCCTAGCTGAGACGGTCAGGATCCGCAGGCTGAGACCCACAGAACAGTGATACTGCCATGCTCTGCTGTTGGGAAGTGGTATTTTCACGCTGCTCTGGCTGCCCACATTCATTAAATGCAAATCATCGTTTTTTGTCTTTCCTAATAATACTTATTGCATCTTTGTTTTCCATCGTATTAATTTCCATTTTTTGAAACAATCTCAAAGTTATAGAAAAGTCCCATATGCAGTACAAATAACTGTTTTCCTTAACTATTTGAAAGTAAACTGAACCAAGATGTCCATCCCAACACCCCTAGAACACTTTGAGTGTTTCCTACAACGAGGATATTCTCTAACATAACCACAGGACGACCACCAAAATCAGGGAATTAGCATCAACACTTGACTACTGTCCCAGTCTCCACTCCAGCCTCACCAGTGTCTCACTAGTGTGGTTCACAGCAAAAGGATCGCGTTGTATTTAGCTGTCACGTCTCCTCAGCCCCCTTCAAAATGGGACCCTTTCCTCGATTCCCCTAATTTTGAAGATTATAGACATTTATTTTCTTAGAAAGTTCCTCAATTTGGGTTTGTCTGGTGCCTCCTCGGGATTAGATTCAGATTACGGAGTTCTGGCTGATGACACAGAAGTGACAGCACAAACACCACGATGTGTACCGCAACTGCTGACATTCACACTGAGTGGCCACCAGGCCTCTCCAAGGTCAGGTTACCCTTCTCCACATTGTAATCAGTAGGTACGCTGTGGGGGGCACTCGGAAACAAGTCAACCCCACTACCTGTGGCAGGTATGTTCTACAGAGTTGCCGTGAACACTTAATGACTGAATGTCATAACTGCTCCTAGAGGAAATACAGGGTTAGGTTCCTATGCGCCTCTGGTCACAACATTTCCATCAATGGATCAGTACATAACTCGCTTTATTGTGCTTGTGTTTCTGCATAAGGACACACATACATACACTCAGTAACCCCGGACTTGCAGCCAGTGGTGCTGTAACCATGGCTGGGTGCAGCTTACCTAACACATGTATTTTCTCATATGGCATAGCATAGCCTGCCTACACTTAGAAACACTACACAACACTTCCATTACTACACTGAGGCCATTTTAACAGTGAAATCACCAAGAAACAGCACAAAAATGCAAAAAAAAAGAAAATGAGACATTAAATAGACTGTGAAAAGGGGACACACACAGATGGCCTCCACCCCCCACCACTGCCATTCCAAAACACCACAAAGTACACTTTAATTTTCTCCTTTTTCATACCTGTAATTCTCTTTTCAGATAACAAAAAACTCAGCTCCCGTTATCCTCAATATTATCTACATATTAGGTCATACTTGCTAGATGAAGCTTCTGCAAGCACCCTGTGTTTTGTTGCCGTCCTCTCCTCTGCTCCCTGTCAGCCCGGGCATCCTGTGCCAGATCAGCCCTCTGCGGGATGCCCACTTCGCCACATTCGGGCCTCAGAGCTGCACCACCCCGCTGCTCCCTCCACAGGAGCTCACTTCTCACCCCGCTCTGGCCCTGTGGCTCCCGACTTCTCCAAGTGACTTGCCTACACTGTTCAGCACCTCCTAATGTCTTCTGGACTTGACTGTGCCGAACAGGCTGAAAAGGGGGAAGGACAATGCAAACGATTCTGACAGCTCAACTGTCTACTCACTCAACTGTCTCCTTAGTATTTTTAAGTGTATTTTAAAATACACAGATCATAGAGGCAATTTGGATCCTTAAGCTGGACCAGTAATTTAAGGAAGTTAAGAAATCAATATGTTGTGGCAGAAGTATGATCTAAATGTCCTTTGACCGGTAAGCAACTCCATTATTTTATAGCCTTGGTAATTTTCCTTTGGTTGACAATTCTGCTTATTCTCGGTGGTCATTATTTTGTATTATTACTAATGCCAAGTTTTGTACTCAGTGGGTACTAGTTGCAACAATAGGCTGTACGTGCATTTACATTACCTTTTGACCTTGTACAGTAGCTCCCCCCCTTATCTGAGGTTTTGGTTTCCTCAGTTTCAGTTACTGTTGGGGACTGCTCTGCCTGGTTTCAGAAGCTGTAACCCCCTTGGCTAAGGCTGAGTAAGAGACCTTAGGGCCATAAGCCACAAAGGAGACAAAGCTTATCTCCCTGGCAGGAACACCGCCTCTGTCCCTTTACTTCACCCTGCTTGGCCCCAGGCAGATGACTGGTTAGCCAATGATGGGTAAGATTCCTCAAGGGAGGGATGACCTAAGACAGGCACAGTCATGAAGGGACCCTCAGGGAAGGACTTGGGGGGCTACAGAAAAAGGGGGTGATGGACCCTCAGCCCTGGGCTTTGACATAGCCTGAGTCCTCATTCTGTCTGCAAGAAGTCTCCTAATCTCTTGGCCGCCTTACTTCCCCTGCCTGATTTAAGCCCAAAACAATGCTGGAGGTGGGTGCGGCCCTGGGCAGGAATGGGCGGTTCCCTGGGGCAATTCAGCCTAAGAAAGAATGCACAAAATCCTGTGAAACCTGCTTGCTAAGAACACTGTCAATTTTCTGATAAGGGTCCAAGCCTGAAATGAGTTTGTTTCCCCAAGGTTTATAGTCCTTCATCTAACTGACCCTGACCCAGAATAAGCCCTCATAGTTCTCTGTATGTTATCTATTGTTTGATCCTTACTGCCTGACAATGATTGATGAGCTTTACCTGTATTCCTGTGTAAACTGAACCCAATAAAAATCCACTAAGGAAAAGGCTCCTGGCCCTTCTCCTCTGAGAGTTCGGCCACCTCTCCTCCCCAAGCAGATCATGTCTTGGTAGACTTATTCTCATCCATGGCGGATGGGGGCGCAGGGCCCTGTGGGCAGAGCACCCCACACCTTATCTGTGGTCAACCTCCATCCAAAAATATTAAATGGAAAATTCCAGAAATAAACAATTTACAAGTTTTAAACTTTGCACCACTCACACCATACCCTTCTACCCAGGACGTGAATCATCCCTTTTTGGGCACATCTTCAATGTGCACGTCGCTCATTCATTAGTCACTCGCCGGTGTCTCGGTCATCAGACTGACCATCACACTGTGGTGCTTGTGTTCAAGTAACCCTGGTTTTACTTAATAATGCCACATTCATGTAACTTTTATCACAGTATACTGTTAAAATTGTTCTATTTACTATTAGTTACTGTTGTTAATCTCTTCCTGTGCCTAATTTATAAATTAAACTTCACGTAGGTATGTATGTATAGAGAAAAACACAGTGTATGTAAGTATTATCCACAGTTTCAGCGTCTGCTGTGGGGCTGGGACACGCCTCCTGCTGGTGAAGGGGGCCTGCGGTATTGGTGATACAGGACTCCACGCAGCTTTTCACAGGGTGGTGGGAATGTGCCTAATGGCCAGCAAATACAGGAATGGTTTTGTTCATATTGTAGGTAAATAGCTAATTTTACGGCTTCTAAATTTTCCCCTCAATGTTCTATTTCCAGTTAAAAAAAAAAAAAGCCCCATAATTGCAAGTGAGACCTTAATTTCTCTCTATGAAAAAAACAGTTGCTTTCCTTCATGCCATGGGGAATATGCCCCTCTTTCCCCATAGTTACATTAATATCTGCAAAGAAGGACTGTTGGTGCTCTGCTTTATCTTCAGCGGCTCTAGAACAGGGGTAACAGACACAGGGCCACACTTCCCCTCCCACACCCACTTGGCATGTACCTAGACTGAAGTAGACCTGGCAAGGAAATCCTGCCCTAGATCATAAGCTCCTGGACCAGGCAGCATACCTATTACCTGCATGGTTCTACCTCCTGGATTATGAACAAAGGGAAAGAGGAATCCATGGATAAATATGATACTAGCAAAGTGGCTTAGACATAGTGTCCTTTCATCTCCATCCCTGTCTATTTATGGTTAGCATTCCAGGTGTCCCTTTTTTAATTAAAAAAAAAAAAATCCAAACCCCTCCATATGAACTCAGACTGCTCTCATTAGAAATTGTCAACAGGTAGTCACTGACTACTTCCGGCACAACAGATAACACACTACCTCTGCACTCGGTACACTCGAGTCCATGGAGGCACAAGGGCAAGAATCCGAGCCACTAACTCGATCAGGTCGCTGGGAGAGTAGCTCTTGTATCTCCCTGATTTCCACAGCTCATACAGCCCGGTTCCGCGAATCACCAGGGTCGGGTAAAGTTTTAAACCATCAGGACGAAAAGCAGGGTTTTCAAAAAACTCCTGTGAATAGAGAACAGAAAATTACTTCTCCATTAGTTGTGTGTAGAGATTACATGTGCAAGTTTCAAACCTGGCCCAGCTTCTCTCACATACCCACTTGGTCCTTCGACTGCCTTTCCTTTCCTTTCCATTGAGGGAGGGGAGGCAGACAGGATTTACTGTTTATACAGCCTCACTGGAGCAAAGCATGTGTCTGCTGGACCCCAAAGTCCCCTCAGTCCAGCCTGTCCACTGCTGTACCCTCACCTCATGCCACTCTCACCACCTTGCCTTTCTGCCTCTGCAGAGGCAATTTCCTCTGCCTGGAAAGTTCACCAATTTTTCCTCATCTAGCTAATCTCCAGGACTCAGCTTAAATGCCACTTCTTCACAGAGGCCTTCCTGACCTTCAAATATAAGCTGCCTCACTTAAAAAAAAAATCCTACTGAATTGTATATTACTGCTTTTTTAACATTATCATACTGACAATTTATCCAGTGCCCACCTTTACCCCTCAACTGTATCCTCTTTCAATAATGAAATATATTATTTAAACTTTTAAAAAGCTGTGACAGAGATCATCAATCATCTGGCCTGCAAACCTAAAATATTTACTCTGGCTCTATGCAGAAAGTATACAGATCCCTGATTATGACTATTTTGTCCTCTGACCAACTGGCACCATTCCTAACCTGAGATACACACTGTCCATTTATTCTGGACACGGAGCAATACGTCTAATCCATCTACTATGACACAGTCATTTCCTGTACGATATCATCCCAGCTGGCTGCCGTACTTCTTTATTTGGGATATAGCAAGAAGACATACGGCATTCACCTTTCTATGACTTTGCACTGCTAATTTGTTCTTATCTTGATTTTGCATGATATATGATGAGGAATGAAGGTGGACTCGTACAGTTCCCTTTCACGCCCACGCTAGCATTAGCATCTCTTCAGCCAGCAGTACTGTATCTTGTGAACTGTAAAAAGGCTTTTTATCTTGTGCTATACTATTCTCGCAGAGCCATCCATTGTTTAACTTGCTTTACAAAGAAAGAAAACTGTAGCGTACTTGCTCTCTCACTGATTAGTCATATTCTTAAAGTGCTGTGTTCTTTGTGCACAATTTGGTCTTAAGGATATTCTTCAGTAATTGCATGCAATTTTCCTTGTAACATTTTTATATTGAAGATTCATCAGGTCTTTAATAAATATTCTATAGCCACCCATGAGGAACATGTATGCAATCATTCTCATCCTAGTTTGAATCCATACTGGGACATGGGATTTCAGAAAAGTACTTCTGATACTCGTATAGTGAATTTCAGAGACATAAGCGCTGACATTCTCCTTTAAAAAGAATGATATATGAAATTGGTTCTGGACTTCTGGTTAAACATTGAGAATTAAAATATGTGTTTCTTTTCCAAAACCATGGTAAAACAACAGGAAAGAATTATTTTTTAAAGTATAAACCTTGAAGAACAGAGAGCATCAGAGGAGACAGGAGGGAAACAGGTGATGCTGATAGATTTCTGAAAGCCAGAGAACGACAGGAGACTGGTAAATGACTTTGCAGGTGAAGAGGACCGCAAATCAAGCTCCTGTACAGGGGCACAGACAGCAGTGAAAGGCCAGCTCAGGCACACCACAGTCCCAGAAGTATCCATAAATCACCAGCAGCAAGAACTGGGCAGGATGGAAGAGAGCACTGGATCAAAATCAGCACCGGAAAGGATTTATCCTCCCCTCGTCCCTTCCTTCAGCAGCCACCTGCCTGTGTTTTCACTGGAGAAGCTGGAAAGCCGCTGGACTCTGAAGTCCCAGCCACAAAGGAAAGCCTGGGTGAGGGTCAAGAGTGAAAACAGGGAGCGTGAGTGAGGGCCAGCACACGACTGGGGGACTCCCTGCCTGCAATTTTGTGACAGGAAGTTAGAGGGTTCATCTCTGGGTCAATTAAACAGCACTAGATAAGAGTTCAAGACACTGACATCTGGGAATTCCCAGAAGAAAGGAGAACACATCACACGCACACCTCCAGTGAGGCGCACTAGCAGCGGGCCACATCGAGCCTGCAGTCTGACTGTTAGGGCCCTCCCTTACTTTGCAAGTGTGACCATTTGGCTAGGGGCCAACTAAAAACATGAAGGAAGCCTAGGACATGAAAAGCCGATCAAAACAAGAAGAAAAAAAGGATGTGGAGGACAACTGGGGCATTGAGTGAAGGAAAATAACTTAAAAAAATCAACTATAATTCCATCAGAAAGATAAGAAAAGCTATATTAATCCATAAAAAAAGAACAAGGTATTAGAGAAAATCACACAGCCAGAATATAGAAAGAATGCTTAGAAATTAAAACTATAACAAAACATAAATATTTAATAGGTAGGCCAAAAGATAAAGTTGAGCAAATAGTAAGCAAGCAGAAAAAAAGGGCACATAAAACCAGAAAATATCGTATGATCAACCTGGGATGGCCAACAGCTGCTTGACAGGTTCTGGGACAAGAGCATACGAAATGGAAGGGGGAAATCATCCCGCGCAGCTGGCCTGTACCTGAGGATTCCCCACGCACAGACTGAAAATATCCAGAAACAATGTTACACTGTTACTGACACATACTGTGTTGTTAGGCCTACAGTGGATGCACCTGTACTGAACGTGTAGAGACTTTTTTCTCGTCAATATTCCCTAAACCATACAATATAACTACTATTTTCATAGCATTTACACTGCATTAGGTATTATAAATAATCTAGAGATGATTTAAAGCATATGGGAGGATGTGTGTGTTAAATATAAATACCGCCCCATGTTATACAATGGACTTGAGCACCTCAGCATTGTTATCCAGAGGGGTTCCTTGAATGAAACCCAAGAGTACCAAGGCACTGCTGTAGTAAAAAAAGTTCCCTTGTGACAGGATCCTCCAATATCTAACACAATTAATTTAAAGCCTCTTGCCAAGATACACCACTGTAAAATTGCACTACACTTGGAAAAAGAGAATTTCCTAAAATATTTGTGAAAAAAAAACAACAACAGGCTTATATACATTACAGGACTCAAGAATGAGAAACACAGGGTTAAGAAGGAACACAGATTTGTTGGCTATCTGAATATCCTATTTGTGAGGCACCTGTTCAAGTTGTTTTGCCCATTTTCCTACTGGGCTGTCTGCTTTTTCTAACTGATACGCAGAAATTATTTTAAGGCAATTTATAAGTTAATTTTGCAGAGAATTTTTCTTTGGAGAGAAATCAGACTTCTCATTTTAGCTCTTTTTGTCACTCATTTGCGAGGATGTAGTTAGAAAGGCACACGGTTGTCTCCTCTTCCCTGTGGGTTTCTCGACAAGGATTACAAACAAGCAGATAAATCTATTAACATGAAGGGCTGTCTTTGCAGTATTACTACTGAACTAATCTTGAAGGCAGTCCCCCCTTTTCTATGGTTGTGCTTTCCATGGTTTCAATTATCTGTGGTCTAAAATTTTAATGGTCTAAAAATATTAAATGGAAGATTCCACAAGTATGCAATTCATAAGCATTAGCCTGCCTGCTGTTCTGAGTGGTGGGATGAGGTCTCTCGCCCAGACGTGGCTCATCCCTCGCCCAGCACATCCACTGTGCACATTACATACCCACTGGCCACGTGGCGGCCACTCAGTTCCCAGACCAACTGCCAGGAATCGCAGTGCATATGTTCAAGTGACCCTCATTTTACTGAATAACGGCCCCAAAGTGCAAGCTTGGTGATGCTGACGACTCAGATGTACCAAGAAGCTGTAAAATGCTTCCCTTATATTAAAAGATAAAAGTTCCTGACTTTACAAGGAAAGAAAAATAATCATATACTGAGGCTGCTAAAATCTATGGTAAGAATGAACCTTCTATCTGTGAAATTGTGAACAAGGAAAAGAAATTTGTACTTAGTTTTGCTGTTGCACCTCATACTGCAAAGGTTATGGCCACAGCGTGTGGTAAGTGCTTAGTAAAGATGGAAAAGGCACTTAAAGTGTGGGTAGAAGATATGAACAAAAAGACAGCGACGTGCTGTGCCAGAAAGATTGAGCCTAAACAAAGACTCCAGCAAAGGATTCCTTAAAAACGAGTAACTTCAGTCATATGACTTTTATTACAGCATGTTGCTGTCACTGTTCTATTTTTAGTTATTGCTAATCTCTCACTGGACCTAATTTATAAATTAAACTTCATCATAGGTATGTGTGTGTAAGGAAGAACAAAGTATATATAGGGTTCAGCACTGCCCACGTTACAGGCAGCCAGGCGACGTGGGAAGGTACCCCCTGTGGATGGGGGGACTACTGTCATTTCAAAGACACTAGGGAAATGAACACTGAGACTCAGCTACTTGCTATGACTTGAAACGTGACATATTTTCTTCCAAAGGTACTTATATGAATGCTGGCTATACCACTGGTCCACCTAGGAGCTGTGTTAAAGGAAGTAAGTTTCAGGTGCCTTTCAGGCTTGGAGTCTGAGTTCCCAGCTACCAACTAGTGAGGAGAGAGCCTGAAACCCACCACCCAGCCGATGCGGGGGAGTCAGTGACAGGGCCGTCTGTGAATTGATGCTGTCTCACAAGTAGGCCATCAGCTGTAATTCACTGGCTTCAAAATGGTAAACTTCTTAAAAGGAAAGAATTACTAACTTCACAAATAAGGCACAGTGAATTCCATGCTTTATTAACAAAGCAAAAGTTAAAGTATTTTTGTGGATGAAGATAACTTGCTAAGTATTTTCATCACCTTCTCCAAAAGGAAATCCCTAAGATACTTTCCTTATCTGAGAATCTGAAGAAAGTTTTGACCAGTGTCATTTCCCAAGACAAAGCTAACATGAATTAACACAATGATAGAGTAAAAAGAAAAAATCCCGAAAGTCCCAGAATTAAGTGTCAGAATTCAAAAAGCAGAAAGGGTAGACGAAAACAGTCTTTTCTTTCACTCACTAATGAAATTCTGGAAGAGAAAGGCAGTTCTAAGCTTAGAAGCATCTGAAGAAATCATCAAGGAAGCAAGCAAGCCATTTGAAAACAGGAACAAAAGTAAAAGGCCAAAGAGAGGTTGGCAAAAATATCTGTAACGAATATGAAGAACAATAAATCCAGAATGCCCTTACCTAGGTGTTCATATAAATTAATATTAAAAACATTTAAACCCAATAGAGTAACTGGTCAGAGGACACAAACACACAATTCTAAAATGATGAAGGAATTATAATTATTACATATAAATATAAAAATATGTTACTATTGTTATAAACTGCATGTTGAAGTGCACATTAGCAAACATAAAAATATTTTATATGTGTATACGCAGAAAATACAGAAGCAGAAGAGAACTGTTTGGAGGAAAGGTAACCCTGCTGAAATGAGTGTAAATAGCTACGACTCTCTGGAAAGCAAGTAATATGGTGAGATTCTTTTGATACTTATACCTTTACCTGATAATTCTAGCCCAGGGAATTTATCCTAAAGAAATAAAATTATTTTGCATAATTTATTTTGCATAAATAATTTTATGCAAAAATAGGCATAAAATTATTTACCTGCAGTGCTATTTACAGTATAAAAACTGGTAGTATCTTTGACTTAAAAAAAAAATCTGAAAGTGATTAAGCAAAGTATGACATGTTTATTCAATGGCAATTAAGCAGATATTGGAATATGCTAACATTTTAACAGAGACCCGACTATAACATGGGTAAATGCTTGTTACAATGCTAAGTGAAAAAGCCATTGAAGTAACTACCTGTCATGTAAAACTGTGTCTGCGTGTATACATGTATTAACCACTGCATACCCCCCACAAAAAGCCTGAGCACAACAGCATCCTAAAAGGGAATAAAATAAGATGTTAGGATTTTACTGGGTGTTGGGGCTGTGCGTGACCCCTCCTGCTCTAGTGCGTTTCCACTATCCTGTAACGAGAATTGCTGTAACATGGGAAAAATAGCCAACGGTAAGTCATCAAAAAGAGCAGAGAGGCAGTAGCATGCAGAGGCGTTCCACGTCAGACTGGTTCCAGGGAACACTTACTATAAACTGTTCAATGTCCCTCTCCAGGCCCACATTCGGCAGGTCGGGCATCATATGAGCCACAACTTTGAAACCACAATCTTTGGCCAGGTGAAATGACTCACACACTGCCTTCACGGTGTGGCCCCTGCGGAGAGAAAAACCCACCAAGTGTAACGCAAATGAATGGGCAGCAAGGTTAATGGAGGATACACAATCTCTGAGACGGGTAATGCAGACAGTGCGGTTGTGGGAAAACCTCGGAAAGTCATTTTTAACATCTCCACCTCTGAGAAGGTCTGGAAGTAAATAATGTTTACTTTTTTTAAAAGATTATTTTTAAAAAATTGCTTTTAGAGAGAAAGGCAGGAGAAGGGGGGGGGAGAGAGAGAAAAAGAGAGAAACATCATTCGTTTCACTTATTGATGCACTCATTGGTTGATTCTTATATGTGCCCCGAGCAGGGACTGAACTCATGACCCTGGCAGATTGGGACGATGCTCTAACCAGCTGAGATACCCAGCCAGGGCCTCATTATCACTCGAGGTATTTCTCAGAAACTCCCTTATGCACCTACTCAAAGTTCTGACACTAAAATTATTTGGTTTAGCATTATCAGGCAAAATAAGCTTACAAATGTAAATATCTAAGTTAAAAACCAGAATAATGAGCTCAAAAACCACACAGAAGCAGCATCCTATTATTTTCTTTCCGTTTAAAATCTTTTGAAATGAAAGAGTGAGAGAGGGAGGAAGAGAGGAGACACACACACACACACACACACACACACAACACCTGCGCACAAAACAGATTTCACTCTGGTGGGTTGGAGGGTCTTTAAAACAGGGAGAAGACAGAATGACTCAGTGACAAGACAGAGTCATTCTGGGCCAGTTGGGAAAGTCATCTTCATGTGCTTGTGCCCCATTCCCGTAGGAAACGAGCCCTAGTAAGAGTCTGGGGCTACTGGAGACGGAAGCCCCGAGTCAACCCTTTCCCCACCAACAGTGTTCCTGTTCTCCACGAGACAGTCCTGGAGACCGTGGACTCCATCTCAGGCTCTGGATGCTCTCATCCATTTCCAGGGCTTCAACGTCTAAGAACTTCCCAATTTATATGACTAGGCTAGGTCTCTCTCCTGATAACCACACCCAACTATCCAGTACTTGAGCACTGCACTGTGGAATACTATAGTTCGATAGAAACATGTGGTTACTCAAGTTTGCATTTAAATTAATTAAAATGAAAAGATCCAGTTCCTCAAACGTGCTATCACATTGGAGCGCATTGGGATAAAACTCTTCAGCCATCACAGGGCAGATCTGTTGGACAGCCTTGCTCTAAAGCCGAGTTTCCACAAGTACCTGACACTCGGTATATCTACAGTGAAACTCATCTTCCCTCCAAGCCTCCTCTCCTTCCCCGTCTCTCTCACCCCGCGCCCCCTCCACTAAGTCACCAAGCCCTGTCGCCTTCACTTTTCAGGGCATCACTTCTGGCTTAACTGCAACAGACTCTTAAGGGGTCTTCCTTCTAGCTCGTTCTTCATCCATTCCCACACCGTGCTCCTTATAAAGTGGTCTTTCTAAAATACAGATGTGCTCATATCACAACTTAGCTCACAACGTGTCCTTGGATTAAAGCCCAAACTCCCTGGCCGGACTCTAAGACTCGTAATTTGGCCCCTCTGTGCACCTTGAAGCCTCACCCCTCGCCACCTCAAGCCCCGCACCTCTGACCAAACCGAACCACTCCGAATTCCCTACATGTGCCATGTGCTCCCATCCTCAGCACTTCACTCCTATTTTCCTTGCCTGAAGCAATTTTCCTCTTCCCCACCTAACTCATACTCTTTCCATAAATTAGATGTCAGCTTAGATGTCATTTTCTCAGAAAGCTTCCCTAACTTTCAAGAGACTCTTTCCTCTCCACAGGCGCCTCCCCAGCACAGCCCTCCACTGCTGTAGCAGCCCCACCCATGTTCCCACCACCTCTCCCAGGGAGAGCGCCCCCGACAAGAATGCATTCTATTTGGGTTCATTTTCTCAAGCTGATTCCTCCCTGTGCTCAAAAATATTCAATAGCCCCCTGTTACCTAAAGGAAACCCCTCAGCCTGGCACTCCCCCTGACTGGTCCTAGGGTGCTGCCCGTGCATGTTTCTCTGCCTCCCCTGGACTTCTCTCTCCTGGCACAACCCTCAGCCATGTCTACACACGCCCTATTAACATAGCCTGGGAGGTCCAACGCAGCCTCCTCTGTGAAGCCCACCTTCCCCACCCGAGGTCAGTGATTTCTGCTGCTCAAAACACTCCTGAAATCTGGTGTTTTACTGATTTACCAATTAATCACAAAGCTCCTTACACAGCTAACCTTCCATGTGTATCCTTTCTCCTCAGCTGAGTGGTATGTCTCTAGAGAGAAGAGAACTTCATGTGGCTCTATCAACCCGTACTTCTTTCCTTCCTTGCACCCCCAAATTTCTCAGAGTTTACTCCCACTGCCTCACCAGCCTTCTCACTACCCTGTCTTCTGGAATCTGCTTCACAAAAACTGATCTCTTATATTTCACCTCCTTGCTGTTCCTTGCTGTTCAAACCTCTTTCTCTGTTCCCATTCTCCTTTGCCTTTTCTCCTGCTTTAAACTACTGACCTTGAGATCTGCCTTCTGCTTCCCACTTTGGAAAAGGCTGTGTATGACAAGACTAGTAAGAGATATACAAGCATGTGTATGGGCAACTAGAAAAGAGCCATCAGAGAAAGACAGAAAGAGGGGATGGGGTTAAGAGCACAGATGGAAGAATGACTCTAAAGGAGGAATACCTGTACCTCTTTCTCTAAGAGTAGGAAGAAGGGGAAATGAGTATGAACATATTTAATTGGTGGGAGTAAGGAAGGCTTGTGCAAGACCATTTGCCACCATCTTACCTGTTGGTATCTCTGGCCACATCTTCATAGACACTCTGCACCCCAATCTCCAGCCTTGTGCAGCCATAGGTCAACATGTCACTTAAATGCCGCTTCATGCAATAATCAGGTCTGGTCTCGATGGTGATCCCAATACACTTTGTGAGGCTCCTCTCAGAATACCTGCAGAGCAAACCTGAAAGTAAACAACCTGCCACAGCTTTAGGACACGTGCTCCGATTTAAAGGGTTGTCTTCTCTTTGTCCTCCCAGTATAAGGCAGTGGTTAAGACTGCAGGCTTTGGAGTCAGCGTGCCTGAATTCGAATCCTGGCTCCGCTACTTCCTGGCTATGCAAACAGGAATGGTATTAACCCCTCTGTGCTTCGGCTCCATTACCTTCGAAATGAGGATAACAGCACCCACACCTCACAGAACCGACACAACTGAAGCAGCATAATACTGTCATCATCATCATCATTATTCTTCTGCAGTATGCCGCGAACATAATTTCCTTAAAAGCAGTCATTTCAACCATGAAAATCCTATTTTTCAATTCCTAGCCAACAATCTTTTTGTATAAGTGAAAACCATCTGCATTATTTATTTCCAATTCTATATTTTTGTCATGTGATAAAAAAGGGAGGGAAGGTAGATGTAATGATCATAGGAATAATTTAGGTGAAGTATCTTCTACATACAAAAAAAGTCTGCCAAGCCTATTAATCTTAGCAATGATTTACAAAATTAGCAATCTTTTTTCTCTTTTACTAAAGCCACATATCACAGTAGTGAGTACCACATTAGATTCAAGCTGTTTGAGTTAATGGCCTTAATGCTGGCCCAAACCCCAGATAAATAAAAATGACTCGCCACGGGGGGAAGGTTGATGTGAGGGGACAGGAACTAATGTTCAGAGGCACTGCGGCCAAGCACTGCGCTATATACTCCATACATACGAAGTGCTCCGTCAGCTCTACAGAGTGTGTCTTATCAGCTCCATTCTACAGATGGAGAAACTGAAGTTCAGAGGGGTTAAATACTTGTCCAAGGGCGTACAGCTTCCTAAAACCCAACTTAGGATTTAAAGTAGAGTTCATCGGACTTCAAAATCCTTGCTCTGTACTTCACTGTATCACGCTGCCCAGACAGCGTCAGACACCAGACCTCTCTCCGCTTCACCTTCTCTGCTGTGCCAGGCCCCGGCGGTTCTCCAGGAGGCGCCCTTCCTCAGCTTTCTCGCTTCCTTGGGGACAGTGCGGGGAGACTTTTTTTTGCCACTAAATTTAATTTCCTTCTTTTCAAAGAAGTTCATAGCTCTTTCTTAAAAGCAAACATTATAAAACTTCCATAATTTTTGGCTACTCCTTCAGGTATACTCCTTTATTAACTGTCGATTAAAACTGACTTAATGTTGATGTTAATAATAACTATTAAGAAAGTTAAGAACCACAGAACTGGAAGACTAATTCTGAAGTTTTTCACTGTAGACATTCAAACTCTTTGGTACTCTTCACTACTGTATTCTATAAGGTTTTGTATAGGATTACAGATGCAGTAAGACTAAAGGCAAACAACTAATTCAGAGTTACTATTGGATGAACCATAAGACAGAAAAAGGGCTCATGTTTCATCAAAAATTCTAAGAAAGAGCACTAAGTCATCTGACTTCTCAGAAACAACGGAATCAGAAAGTCCCGTGCCTCTCCGACAGGCAGGCACCAAGGCCTGCAGTAATAAAGTACATAATGCCATACAATACATGTATCTGGGAAAGAAAAAACACATTATTTTTAAAACCAAAACAAACACATATATTGTGGAGAAAACAAACTGCATGCAAGTTGATTTAAAAAAACAAAAAGCAGAAAACTCTGGGCATAAGTAAGTGAGAACATCTCAGAATCAGACATCCTGCAAAACAGAAGGTCACCAGTTGCTTCCCAGTGGGGCACATGCCTGGGTTGCGGGTTCGGTCCTAGATGGAGTGTGCACAAGAGGCAACACACTGATGAACCTCTCCCTCTGTTTCTCCCTCCCTTCCCCTCTGTCTAAAATAAATCTTAAAAAAAGAATCAGACATTCCAAAATTATGTTATAAATCTTCCTCCTAATTGATATTTTTAAAAGTCTACAGTATTTGTTAAAGGACGCCATTAGGTCAGCAAGCTCAGTGGCATGAGAGCACCTCGCACCACCGGGAAGAAACTAGAGGGCAGGCAGTCATGCATGTGGGGATTTGTCCAGAGGAAAGAACATTCACTAGCTAACCCTTCTACTGCACAGCTTGTCAAAGGCCCAACCAAGACATACGGAGGGAGCGGCTACAAGGATGATAAGGTCTCTGCATAAGTAGACAGAACCTAGTATAGTACAGAGGCAAATCTTATTCTCAAAACAATTTACCTCCATTTCAAAAATGTCTTTCACCTGGGGAAATATCATTACCTTTCACAGGAGCAGAAATGGAAAAATAAAACATCATTCAAGTTTTAAAAAGCCAACATTTTATTTATAAAAGGCTTTTACCACTATTTTCATTTGAAAAGCATTAAGCAGAAATAAGAAGAAGGTCATCTTTCCTACAAAATCACTGTATTTTTATTAGAATTTTTTTGTTAATGTTATATTCAGTCCTACATATCACTGAACCTGACTTTTCATTTAACAGAGATGTAGAGATATCAATATGACTGTTAATATGTAAATATGTGCATTTACATATTTACATATTATTTCGACTTATCTAAGTAACATATTTGAGATGACATTTTATGGCCTGCTATAATTCTCTGTATCATTCAGACAGTCATCCAACAGTATGGCTATCTTAGTCCAACTCCCATACCTTCCAGGGGCCACAGACTTCTTAAGTTCTTGGTCATCCAGGAAATGTGCCAAACATCCTCCTGCCCTGACCATAAGCTTCTAAGAGACAAAGTCAGGACTTATACCCAAGTCTTCTGATTCCCATTTTATTGCTCTTTTGGGGGTAGTACAGGGTCTTAAAGACCTCTACCTATCACTGTGGGGCTATGTTTTCCATATGCCATAGGAGGGGCACCAATGATAAAAGATGCTACTCTTCTCTTAAAGCATAACTTAAGCCAATGACATGCTAACAGCACCTTTTTTTTTTCTTTTTTAAACAAGGGGAGGTAGGGGAGTAGATTGGACAACAACATGGAAATTTAAAACAAAAATCAAATGCTACCTACCCAATCTTCAAAACACAGGTCAAATCCATTTCTCCTCCCCAGGGACCTTCCCGCACCTCCCAGTAACTGACGACTCTGTGCCCCACTCCAAAGCACTCTGCCTGCATAACAAACACAGTTTGCCCTCTTATTCATGGGCATGCCTGTCTCTCCATTTTGACAGGAAGCTCCTGGAAGGCAGTATAAGCTTGAATACATTTGAAAGTAACTGCTTAAGGACTTCAGCACTAAAAACACTCCTTCAATATAAAAAAATGTAATCATGAAGAATGAATACATGAATTAGGCATAACTGAAGATAAAGGAGGTCTCTCTTCACTCCTAGAGCTCCCTCTAGATAATTCTGTTTACCTTTCATCTTGCAAACAACCAACCCTAGAAGACACCTAGCACTAGGTCAGGTATTCTATAGGAAGTAGAAATAATGATAGTTCTTGTCCCAGATGTGCTTAACAATCTAGCTGCAAGGATAAGACATGCAGATAAAACCAAGGACCACTTAAGAACAAAGCTAGAAGTGGCAGAAATAAAAACAGACATAGATTATTTCTTGGGAAGCATACTTCTATTTCAGAAAGGAAGAAAGTAGCTCTAAAAGTGACTTTACTGTCTGCTTGCTCAAGGGACACTGAGAGAATACAGCACATCGAATGTTAGTCTCTTTGTAGTCTTCTGGAAACTGGTGTTTGATTCACTCCAAGAAGGCTGCGGCATCAAAGGGCACTTCTCATCACTGTCACTGTGCTGTAGTCCTCCTCCAAAGCCTCTGTCATTACGGAAGCTGGACATGCCTCAGTCTAGCCCTGGGTGAAACCTCACCAGCTCCAGGCCCCACTTCCTGAACGGCTCACGGGAAGTTTCCTACATGGACGTCTCTCTACCTCCAACTCCACCTGCTCAAACCACGTTGCAAATAATAATAGTAAATGCTATTTACCATTATTAAACTAAATAATAAAAAATTAGAGTAATAATACAATTGAAAAGGATAATAGATGAAATATTAATTTTCATTAGTCACAATGTACAAACTCTTTTCTGCACCTACAGTCCCAAAATGAGTAAGCAGATTCTATAAACGTCTTTGGACGGCCAAAGATCTGACCCAGTAATAACCCCTGGGGTCCTGGGGTTCTGGGGTAATGCCTAGGAAGTAGCACCACAGAACACAGTTTTCCCCCTCTATAATCATATCTGGGAAATATCTCAATAAAATTCTGTTTTACCAAGGGTGTCCAACCTTTTGGCATTTCTGGGACATACTGGAAGAAGAAAAGTTGTCTTAGGCCACACATTAAATACACAAACACTAATGAAAACTGATGAGCAAAAAAAGGTTTTAAGTAAGTTTACAATTTTGTGTTGGGCCGCATCCATAACCATCCAGGGCCGCAGGCTGGACGCCCTGTGAGACAGCGCTGTGCTAGCGATATTCTAGACTTAAGAATGACTGAGCTAAATGTTTGGTGTGTTGGAGGATTAAAAATGAACTATCCCCCCACCTCTTGTTTGAGGTGGTGGTCAAGTCTGCTCCCTGGCTTTTGGTAGTTATGCCAAGAAGATCTATAAAATAACAGGGCTCTGCCCAACACAAACTGCAGAAACAGAGAGGAACAGAATTTTGATTTCTGAATGAGTCCTACTTATGAAAAACTAAACTGGTGACACTTTGGCTTAGGAACTAGTCAGGGACCCTTGTTCCTTCATTCATGCTGGTTGACAAGGTTTAACATGTATGAAAAACATCCCGTAACATTTTGAGTTTTGATTCTTTCAATTGCTGACAAGAATGCTATAATCTTATACTAATCAGACAGCAAAAAAAAAAAAAAAAAACAATAGCAACACACTATTAACAGGAAGGGGAAAAATCATATACGGCACTTCTTTTAATATTATATTCACATTCAAATATAAGGGCTATATACAGGGTCCTGCAGAAGTAAGGCCTGCTTGAGTGTGGTTGATATGGGTATAATAATTTATAGTTTTAATTTGAACATTTCACCTAAAATGTCATGTGGTGTGCTTGAGTGTGATATTGTTATGCTACAGAATTACATGCCTGTGATTTTGTAATAAAAGGAGGGGCATTATTTGTGCTGGACCCTGTATACAAATGAATCATGGAAACTTCTCATTGTCAGAAAGTGACTGCTCAATGAAAACTAACTTAAGAACACATATTTTAGATAAAAATTCTCATGTCAATACATATCCTTAAATCACAGAATGTCAGAGAAAGAAGTGATTTTAGAGATAATATAGTTCCACTTCCCACTTTTATAGACAAATAAGCAGCTTGAACCAGGATATAATGCCAGTTAACAGCAGCAGTGTGGAACCTGCACCTGCTGATTCTCGACACACAGTTCTTTCCCTGGCACTCGTCGCACACATACCACCCACTGTCTTGCCTTAAGGCACTGAACTAGATATAAGGGATCCTCTCTCATAAGAAGATATTTCTTTAAAGGATATGAAAAATGCATTATACAAAATTAGACAGTAACAGTATTCATTAACACTATTATTCTTGGCTACTGAAAATCAAAGGGAGAGGTGATTAAACTGACCGATGAAAATGCAATCATTTTAATAATTATAGTAAGTATTAACAGGCAATTAAAACACAGACACTGTAAAAATGGATTATAAAAAAATCCATCTACTATAGATTGCTGTCTGCAAGAAATCCACTCCCAATACAGAGACAAATACAGACAGAAGTACATGGATGGAAGAAGATGGACGATACACAGGAAAAACAGTAGCACATGTGTGCTGTAATGGCTAACTTAACCTCAAATAAAGGAAACTTCAGGGATAAAAGATGTTTCATAATGATAAAAAGGTAATTTCATAATGATATAAAGCTCACACATCAGGAAAACAGAGCATCTGTAGTGTGCATGCAGCTGATAACAGATCTTTAAAATAAATGGTCATAATATAGTTCAAGAAGTGGTAATTCTTCAACCACAGTTGGATACTTAATATTCCCCTCTTAGCAACTGAAGAACTAGATAGAAAAACCCCCAAAGATAATCTGAACGTTATAGCCAACCACCTTGACTTAACTGGTATTTACAGAACACTCCATCCGACAACTGCAGAACACACGTTCCCACAAATACACACACAGTGTGCTTACCAAGAAACACCATATATATACACCAGGCGATGAAGTCAGTCTTAATTAAAAAAACTTTAAAAACCGAAGTCATACAGAATAGACCCTCTCTGACCAAAATGGAATTAAATTAGAAATCAATAACAATAAGATGTCAAAAAAAACCTCCATGTATTTGGAAATTAAACAACCCATTTCTATATGCTCTATGGGTCAAAATATTAAAAAATTTAGAATTTTTAATTGAATAAAAATTAAAATACAATATATCAAAGTGTGTGAGATTCAGCTATAACAGGAAAATGTAAAGCTTTAAATACTTATATTAGAAAAGAAAAAAGGTCTATAATTCTGGCCAAACTTCTGTATCTTACTGAGGTCAATAAAGAACAAAGTAAACCCAAAGAAAGTAGAAGATAAAAATTAAAGCAGAAGACAATGAAGTAGAGGAAACAAAGGCAAAAATTAATTTTATAAAAAGAACACCAAAACTGATAAACCTCTAACTAATCAGGAAGAAAAGAGACTACAGATTACCAGCACCAGGATTTTAAGAGGGGTGATCACGACCACCCTACAGACAGACATTAAAAGTATAATAAAGAATATTATGAAAGTGCTCTGGCTAATGTGGCTCAGTGGACAAACTGGCGGCCTGCAAACCCAAGGGTCACTAGTTCAATTCCTAGTCAGGGCACATGTCTGGTTTGTGGGTCAGGTCCCCAGTAGGGGGCGTGCAAGAGGCAACCACACATTGATGTGTGTCTCTCTTTCTCCCTTTCCTCTCCTCTGTCTAAAAATAAAGTCTTAAAAAAAAAAGAATATTATGAACTTAATGCCAAAAAGTTTGACAACTTGAATCAAACAGACAAATTCCTCGAAAAATATCACATGCCAAAATGGACAGAGATGAAAACAGAAAATCTGAATATCCCTGAATCTATTAGAGGTGCTAAATTAACCACCTAAGGTCTCCTATAAAAAAAACTTCAGCTTTGGATAGTTTCACTGGTAAGTTCTTGGAATGTCTTGCAGACATTCATGGAAGAAATAACATTTATCTCATATGAACTCTTTCAGAAAAGACAGAACATTTCCCAGGTTTTTTCTAGGGCTGGCATAACACAAACACCAAAACCTGACAAAGAAATTAAAACAAGGATATTACAAACCACCATCCTTCATGACCATAGACACAAAGTGCTTTACAAAGCATCAGCAGGTTGAACCCAGAGGTAAATGAAAAGGATGTTATGACCAAATAGGGTTTATCCCAGGAATACAAGGTTAGTTTAATGTTTAAAAAAAAATCAACCAAAGTAATCTATATTATCAGGATAAAGGCGGAAAAGCATGTGAGTATTTAAACAGATGCAGAGAAATCACGCGATCATTAAGTAGATGCAGCGAAACCATCAGATAAATGAAGTCAGTGATAAAACCTCTCTCCAACTGAATAAACGTTATCTACAAAAAAACCCTTAAGTAACACTGCACTTAATATTAAAATATTAAAAGTTTTTTCTGTGCTACTGGAAAAAGACAAAGAGGTCTACTTTTACCATACCTGTTTAACACTGTACTGAATGTCACAGACACTGCAATAAGGCAAAAAAAAAAAAAGGAAAATCCAAAAGGAAAAATTAAAAACATACTGTATTTGTAGATTACATAATTGTTTATAAAGAAAATCCTAGCAGATTTACAAAAACTTTTAGAACTACATAGTGAGCTTCGTAAGTTCATGAGTTTAATATACAAAAATGAACAGTACATCTATATATAGTTGGTTCTCTGTAGGTTCCACACTTGCAGATTCAACCAGTCGTGGATGGAGAATATTAAAGAAAATAAGTTACCTTGCTGCTGACGTGTAGTTGGGGCCTATGATGGTTGCTGAGTGCGTCTGTACTGAACACGCACAGACTTGTCTTTCTGGCCATTGTTCCCTACACAATACAGTATGACAACTGTGTACAGAGCGTTTACACTGCATTAGGCATTGTAAGTACACAGGAAAGATGATTTAATGTGTATGGGGAAATGTGCATAGGTCACATGCAATACAATGCCATTTTATCTCAGGGGTTGAGCATCTGTGGAGTTTGGTGTCTGCAGGGGGTCCTGGAACCAATCCCCCACGGATACTGAGGAACAACTATACCAGCCGCAAACAATTTGAAAAAAGATTCATTTCTATAGCACTAACAACCATATTTTGAAATAAATTTAACAGAAGGTTCACAATATCTCTACATTTACTGTTAAGAGAAATGAAATGAAACCTAAGTACATGAAGAGACAGACTACGTTCATGGATTGGAAGACTCAATGTTATCACACTATTTTCTCTGAAGCGTTCCAAAGTTGTTTCTAATTTCGTAAATCTGAGAACATTAGTTTTTAAAATTTTCATTTATTGATTTTAGAGAGAGAGAGAAACTCGATTTGTTGTTCCACTCACTGATGCACTCACTGGCTGATTCCAGCGAGAGCCCTGACCGAGATGGAGCCCACCACCTTGGTGCGCTGGGATGGTACTCCCCAGCTGCACTGCCTGGCCAGGGCGAGTGCTCTAAACTGTTAACAACCCCAATCTCACCCCACTTTTTAAGAGGAATGACAAGCTAACTTTACACTTTATGTAGAAACACAAAGGACCTAGCGTATCCAAAGCAGTCTCGGAAAACAATGTCAGCACAGGTTTACACTATTTGACTTTAAGGCACACTATAAAGCTTAGTAATCAAGACAGGGTGGTATTGTTATAAGGACTGAAAAACAGGTCAGTGGAACAGAGGAGAGGCTAGCCTCACATGATACAATCGATTTTTGACAAAGATGACAATACAATCTTAGTGAGAAAGGAAAGTTTTTACATAAGTGATGTTGAAACAATTAGATATCCATATGGGAAAAACAGAAACATAGACTCCTACCTCAACACTACACACAAAAAAGAATTCAATATAGATCATAAGCCTAAATATGAAAGCTAATTATAAAAACTAGAACTAGAAGAAAACATAGAGTATTCTCTTCCCTTGGAAGCAGGCAAAGGTTTATTAGAGATAATATAGAAGGCAAAAACTGTGACAGGAAAAACTACTAAATCAGATTTCATCAAAATAAAAAATTTAGCCCTGGCCAGTGTGGCTCAGTTGGTTGGAGTATGGTCCCATGGACTGAAAGGTTGCCAGTTCGATTCCTGGTCAGGGCATGTATCCAGGTTTCGGGTTCTATCCCTGGTAGAGGCACATATGAGAAGATAACCAATCAACATTTCTCATCTCCCCGCACTCCTCTCCCCCCCCCCCCCCCCCCCCCCCCCCGCAACATTCCCCTTCCTTCTCCCTTCCCCTCTCTCTAAAAGGAATGAAAAAATGTCCTCAGGTGAGGACTAAAAACGTTTATGCTCAAAGATTATCATTACCATAATGAGTAAGTCAAGCCACAGACTGGGTTTTCCTATTTGCAAAATGGAGAGCTAACAAAGGACTGCTATTCAGGATATACATAACAGACAAAAAAAATAGGAAAATTTTAACAAACACTTCACAAAGAAAATATATACAGAAAGCATAAGCATATAATAAAGTGCTCAACATCATCAGCTAGAAAAATGCAAATTTAAACCACGATGTGGCACCACTGCACACCCACTAGGATGACTAAAGACTGACAACAGCGTCTGTCGGTGAGGATGTGGGACTGAACGCTCTTGTGTTACTGGTAGGAGTACAAATGGTGCAGCCACTCGGCAAAATGCCTGGCAGTTTCTTGTAAAACTTAACATATGATGCAGCAATTCCACTTCTAGTCATTACTCAAGAGAAATGCATGTTTATATTCACAAAAGTATGTTCCCTAAAATTTTATTCATAATAGCCACAAGCTGGAAATGGCCCTGGGGTCCATCCACAGAATGAATAAACAAACTGCTCTCTGCATGCACTGGGATCCTACTCAGCCCTCGAAAGGTAGCGACTACTGAAGCACCCAACAAGGCTGACAAATCTTTCCGTGCCCGAACCCTTACACGAAGGCACAGGCATACCTCCTTTCATTGCACATCACGGATACCGCGTTTTCTGCAGATCGAACATTTGTGGCGACCCTGCTTTGAGCAAGTCCATCTACAGCATTTCTCTAACACGCCCAGATGATGGTTAACATTTTTAGCAATCAAGTATTTTTAAATTAAGGGATGTACATCGTTTTTTAGACATAATGCTTTTGCAAACTTAACAGACTGTAACATAACTTTTATATGCACAGGGCAACCAAAAAATCCACGTGATTCGCTTTATTGCAATGTTACTCATTTTACTGGGGCAGTCTGGAGCCAAACCTGCAGTATCTCTGAGGCACGCCTGTATGTGCTGTATGGGTCCGTGACATAAAGTTCTAGATTAGGAAAACTGACCCGCAGATGGGGAAATGCACACAACAGCTGCCTCTGGGAGGTACAGATGAGAATCTACTAGAAAGGGCACAAGGAAACTTTCTGGGATGGTGACAATGGTCTCTATCTCAGAAGCATTTTGCTGCATCAGCATTTGTATTCGTTAGAGCTCATCAAATGATACACTTAAGAACTCTGCATTTTATTATGTGTGACTCAACTATAAAAGACACTACAAACTGAGAGCAAGTTAATCGTGTGCACAATAATGTACTTGGTACTGAAGTCTGCAACCTAGTTTGAAATGTATCTCAAAATAAAGTAGGAAAAAAGAGGGACTGATGGATGGAGGAATGAATAGTTTAATAAGTATGTGATAAATATGGGTGGTGTTCAGTTTTTGTTTGAAACAAAATGTTGGAACAAAACAACTAATACCACTTTTTAAGATGTCTAAGATTGTATCCTAGGTTAGGCTGTCATGAGAATAAGGATCCTGGTCACCATCTACAAAAATCCAGCTGACCAAGGGAGGAAGTAAAAGTGGGCAACATATAAAGGGCAGGGGAGCACTGGAGTCGAAATGCAGACAGGCCGGAGGTCTGAAGCCTTCCAGAAGTCAGGCCCAGGGCCGCAAGGCAGGAGACGGCCACCTTCAGGCATTTTTGGGCTGCTTTTTCTTTCTTCCTAACTCTGCAAGTCTATGCAATTGTCTCCTGGGGCTGGTACCCAGCATTTCCTAGCACCTAGCTTTTCTAATAAAAGCAAGACATAGTTGAAGTATTCAAAGTCATTGACTGGGGTGGAAGAGGGAGAGGAAGAACTGGAAACAAATTAAAAATTCCAATGGGAGAGGGTATGACTCACCCACTTCTTGATAGGTAACTATCCTTTTAAACTGCATCTTGAGAAAACAGCCAAGGAGCATTAAAGATTGACTGTAAAACTGCTTCTGGGCAGGTCTGATAAAAAGGAATAAAACTATTTAAAAAGGTGGTTCTGAGTTATTTGGCAACATTTGCATTCTGGTGAATGCGTGACTCAGCCCCTACTACCGGTCCTTTTCATCTCCAGAGCTATGACGTTTAGAGGACGACAGTCACCAGTAATTGTTCTCCCTGGAGAGAATGGAGGAGTCTCAGGCTAGCTGATAGAAATCAGTGATTATCACTTTGCTCGATTTAATGAGTCTTCACAGAAACCTCCCCTGCTTTGTCCTTGAGCTTTCTGTTCACTCAGCTTTCCAATTTTTCCATCTGCAAGGATGTAACATACTTTTTGCTACTAACTTGCCATAAATAACTAAGTTCACCTTTTTATGGCTTTTTCTTACTCTAATTATAATTTTCACTTGAGGATATGTTTACTGACTTTAGAGGAAAGGGAAGAGAGAGAGAAATATTGATTAGCTGCCTCCTGTACGTGGCCTACTGGGAATCAAACCTGCAACCTTTTGGTGCATGGGACAAAGAAGCTCCAACCAGCCACCCAGCCAGGGCTACTTTTTAATCTTTTAACTAAGAAACAAAACTTTAATTAGATTAGACACATGATAACAAAACAGGGACACATGAACTAACTTCGTGAACAGACTTTTAACCTTAAACATTGTTGACTCATCTGTCACAATATGTATTTTTAACTGAACTTAAAATTAACCTTTTAAATAAAAATCTCTCCTAAGCTAATGAAAATATTACATCTGTGTAGTTAGTAAGCAAAAACAACGAATACCAACTAATAGTAAAATAAATCTGAAGTTGTCCACTTTCTGTCTGAGAGGGCAGCCACCCTGGGTAGCCCCCTGCAGCTCCAACGAACACCCCCTGTGTAAGACCACACAGAGAGCAACAAGGTACCCCCCCCCCCCCCCCCCGAACATCTGCAGAAAACGCGTTGGTTCCACACCCCGCACCTCTGGGCTGCTCTTCACTTCACAAAGACGCTAACATCTGAAAAGAGTTTTCTATGTCTCTGGGCTAGAGCACGAACCAGGCTACCATTTCTTCAAATTATATGACATTCTCCTCTTCCCCTCCAAAAAAAAAAAAAAAAAAAAAGGCAACTCTATTCTTGGAAGTTAGTAGTAGAAATTTACCTCAACAAAGCAAACGAAATGCCACAAACCAGCTTTGTAAGGTTATCTAATAAAAGCACAGAGACGACGAGAAAAGAGCAAACACGTCAAGCGCGGCTGGGCAGAATTCCGGGTGACATTTACGCATGGCTTTACGGCTCCCAGATTGTACTTTTATTACTTCCCCAGAGCCATTCATGAGATCCGCTGCAATGAAGACTCAAGTTGTATAAATTTTCATCGGAAAGTAAAGTGTTTGTTGCCCTCTTGAGGTAAACTGGAGAACGGAAAGAAAACAAGGCTGGCTCCTCACCACAGGAGGCGGCTTTGTTCTCCAAAGAGCTTGTTCTACAGACTCTGAGAGCCAAGCTGGCCAGTTGAAATGCTGTTTTCACCCCAACGACAGACAACTTCCAAATACCACTGGGCATTAGAACATTTCTGCAAAAATGAAGTACAACCTCACACCAAGAATAAAGCAAAATTTTTAAAGTTTGGACTGATGAAAACATCAAACCAGGCATATTCTAGAAATTCATTATGAAGATCTTCAGTTGGCCCAGCTCACGGGATGCAGGGAACCTCCACTGGGCTGTGAAAAGCTTTGTGCCAAAATTTTATAGGGGTTGCAGAGGACTGAGGGGCAAGGCAAGTCCAGGATATTTTTATAGCTCGATTCCACTTAACAGGCAAGCCCTACAACTCAAGAATAGCTGCACTGAAAAACAGGGTGTGTGATATATAAGCATGGGCAGAAAAATTTAATGGTCTTGACACATTATCCTGCTAGGGAATTAAGTTTAGTCAGTAGCCCTCTGAGGTGCTGTTGCTATTCCAATGTCATGGGGTCTTGAACTAATCAAGGTTGTTTTCCTCAAATTATACTTTATTCTACACTATCATTTGATTTCAGTATTATTAAGAAGACTGAGTTGGACTACATCACCTCTCAGAAGTCAAAGACTTCAGAGCTTTACTAAAACGCATGACTCACACACACTTCTGAGTGACCAAGGTTTTGAATGAGCAGTAACAGTATGGTCACCATCTCATTCTGCTGCTAAAGCCCCAGTCGGAGGGAGAGGTCACACCGGCCAGCTGCCGCTGGAAATCCAGATTCATGGACACAGAACTGACTCGTCACATTCATGACCTGAGGCAATCCAAGCAGGCTGCTCACACACTCTCCCAGTGCTGAGCTCCTCACACAGGCCCCTCAAGGAACCATTGACACTCATTTCAACTTAAGAAAAAGTCTGTTTTTTTTTTTTTTTTTTTTTTCATTTTTACAAACCCAAAGGAAAGCAGAAGTTAAGAGGACAGGGGAAGTAGGATGGGCAGGAAAAGATGTCCCTAGCACCAATTCCCTAAGTATCATCTATGAGCAGATAATCCCCAAAACAGTACCACTGGCCCGGGCATCTTTTGTTCAGCCTGCCCAACATCTACTTGGATGTATCCTATGCATTTCAAACTTAACGCATCTAAAACAAAAACCGAAACCCTTGTAATTTTCTCCCACACACCTGTCTTCCCTCTGTCCTCATCTCAGTATACCACACTACTCATCAGCCATCTCCTACAACCCACACCTGAGGGTCATCCTTGATTCCTCCCTCTTCCTCACCCCAGCTCAACCCACAGTCCTGTCAGCGGCAACAACAAACACAGCTCTGATCAGTCCTCTCCTCTCCTCTCCGTGGTTACTGCCACCACCCGCACCCGAGCTGGGATGGATTCGACAGTCTTCTCTCTGGGTTCCCGCTTTGGCTCTCATACCCCTCTAACCTGTTAGCGAGACGATACCCAGAACTATCTTATTACCCTGAATATGACCCTCTCCTGCTTAAAACCATTCATTTACTTCCCACTGCATTTCAAACAGAAGTTTAACTCCTCGAAACCATACATAATCCAGCCCATCCCTAACTCTCATCACTGAGCAGGTAATCCCCTCTGTTCACTGGAATCTATCTGCCTTGGCCTCCTCTGTCCCCAGAACACCCCAAGTCCTTCCCCATTTCAGTGCCTTTCCCTTCTTTCTCTGCACTTGGTCTGACTGAGTCTTCCTTACGTTTCAAGTCTCAGCTTCAACATCACCACCTCGCCCAGAGACTAACCCCATTTACCCTCCAGCACAGCAGCCTACCGTCTTATTATTCAACTAGTAAACTGTGCGTGCTGTGAGGGCAAGGAGAGCACCGTCTGTCCATCAGGTTGTTCCCGGTGCTGGCAGCAGCGGCGCATGGCACCATGTGTGCCCTCCACAAACACCCAGTAAATGAAGAACCAGGGTACATTAACTAGGTGTTCCTGAAACTTCTGAAAATAAAAACTATTTTTAAGACTTTCACTTCTTAAATCCCTGAATTATGTATGAACATTGAGATATGAGGTAACAAAAGAATGCATAATTCTCTTCTGTTTTGTCAACTAGCATTTGGAATAAATGATCCTATTATAAACAAATTATTTAATACTTTTTAAAAAGTGGCAAATAATGAAATAATGGTTATTAAATAACAGTCACTTGTTTTGTTGATTTTATAGCAGCTAAACGTTTCAGGTAAAGAGAACCCAGCACTCTTTTTAGGTGGGCTGAAAAGTCACCTACCTCCATCACCTGCTCCTGCAGGTGAGGCCAGCCCGAGGCTGAAAAGACCCCCACAGCGACTTCATGAACCCCTCTTTCTCTGAGGACCCTGATGTCCACACACCTCATTCACACGCGCGTGCGCACACACACACACACACAGCACAGCACTATTTCCCTGGGAGCAATCCATCCCACAAAAGAAGTAACTCCAAGAACCAGAGACGGACGCGATGACAAATGTCACCGTAAACCTACTGTGGCAATCGTGTCACGACACAAGCAGGCCAGACCACAGTGCTGTGCGCCCCTGAACACAAAGTGCTATGTGTCAGTCCAGCCCAGTAAAACTGGGGAAATGTATTTAACCTTATGATCCATCAAAAGTATACAAATAAAAATAACGAAATCTGGTGACTTGCCCCCTCACCCCTGCATTCTCCGGAAAAGAACCAGGAATGGAGATGTCGAGCTGAAGGAGTTCTTATAAGCTGCTGCTAGGAGGGTGCACTGACACCCATTTGGGAGAATAGGACAAAATAAGGATTGCTTACTTGATTGCCTCGTAAATATTGTTGGAGGTATGTCCTGATAAGGCATCATGTAAGTTTCGAATAAAATAATCTCTGTATTCTTCTGGAAGGGCCATAAATGTTCCACCCATCACAATAAACTCCACTTTATCCACACTGTGGCCAAGCTGCTTCAGCTGAAAGACATGAATTCATCAGCATTAAAAAGATACAGTCACTAACCTAAGAGGGTATTGCAAATTTCTAATTTTACTTTGCAGTGTTTTCATCAGTATAGTTTAAAAATGAGGAGCAGTTAAACACATTTAGCAAATTCTGTGGATTAAAAAAATAGACTCCAGAGTCTGAAAGAAAAAAAAATTATAGCTCAAATAAGGAGGGAGAGTGAGAATTAAAAATAATAAAAAGTTTGCCCTGGCTGGTGTGGCTCAGTATGAGTGCCGGCCTGCAGACCAAACAGTCACTGGTTCAATTCCTGGTCAGGGCCCATGCCTGGGTTGTGGGCCAAGCCCCCACTTGGGGGGGGGGGGGGGCGATGCAAGAGGCATTAATTGATGTACCTCTCACACATTGGTGTTTCTCTCCCTCTCTTTCTCCGTCCCTTCCCCTCCCTCTAAATAAGTAAAATCTTTAAAAATAATAATAAAAATCTTGATGTTAATACCTACAGAGTTGAGTGGAAATTTAAAAACACATAAAGTATAAACTAGAATGCAGTAAAGGCAAATAAGAGGCAGTCTTTATCAACCATGTATTTATGTCAGACTATGTGGTAATCTTGGGGACAAAGAAGATAATTACATGCAATATAATCAGGACTGATGCAAATGAAAGAAAAAGACTGGATTAGACATAAGAATTAAGAAAGCAGTTTTAAAGTAACACTTTAAAGGTTTAAATCAGTTGTTAAGATTCTGGACATAGGTGATACTTCAAGTCTGCTTTTTGAGGGGAAAAAAGGAAAATAAAGTGTGATGGATAAAACATGAAATATGACATCTCTACTACTAGATATGTAATAGTATAGATCTTTGATTTTGTCAGCTACAATAAGCCAAAATTCTAATTTTCAAAACCAGATTTTTTAATTTCTTGCAATACCTTGGGCTTGAGAAAGACTGGGTGAAGTAGCTACCAAATTATGAACTCAAATTAATGTACTATGTAAAGGATGTCTACATTTAATATGTAAAAAAGGTAACTTTTTAAACATTTGTTCCTGAAAAATAGCAAATAATTTATACATATACTCATCTTTGTGTATGTATACATATTTAACATATACATATGCATAAATACATGCATATGCATATACATTAAAACATATACTGGTATACTACTTTCCATTTGAGATTTTGTAGTCGTCCTACGAGATGCTACTATGAAAACTACTGGCAGTGTTCATATTTTTTTTCAATTGGACAAGTTTAAACTTGCAAAACCTATAGAAATAAAACTGCACTAATGTTCAGATTTCTTGAACAAAAGCAAGGCAATTTACACAGCACTTGTTTTTAATCAGTTACATGAGGTACAGTTTATATACAATGAGCCACTGAAGTTTAAGCGTGAATGGGTGAGCCTGGGTAGACGTTCAAATTGCGTAACTGCCATCACAAGCACAATACAGGGCAAGCCCCCAGCCCTGAGTGCTGCTCCTGTCCTCCCGCAGTCGGTGCCCTGTTCCTCCTCCAGAGAGCCGGCCACAGAGCTCCTCCCCCAGCTGGGGGAAACTACGGTTCAACCCAGGCGCCTACTGTCTAAGAGTTTCCCCACATCTCCAGTCTGTAAATTTCATCCATAAATGACTTTCTACAAATTGAAAGAAATTCATAGAATATAAACCCTTAAAGAAAATAACAGTCTCTAAAGAAAAGTTAAAAAGATATTTTTGATCTTGCTAGCTATTGCAAAATAGTCTCCCTCCTTCAGATGGATATTAAAAAGTTACAATGGGGAAAAACATTTTTAGTTCTTATTTCGGGTACAACTCAAATCAAGCAATAATACCTTCTAAGTACAAAAATCTAATTTAAAACTGCTTTTAGAAAACTCACCTGCTCTATTCGGTGTCTTGTCTGTAGATAAGGGTCGTACCTAGCACGAATAGCCCGCATGGAGGTTGGCTACGAAAAAAAGAAGATCCTGTTATGCCCACACTTAATTAAAAATAAAAAGTAGTTTCAAAGGGTGCATTAATCTTTCTCAGGCTTCAAACTAATGTCCTGAATAGCATCTGGCTGGTCTCCACCCCGACTGTCATGAGTATCTGAGCAGCAGGGCATCTTCTTAGACCATATTTATCTTCATATGAACACTTATGGAAACCTATACAAATTGTTACACTACTCAGAGACACAGATGTACATACATATTCAAAAGAGTTATTTGGTAGAATAACCTTTAAACAAGGTCATTAAATGTAACATAGTTCCTTGTGGCTTAACAAAAAAGCTTTTATTTTTTTTAAAGATTTTATTCATTTATTTTTAGACTGAGGGGGAAGGGAGGGAGAAAGAGAGGAAGAAAAACATCAATGTGTGGTTGCCTCTTATGCACCTCCTACTGGGGACCTGGCTCACAACCCAGGCATGTGCCTTGATTGAGAATTGAACTGGCAACCCTTTGATTTGCAGTCCGGAGCTCAATCCACTTAGGTACACCAGCCAGAGCTCAAAAAAGTCTTTGTTTTTACATGATGGAATATTCTACAGCCGTGAACACACCGATATAATATGTTCTCTAAAATATACTGTCACGTGAAAAAGGCAAGGTGCAACATTTTGATACAGTAACTTGTGTGTAAAAAGTAGGATAAAGACTCTCTCTGTGCTTATACGCCCATATAGTATCTTTGAAGGATGTAGAGGAAAGATAATCTGATTGTCTGCTGGGGAGGGGGGAGCAGAAAGGGGTGGAAGGGGACAGGAAAGACAAGGAACTGTTTCAGTAAATCCATCTGTATTTTTAAAATTTTGAACTATGAAAAACAGGCTAAAAATGTGTGTGTGTTTATATATGTGTGTATATATATGTATATAGGTGTGTGTATATATGTATATATATATATATAAAGAAAAAGTCACACGGTTCGCTGGCTGCTGATCTCTTCTGGAGAGGCTGACTGCTTCAGAAGCTTGCTCATTGGCTTCCTGCTTTCACTCTCACCCCCACTCTAACCCTTTCCTGCCATCAAATGCTCTTTTAAAAACCAATATTGGATTATATCATTCCCTTAAGTCTTACTGGCTTGTCATGACATCTATAATGAAACCCAAACTCCTTGCCTTGGCTTCCAAACGACTATGGCATCTCTCTGTCCAATCTCATTCTTCCCCTGACCCTCCCTGCTCCAGAACCCCACTGTCATTCCTAGCACAGCTCCTTGTTCTGGCTATTCTCCCTGAAAGAAATGCTCTTTGCCCATATTCTTGAAAGTCTCCTTCTTGTTATTCAAGACTCAGTTGAAATATCACCTCCTCAGAGAATCTTTTTCTAACCACCACAGCTAAAGTATCCACCCAGCTAGACCCTATGATTTTACTTCTCTGCTTAGCATTTACTAGTACCTGGTATTTTTTCTCGCATGTGTCTTTACTGTCTATCTCCCATTATTAGAATGGAAATCCTGCAAGACAAGGACCCTGTGTTTTTTCACTGCTGCACACACAGGGAGTACAATGTAGTGACTGAGGAGCGCAGAATTCAAAACCTGGCCTGTCACTCATTAGCGGTAAGTTTTAAGACTTCTAGGCCCCAGTTTCCTCATCCATAAAACCAGAATTAATAGTGTCTACCTTCAAAATACTACTGGTAGGCTTTAAACTTGTAAAGCACTTATGTTTGATATATATTAATAACAAATGCTCACATAAGTATTTCTCCAAGTAACTAGAAAAATGTCGACACTTGGCAAATATCTGGTGAATAATTTTTGTAATCAGGGAAAAATAAAAATTTTAAGAAAGCTAGTACTTGTAAAAGCACATTCCAGGTAGAGTGCGATGTGACATTTCCTCAAGACGACCTCACACTACTTTACCTCATATCCAGTGTAAGACTGTGTCGAATACTCAAAGTCTGAATCAGGTCCCCCAGGGCAGTACCTGCCAGCACAACACAAGAATGAAGATGTCAGATACGAAACTTAGTTCCACAGGCCAGTTCAAACATGTGCTGTCCCCATAAAGTCTGGACATCAAACAAGCTTCCCTTTCAAATCCTAACAGAAGAGTCTACACTTTTGCAGTGTCTGCAAATAATACATTTTCTACTAACAAGAAAACAAGATAAACATATAAGGGAACATTATTACAGTCATTTTCAGAATATTGCAGTCACTATTTTTCCAGAGATTCAAGCTTTTAGGGACAATAACAGGACCTAAATTTTCCTAAGTCTGGACTGATATTCACAGTGCTCTACTGGTAACTATACTGGTAACTATACTTAAGAATATTATGCTCTCATTTACTCTTTCTACCTGGAATTATGCATATTCTTCTGTTAATTTTCCAATTACCTAAATTTTAAAAGCTTAAAGGTTATTTATAAACATAATTTTATTTTGGTTATTTTTCTGACCCAAATTTATTAAAAATTTCTGACAGTTGGAATTTCCATGTTTCATTTATCAAGTTAACAAAACTGTCTACTAAAGTTAACAGAATGTTTGTTTTGAGTTCTATATAACCTATGTATTTTTATTGTACATTGGAACAAATTAAAATCTTTGTTTCATTTCTGAAGCATCGAAATAGCCTATCTATGGTTGCTTGTTTCAAAGGACTAACTTACGAATTTATTAAATCAAAGTTTTAACTATTCCCTGCAGGCACTAGTCAAGGCTCTGGGGGACTTATTAGTGGAACTGAAATACACACACACAACTTATCAAATTCATCCTACTTACACACATATATTTCCTGTGAAACTGATGTGTGGACATCTGTGGGGCTTGCACATCACCGCCACAACAGCAATCTACAGAGGAAAGATGGATTAAGAAAGCCATCATGGAATAACCGGCAGAAAACCCTGGAGCGGGCTCGCTGTCAGAAGCGGGCGAGGAATGCCGTCGCAGCGGCACAAGGGGCTTCAAAGGCCCTGGAAAAGCTGTGGTTCTGCGGCTGAAGCAGTGGGTGCCAGGTGATCTCTCTTCAGTGGGATTTGAAAATAATACTGATGTCTTTCAAATGTACCTACGCACTGTCTATACTAGTTTGTATTATATTTTTAAATAAATAAAAAAATAAGCAATTTTTAAAGTCACAGTGATTTTTAATCTGGTTTGTTTTACTAAAATAGCCTAGGAGAAAAAAACTACCATACGCAATTCTGTACAATTACATCTAAACCTAACCTTTGTAACTCAAACTCCTCATGGACACACTAGATCTCAATATTCAGAGCAGAGATGATTAACTAGGAGTCGGACTTCACAGAGTGTGTGCAAAATATTCTCAGAGGGGTTTTCAGAGCCCAGGCCGGGTAAGGAGAGTGTCTGCTTGAGAAAGGGGGGGATGGTGGAAATAGAAGACTGGTTACACAGAGGAGCAGTCAGTCAAATACAGGCACACACTAAGGTGAATGCAAGCCAGCTTTCTTACTGTCAGAGAAGTTCTAAGTATGGAAAAGGAGGGAACTACAATGAACTCTGTGGGCTGCATGGACCTGAAGGTACTATTGTGAACTCACTGATTTCAACAGACTGATACACAAATAAATATGGATGTGGATGCGTTATGTGTGTGAATGTATGCATGCATGTATACATACACATTTCCTAGCTTGGCCCGCATAGAGGGCCAGGAAACAGCAACACCCTAGCAGCAGTGGGCCTATCTGGCACTCTGACCTTGGGCTCTAAATACCAATCTCTATAAAAAGAAACCAGGACTCCTGAGAGAAATAGCTCATTCCAGGAGCAAAGAAAAGTATATGATGAGCCTGCAACATTTTACTATGACCAAAAGCTAGAAACTGCTCTAAGAATGATGGGGACATGTAAAGAAAAAGAAAAGACACAGAAATCAGGTTGAAAGGGCTCCCGCTGGTCAAAGCTGGGATACTTTGTGCATCAGAATAAATAATGACTGTAACCCACCAAATAGGAAACCATTAATCCATTCATACAAATAAATGATAAGTAAACTAGAAGTCTGATAAGGAACAGGAGGATATTTACATAGTTACAAAATACTTTGCCACACAAAACTAAAGAAGGAAAAAGAGTAACTTTACAGAGGAGAAGCCTGCCATTCACCACTGGGATCACAATGAACGACACCGGTGGCCAGACAGAAGGGAGCTACGCACCGCCCGATGGGTCCAGTAAGAATGCAGAGTCACTTCTCTAACGTGCCAGCCCAAGACACAGGACCTGAATTGAATTATGAGGAAACACCTGATTAAGCCGAACTGAGGAACATGCTACAGTATAATTGGCCTGAAATCCTCAAGTGTTAAGGTAATGAAGTCAAGGAAGTAAGAAGTGTCCCGACTGCACAGGCGTGATAACTAAATAATGCAACATGTGATTCTAAATTGGGTCTTATAGGTCATTACTGCAACAGCTGGTGAGGCCTTGACCGAGGTGTGAGGATTAGGTAATCTGTGTTTATCAGTGTGAAATTCCTGATTTTGATGGCTGTATTGTGGTGATGTAAGAACACGTCCTTGTGTGTAAGAAATATGCACTGAAGTTTTCAAAGCCATGGGTTTCACAACTCACTCTTTAAATGACTGAGTTGGAAAATGTTCTTTGTACTGGACTTTTAACTTCCCTGTAAGTTTGTGATTTTCCTTCATAATAAAAATTATTAAAATATAACAAGTCATAGAGTAATGACCTAGAGAACCCCCCAAATATATATCCTTTCAGATCTGAATTAAAAAACTAAGAGTTTGAAACAAATGTTTTTATTTAAAATGAGACACGACCACATACACCGCTGATGAGGTCAATCTGATTCAACGACGTTTTCTTGAGGGCCGACGAGACAGGCCAGGTTCTGAGCTACACAAAGCAGGTGGGGCCTGAGACTTCAAAAATATTAATGCATTGCCTCTGCCCTCTAAAACCATATTACCTAGCAAAACTTCAAGTCATATAGAAATAGACTGAAAGAAGGTGAAGGATTAGTCAAAGAACACATAGGAGGAGCCCGCGGACATGCACAACAGTTGGGGACTGACTGTGGAAGTGGGGGGGTGGGCTGGATGGGGGGGTGAGGGGGAGTGAGAGGGACAACTGTAGTAGCATAAACAATAAATATTTTTTAAAAGGAACAGGCTACTTCAATACCACGTGCATGTGGGAAACACTAAGAACGCCAGAAGAAAGGAACAAACTGGCCCGGACCGGGGGAGTTAGGAAAGCCCTCCCGGGGCTGACAACCACGCCGAGCGAGAGCTGACTGAGTTGACAAGGCGGGGGCCGAGGAAGCGGTGCGCAGTTGTCCCCAAACGCTTTTAAGGAGCAGGATTCTCCTCTCAAGTCCATTTTACCCAGAACCCCAATTTATAAGGAAGATTAAAAGCAACAGCAGCCCTGGGCGAAGTGGAGATGAGACCTGCTCCCACAGCTTCTCTGCGCTATTCTCCATGGCAGAACTGCTAAGGAGCCTTGTGGTTTTGTGTGATATAGTTAAAAAGTTACTGATAGAGTAGAACAAGCAATGACTTTGGAGTCAGCCAGAGAGGTGTAGGTGTGAATCTTTTCTCTGCCCCTTACTGTGCATTTTTCAATTTTGGAAAATGAAGACGATACTTACCTATCTCTCAAAACTGTTCTGAGGATTAAATCAGAAAACACACCAGCACAGTGGCTGGGATGTAGCAGGTGGGCAACATACAGTAGCTACTGTTGTAATTAATAGTGACCTACTAATAAAGGATAATAATTACAGTGTTTTATGCAAAAAACAAAATAACAACAACAAAAAACCCCTCAAATACAAACTTAAAATACATCACTGACCTAAATATAAAATGCAAAACTATAAAACTTCTAGAATATAGCACAGGAGGCCCTTGGTTTTGCCAAGAGTTTTTACATACAACATCAAAAGTGCAATCCATGAAAGAAAAAACCTGGAAGTTGGACTACATTAAGACTTGGAAGTTCTGCTCTGAGAAAGATACTGTGGAGAGAATAAAAAGACAAGCCACAGACAAGACTGGAAGAAAACATTTGTAAAATACCTCTCCTGATAAAAGACACCTATCTTCAATATATAAAAAATCCCTACAACTTCACCCCCCCCCCAAATAACCCAATTAGGAATAGGGCAAAAGAGCTAAACAGACACCCCAACAAAAAAGATGGATAGCAAATAAACATATGAAAATATATTCAACATCATACAGCATTCAGGAATTGCAAATGAAAACAAGACAGCACTACACACACCTACCAGAATGGCCAAAATCCAGAAACTGACAATACCAAATGCTGACAAGCATGTGGATCAACAGGAAGCCTCATTCACTGTTGATAGGAATGCAAAATGGTATAGACATTTTGACAGTTTCTTACAAGCTAAACAGTCTTATCTTATGACCCAGCAACCACACTCCTAGGTATTTACCCAAATGAATTGAAAACTTACAGTACACAAAAACCTTCACACAAGTATTTATAGCAGCTTTGTTCACAACTTCCAAAAACTGGAAGCAACCAGGATGTCCATCAATGGGTGAACGAACAAACTGTGGTATGGACAGTGGAATATTATTCAGCACTAAAAACAAATGAACTATCAATCTACTAACAAGACATAACCTTACATGCATATTGCTAAATGAAAGAAGCCGATCTGAAAAGGCTACATACTGTGTGACTCCAGCTACATGACGCTCTGGAAAAGGCAAAAGTATGGAGACAATAAATAGACCAGTGGTTGCCAGAAGTTTGGAGCAGGGGACAGGATGAATAGAAGAGAGTTAAGACAGCGAAGCTATTCCATACGACACATGGCATCATGCATGTGGTAAAACCCATTGAATGCACAACACTATGAGTGACCCTAATGTAAAAACTATTAGCTTCAGTTAATAATAATGTAATAATACTGGTTCATCAATTATAACAAATGCACCCAACCAATGCGAGGTATTAATAATAGGGCAATCTGGGAGAAGGACAAGGAAGTATGTGGAAACTCTGTGTACTTTCTGCTCCATTTTTCTGTAAACCCAAGACTACACCATAACAAACAAACATAAAAACAAAGCCCTGCCAGGGTAGCAGCAGGAATAAAAGCATGGCGGTTAGGATGTGCAGCACACAGAGGAGGACAGTCAGCTGTGTGCTTGTGAGCGTGTGAACAGATGTCACTCTGGTGACACTGCAGAAGACAGGTTTGGCACAGGCACGACAAAGCAGACCAGTTAAGAAATGACTGAAATAATCTAAACGAGAACTAATAAAAGCCAAAACCTTCGTACCAGTGGTGGCAGAAATGGATGACACACCTCGTGTCTTTTGGAAACCGAGTGAGGGGGGGCACTGGGAACTAATGCGGACAAGAAGCATGAACGAGCACGTCTGAGGTCAGTCTGGGTTAGGTTACACTCGAGTATCTACAGGCAGCCAGCCGAAGGAGAGATGTCTATCAGGCAATGTGACGTGAGCTTGGCTTGAAGAGAGGTCGGAGCTGGAGTTAATGAGTGACATCACCACGGAAAGCATGAATGTTTAGAGGCAAGCACAGTAAGAGTAGCCCTCAAAGAAATGAAGCGAGGCAGGAGGAGGAGCAGAGAGGACGGGGCTATAAAAGCCAAGCATATCAGGCTGAAAGGTTGCTCAATCTTTGTCGTCCATAGCGGCAAGCTCATTCATAATGCCAGAACCCCAACATTCAAGACAATCTATAAAGCGTATTATTTAGGGATGTGGAAGTAAATGCCAAGTGATCAGCTAAGAGTTAAAACTGGCTGCCCTTTGTGGAAAAGGGGGGGAGGTGAGAGCTTTGGAAATACTGGTTTTAAAGAGCCTTTCCACTAGGTACAAAGAAAATAAAAACACTTGAGTACAAAGGAGAAAAGACCAGGACTGGTGGTACTTAATTAGCCGCAAAAGTGATATAACCCAGGAGATACGGCCCCCAAACAAGTCAACACAAGCTGCAATCATGAGAAACATAACACTCTCATTCAAATAACAGAATGGCCATCTTAGGTCACATCAGGAACACAGAATTCAACTCTGGGTTCCCTATTTTACGAGGGTCCAGATCCTCTCTCTCACACTCATCCTGTTCCTCTTAGAGCCCCTACCCTAATGCAGGCTCTCGCCACTTCACACCCAGGTCAAACCCAGACTATCCTCACTAGTTTTGTTGTCTCTAACCTGCCCTACATCTTGTATCCAAAGTAATTTTCTGAATATCTGTTTTGTTCATACCACTCCTTTTCTCGAAAATCCTTATAGTTCCCTACTGTCCAGTTTCTTTGGTGGACATTTAAGGCCTTTTACAAGCTGGCTTTTCAACCCAACGTCCCGAGTTCTCTCCCAAAGGCATGATCACTTGCAAGCTCCACACTTCTGGGCTCTCCCTGGTCCCTTCAACTGAAAGGATGTCTCTGTCCTCTGCACTCCGTGGCCCTCCCTGTCGTGTCAACCTTGCACAGTTACCATCTACGGAAGGTCAGCAACCATTAATTACCTTTTAACAGTGCCTTTTCTAAACAGCAATTATTTTGAAAGCCACAAGCTTAATATGACCAACAATATCACACTGTCAAAATCACCAAGCCTCAATCTATACTTTTAAAGACACAAAACATCATTTCCTCTTTTAAGCACAATGAATTTTTCCCCTCTCTGTGCCCTCCTAGCATTCTGCACACACCTCCACTCCAGCATGCCTCACAGCATACAGACTACGTCTGCCTGAATCCCCTCACCCCCACCTCACTACCTGGGTCATTCATGGAGGCAGGGCTTTCTGGCAGGACAGATACACAGACAACATTACATGAACAACAGCACTCACCCCACTGGCAGTTCTGATGGGTTTGGCCTTCAACTTGGGGACCAGGACCTTTCGATACTGAGGCGGGACTGCGGCAATGATGTCCACCAGGCGAGGCTGTGCCGAAAGGCCGTATTTGGCAGCTGTCTTCGTTTTCACCCTGAAAGTAAAGCATCCAGCATGATCAAGATCACAATATTTCAAGGACAAGCTACCAAAAGGATAACCTACAAATAATACCATCAAGTCCTGTCGCTCCCCATCCTTTCACCAGATAACAATAGTGGCTTTAATGCCCATGAACATTGGGGGCCCAGACAGTGACACCATGTAAGTCTTGTTCAAAATAGGGGCACAGCTTCAAAGCACTCTACCCTTTTCTCAACCTCAGCACTACCGCATTTGGAAACCTGAATTCCACTATGGGGACCGTTCAGTCCCCCACAACTGGGGGGCGTGGAGCAGCACCGTCAGCCCCTACTCATTAGCTCTCCTCTTCCTGCTCAACAACCAAAACCGTCTCCGGACTCTGCCAAACGTCCACAGGGAGGGGCGGATCACAGCTGGCTGCAAACCGCTGTCTCAGACCAAACAAGTAAAGGACAGCTGTGCAAAAGTATTTAAAAACTTCTAATACAAAATATCATACACATAAAGGACATATAAATATACTTTAACTATTATAAAGCAACCACTTGTGCAACCACACCTCAAAAAATAGAATATGATCAGAACTTCTGAATACCCGTTTGCCCCCTTCCTGAGTATAACCCTGCCCTCACCCCCAGAAGTAACTTTATCTTGATGAATCATTCCTTACACTGTCACCTTAACTTCTCATTTTTAACCCATCTGAAAATATTCTGAGGTGTTTCCATCATTTTCTACAACTGTTAACTGAGTACCTGATATATATAAGAGAACACCTAGGGACTTGGTGTGTGAGGAGGGAGAAGGCACAGTCATTTCATGCTCCATGTTTGCAGACAGGCATGAACGAAAATAAATATGTATGGTAACACACACACACACACACACACACACACGAGTGCTTCGAGCATTCAGGAGAGTAACTCGACATGTACTGGGGAGATATTCTTGGAAAACAGGCAGAGAAACAAGATCAGGCTCCAGACACTCCGAGCAAACATGGAGATGACACTGGGAGCAAACAGGATGGCTTCTGTGAAGATGCAAAAACAAAAATACACACCTTTTAAGAACTATGGGTAGGCCAACTTTGACAAAAAGCAAAAGATCTTCAATGTAAAAGTACGGAAGTTTAAAAAGATGGAAGAGTGAACTGAAGCCAGACTGCGAGGCCTTACATTACGTGCTGAAGCTCCTACGCAGGGAGATGACACACGAAAAGGTAAGACAAAGGAAATCAGCCCAGCGGGAGCCGAAAGGGGACCGACAGCACAGACGACGGCAGCAGTCCAGACCTCAGTTGAAAGAGCCGGAGCAGGGAGTCGGTGGTGGGCATCAGCGTGAGAGTCATGAAGAAGCCAGAGCAGGCGAACTTCAGGCCCTAACTGGACCGGAGGAAAAGATTCAAAGATGGCACTGGCTTCAAGCGTGGGTGAAGGTTAACAATTAATCAAAGAGGATGTCTGAGTGGAAACTGGCTTTAAAGAAGATGCTAGCTTTAGATGTCTAAGTTAAAGAGAATGACAAAAAGGTACAGGAAGTAGAAATGCTCACTAGAAACAAGAGTTGTATAATTAGGAATATAGTCAACAAAGGGAAACAACTGCTAAAGACGTGGTGTACAAAAAAGATTAAAATATGTCTTCATAGTCAAAAAAAGAATACTTATTCTTTTAGCAAATATTTATTAAATAAGCACAATGTTCCAAGGAAGAGGTCAAACATTACAGCGTCTCAAGTAACAGACAAAAGGTCATGCACGTGGTGATTAGATCACCGCCAGCCCCAGGGTAGGGAGAGAGCCCTTTCATTAGGGTAGGTTTATACAGTGAAAATACAGTGGAAAATACAGAGGCAGAGATGGAAGACCACTCTCATTTGAGGGTGCGGCAAAGCCAAAGCTGGACATAACTGCGGAGAAGTGGATGAACGTGTCAAGGGAGTTTTAAGTGGATAAGGGTTGGATTGGATCAAGGGAGGCTGTCCCAGAAGAGGGCTCCCGCCTCCCCTGAGACTGCGGAGAAGAGTAGGGAAGGGAAGGAGGATGTGAAGTCACCCACCACAGAAGAGCGGAGTTCTGGAAACAGACGACGTAATTCCAAATCCCAGCTCTGCCCATCATTTGCTCTTGGACAAATTATTTAGCCTTTCTGTTTCATAGTACCCATCTGTCCAATGATGATGAGTACCTACCTCACACAGTTTTTGAAAGAATCAACTGAGTTAATATATACAATGCACTACTAACACTGACTGGGATACAGTAAACACCCAGGGGCAGGGCAGGGCCGAAGGCTAAATTCTCAGGTAAAACAAAACAATACAAAACAAAACATAAGATAGGAAACAAGTAGAATTTGGTAATTTTATTTTATTTTTTAAAGATTTTATTTATTTATTTTAGAGAGAGGGGCAGGAAGGGAGAAAGAGAGGGAGAGAAACATCAGTGTGTGGTTGCCTCTCACAGGCCCCCTACTGGGGACCTGGCCCGCAGCCCAGACATGTGCCCTCACTGGAAATCGAACTGGTGACCCTTTGGTTGGCAAGCCAGCACTCCATCCACTGAGCCACACCAGCCATGACAGAATTTGATAATTTTATAAGAGATCTACTATTTAAGAATAAGACTGACTTCTATTTTATAGATCCACTTACTTATTTTTTAAAAAGTTTTATTTATTTTTTAAAGAGAGGGGCAGGGAGGGAGAAAAAGAGGGAGAGAAACATCAATATGTGAGAGATACATCGATCAGTTGCCTCTCTCAGGCCCCAACCCAAACATGTGCCGGGAGCTGAATTGGCAACCTTTTGCTTTGCAGGAGGACACCCAACCCACTGAGCCACACCAGTCAGGGCTCCACTTACTTATTTAGATCAATGTCTTTCCCCTGTTCATGGGCTTCGATTAGTTGTTTAATAACATCTCCTATGGTCAGCATCATTAGCTCAGCGGGGCTGAGATCTCCTGGAAAGATAATATTTAACAATGTAAAAAAAAAATCACATTATTCAGTAAAGACTTTTTTTATTAGCAGTTTTCTTTCCAAAATCATTCCAACCATGCAAATATAGCTCAAGTTCATGAGATGCTAAACTCCTACTGTTTACAACATGATCGTATCTTTTGTACCTTTAATTTAAAACAAACACGGTCTCACCTATATATGGAAAGAGCTCACTTTAGAAGCACATACACCGCGAGAATGATAGAGACAAACATGATGAGAAAGAACCTGATTGCACAGGAAAGGCCCCAGTAATTAAATTATCTTCCCTTTATCTCCAGATTTGTAGTTACATTTACAAATGTGAGTACATCCGATTCTCAGAACAGAGTGAGATAGAACGGGAACATATGTCTGTCCCACGAAAATGCTATCAAGGGGTAAAGGTGAAACTCAAACCCAAGGTAGTACTTAGTTTGTAATAGAAAAGACGTGGGTTTATACTTGTCTAAGGATCTTAATGCATCTTTAAGATATAGTCTGTCCACCATCACAACCCTCTCATGGCAACGGAGGCCCCCTTCTCATCTAAAAGGCAACAGCAGAAGCTGACGTGTCCTTACACACTCCCATTCCTGCAATCGTGGCTGATTCATTCAAGGGCCAGCACCTACTCAAGTCAGGCCCATGTGAGCTCTTCTCCTCCAGGCAAAAAATACCAGTCTCTCTTCAGCGATGAGAACTGAGATTTCAGCTTGGGAGCTGTGAGCAAGCACGTTTCCTGTCCTTGAGAAAGCTAGTGTTCGGTGATAACAAAGTCTCTAGGAAGAAGCACTGGTGAGAAAGCCTGGCAGCTACGAAGCCCTTTCATTTACTTCATCTCATCTGAAACCTCACAACCCTAGAAGGTATACTGGTATCCCACTTTATAGATGTGAAAACTAAGGCAAGTTAAGATGCCACTGCAAATGGCACAGTTAAAACTCAAATCCAGGTCTTTTCTACACAACGGCCATGGTTTTTTCACTGTACCAAGCTACAAGGCTAACACAACAATCCAAGAGGAAAAAAGTCCATATATAATCAAAGGCTAAACGCTTTCCAAACAATGTAACTCGGTACTTCCAAGTTCCTCACAGCACCTCACGGGCCAGGTAACAGGGGCAGGGCCAGTAGTGAAGGCAGAGGAAGGGGGAGAGGATGGAAAGGGAGGGTCTCTTTCTCCATTTCAACCAAAGCAGCTCATCTTTCACCTGTTTAATACTGAGTGTCTGCAAAAGAATTTATTTAGAGGGGTAAAAAGGACTCAGATGATAAAAATATAAAGATTTGAAACCCACTTGTACAGCCCTTTGGCATATTAAGAATTAACTAGAGAAGTAAACTAGTAAGAAGAGGCTTCATGGAGGAAAAGTCACAGCGATCTTTAAGGAAAGGGCAGGATCTGAACAGGCAAAACAGATACCAATTCAGAGGGAACAAAGCAGGGTAGAGGAACTACCTATCTTTGTATGAAGAAGCATTGCCTATCCAGAATACAGGCTTTCTGATGAAGTTCAGTAAAGAATGGATTACAGAGTACATTGGCTATTAGGCAGACATTTAAATGGAGTCCAAGAGACCGTGGAGAACTACACATCCCCAAGTTTGGAAGTAAAAAATGAAAGTAATGTTTAAAGAAAATACATAGAGAAAAAAATGAGGATACAAAAATGATTCAGAAGGTGAAAAATACATAAGATCTGGATACTAAGCAAAAGGCTCTTGAAAGGCAACATTGTAAAAAAAAAAAAAAAAGAACACCCAAGATTTATGTGCAGTAAAAATCTTAGATGACAGGCTTCCTCCGTAGCTTTCAACCCCTACTGGCTGTGTGAAAATGGGAACATCAATGACTTCTAAGTTCCATTTCTTTACCTGCAAAACTGTGATAATACATATACATCTCACAAGGCCATTGTTAGAATCAACTGAAATAACATCTATGGAAGCCAAAGTACTATTCCAATATTAGTTATTGATTAAGGTGGGTTAGGAGGACGGTAGCCAGAATATGAGGAATAAACTATGTCAAGAGACAATTTCTAAGACCTAATAGGGTTTGGTGATAGATGAAATTAAAAGCGTAAAGCTGTCTGGCCGACCTGAGGAGCAAGTTAGAAAAGAAGATAACCAATTAATTCAGGGTATGTCGGGTTGGATGGCACAGACAACTGAAGGGAACTAGGGCACTTGTTGCTTCAAAATTCTGCAGTTGATGTCAAGGGGCATAGTAACTAACAGATTTCTTTTTTTTACTTGATGGTTTTTTGTTGGTTGGTTGGTTGGTTGGTTGGTTTTTCACAGCCACAGCCTGACCAACCAGTTCCATGTCCCAAGAATAATTCTGGGCTGAAAAAGTCATTTAACTCTTTGAATCTCAGCTTCATTGGTAAAATGGGGAGGATATCGACTTCAAAATTATTAGCAAGGCCTCAACAAAAGGTAGTTACTATCAGACTGACTGCTCAAATTAGTGTGCAAACACCTTTGAGAAAATATTTGAAATCTGACTCCGTCCTGTTGAGAAAGTGAAGATGGAATTCCTCCACGCTAACTCCGGAGATAACACAAATGAACAGAACTGTCCCCCAGAGTTCAAGAATAATTCAGGGTTGTTTTTAACTTACGCCTTGGGGGCGGGGGGGGGCACAGGAAAATAAAGAACCCCCGTGCAACGTGTTCGTAAAAAAAAATTCCTAACAAATTAGAATCCGAGAATGAGTTAAATCGACCGATCACGTTAACTACGTGGAGGTCATACCGTGCAATAAAGCTTTTTGTGCTACTTCTGGAAAAGATCCCAACTGATTGCCAAAAAGGAAGACAGTAGGGTAGGGTGGTTTAAAAAGAACAATAGGTAAGACGAAAAGGCAGAGGGCTGGAGCGGACGAAAAAATTGACTCCAGGGGGCGGAACTCTGGATAAGGCAGCGGATTCCCGCGGGGGAAACAAATGGTTCAGCTCTGGACGCCCAGGTGTGCACCCCTTCCCTGCCACCCCAAACCCCCTTTTCCTCTTTCTCCTTTTACGCACCTTTCCGTTTCTGCCTCATTTCTCCGCCGTCGCAGTTGCCGCCACCACTGGTAATGTAGCTAGCAAGTTGGACCACGCGAAAGTTGACAGCCACCAAGCGCCCCGCTTGTCGTAAAATGCGTCGTAAAGCTCCTTGCAGACCTCGAGGCTCACAAGGCCCGCCCCGCCCCTCGGTGGTGTCTTGCGGGACCAGAGGAGGCGGCGCAAAGCTTAGGACCTGGGGCTTGGGCGTTAAAAGCAGGGTTTGGGTAGTTCAGAGACAGGACGAAGCTTACAGGTAGAGGCTGCGGTGTGTACTTGGTCTCTGAAAAAGGGAAAGGAGACTGGGCAGGAACATGTGTGGGAGATCGCATGAAGACGAGCGATCTCCCGCTCGTCTCATAGTGTCATGAAAACTAAAATCAGAACTTGGAAGGGATTAGGCAGGAGTCAAGGAACAGAGCAGGCTTTGACGCCAGTTGAGACCAGTTGAGACACCTTGGTCTCACATAAAAGGCACATGTCATTGATGGCTGGACCTCCAAGTAACCCCCGAAGGACTCACGTATAGAGCCACCTGACACCACCGAGACCCCTTCACATTCATTATCCGGACCCCTGAATATGACCAGACATTTTGACGCCCATCTTCCAGTTCACCTGACAGCCACCATCCTGACTACCCGACATCTGACTGATAACTGTCCTGGACCAATCCTGGCCTAAGATTGCAGGACGAATAATTACCAAGAAGGTGCTTTTTGCTACAAGAGCTTTTAACTTTTTTTCTTTTTTTGGAACATTGCTGGCTTTTTGCCTAGCTGTGATTCTAGTTTGCAAACTCTAAGACCCTTGAATAAATCTCGATCGTTTAGTATTAGCAAAGCCTCCAGACTTTCTGAGTTCATTCAACAGAGGTCCGAGAAGTGATGGAGTGGCGTGGAGCAAAGCACAGCTCATGTAAGACATTGTAGGCCATTGTAAAGCCTTCGGCTTTTACTGTGACATGATCTATTGGAGAGTTTTTAAGCAGAGATATGATATGATTTATAATTTAAAGTATTTCTATTTGCTGTGTTGAGAATAGACCGTGGGGAGTGGGGAAGAGTAGAGCCGGGGAGAGTCATTAGATGGCTATAATCATACCAGGAGAACCCCAAACCTTGATGCACCTTAGAACCACCGGGAGGGTAGTGAAAAATCCCAGTGCTCAGACCACACTCCATACCAATGAAATCAAAATATCAAGGGTGGGAGCCATTAGTATTTTTTAAAGATCCTTGGGTGACTCCAGTGTGCAGCCACATTGGCAACCACTAAATAAGGTTAGAAATGATTACGATTTGAATCAGTGTAGAAAGCAGTGAACGTGGTGAGATGTATTCAGATTCTGACTATATTTTGAAAATTTCAACAAGATTTCCTGACAAATCAAATGTGGGATATGAGAGAAAGACAGAGACATCAATGTCAAGTGTGACATCAAAGCTTTTGGGCCAAAGAACTGGAACTATGTCATGGCTGTTAGCTGAAATGAAGAAGACTGTAGCTGCAGTGGGGTTTTAAAGGGATGATGAGGGAGCTGATCTGGACATGTGTTTGGGATGCTTAGTGAACAGCAAGGCATGGAAAATTTGGGGGCTGAAGATACCAGTTGAGAGTCAGAGGCATAGAGGTGAAATTTAAAGCTACAAAACAGGGTGAATATGGAAAAGAGAGGAAAGAGACCAAAAACTAAGCTTTGGGTGATCTATTATTATCGGATTGAAGAGAGAAGAGGAGTAATAGCAGAAGAGGCTACGCAGGTGCCTCTGGGAAGGTGGGAAGAAAACTGGAAGAGTGTGGTTACCTGGAAGCCAAGTGAAGAAACCGTCTTAAGGAAAAGGCATGGACCCACCGAGTCAAATGCAGATGATGGGTCAAGTAGGATGAGGATTGCAAATTGACTAGAATCACTGGGGACTTAAAGAACAGTCTCATGGAATGGTGGAAGTGAAGGCTTGACTGGAGTAGGTTTATGATAGATCAAGAGATAGGAATTTGAGACAGAGAGTTTAGACAACTCTTTGGAGACGTTTTGCCTATAAGAACCAGAGAAATGGGGTAGTAGCTGACAGGGAAGCTGAGGCCAAAGGGAGTGTATGTTTATTAAAATAGAATAATTAACAGCAAGTGTGTATGCCTCTGGGAGTAATCCAAAGCAGAGTGAAAATTTGATGAATTAAGAGAAAAGGGGATCCCTGGCCAGTGTGGCTCAGTTGTTTGGGCATCACCTCACAAAAGTGAAGGGTCACCAGTTCGACTGCAGGTCAGGGCACGTGCCTGGGCTGCAGGTTCCGTCCCCTGGTTGGGACATGTTCCCAGAGGCAACCAGTCGATGTTTCCCACTCACATCAATGTTTCTCTCTCCCCTCCCCCTTTCTAAAAATGAATAAATACAATCTTTTAAAAGAGAGAGAGAGAGAGAAGAGGGGAAAGAAAGTGCTCTGCCTAGCCCTGCAGGTGGAGAGAGGGGATGAAATCTGGTACACAAGAGGGGATGAAATCTGGTACACAAGAGAAGGAATCAGCTTCCGATAGGCACGTGGGTGGTGAATCTGTTAACAAAGTGGAAGGCAGAACGTGTGAGTGCAGATGCTGACAGGCAGTCGGGTGTGATGGTGGGTGGGGCTCTGTGGATGTTCTCTTTCAACTGCTTCACTATTCCAGTGAGTGCGGTGAAAATTCAGTCTGGTAAGCTTCCCTACACTTGTAACAGACCTAGCATTCGGGTGTCTAAGAGCAGGTATCAAGGAACATCATAAAGAATCCAAGAAGCTTTAAAAATGAGCAAAATTAATTTTTGTTATTAGGTACTTCTGATAACTATTGAAACAAGAACCAGCCAGTAGAGGGAGAGCTAAGCATGTGGGACACAATTATAAGTGTAAGGTGTGATTTTACCCAGAGATAAGATCCAACGCTAACGATGGTATTCACATTGGTTTTTCTTTGTTTTAAACTTTATATTGATATTTCTATGGTTTTCTGATGGATAAAGCACACCATCGTGACATAAGTTCAAAGCAGTTTTTAAGACCACAGTCTAACTATCTTTAATTCTTTTTGACCTCTTTGTCTTCTGAATTCTCCCTTTGGACTAAAAACATACCTGCAGTTACTGAGGGTTATCCTAGTAATGATTGAGTCTGCCTTAGAAGGTCAACCACTGCCTGAGGTTGAAGTTTAAAAAACAAACAGACCAGTCTTTTCCCTGTATTTCACATGATTGTTTCAGTGGTCAGACCCAGCAAAGTGGAATAGGTTGCACTTTCTTCTCTTCTGGACAGCATTTTATAAATATTTGTTCTGTTTTAAATATAAGTGTAAAATTTAAATTCCAGAAGGAGTTATTTAAAACTGTATGACTCATTTCTACAATCCAATAATCCAAGTTGTTGATTTGTGGTGAATTTCAAGACTTTGTATCAAGAATCAGTTTATCTTCATCACCTCCTATCATCCCTCTTTCCCAGTGGTCTTGTATTTGGGGCTGTATGAACCAGTGCTCTGTCTCTTTTGGGATTCAGGCTTTTTTCCTATAGGCTCAAGTAAGTCATATCCATCGAGATAAGTCTCACCCTCAAGGAAAGGATGCTGCAGGGTGGAAGCTGCAACCTACTTAAAAAGGAAAAAGAACTAATATCTGCCTGCTTGCAGGAATAGGTAAGAGAAGACTGTAAGATCCCCGATTCACGTACTATGCCATTTGAATGAAAGGGAGGAAATAGCACGATTCAACTTCTGAGGAAGGAGGTTGTTTGTAAATAACGCTCTGATGGCAAATCAGTTTCATTTCCGCTTGCGTAAATGTGAACTTTGTGACCGAGGCCACAAAGCGCTGCCTGCCCCAGCCGGTCCCACAGGTTCTGTGCTAGGGCAGGGAAACTGCTACTGTCTCCGCTCTGGACCCCTGCAGCCCAAGCAGAGAAAGTGACGCCTGGTAAGTCATTTCTTTTGTGTCATTTATGCTGTCACTTATGGTTGGTTTCTTATAAAAGTTGACTTTAGACTTTCAGAAAAATTGAGATGACAGAACAGAGAGTCCCCCTATAACCTACACCCAGTTTCCTCTCTTACCTTACATTAGTATTTGTTACATATTTGTTATGGTGAATGAACCAATATTTATAACATTATTATTAACTAAAGACTATGCTTTATTCAGGTTGTCATAGTTTTTATTCACTGTCCTTTTGGTGTTCTTAGACTCCCATCCAGGATATCCCATCACATTTGCTTGTCACGTCTCCTTAGGCTCCTCTGGGCTGTGACAGTTTCTCAAACTTCCTTTGTTTTTGATGACCTTGACGGTTCTGAAGAGTGCCGGTCAGGTTTGGAGGAGCACAGATTAGATATTCTGTAGGATTCACCTCTACTGAGATCTGTCTGAGGTTTTTTCCCCATGATTAAACTAGAGCTAGGAGTTTAGGGGAGGTAGAATTAAAGTGCCGTTCTTGTCAGATCTCATCAAAAGTACACGCTATGTACGTGACTTAGGACTGTTGATGTTGACCTTGCTCACCTGGCTGAGGCAAGTGTTTGTCAGGTTTCTTCATGGTTAGTTTACTCGTTCCCCTCCTTTCCATACTGCCTTCTTCGGAAGGCAGTCGCTCTGCACAGCCTCGGAATTTGTGTGTGTGTGCGTGCGTGCACATGTGGAAGATTTGTTTCTTCTCCTTCTCTTGGTTTTCACAAAATAAATCATTTCTTGAGGGAAAGTGAATTCTACTTTCTTGTTTGCTTAAGTAAATTTAAGGTTGTGTAAAGGCCAATGAACTTGAAGTCTGGAGGAGCAGGGCTGAGTTTGAATTGTACTTAATCAGATGATTTTAGGCAAAGTCAGGAAGCATTCCCCTCCAAGGAAAACGCAGATTGCCGGCATCCTGGGGGCAGTGTTACTGTCATCCTGCGCTCCATGAACTTTTCAGCAGGCTTGGGGGAGCAACATGAGAGGATTCAAATTCTGATAAAGTACGTTATGAAAATACCTGCTTATTTTACTTACCTGTTTATCTGGGGGAGAAGGACGTAGAATATCGTGTCACTCCAGTGCCTTCTCTAATGTGTCTGCCTCTGGCAGCTGCGCTTCATCTGCTGCACAGTTCAGCTGACGTGTCGACAGTGAAAATAGAACTCTTTCCCTCGGGGGGTGGAAGGCCCTTGTTTCGCTTTTGCTTCTAAGCTTCTGTGTTTAAATTGCCCCTTTGGGACTTACTAGTCTGAAAAGTCCTGCAGTGCCCAATAGGGTCGTTAGAAAATGTCACCAACACCAAAACTATTGAAACCTTAAAAAAAGGAGATAAATCCTAGATGCCATCAACATTTCATCATTTTATTAAGCATCTCCTCCTTTTCCCTATTTCATTAAGTCACCTTTCTGTGGAAGGGGATGAGGCTTTACCAAAGACTCTTTTTTTAAAATATATTTTATTGATTATGCTATTACAGTTGTCCCATTTTCCCCCTTCACTCCCCTCCACCCTGTACACCCTCTCCCACCCACATCCCCCCCTTTAGTTCATGTCCATGTGTCATACTTATAAGTTCTTTAGCTTCTACAATTCTCATACTATTCTTACCCTCCCCCTATCTATTTTCAACCTACAATCTATGCTACTTATTCTCTGTACCTTTTCCCCCTCTCTCCTCCTCCCATTCCCCTGTTGCTAACCCTCCATGTGATCTCCATTTCTGTGGCTCTCTTCCTGTTCTAGTTTATTACTTAGTTTGTTTTTTTGTTTTAGGTATGGTTGTTAATAATTGTGAGTTTACTGTCATTTTACTATGCATGTTTTTTATCTTCTTTTTCTTAGATAAGTCCCTTTAACATTTCATAAAATAAGGGCTTGGTGATGATGAACTCCTTTAACTTGACCTTATCTGAGAAGCACTTTATCTGCCCTTCCATTCTAAATGAAAGCTTTGCTGGATAGAGTAATCTGGGATATAGGTCCTCTTCCTTCATGTTTTGGAATACTTCTTTCCAGCCCCTTCTTGCCTGTGAGATCTCTTTTGAGAAATCAGCTGACAGTCTGATGGGAACTCCTTTGTAGGTCACTGTCCCCTTATCTCTTGCTGCTTCTAGGATTCTCTCCTTCATTTTTACCTTGGCTAGTGTAATTATGATGTGCCTTGGTGTGTTCCTCCTTGGGTCCAACTTCTTTGGGACTCTCTGAGCTTCCTGGACTTCCTGGAAGTCTATTTCCCTTGCCAGAATGGGGAAGTTCTCCTTTATTATTTGTTCAAATACATTTTCAATCTGTTGCTCTAACTCTTCCCTTTCTGTTACTCCTATAATTAGGATGTTGGAACGTTTAAAGATATCCTGGAGGTTCCGAAGCTTCTCCTCGTTGTTTTCAATTCTTATTTCTCCATTCTTTCCTGTTTAGTTGTTTCTTTCTTCCTTCTGGTCCACTCTATTGTTTTGAGTCCCAGTTTCCTTCCCATCACTATTGGTTCCCTGTGCATTTTCCTTCATTTCTTTTATTGTAACCTGCATTTGTTCATCTAATTTGCGCCCAAAATCAATCAATTCTGTGAGCTTCCTGATCACCAGTGTTTTGAACTGTGCATCTGATAGGTTGGCTATCTTTCTGTCGCTTACAATAATGAGTCCTGGGGCATTGATTTGTTCTTCTGTTTGGGACATGTCTCTCTTTTTTTGGAGGGGGGGGGTCTGGTCGCTCCTGTTATGGTAAGGGGGGGAGCCTTAGATGTTCACCAGGGCTGGGCACCCTAGTCGCTAGATTGTGACGTTGTATGTGGGGGCGGGGTCGGGAGGGAACAATGGTGGTAGCTCCGTTCTCCCTGGGACCCCAGTCCACTCTCTGGGATCCTGGGCTGTGTGTTCTACCCTGCTCCACAATCGCCACCCCACTGGGTCTGCCAGCCACCGCCCGTGCACTCAGGGTCCACCCACTGTGACCCTGCGCACCCCAGATGCCCCACATGCCCCCGGCTGCCTTATGCGCCCAACTCTCCCTGATCTCCGCGCCACAACCCGTGCCTGGCTGCTCGTCTCCGCCCCTCCTACCGGTCTGGATGAACAGGTCTACTTCAACTTCTTGGCTGTCCGACTTCCATTCAGATAAATTTTCTGTCAGTTCTGAGTGTTATTCTGCCTCTAAATCATTGTTGTTCCGATCTTGGTTGTGCATGGAGGTACGGTGCGTCCACCTATGCCTCCATCTTGGCCGGAAGTCCCGCTTTACCAAAGACTCTTAAAGGAAGACGGGATAGAAGCCTCAAGGTGATTGGTCACTGGGGACATGAGTGAGGGTCAGTTTATCAGTTAGGGTGGCATCTGTGCTCCCACAGGAAATAGACTTTGTTCAGGTAAATACTAGTCCTGATTTTTAGTTTAATTGTCTTCACCAAATATTCTGAAAATAAATAACATCTGTACAGATGCTTAAGTGTTTATAGAGCAACTTTGTGTGAAATACTGTATTTAAGCCCCACAAGGAACTCTGGATATAGGTGTTTTTATATTCTCATTCCATATGAGAATAAACCGAGGCTCAGAGAGGTCAGGTGATGGGTTCAGTGTTATACTCAGTACCGGAGCAGGATCCTCAACTCCAGGCCTTCTGACTCCAAATTATGAATAACTTTTCCTGCGCCGTTCACTCCCTGGAGTATAAGTCCTGTGTGTCCACACAACTGGCCGTTTTGTTCCCTGACGTGTTTCCAGCATCTAGGACAGTGCCTGGTACACAGACACCCTCAACAAGTGTTTGTTGAGTGAATGAATGAATGAAGGCATACAATTCCTGCCATTATTAATCTTATCATCTAAGACATTTCAAAGATACACATCATTCACTCAACAGCTATTTATTCAGTACTTACTAGCACTTCTTACATTTATTAAAAATAGGGAGTAAACCAAAGTTGATCAAAATGCCCCTTGAAGAATTTAGCTAATTTAAGCATTTTGATTTTTTTTCCTCTTAGTGCTACTTTGGGGTGGGGTGAGTGGAAATTAAAGGAAAGCAAGAATAATGCTGGGAGGAGTCAATGATGTGAGAGGCAAGGGAGGGTGAGATGAGATTCTGACTGAAGGATGTTGGTCATTCTTAATAACTGCATTCCGTTCTGCGTCAGACACAGAGCAAATGCAGTGGCAGTGTACTACTCAGTCCTGCCCCCCAAACACACACACACACACACACACACACACACACACTCCCTCTTGTTTTGCCTCTGAAGGCTCTGAAGAATTTTTAGGCAGCAGCTTCAGTTAAGTCTCTAAGTACAATTCTGTCAAGTTTCTCTGCTCCCTCCTATTCAACAGCCTTCACTCCCCACCTGCTTTTGTCATACATTTGAAGGAGCCCCTCATCTGTAGACACTGTCCCCTCCACTGTCCCACCGGAGCTCCAGAGGCCTTGTTTAAATAGTACCTAGTAGAGGCTGCTTGACGGGTTGGAGAGAGCACTGCACTTGGAGTCACTCTGCGGCCTTGGACGAGTTCTCTCCCCTCTCGGGGCCTCAGTGTCCCTATCCCTAAAAGAAGGGGCACCAGAGTGTTCTTGGTATAATTCCACTATGTGAGGCTGTTCTCTCGTGTGGGAGAACTACTGCCCATGTGTCACCTCGGTTATGTTGTTTTAAGAAAATGACCTTAGGCAAACACAAACAAAAGAGAGAGTGGGAGAAGCAAGAATAACTGTCAAAAGTCATAATTATTTAGCAGGAAGCTGGCTCTGTGCAACCTTCCCATATCAAGCTAAATATGTAGAGAGTCTCATTTAAAAGGCTATTCTTAGGCTGAGGTGCACATGAATTCAAATAAGTACTAACAGCAAAGCTTAAGTGCTAACCACATAGTTGAAATACAAGTGAAATAAACCACAAATGAAAACCATGCCTGTATGAACCGTACATATGGGCTGTTTTTAATTGCTTCTCCACAGAAACCACACTTTCACGAAGTTACACCATCATTAACTGCTTCTCTTTGGGGGGGGAAAGCGAACTCCAGTATGATTTGCAGAAGGACTATGCACCTATGAATTAATTACTCCTTACAGCAAAACAAACCTAAATTCAGTCATCTCAGTTATGCTATTTTTTATTACACAGGAGCCCTAATTATCGGTACGGTCTTGGTTTCAACAATAGGTGTCATTTCAAAATAAAACTTTAATCTTTTTGGCACCCAGTGAAACCAGAGGACCTGCACACTTTAGGGACCAGTTTCATCTTCCATTCACAGATGGGAAAGCAAAGGCCCAGGGTGATGAAATGATTGGCCGAGTCCTCCAGTTCCTGCGATTGGTGCAAAGTCAGACCTGGACAGCGCGTGCTCCCCTGATTTCTAGCGCCCTGCCCTTGGCACTGCATCGTCGCTTACTCACTGCAGTGACTGTGCCCTGAGTGTCTGCGCCACGTTCCCTCTTCCTGTTAACTGGGGTCTTTGGTTATAGGTTGTTCTTGTTCAGGGCCCAGCACTTAACTTCATTTCCTGTTGCCTCCTCAGCCTGTTTGTAAATGATCGATCCCTTTCCATTTTCCAAGGTCTTAGTTTGCCAATCAAGTGGTCCTGCTCCTGCCAGTTTTTGAACAATGGCAGGGGGGATTTAAAGCCCAATTCACCACCGGCACAACGCAAATAATTTCCAATTTTTTCGAATTTCAAATGGCTCAGTACAGGCACCACAGACGTTGCGACAGTGCGAGGCCCACAGCTCGGTGGCTCCACTGCTCAGCTAAACCCCGTCTGGCCTCAGATGGGCACAAGCTGACAGCCGGGGTGGCCGTCGTGTGTGCGGGCCTGATACATAAAGTCCGATTAAATGAAGCTCCTCTGACTCAGAAGGGAGCCCAAACCACTGCCCATGCTCCAGAATCTGGTGAATTTGGTGGACTCCTGTGCTTCTGCCCAGCACCCACTTCTCTCTCCCACAGAAGGGCCTTCCTCACTCTCGGCGTTTGAGTGGTGGTGACACCGACTGATTCCTTCCTTAGGGCCTCCTCTGCCTCCTCTGTTTCTCCTGGAGCTTCCCTGTCAGGACACAGGTAGTCCTGGAGGTCTACAGTGCATGCCTCCAGCGGAGGACCGCACATTTTGTTTTGTTTCCAGCGCCCGCTGTGATATGATCCTCACATTCCGTGGGACTGTGGCTCATTGCGCTCCTGTCTTCAGAAAACAATGGGTCTCTTCCCCAGAGTTCCTTGTTAGTTCTGTACGGAAAGTTACCGATAGGCATTACTATAATTTTGTGCACATTATCTCTCACCAACCCTTTTTTCTCCTAACTCACTTAGGTTTTAATGTGGGTTAGCAATTCTAACTCAGCATTTCAAACTAGGAATTGCTTGGGTGTCTCATGAATTTGAGTGACTTCATGGGGTGGTGCTTCCACTGCTAGCTTTACTGGCGAACATTGCAAATAAGAACATAGACTCTTGGATTTGAAGTAGGCTTAAAATTCATCTAGTCTAAACCAGCGTAAGTTCACACTCCTCCACAGGCAGAAAATTCATTACTTTCTAAGGAAGATCATTCCATTTTGGACAACTCTTGCTACTAGAGAATGTTAAGCCAAAATGTGCTTCCCTGTACCTTCCACCCGGGAGATCTCGTGATCCCCCCCTTGGGGCCGCAGAAAACACGCATCGTACCTTTTATATGCTGCTTGAAAGTCACATATTTGAAGACGACTATGAATCCTTTCCAGATCTTTTGCTCTGGTCTGTGTCTTCCTTTCTTCAAGTTAAGCAATTCCAATTCCTTAATCATAGTACTCACTATTACTGTTGCTTTACCTGCACACCTGCCTATTTGTTCCTCTTCTGTTATACACTTTAAGTCAGGGCTCTAATCATACCAAAACCAAATTTGGTTTCTAAACGTCCTTTGGTGTAGACCCTCATCAAAAACTTCCCATTATTTCATTCACTCAGTCAGCATTCATTGTCAGTCATTGCATTTCATGATTGAAATGCAACATTGAAGGAAACACAGCCCTGCCCTTGCCTAGCTCACGGCTCTGGAAGAGGGAGAGACCTAAGCATGGTAAGCACTGTCACAGTGGTGTGCTCGGAGCACCGGTAACACACCAGGGGAATGATGGGGAATCAGGACACAGTTTCACTGGGGAAAAGCTAAAACGGGATCTTGAAAAAAGAGTAAGAATTCACCGAGAAGGAGAGGGGAAGGGTGCCCCACAGAGCAGGAATGGCATGTGCTAAACGCAGGGGAGTTCCATAGGGTACCCTGCCTTATAGAGTTGTAAGGAATTGGGGTGGTCTGAGTGGGGGGTGCAAGATAAGGAATGGAGAGATAAGGACCTGAGGCTCAAGACCTCGCACATAGTAGGGGTTCATATCCCTTTCAACAACACCCACCAACTAGAGAAACCATTTGGTTAGTTAATATCCACCAGCAAAACTAATAGCAAGAGGCTCTTTCAGCTGATGAGTTGTGATCTTCGTTTGGGGTTAATGTGTAAATGAGGCACAGCCTCCCTAACTAACGGCCCATGGGTCTAATGAGGGTTGACAGATCAGGTGGGGTTTTGCATATTTCAGAAGGGCTGGTGACTCTCTGCTTTGAATGACACAGCTGAGTGACCCACACAGCAACGTCAGATTTGGGGAGTAAGCACTTACAGTCCTCCCCGCTTTGTTCCCCGAATTCTCCTCTATACATGAAGACAAAGAAGGTCCAGGACAGCATATCCCCACCCGGCCTGTGCAGTGCCCTCTGCTCTCTGTGGGTCCTGTTCTCCCTCCACGCCCAGACCTTGTCGGCTGGTGGGCTGGAGACGGGCTGGGTCTGGCACACCTCCTTTTGGATGTTCCCCTCCTTCTCTCCCTGCTGCAGATAGATGCCATGTGCTCTGGTGCCGCACAGAGCTCCCAGCGGGGGGTGTCTTTCTGGCTGAAGTTGGGGTGGGGTGTTGGGGAAGATCCAGAGAACCTAGTTACTATGCCTCCCCTTCCTCACTCTGTAGCGCCCCAAAGCAACTCCAGGGAATCCTAGGAATACCCAGTGTTCCATCCATCTGTCAGATTCTTGCTGAAACTTCACCGGCACAAAGTCCAGGGCTTCCCTGATGGGGGCACCACTGTCACCAAAGCAACGAAGCTACATAACCTCACTCTCACAGTTCTGGTCACTAGAGACCATTCTCATTACAGAATGAGTTGTCTTAAAGATGAATAGAAAAGTCATATCAGTTTAAAGTTCTATGGCTGCAACTAGCATTGAAAACCAGTGGTCAAGGATTAATTTTTGTCATATTTAAATTAATGCGTAGTGTATAAGGTGTTGCGAGGAATTCAAAGATAAGTTAGGATGGTCTTTGCCCTTTGGGCTTTGGAATCTAGCTGGGGAAACAAAGCATTGGCAGATTTATATGTTTTTCTGTTTTTTTTGCTTTTTTTATTTATAATTGTGCTGTCCCCCCCCCGCCCCCCCCCCACTTTGTATGTATTTTTAGGCTGGTTCTCCCAAGTGGATGGAAGTAGGCGTTTACATAACAGGAAGTGGCAGAGATGGAGTATTTGGTGGGCCAGGAGCCACACCCAGGTAACATCCCGCAACATCCCCCTCATGAGTAAATAGAACTGCTTACTCTTATATGATCAAGGGCAAACGATTTGAGACTGTGTTCAGCTATAGTCGTTGTTCCATGCTCTTTATTCAGAAGCTGCTTTCTCATGATACTTTTTAACAGCGAATGACAATATATTCACCAACCACTAAATTAGTCTGTTCATAATGTAGTGGACTGTCTGACCAGCAATTAAATTTGGCTCCCCTTCCCCTTTAAAAGGATCAAAAATCATTTTGGTTGCTGTCCTTACAACGGGAGGTGTAGGGTGAATCACATTGGAGTCAGCGAGGGTGCACCCCCTACAAGTCTGGGTGCAGGGTCCCTGGAGCCACGGAAGGAGCCTTCCCTAGGAAGATGAGGGGAGTAACCCCTAGGTGCAGAAAACAGCAGTATCACATCTTTTGTGTTTTGAGAACTGCAGAGGTTTAGGAGCAAGGGACTCTTTGTTTCTGGGTCAGTTGGGTAGTGGCTAGCCTCGGGGGCATGGCTGAGCACGCAAAACAAAGAATTGCAACCAGTGCCGTGGTTGAACTTGGCACTGAAGGAGTGGAGTTGTTTTGCTTGGAAGATCCATGGCAGTCCCCGGCAAAGGTCTGGATGGGCAATGAACCGGTTCATCCTGGAGTCAGGCTCTTTGGGATCAGTTTTCAAAAGTGACATCTTGTGGCAGCAAGAAGCAACAGCAGCAGCAGCAGCAACAGCAGACTAAAATTTCCTTCGGATGGACCCCGCGCACCCGCACTGCTGTCTTCTTGATCAGCGTGAAATGCTGGAAAGGGAATAGTAACAGACGTGCCAGTCCAGGCCACTTCATTTCAGTTACAATTTAATGTAAAAATGCTTCCCTTAAATGGTATAGATTGAAGATAGAACACTGTCTCCTTTCCAGGTGGTTTTTCATTTTAGAAATTGAAGAAAAGGTTTAAAACCCTGATGTTTTATTTGACTTCTTCACTTCTGTTTTGGCTGAGAAATAAGCTTCCAGTTGTTCATCCGATTAATTGCCAGGGCTTATAAAGTTGAAGGAAAGTCTGCCGGAATGGACCCATCCCCTGTGTTATACACGAGGCTAAGATACGGTGCCAACGCTGTTTACACAAAAGAGCGCCCGTGTTACAAAGTCAGATCAAGGCCCGACATCCGCGCACTTTCTCCTCGCAGACAGCTTGTAGAGCACCCTGGAATCTGCTCTGCAGCTGGCCTGCGGCCGGAGCGGCGTATTCTTCCCTTCTGTGCCTCTTCCTTCCCAGCTCCAGCCCCTGAGCCAGCAGCCACTTGGTGTTTAGTTCCAGTGCAGTCCTGCGGTTGAGCCAGCATGAATTCTTTGAGTTCAGCTTAACCATGAAGTCAGAATGTCTGAGATAGAAGGGTCTTTCAACGCCCTGTCACTGCGTGAGCTGCGGTGGCAGAGGCGCAGGCTCTGGCACCTCCGCACTGCGCCCCTCTCTGGGCCACAGGCCGGTTCCAGGAGGTGCAGAGTTTGCGCTGGGACGCAAGGCGGAGCAGAGGGGAAGGGTGCCTGAGCTTTGTGGGAGGCTTTTGTCCGGAGCCCCACGGTGGAGGCTGGGCCTTGTGCTTGGGTTGCCATCCTGGGTCCCCACGCGGAACTCCTCCTCTGTGATTCTTCGGGAAAGATGGTCTCTTCAAGGTCGCACTCAGTTTTGGGGCCTCTTGGCCTTAAGAGTGTTATGACTCTTGGGGAATCGACTCATCTTCCTGTTCTCCTCACATACAGTTCCGAAGCTCAAGCCAGCCCCAGGAGTACTGGGTCAGGGCCAGACCTACTCCTCGACCCTTGCTAACTTCGGGGGCGGAGGTGGGGGTTGTTTGATAAAACCAACCCAAAACATAATGTTTTGGTTATCCCCTTTCCCGAGGAGTGCGGACCCTCCCAGCCATTTACTTCATAGCCAAGGGAAACCACCGAAGTGAAACAATCGCCACAGAACTACAGAGATCTGCATCTTGGTGATTTCTGTTCTTGTCCGTGTAAGGAAGCAGCTGTTGAGGACGTTCAGTGAGGAAGGGGAAAGCATTCCCCACATTTAATCTCCAAAGGGCCCCAGGAGTGGAGCACCCTCCCAAACTCGCACTGCGTGCACTTTCTGTCAGCCCTCTCACTTTGTAGACGAAGAAACAGGTTGGCGGAGAAGTGATTTGCCGTTCTCCGTTCTCTCCTCTGCATCCTGCTCCCGACCGATTTCTTCCCCAATTTGCAAAGACCTCCCGGAGGCCTTTCTGCACTCCACACCCAGCCCCGTCTCGGGCTTCTCTCTGCTGGCACTTGGTGAAGAGTATCAAGCCATTTTGGCTTCTCAGCATTTCCAAACAGGAAGTTTTCATTTCATTTTCACATCTCTTCTGAGGGGATAGGTTGGACCCTGCATTCTGGAACTCGATGCAGAGTCCTGGGAAGTAGAACCAGACTGGAACCGGCCGACAGTGCCTGCTTCTGAAATGAGCCCACAGGCACGCAGGGCTGGCAGGGGGCCTCGGATACTCTCTGGGTTTGTGTGCTGATAGAGATCAGGCAGCTCTGCCGTGGCCCCAGAGCTGTGCTTTGAATAACCTCTGTTTTTCTCCAGTTGATGATGACTTATTCAAAGAACCGATGAGAAAAAGAAGACGATCAGATAGAGATCAGCGGTTCCGAGCATTTCCCTCCATAGAACAAAGTGCTCTTAAGGAATGTGAGTGTTACGAAACTGTTATATATTTGTTTTTGTTTTGTTTTGTTTTTTTTTAAGCTGGCTCTGTTCTTTTCCAAATGTGTTCAAATGGGCAAAGGAAGAGAAGGTTAAGTTCAGGAGCAGAATGAGGCATCTTCAACTGACCCGGACCCAGGAAAGAAGGCCTCATGGTCCGTGCAGAGATGTAATTTGACAATTTATCTCTGGGCTTCTCTGGAGAAGAGGGTCATTGTCCAAATACCCTTTTCCTCATTAAAGCAAAGCCTGGAAGTGGTTGGTTTGTGCTTTATGGGTATTTATGTGATGCCCTTGCCTCTTTTTTTCCTTTTTTTTTTGTTGTTTAAAGTATAGTTGTTACACAATGTTATATTAGTTTCAGGTGACATGTTTTTTCCTTTTTGTGACCCCAGGAGAGAAGACTCTAGAAGGACCAGAGGCCATGGCCCAGCCGTGCTGACTTCTGTCTCGGGGGTGTCAGGGCAGGCGGGTCCTTGAGAGGGAGTTGGCCAGGGGTAGCTGTGTCCCCTGGGCACTGTCTCTGGTGTCAGAGGACCAGCTATGTTGTCTGACTGGTTTTTCATTTCATTTCTTTTTCTCTCTTTCTGTAATGCTGAGCAGACTCTTCCTGGGGAGATCTAGTACTGACCCCTGCCCGGTCCATCCCAGCTAATACACCTCTGTTGGTTGCAGATGAAAAATTGGAGTCTCGGACCAGAAGGGTTTTGAGCAACACTTATCAGAAACTCATCCAGTCCGTCTTCCTGGATGACAGCATTCCAAATGGAGTCAAGTATCTCGTGTGAGTCTGACATTGACCGTCAGATCCTAGTTTCCTTAGGTGATTGTAGGTGCTTCTGTCAGACAGCAGAAGGAAATTTTCGATTAGAAACTCAGCAAGAAAGCCGAAAATGTCCACAGCTACAGGCCACTGTTTATATTACTGCTCATTGGGTTTGTGGAGCTCTCACTGTTGCTAGGTGATCTGATTTCATGTAAGGGTCCCAATACCCTTGTAAAGTAGAAGCTATTACAATATTATCATCTGATTTCACTGAAATTGAGGCTGGTCACCGCTGGTCAGTCAGTCAGTCAAAGGCCCCAGAACCTGGCCCGGCTAAGAGACTCAGCTTCGCCCACCTGGGCTACTGTGCTGAGCTCACCTGAGGGGTTGGAGTGGTGTCCAGGCCACGCTTCCTGCTCAGCGGGACTCCGTGTTGCTCCTCGCGGTTCTTTACCTCTGCATAAACTTCACTTCTAGGGTTGAAACTATGTGATTTCCACAGAACACAAAGAAGGGTGCTTCCCAGCTAGAGTTTGCATAGAATTATCATTATTTATGAGTAGAAAGGGCTTTTACCAAGTGCTTTTGCATAATCTCATTTGATCCCCGTGACACCTCTGTGTGGTAAACAGGGATTAATATTCCTCTTTGACCAGAGGGCAGAGGCTCAGGTGTTGTGCTTGCTCAGGATTAGAACTCAAGTCCTCTGTGTTCTAGTCCAATGCTCTTCCCACTGTGTTCTGATGACCATGGCAATGTGCTTTTAAAAACTGATCTAGAAACAGGCTTCTCACTTTAATTGAAAAACCACCATTGGACCCAATCTACATTGGATTATTTGGAAGCACCGGGGCCGGGAAGAGCTCCCTGATCAATGCCATCATCCAGCAAGCCATGTTCCTGCCGGTGTCTGGAGAAAGTATATGCACGTCCTGTGTTGTCCAAGTGAGCTCGGGCTGCTGCGAGCAGTACGAGGCCAAAATCCACCTTCTGTCTGACCAGGTAGTGTCTCCTTCCTCCCTCGCTCCCTCCCTTTTTTTTCCTTTCCTTCTCCCTCTCTCTTACAAATTAACATTGTGTTTCTAGTAAATATAGCTCATGCCTTTGTTGAAGGGCGAGAATGTAGTATGGAATGTGAACGTTCAATAGAGCCAGATGGGGGTTCTAGCCTGGGTCCTGTCACAGTTCTTTGTGGGACTTTGGGGGATGGTCATGTACCTTCTTAAGTCCCTGTTTCCTCACCAGTGAAACAGGGGGGTGGGGTTAGACAACCCTTGCTGGGTTCAATGGTCTTAGATCTCCCCAGTGTGCAACACCCCCTGCCCTGCACAGCGACATGGCCTCCGCCCTCTGTCAGTGCTGTCTGTGTCTGTGTCACGAGGCAGCTTGGCCCTGCTCTGCCTTGGCAGGAGTGGAAGGAGGAGCTGAAGAACTTGACCAAACTCCTGCACAGAACAGAGGAGTTGGACGAGTGGGACAGGGACGACGCGGTGGAGGAAGCCGTCTGGAAGCTGCGAATGCTTTATGGAGTTGGGGCAGAAAGGAAGAGCTATGAGGAGTTACTACGGGCAAAGCCCAGAGGAAAGATTCCCACCTCCAGGATCATCACCCTCAAGGCAGAAGAGGTAAGTAACCTCAAGATGTTTTTCTTTATGTATCATGAGTCTTCAGTACAACCATTGAATCCATTTAGAGGACTTGCTCAAGGTGTGGTGTTTTATATTTGAAATAAGTTGATTCCAAAATCAGAAGTATCCATGACCAAATTACTTTTCATCATTTACAGCTGTCAAATGGGAATTTTTAGTATCTTACTGAGGGGGATCTTACTGAGTATCTTTTGTGCACAGGAAGGACTATTTATACTTGAGGAATAATTAAGGATGCTTTTGGCAGTAAATCATTAAAAAAAGCAAACCCGACTCACAATGGCTTACACAAAGGGGGACTTATTTATTTTCTCACATGAGAAGCCTGGAAGCAGTTGGCTTTGTGGGTCGGTGTCATGGCTCAGCAGTGTCGAGATCAGTGTCTGTCTGGTTCCTTTGGCCTCCATTATCCTGGTCTGGCCATTCCATAGTCATGAGACAGCTACTGAGGTGCGAGACCTCAGACCTCGCTTCAAGGAAGGAGGCAATGATGGGCAGAGAGGTGGCGCCATCCGCAGCTCCCCTCTCATTGGAAAGTGAAAGCTTTCCCAGAAACACCCCCAACACATTTCTGTGTAGATTGCCTTGTTCAGCTCTGATTCGCGCGGCCTTTCCTAGCTGAAAGGGAGACTGTTTAATAGAGAAGGCAGGAAGCAGGCTTGTCAGGATGGGCTAAGACCAGCCTCAACCCACTGCCTCCACAAACCATCAGGATTCTTGTAGCGTGGGTGGAGGACAGGATGGAAATTAGATGCACAATTAACAGATTATATCATGCTGGTAATCAATGTTAACTTTATTAAGTTAAAATTCAATTTTAAGTGAAACCAAAATACTGGTGGAGCAAATATTTAATTTATAAATGTTGTTCATTAAAAAACCTAGTCTTTCCTACACCTTAAAGTTCATCTTTAAAATATTGTTATTCTATTTTGAAATCTGACTTTTTAAAATAAAATAATAATAATTACACTTGTTCTAGAATTTAGTGTTCAATTTTCTCCTAAGTTTAACATAGTGTATCCTCCTTAAATAGTTAATGCTACTTAATATAATTAGTCAAATTTCCTTAGACTTTTTATATTATAGTCCAAATTTAATATATTCAATTATTCTTTCAAAAAAATTAAACTGAAAAAAATAAAGGCACACTTAGGAGTCAAATGAACCAAACTTTTTAAGGCACTTAGCTTCTGTTAAGGAAATCAAAGACAGGTATAGTAGACACTCCTTATATCTAAATGAATGTTACTATTATAAATAATTATGTTCTTAATATCTAAAACATAGAACGAGCCTGTCCAAAGAAACACAATGACTATAAAACCGGTTACTTCATCTGAATATATAACTTATGCTAAGGTGTCAATATAATATTTATTTTTGAACTACTCTGTATTTAGAAATGCTCCTTCCCAGTGTTGCAGACTTGCCCGTTGAAACAAGGGAACAGGAAGACCCTCCCAGGGAGCCAGAGGGCACTGATTCACAGTGTGGGTCGGGGACTAGACTGGCCTGCGGGAGTCCGAGCTCGCCTCCCAGGACAGTTTGCCCTGGGCCAGTTCATTGGGCTGAGCCCTCTTTTTCTAGCAAGAGATTTTCCCTTCCCAGTCCGTGTTTTTTCTTTCAGGTAGCCCTTAATTTGTCTACCTTATTTTTTAAATAAAATATCTTAAAGAACTTTTATCATCTCCTCTTTCATAATTTCCTGTTATTTGATTAGAATGGGTGAAATCTGTCACTCCCTACTCAGAGTACAACAATCCCTGATCTAATCTCAACCCTTTCAAGAATGTACTTCCTTATCTTTCTTCTAGGACCAGTCTATAGATATTTAGGAACAATGACCACCAAACATCCCAAATCTCCTGTCACCGGAAGTAGTCCAGTAGAAATTTGCTGCCACACATAGTTGCAGGTGGGAATGTGCCATTGTCCCAGCACATGTTTAAGTAGGAACAATAGGCTGAGAGCAATTCTGCATCCCACCTACCACCATCCACACATCCTGGAAATGCCTACATGTCAAGATATTTTTTGTACTTGAAAGATAAATTTTAAAAACCTTTTAAAGATCATATTCAGATCAATTTTTAATGCGGAAATTATGGTCACCACATCACTATCGATTCTCTGTAGTGTGACCTCTCTGGTAATTATAACATTCACATTAGCCATGCCAGAAGAATCCTCTCTCTCCAAAATTTAGGAAATTGCATATTAATTCCATTACTATTATAATTGAAATGGAATTTAGGAGATACCATCATCCAGTGAAGCTATAACTTGGCTGAAGTCCTTTTATAACTGACTAGTTACTTTGTCTGTATGGTCTGCTCTGGTTCTGAGTCCAGGCCCTGTTGACTGGCTGCTTCTTACCATTATTACTCAGTGTGCCTTCAGTGCACCTGTGTCACAGCTCGTCCCGGGTGGAAATGCCAGGGAGGGCTGATGTGTGTGACTCTGCCCTCCTTCTTCAGGCAGGAGAGCTGTCTGTCAAGCTGGACCCCTACATCCGGACTAAGAGGAGAGACTGGGATGGAGAATCAGCTGAGTCGCATATCTGGCCCTTGATCAAACACGTGGAAGTGACTCTTTCCAAGTCAGAGCTGATCCCAGAAGGGGTTGTGCTGGTGGACATTCCGGGCACGGGCGACTTCAACAGCAAGAGGGATGAGATGTGGAAAAAGGTGACTCTCTTTCCTACGGCTTTGTTCCCTCTTCCCTCAATGCCTCCACCCTTTCTGAAGCAACAAAGAACTCTTTGCTTTTAGCTGAAGGAATTTTATGAGTTCACTGGAGTTAAATTCTTCCACTTTCTGTGTCTTAAGCCTCAGGGCAACAGCTAGGCATGGGTGGCCAGAGGAGCCAGTGAGTCAGGAGTCACGAGGTAGGCCCGGTGGCCGGAACAGGAATGTGTATAACAGGGTCAGCAGGAGAGTAGCGTAAGAGTAAGCAGAGGGAACAAGGACAGAGTGGGGGAGGAAGGCCAAGAGTTGGGTGTAAGGCAGAGAAGCCCACAGCCAGGCTCCAAGGAACCAGGAGGTGGCTGCTGTGTTTGGTTGTTAGGAACAAAAACTCAAGAAAGCAATCCCCAGTAAAGTGCAGCTGATAGAAGGATTATCGAAGGATCTCATGACACCTGGCCTGGCCTCAGGGCTGTCTCTAGGGTGGGAGCAGCTGTATTTTTCTCATCCTCTTCTTGGTCTCTTGCGGCTGCTTGTCTTTGTGCAATTCTCACGAGAGTCCTGCTTTTCTCTTAGATGTTTCTACTTAGCCATTAGGGTCCACATTGTGGAAAATGATCACCCTAGCCCTTTCTCTAAATGACATGTAGTCCATGTGCCCGTGACTATCTGACTATCGTCTCTGTGTTTCAGTTTAAGTTCCCAAGAAGGAAAAATGTGATTGATCATTGCTCTCTCTGGATTACATATCCAACCCTTGTGCAATTAGCTGTGGCTGCTGGTGGGGGGAATGAAAAGAAAGTCCCCTGTTCAACCAAACTCTTAGGTTGGGATTCAGTCCCCAATAAATGGGGTCTGAGCTGACCAGGAACCCCCAGGTGTGTCTACACCAGAGTTAGGCATTAGAGTAATTTGATCTGCACCTAGACACTGAAGTTTTTAAGAATTTATCTCTTTATTTGTGCATTTGCTTTTCATTCATCAAACACATGTAATATATAACAATCTACTAAGCACTGAGGATGAGAAGATTATAGATGATGATGATGATGATAATAATAATAATAATAATAGCAGGCATTTACTGAGCATTTACTTTGTGCCAGGTACTGTTCTCAGTGAAGTAAGTTGCCCTTTATAACACTGGGGATTTTACCCTGGGCAAGATGGCAGTGAATGAACAGAGGCACAGTATGACCTCTAAGAAGTAAGTGTGTGTGTGTGTGTGTGTGTAATGTTTAAAAACACCCAGCAAAAGTGCGATCCTGCCTTCTGGGAGGATACGCACCCAACGGTTGGCAGCAGTTGCTGTGTTCACCACCACTCTTAACTTTATGCACCTCTGTATTGCTTGTATATTTTGTATGGACACGTGTGACCTTTACATTAAAAAGTAGAAAGCAAAATAAAACAGTGTGGAATGAGAAGTAGACCTTTCCCACAGAGGGCTTATTATCTAACAGGAGGAAAAAACAGATGGCTAAGTACACAGCAGAAAGTCATGTAATAGGGGGTTCAAGGCGCCGCAAGCACTGAGAAGTAGACATTGCCTCTGATTAGCACTCTTATTTCTTCAACAAATACCCATTGAACATCTACTCAATTTCTTAGTAGATTCTGGACGGACAGAGACAAAGTCCTTGTCCCGGGGAGTCTCATAGTCCAGAAGGGAATCAATTAGTCCTATTAATTAACAAACCGCATCACTTGAAAATGAGAGCACACATGGTCATTTCATTTTGGAAGGGGTGAGAATTCAGAGAGGACGCTGAAGCTCAGCCTCCACCAGGTGGAGAAGGCAGCTAGAAACGGGACCACTGAGCATGGGCCAGACAGCCAGTGGGCTGTGGGAGCTGGGTGTTGGGGGAAGGATGAGTCTGCCTGGGTAGCTGGAGGGGAGTGGGGGGGGGGGTGTAGGGAGAGGCACAGAAGACAAGCCTGGAAGTTGGGGATGGGTTTTAATACCCCGTTTCCTAGGGAAGACAAGAGGGACTGGGGTGCACGGCTGAGGAAGAAAGGGCATATTTAGGCAGAAGAAGCTTGGGAGCACAGGGTGGGAGCACAGGGGACACAGGGTCGGAGCTGCAGGGGGACTGGGAGGGGGCGCCCATATCAGTGAGTCAGGAGTAGTGCAGCAGCGGTGGGACCATGGGCTGGGGAGCTTTGTGACTCGTTTCTAGTCAAGATCAGGATGAATGGAACAGGATGGCAGCTTACAGAGCATCAGCCTATGCCCTGGTTTTACAGAGGAAGAAATGAAGGCTCACAGAGGGGAAGTCATTTGCCCAAGACCACATAGCTGTTGAGTGGCAGAATTTGAACCAGAGGGTAGAGAATTTGTACCAGCTGAGGCTTTATCTATCACCCCCTGAGGATGTCCCCTAACAGTTTCTTTAGGAGGAAGGCAGTGCCCTTCTCCTTGATCAGTCAGCTCAGGCCTGGCCATGAGAGCCTTTGTTTCTGCCGGGTCTCAGCTCTTGAAGTAGAACTGCCAGCCTTGGTGGGTTCCAGGCCAGCCCCAGGGAGCGGCAGCCTCGGGGAGGCAGCCAGCCTCCCTCACCGGATGGAGCCGTGGTTGCTGCCAGTTCAGATACGCCGGGCAGCTTATCAAAGGCCACTCAGAATAGAGGAGCCAGCAGATCTGGCTCCGAACATCCACTCTGAGGAGGTCGAACTTAAGTGAAGGGATGGTTCCCAGAGTGCTCTGCTTGGCCTTGGCTCCCCTGCATTCTTGTGGTTTCGCGATCTCCTCTCACAAGAAGTTACTAAAGACTTCCTTCTTTCCAGGGAGAGCGGAGCCAACACCCCTGGCCCTTCTCTGGAGCTGCCAGCTTGGCCTCCCCTAAACCAAAACAATTATGAACCCAGACCTCCCTGTTCTGCCACCTAGAAGTCCTGAGACTCTAGATGTATCACCTGACGTCTCTGAGGGCTATTCTCGACTCAGAGAAGGAGGGAGATGGGGGTGGCAGGGGTGCCAGCCCACCCACTCCTAAGTCCAGTCACTCTTGGCCTGTAGACAAGCTTTTTGGTGTCTTCAGTTCTAACTTTACCAAATCCTGGCAAATAGGGGCAATGTGTAGGGCCTGAGATTTAATCACAGCAGGCTCTGTGAGTACAGTCCTCTTCTCATGTTAATAAACATGTATTAAGCCCCTGTAGTTTACCAGGGCCACGGGGAATACTGTTGACCTTTAAAAAATACCCAGATATTCTTCTAGCAAAATGGGTTGATATGAGAACAATGAAGAACTGCAATTCAAGGAATGCAATCTAATGAACTCCATGGAAGTCCAGAGAAACAAAGGAAGGGGATGGTCTTTTATGGACTTGGGAGGGGCTCTTGTCAAGGAAGAGTCCATTGGAGGAAACTGAAAGTTCAAAATAGAGTGACTTTCTATTGGCTGAGTTGTGGCAGTCTGCCATTGGCTGGGCTGTTACTGGGCAAAGGGAACTCTTTTCTTCTTCCTGCAGAGGTAGTAGTGTCACTTCCTGTTGGAGATGCAGGGTACGTGATTTCCTGTTGAGGTCAGTCGAGGGTGTTGAGTGTGTGCGAGTTCTCTTTTCTACCCTCCAGACTCCATTTCAAATGAGTTTTTGCTATTTTATTATTAAGTTTCACAGTACAAAGGTGGCAGAGACCCGCCACTGAGGAGCCTGCAGTCTGACTAAATAGCCTGAAGATTCTCTAACTTGTTTGTAATTTGGGAAGTGGGAGGGAGCAATGGTTTAATTTTTTCTGCCTAAATGTGAGCTCATCCACACAGGGCGGAGATTCAGACCCATGGCCACGTGTCCTTAACCTGGTCCTGTGCCTTGCAGGGCCCATGACCTTCTCTAAAGACAGTCAAATTTGTCCGACTCTAGAAACTGATGATCTCACAACAATGATCCATGAAACCAAGAGACTCATGGACAGAAGGTGGGGGGGCGGGCAGGGGTTGGTGGTGGCTCCGAGCAGGTTGGGACTCTACATCCTCAACCCCCAAACCCGCTAGAGCAGTTCTACTTTTAAAGATCAAGTCTGGCAATTGGAATTCTTCATATGATTTCATTTGAAAAAGTCTCCACTGCTGAGAACAAGTTTGAAACCCACTGTTCTAGAGCAGGGTTTCTCAGCCTCAGCACTATTGACACGTGGGCAGAAAATCCTCTGTGGTGGGGGCTGACCTGGGCATTGCAGGGTGTCTGGCAGCCTCCTGGCCTCTACCCTCTAGTGCCCCCCAAGTCATAACAATTGAGAAATATCTCCAGACATTGCTGAATGTCCTCTGAGGTAGAAAATCCTCACTAGTTAAGAACCACTGGTGCCCTGGCTGGTGTAGCTCAGTGGATTGAGCTCGGGCTGCAAACCAAAGGGTCGCCAGTTCCATTCCCAGTCTGGGCACGTGCCTGGGTTGCGGGCCAGGTCCCCAGTACGGGGCATGCAAGAGACAACCACACATTGATATTTCTCTCTTTCTCTTCCCCTTTCACTAAAAATGAATAAATAAAAGTCTTTAAAAAAGAGAGAAAGAACCTCTGGCATAAAGCGAAATAATGATTTCGTTAGCAAGTCACAAGCTTGTCACCCCTTTATGTGCACAGAGCTGTTCTGAGGAACCACAAATAAACTTCATCCTCGAGTTGGATCAGTTTTGCACTTATAGGGAGAGATAAGACAGTGAAACAATACAGCAAGAGAAATATCACATGAAAATTACTGATTTCATAAACAGTATTTGTACTGTTAACCGTAAATAAGTCGTCATTTGATATTCATTGACATTTGCAATTTGAATCACACGGTTCCCGACTCCCTGCTGCCACATAGTGGCAGGGTGCTGAATATGCAGGGACAGTCAAACATCAAAATGATGCCGCGATGACAGTTTTGGGGCAAATTCATGAGCAGAACTCATTTTGGAAAAAACAATAATTTCCTCTAAAGGACAACTGGGGCAAAGCAAGCCAGTGATGGATCTGGTACTTAGGGCCTGACTTCTTGAATTCTATCCATCGCTAATGCCACAAACATCAAGGCAGCCTCAGCTATGGCCACACACTGTGCTTGAGGTGATGTGGATTCCAAGCTGAATGGTGCAGCCCCTTCCCCTCAGGAACCCCACAGTCTGGATGGGGGAAGGTGCAGAGAGCCAACCCTGTGTGATAACTTGGCCTGAGAGGTACTATGGCAGGGAAGTCCAGGTGCTGTAGATGCAGAGGAGGTGTGGCCAACCCACCCTCGATTGGCCCTTAGCAGAGTTTCCAAGGGCAAGTGGAGGTCAAGCAGAGATTGCGGCAAGTGCAAAGGTGCTGAGAGATGGCAGAGCAAGTTACAGCTGAGAAAATGCAAGGGGCTCCGTGTGGCTGGAGGAGCAGAGAGAGCGAGGTGGGAGTGGTGAGAGTGGGATGGGGAGAGAGACAGGCAGAGTGCGGAGCACGTGATACTTTAGGGAATCCTTTCCTCTACAACTGAGACACCGTTTATGTTCTTGACATAATGTGGTCGTGCTTCACAGACCATCGATAAATGCTCAGTGATCTGGGTGATCAGTGACATCGAGAGGGTTTCTGGAGGGAGAGCCCACGAAGACCTTCTGAATGAGAGCATCAAAGCCTGCCAGCGGGGTTTCTGCCGGGACGTGGCCCTGGTGGTCACCAAGACCGACAAACTCCATCTGCCGGAATATCTGAGGTACCTACCGTGTTGGGCTTGCAGAGATGTGGGCTTTCCTCCGTGGGCCCTGACTGCTGTAATGATGGAGCTTTGACCTAGGGGTGTGGTGGGAATTGTGGACTTCGGGAAGTGACCACAGGGGAGCAAAGAGAAGTCTAGATGACTTCCTGGGACCTCGGGACCCTTGAGTGGACTGGCTCAGCACTCTGACCACTGGGGCTCCTCTTCTGGAGTAGCTGCTTAACACCCAGCAGGTTATTCAGAGCTCAGCGGTGCCGCTTGCACGTGTGAGATACTAACAGCTCCTCCTGGGGTTGTGCCCTGTGATGGTCCGGCCTGGCCCCCATTATGGGAAATGTGGATGCCCACAACTAGTAGGCACTTTCTAGAGAACCCTCCGGCACAGTGCAGCTTTGAAGTGTGAGATTCTGTTTTCAGATTTGCCTACTCCTGAGATTTTAAATCCATTTGTAACCAAGTTCTGAAGTTTTAGAACCTTGGCCAAAAGAAAAGCATTCTTACAGAGGGATATTCTAACTACAACAATGAACGATAAGCATTTTAGAGCTTAGTAGATGTTAATTTATATTGATTTCCATGTAGATGTCTGCCCCCCACTCCTGCCCTGTAACTAGGAGGGCTCTAACTTGTCTTCCACATTGGGACACTTTGAAAGTGAAAGTTGCAGGGGGTCAGCAGGTCCACACTGGGCTGTGCTGGGCACTTGGGCACCTGGGTCAAGGGACACAACACTGTTAATGCTCCTCTGCTCTAACAAGACTTCTTACCTGTCACCTCTTCCATTTCCCCCACACCCACTGAAACTTGAGTCTGGTGTCTCCAGCAATTTACTAAGCAGAGAAATTTTCTCCATAAAGAAACAGGCTAAGGCTTTCCCCCCTGGCTTCTTGCTCTCGTGGTCCAGGTTGGAATTTCAGCTTCACTTTTCCCTGCAGATTCCATCCACCCTAACCCCTGCTGCAGAACAACACCCAGAGCTCTCCCTTTCTGATGCCCACTCTGAAACGAAACCTAAGTCACTCTAATTTAATCGATGTTTATTGAACACAGTGGTGGACCTGCCAATTCAGGGATGCATATTGCCTTGCCACTAAGGCCACCTTCTTAAAAGAGGGCTTAAGTTTAGATGAGAGGGACAATCAAAGTGCCATGGAGAGGCAGAGAGGGAGTGAGTGAGCTACATTTTCACGGGGTCAGGGGTGAGGTCACAGAAAATTCCACGGATGAGAAAACATGGAGAAATAGACACTCTTCCCAAGTGGACCCAGGAGGGGGTCAGAGGAGAGAGCGCCCAGGCGGAAGGAAGAGCCGGTGCAAAGGCATCCAGGTCTCGACAGGGGTGCTGCTTTCAGGGAAAGTCAGAGGCTGCCTCGACACATGATGAGATTAGTAATTGTAATTTTCTACTTTCGTTTCAGGGAAAGGAAAGTGGGAAAGGTAAGTATGGACCAGCTATTTTTATTTTTAATTTTTAAACTTCTACTGAGATAGAGCTGATATACCAAAAAATTGCACACATTTAATGTAAATATCTTGGTGAGTTTGGACATAGGCACTGACTAGATTTCTTTTAATTTTGAAAAATTGATTTATTGATTTGGAGGGAGAGAGAGAGAAAGAAACAAACATTGATTTGTTGTTCTACTTTTTTATGCATTCATTGGTTGACTCTTGTATGTGCCCTGACCAGGGATCAAACCTGCAATCTCGGCATATTAGGACAATACTCCAACAACTGAACTATGTGGCCAGGGCCAGACTAGTTATTTTTAAATAATACTTTCTGTGATTAATATTATATAATTTGAATGTATGCACATTGGTCTGGGCCAAGTGAAGATCTGTCAATAAAATGTGCATCTTACACTTTATCACTCTTGATAATCGTATACTCTTTGCCATACTTTTATTTCCCTTCACAACCTAGCAAGCTATTCAAAGTCAGCGAGAGGCTGTTTTAGAAAGAAATGAAATGATAAAACTACAAAGGAATAGAATTCTCAAGGAAAAACTAAAGGTGAGTTAACAGATTTCTCTGTGTACTTTTCTGTTTTCTGCTTTTCGACTACTCAGGTTTTGAGAAATAAATGCCTTTTTGGTCTTGGGTAGTAGCCAGGGCCAAAGTTTTGGAGTAGACAATTTGTACTTACCTTAGTTCTTACCTGTTCTTGTTGATTACTAACTCTGTGACCTCAGGCAAATTACTATACCTCTCTGAACCTTCACTTTCTGATTCGTAAAATGGGAAACGATGCATCTACTTCCTGAGTGTTGGAAGAATTGAATGAGCATGTGGTCTGCTGAGAAACATGCGCGGGTAGAGTCAGGGATCCCCGCACAGTCTGGCCAGAGGAACGTCTGGGGCGGTGTGAGAACACGGAAGGACGATGCTCAAGTCACATTGGCAGTTGGGGAGGTGGCGCTGGGTAGAGGTTCTGGGAAGACTCTCAGCTTCCGGAGCGGAATTCTAAAGAACCAGTAACTTTAGTATGGTGAAGAAGTAGGAGAAAGAGCACTTGAGACGGAGGGGAAGAACATGATTGAAAAAGACCTGTTCCGTGTGGTGAACTAGATGCAAGTATTTTGAGCAGCTCGGCAAAAGGCGAGTGGAGGGGCGCTGGGAGATACGGCCTGAGCCGTCATTTTCAAGCTTGAGTAAATGTTCTGTGGGGCTCTCAGTGTTTCCTTAAATTATTCTTATTGTCTGTCACAGAAATAAGTACAAACATAAAACTCCTTACTATCCTAGTCTTGTACAACCATCAAACTGAAACCAATTTTCAGATAAAATATACACAAAACAACATAAGGAGTACAATATATCAGAGTTACTATAATGTGGTAGATAATATGGTTTTGCTGAAACTGTATCTCCAGTGCTGGGTTTAATAGTAAAAACATATGGCTGTAGGTCCATTTCAGTATTTAATTGCTTTCTATATTTTGACTTCAATTATATCCAAACAGCAAATGTCTGAAGTACAATGTAGAATTGAAAATTTCAAAGCTTTTTTTTCTGAGTCAGAATAGTTTGACCTCATATTTAAGCCAAAGTCTTCTACCAAGCAATTCTTGAATGCTGGTTTTAATGAGGCAATAAATCAATAAAGCTGTTCTTATTCCCTTTAATTGTTTCTGTGGCATTATGAAATATGCATTTTATGAGTACCTAATTGTATTGCTTCTGGAAATAGAAACATAAAATGCTTTAATACACAATTCGCACCTACATTTATCACTCACAATGGGGTAAATTGGTGTGTACGGGAGATAGGACAGGGTGTGGGCAACAGCGCATCAGCCTGTAGGGTGAGTGCGGTTTGACTATTACAGCACAAGCTCTTCTGAGGTCTGCACGGCTGCACCTCTGATGGCTAGCTGGTACTGTAATTCTCCAACCTCTTCATTTCAGTTTGAATTATTGTGAAATCTTACCTATACTGCACGCTTTCATTTGGAGCGCATTTAATTTTAATTACAGAAACTATGAGGCAGGGTTGACTATAAAGCAGTCCTTCATATAGATGTCCATGCTGGTTTTTTAATTATAAAAAATGAAAGTTAAGAAAAATATTGTAAGAAAAATGACAGATCCTGGAGGGTACCTTTGCAGATCTCCATTTGGAAATACAGTTGCCCTTGAACATGTGGGGTTAGGGGTACTGACCTCCTGTGCAGTCAGATAACACGTGTGTATAACCACAGGTGGCCCTCTGTGTGCAAAGATTCCCAAAGTGAGGAGATGAAAACGAGGTCAATTGAAAAAAAAAATCCACATATAAGTGGCCCCACACAGTTCAAAGCTATGTTCTTCAAGGGTCAATTGTATTATGCATTTTAGCAAGACTGTTTTCTCAGCTGTATGGAGAACGGAAGGTTGGGGGGGAGGGTTGAACGAAGACCATTTGGGAGGGTTAGTGGAGAGTCTGAACTAGGCAGTCACTATAGGAAACGAGTAGAGGAGATGCATTCAAGAAATATTAGGGAGGTGAGATCTACAGGTCTGGGTGACTAATTACATGTGGCAAGTAAGAGAGAGCAGGGTTTTTACTTCCTTAGACATGTCATTTGATCTGGTTATTATGCAGCATTTACCTTTGCTTTAGCACACCTGTAAAGAAAACCTAGCCTTCTCCTGTGTGTGTCTCCTTTACTCTCACACAACTGCTACTCAAGTGTGTGGGGCTCCTGGAAGCCTACCCAGCATCTCTGGTCCGACCTTGACCATGTGGGCTTACACCTCGCCCATGCGGACTCTCCCCTCTGCCAGGGACCCACTCATCAGCTCTTTTATATCCTTGCATCAAAAAGGTTGATGACTCTCTACTGTTTTCTGCCACCCCCAAATAACCATGCACATACATACACACTTACTTTATGGTTTTTCTCTTTTAAGTGAGATGAAGGAAAGATTGTGGAACAATATTTATACATAATTTTAGTGTGACTTCTCTGTGATGATGTTTTTCTAATCATAAAAAATTTTCTTTCACCTGACTCTTAGTTTCTTGATATTTAAAACCATCATTTGTTTAAACATCACTTTGTATTTAAGTGTGTATAATACTCACTAGCCACCCAGCTCAGAAATTTGCATTTTTATAGAACCTTTTCCCAGTATTGTGTTGTGTTGTGCTGACAAGTGTTTAACAATCAGCTCTCTATTTATAAAAAGAAATCCTGATTTGCAGCATGTGCCGATTTCCATGGTGTAAAGACACCCACCGTTGCCAGTTGTAACCCACCTGTGTGCTGTCAGTGAAGGCAGAGTTGAGAAGAGCTGTGTCGAGTGGCACTTAGGGCTGGTACAAGCTGCCTGCAGTGCATCGCTGCCTTTTCCAGGGTTGTGCTTTATCTGAAAAGGGTCCTGGTGCTTCTCCTACTCTGAGCATTTAAGTGCACTTTGGAACTATTTACTTAACGCATTTCTTTTTAGAATTATCATTTTAACTCCCAAGAGAATAGTTTCTGTGCAGCAGTTTCTAAACAACTTCCAACTGTGTGAGGTGTGGACAAGATGGGAGCGCCCCACGTACAGAATGTTGTCTGTTCCTATGGGCCCTTGTAGAGCTGAAGGTCAAGGAGCTGAAATTTGCTGAAGGCTCCCCTGAGGCCTGTGCCATTTCTTTGGCCACGCTGAGTAATTCTTCCCCTGTGTGCCTCTCTCCCCTTAGAGGAAACTGCCCGTGGAATCCAAGGCCCTGGGAGCCTCAGATCTGGTGTACACGGTCAGCGCCCAGGAGTACTGGCAACAGGCTCTCCTCACGGAAGAGGAAACTGGTAATTAAAAAAACAAATCTCAATCACTAAAATTCTCAAGATTAAATTTGGCACTCGGAACTTTTTATCTGAGAACTTTTTGTCCATACTCCCAGCTTGCCACAGTTTCAATACCTATTAGCAAATATATCTGTTGTTGTTTTTTTCCCTCTGCCTGGTTGTGGTGCCTGAGACTACAGTTCGTCTCTCCTCCAAATATCACCACCATTTCACAAAGGTTAGCGACTGGGTTAGTATTTGGCTTGAGCTTCTGTATGCACCCAGTTATGGGTATATGAAGAATTCTCTGAGTATCTATTTTTGCTTTGTTTGTAGCAGGAAAAAGTAGAAGACATGGCCCCTCTCTTCATACAACTTAAAATCTAGATGAGGAGCTAATACTAAGTCATGTGCAAAAGTCAAAGTGAAAATAAGGCTTAGTTCCACAGTGCTATGAGTACCATCAAAGTTCAGAGAACCTGGAGATCTGTGAGCCTGGAGTTCTCAGTGAGGACTGGTGAGCAGGCGGGGCCTGAGCTTGACTTTGGTCTGAGCTTAAAATAGCTTAAAATGTGCGTGCCTTTCACTAGACGTGGCCGAGTTAAGGAGGAGAAGGTGTGAAATGATCCCAGAAATTGGGGAACTGCTTGAACAAGGATATAAAAGAAATAATCAGCATGCCACACGCAAGAAACAGTGTAGGAAAACTTCCACTTAAAGGCATGATGGAGAGAACAGTAGAGTGACAGCTGTTATCTTCTGACTAACAAAAAAGTTTACAACTAAAATAAATTCCTACGCTGGAATCCCACTCCCCGACCTACACCCCCCAACCCCATCAGAGGTTCTTATGCCTTCTGACAGCAAGTGGAAGCTATTTTGATATTAAGGGTTATTTGATATAGACAGAAAAATCTAGGGGGACTGAAGAGCTGAGACTCTAAAAACGTGAGCACCTTTGGTTTCCTTACTCAGGTAAGTAAGTACTCATCCAGAAGGAAGTGCCAATTTTTAAAAACCAGCTTGCACTTTTCTACATAGTTTGTTTTATGCCACTAAAAAAAATGGATGGTCGTCATTGCTGACTCATCCTTTGCTATTGCTGACCCAAGACCTGAGACAAAGGTCCTCAGAAAGGTGGGTTTAGCGGGTGCCCAGCCCCCGTGGGAACTTGACGGCAGTTCATTCAGACTGCCGTCCTGAACTGGTTATTGTGATGAATTCTATGTACTGTGAACTCTGGTCTTATGAAATTGTCTGTGCTGCCTGTGACTCTCAGAAATCCCCAAGTTAAGAGAATATATCAGGAAAAGGCTCTTGGACAAGAAGAGGAGGATGGTGACCAAGTACGTTACCGAAGCCTTCGGCCTGCTGCTCCTCACGGACAGTTTCAACTGCCCGGAAATCCCGCCGGTATGGACGCCGCTTGGCTGTGTTCTCTGCCCCGTGCCCAGGGTGGGACGTTTTCTTTTACCGTGTTAGGAACTTAGGATATTTTTACTTTTCACATCAAAGGAAGGTACTAAGCTCAGAGACTCTAACGAGAGTAGAAAAGTAATTAGAGGTTAAACCTGTAACATGTGAGTAAGAAAAGAAAGAATATTTTCCTTGGGACAAGTGGACGGAGGGAAGAATGTAAAAATAGTTAGCAGCAACTCTCCCCTCTCCTGAGACTTGAATAAGATGGAACGTGTTTAGTGGTGGCAGGAGTGATTTGTTTACCTCTAGCGGGGTAAGACAATTCTTGCTTACCCTGCAGAGCCGTGTGTAGGCAGAGTCCAAAAAGGTTTCGTCTGTCCGTGGACGCCCGCCATGCCCTGGTGCTGTCAGGATCTCAGACTCAGAGCAGCAAGTCTGCGAGAGGAAGGAAAGTAGGAGGGACTTTCAGCCAAGAGTTTAGATATTTACTGTCACAGTTAGGATGCACACCTTCTGTGTGACCTGCTAAAACTACTTTTCTCATAGTAATGGACAAAGCTATCTTTTTGATGGTGGTTTCTTTTTTTACCCCAAAGTAAAAGGAATGAGCTGCAGAAGTAGAGGCTTAAGAGAGTTCTGGAGGAAAATCTGCTGCTGGAGTCAATCACCAACCGCATTTCCTCCTGGTGAGGGACCTACTGACGACGAGACAATCACAGACAGTTGACCCTTGAACAGCACATGTTTGAACCGCGTGTGTCTGCTCATACAGGAACTTTTTCAATAAACACACATAGTACTGTAAATGTATTTCCCTTATGATTTTATTACTAACATTTCCTTTTCTGTAGCTTACTTTACTGTAAGACTACAGTATATAAACATATAATATACAAAATATGTGCTAATTGTTTTTGTTATCGGTAAGGCCTCAGGTCGACCATAGGCCGTTAGTAGTTTGGTGGAGTCAACAGTTGAATGTGGGTTTTCGACTGCACAGGGGTCAGCTCCCCTAACTTCTGTATTGTTCAAGGGTCAACCGTGTAAAGAAAAAGTTCAGACCCAGGCCTGCAGCACCCTGTTGAGGAAACCAACCCTCCTTCAGGGTTGGTTTCCTCAACCCCGGGAAGCCAGCTCGGCTACACATTAGGCTTGTAGGAGGTCAGACTGCCGTCTCTCATAACGATCCGAGAAACTAAAGGATAACTTCTGTCACAATTGGCCCCAAATGGCCAGACCTCAGTTAACAACTAACAGCTAAAGATTAGCTTCCCTAATCTTTATCCCTGCAACCAACTTAGGACCAACCAGAGAACGCCTAATAGGCACTCCGCTGAGTCACATAGGCTCCCTGCTCCTAGTTAGCCCGCCTGCAGCTACCCCCTGCCCATGGCCTGCGGTCAGGGCCTACCCGAGGCCATCCTACCTCCTGCCTTCAAGTCTCTGCCAAACGCAAGTGACTATGGCTGACTGCTTTGCTATAACAGCCTCTGAATAAATGGGCTTGGGTGTTCTCATTGGGTTGCTGTTCTTTTCCACACCATCAGATTTATGCAAGTTGTGTGACTTGTTGGTGTACAGAACAGGAAAGAGGTGGAGAAAGTAGACTAGTAGGGCTCTATGAGAGTTCAAGGTCCTGGGAACGTGGGAAAGTGAGCCTGGGATGGCCCTGAGAAGTGGCAAGGAAAGGCAGATAACAGAGCCCGACTGCAATGTGAAAAGTATGCAATGCCAACTATAGATGGTCCACGCAGTTTTGGTCAAATGTCCACATTTTAAAAATTATATACACAGATGAACTATAGAGAAAGATTCACTTTTTAAAAAGATATCCTATTTCTTATGCCTTTCTTATACCAAAAGGTCTAGTTCTGTGAGGGGAAAAAAAAGACCCTTCTGGAATCTGAGACTTTCTAATTTGAGTTTGTCCTCTGAAACACTGGGGAAAGGTTTAACCTCCTAATTTCCCGAAAAAGTTCTTTAGGGTGAAAGTTGCCTCTCTGCCCAGCAAAAGATTGCTTTTGGAAGTGCTGGTGGAAAACCAATCAGATGCGGTGCTGTGTGTGGTTGGTTTGTTTTACAAACACAAAGACGGAGCCCTTTGCAATCAGTCGCGAAAGGCTGGCCCCACCCCCTACTCTCTGCTGCTTCGGAGGTGGAGGTGCGGTCCTTGCAGGGGCTCAGCCCCTTCTTCCCAACGAGACTCCAGGCGACAGAAAACACAGAGGAGGGGGCTGGTTGGCACTTCTCTGATAACCTTTCAGAGGGAGTTGCCAGCAGCTTTCTTCAAATTTCTTTGGCCCCAGATACTGGTCTCCGCTTCAGTTTTTTGATGGAAAGTTGGAAGGCAAGAATTTAGTCAGTTCCTTTGAGTCCTGAAAAATATCAGACCTAAAAATGTACATGATTGATCATTTTTTAAGATTGTACCTTAAAACATATACACAAAATGACAGTTTGGGTAGTTAGTGATTTTAAATGAACAGGGTACTAGTCATTATTTTTTAAGGACCTATGGGAAGTTGATTATGACATCTCAATGTCAAATAACCCTGCATTTATTCAAAGCAGGCGCCAGCCCTTCCCTTTCTTATCATTTTTTGTTGTTTTTTTTCTAACATGGATTTGTTATGAGACTTTGTGAGAATTCTATCCATAGATTTTGTTTTTGTGACTTTCTTCCAGCCACAAATTCAAAAGAATGTGGAAGACAGCATGGGGGGGGCGTGGAGGGGTAGAAAGTAGGTTTAGAGAATTCTTATCAGTGAAACTATGAAAATCCCCAGGGCACGCCTAAAGCTAAATAGACTCCTTAAACTCTTAAGCTCATCAACTGTAAACCCCCAGAGTCTTCTCTGCAATCAAGATCCAGAGAAGCTAAGTCATCTGTTAAGGTCACACATCAATTCAAGGGTCATTTCTGTCCTCAGATTTGGAACAGAATTTATAAACCTGCATTATCCCCAGTTCTCCGGGCCACTCGTTCACCCCATAAATGTTTACGGACTGCACTTGCTGTGCCATGCCTGGGAATGAACAGACATGAACAACACCGTCTGTCCCTTCAGCAAGTCCCCAGTCCAGGGGAGGAGACGTGGAATGAGAGAGACACAGCACAGCAGGAGGAATGCTGTGACACAGGGGTGTGCAAAACGCAACAGGAATGTAGGAAAGAGAGCCCCAATCTGCCTGGGGGGTCAGGGCGGGCATCTCATGGGAAGTCAGTGTTGAGTTTTGTCTGGAAGGATGAGAAGGTGGGAACAGCATGTGCAAAGGCTCGAGGTCAGAAAGGAAATGGCATGTTTGGGGAATGGTAGCAAGTTCAGGGGCAGCTGCGTGGGTGGACATTTCAGGCAAGCAGAGCTGGTGGCGTTGGAGAGGTTGCTTGAGCCCTGTCTCTGAAGGACCGTGAGGGCCCAGCTACAGAGTGTGGCTTATGTCTGCTGCAGGACCCCCCAAGGTGCTGGCACAGAGAATGGACTGGGGTTTCCGGTTTGAACCTAAAGGCCGAGGTTGTCCCTGGTGGTCCCTCCCTTTTATGATTTGAATAGACATTTTCCTCCCTGGCTAGCTCATATTCTCCTTTGAAGAAGGGACCAAGCCTTTATTTTTGGTCCTGTAGCTTTGTTATTCAAAGCATGGTCCAGGGCCCAGAAGATCAGCCTCACCTGGGGGCTTGCTAGAAACGTAGAATCCCAAGCTCTCAGATTTGAATCTCCTGCTGATTTGTATGCATAATAAAGTTTGCGAAACACTAGACTCAAAAACTGCTTGGTGCACAGTCAAAGCTCATTAAGAGTTTTTATTTGGACAGCTATTCCCCAAAATAGTCTGATGGGCTATATGCCTGAAGTAAGCTGCAGGAGACATATAGTTGTTTGATTCTCCAGTCCCACAAAGCTTAAGGGATGCTTTATTGGGACGTTAAGGAGAAGTCACCTGTGGGTGATTTGCTCAGGATAAGTCAAATTCAAAGGAAGCAGAGTTTGAGGAGAAAGTGCCTTTAGGGAGGTGATGGCCTTATGCTCTCTATGGCCCTGCCCCTAGAACGAACACTTGCACATGAGTGGCCTGCGGAGATTTGTGGAAGAGCAAGTACAGCTGCTGGAGAAGGCCATCGACCAGTGCTTCGCCCACATCGCACAGCCTCTGCACGAAGGGGTCAGAAATGCCAGGACTTCCTACCGACGGATCCTTGGGGCATGTCTGGTGGTGAGTGACCCTTTCCAGGGAAAGCCTGTGACATCTGGTGAGGTCAGCCTGATCCCCAAGGTCAGGGTTTGGTAGTGACCTGCAAGAAATGGACACTCAGGTCTATAGGAGCAAAGGGCATTGAGGAGTAGGAAGAAGGACAATAGTATGGCATAACCTCAAACACAGGCCATTTAGGGAGCAGAGTAAAGAGGAGCCAGGAGAGGGAGCAGAGAAAGCTTAGTTCGAGGGGTAGTAGGAGAAGGAAATAGTGTAGTGCTTACTTTCTTACTTTTTTAATGCTTACTTTTAATATAACGCTTAAGGTCTTATTTTCTAATAAGAAAATCAAGCAGGAAAGACCACACATCTGTTGTTAAGGAGATTCTGAGATACTCCTGAAGGGTTAAGGGAAATTGGGGTAAGAAAAGGCAATTGGATGTGGCCATCGAGAGTCGTCATTGGTGACTGTGATAGGCAGCCCCAAGCTGGCCCCAGAGAGCCTCCCCTCCTGGCCGTGGTGCCCTGGTGGAGTCTCCTCCCTCGCTGAGTCAGACAGAGCCACTCTCCGTGGGCAGCAGAGTGTGGCAGGTAGGATAGTGTGTGGCTTCCAAGGCTCGGTCTCTTGGATCACTTGCTCAGTGGGAAGCCAGCTTCCCTGTGCTAAAGTCCACGAGGAATAGTGTCGTGGCTCCCCACCAATGGCCAGAACCACCTTCCCCACCCTGTGATGAGCCTCCTTGGAAGCAGATCCTCTGGCCCCAGTCAGGTGACCATAACCCCCATTGACACCCAAGGGAACCACACAGAGAAGCCCTGAGCCAGAACCGCCAGCTTTGGCAAAGACCACTAGTACATGCAGTCTTTTGACCCTCACTTGGCCACATGAGAAGGGGCCTTGGGCCTGGAACACTTCCTACAGAGAGATAAAGAGCCCTCACAGCCTCTGCTGGGCTTATCTGGCTTCTGTGGGAATATCTTTCCCTGTTTCATGCTCAGTGTATACTCCTTTGTTCTGCTCAGAGTGGGCACCTAAGGTCCTCAGCCAGGCCCCCAGTTTTCTGTATTTCCGATCTGTGGGGAGGGATTGGGTTCTCCTACCGCAGCACAAAGTGGGCTGTGAGCAGCTGTATCACCTCCCTCGGCTGTGGAGTGGGTCCTCTGGCCACAGGGACCCAGGTATTGCAAGGGGCTGGCTGGATCTTGTGCACAATTTTTCTCCTCTTGCTGTGAGTAAATGCTGTACCCTTGAGCCAGTTATCCGTTCCCAGTGACCTTGAATCTATGGGTCTCTTTTCTGGGTGGCACTTATCTGCCTTTTAACCTTGGCTGCACAGCCTGGCCACCCAGTGAACTGTGAAACACCAACCAGCCAACACCAGTCTGAATTCCTGACCCTCACAGCCCGTGAGAGATAACAAACGCTTATGGTTGTTTTAAGCCGCTAAGTCTGGGGTAACTTGTTTCATAGCAATAACTGAGTGACCTGGAGAGAACTGTTTCTCTGTGAGGGTAAGAGATCCCAGATCCCAGGACGTGAATCAGCAAGTGGGTGCTGAGAAGGTGAAGGCATGAGGTGGAGATGTCTCCTTGGGGACAGGTTGCTTGTGAAAGGAAGGAGTGCATCAGCCAGCTGCAGGCCCCCACAAGGGCTTCGTTCCATGAACTGTCCTCCTTCTGATTAGCCCCTTAATAGCTCCTTTCTCTGTGCCTGTAAACATACCTAAAGTCCCTATTTGTCCCTATTTGACAAGCGGCTTTGTGATCAGAAATGGGGGCAAACATTTATATGCTAACATCATAGCATTATGTAGCAGAGTAAAATAACCTATGTGTCTAATAACACGAGAACAGTAAAATGAATATGTCCATAGGCTGTATTTGTGGTTACTACCATATTTTTACAAATTATTTATAATGAGTTAAGGGAATGCTCATGTTATAGTATTAAGTGAAAAGGGAAGAATAAGATAGGCAGGTAGGTAGGTAGGTAGGTAGATAGGTTGGTAGGTAGGTAGGTCGGTAGGTGGGTAGATAGATAGGTAGGTAGGTAAGTAAGTAGGTAGATATATAGGTAGGTAGGTAGATAGAATGATGTTAACAGCCATTCACTTGAAAGGAATTCTCTTAAAGCTTGTGTCATGGATAACAGTGTGGTGATTGCAGGGGTTGGGGGGAGCGGGGTGTAAGGGGGATAAGTGGTAATGGAAAAAATACAATAAAAAATAAATTTAAAAAACAAAAGACATATATCACTGCATAATGATCTCAAAGCCCTCTACTGAAATTTTGGTCAGGTCAGTGCAAATGTATTTTTTTCTCTTCACTAAAGATCTGCACCTGGCTAAAGTTTATTGATGTCTCTTACAGCTCTAGCTTCATAATATTGTTCCCCTCTGATTTGTGGATTTATTTCTCTGGGAAAAATATTGCAAAGATACACAAATCAAATTACATTTTCTTAAATATTTAACAAAAAGTATAAAAAATTGTGACGGTGCTTGCAAAACTCAGAAACAGAAACCTGCCGTGGGGTTGTAGCACTACTTTCATTTCGTCACTGCTCACCCGGTGGATGTTCGTTCGTCAGGCACTAGTTGCGCCCTCGACAGATGGCACGGACATCACGGTATCAGATGAGACACGGTGCCTGATCTCAATGCTAGAGGAGCCCACAGAGTAAACAGACAAATGCAAAACTGTGCGAGAAGAGAAATGAGCACAGGGCGCTTTGGAAACCCAGGGCAGGGGCACGCCACTGACTTACGGCATGACTGCTGTCCTTTCTGTCTAGCTTAGTAATAAGTGGAACGGGTATGTTGCTGCCATTGTGATTCTTGGTAATAGCCTTCAGCCACAGGCAATGCAATTCTGATCTCTGATGCTCTAGTCTGTGCCTGCTAAGTCCAACAACCTTTTGTTCACTTGTCTAGAGGAGCAGAGGAAACCAGGGCTTTCACCAGACTCTGAAGGCCGTTTGCCTGAAGAATGGCATCTACGCCTCCAGGACCCTCCCACGAATAGATCTGAACGAGGCCATCACGCAGCCCATCTATGACCAGATCGACCCTGTTTTTGGAGGCATTTTTAGGTAAAGGGTCTTCCCTCTTGTTCCTTTGTGAACGAACATCTGAAGGATGATGGGCCAGAGTCTCATCTTGAAGAATTTGTACTCTGGATTTGGAAGTGTAGAGAGTAGCTTGCCGCTTGAGGAAGAAAGCTTACTCTTTGGCAAAACACAAAAGCCTTCTGGGTTTGGTTTACTTGGAAATTTCCCGTGGTGACCTGGAGAGCAGATAGAGATGTTGCTTTCAGACTAATATTATGATTCCCATTATTTTTCAAATATCTCATACATGAGGCGGGGGATACATTTTCTTATGGATCTAAGCCCAGGAGAGGGTATTTTGGTTGGAGAGTGTGGAGTTAAGCAAACACACAGCTTCCATAGATTTCCCTGAATGCAAAAAAGTGACTCACTGAGGACTCCGTGTTTGGTTTTGACTTACTGCGGGCTCAGGGACATGGCACGGGAGGGGGCAGGTGCCTTCCTGGTGTCCCCTCCTCCCGTTATTCCTTGACCTCCATCAGCGGAAACAGAAGCTCCTAATCTTCCAGCCTTTCCCCAGTCTCCCTCCTTTGCCTCTAGCATGCCATCTGGTTCACCACCTGCTGCGGCTTGAACCATTCCTATCTTTGCTTGATTCTTACCCACTGCCCCCTTCCCCACCCCCACCTTCTTTTGAACTCTTTTGAGATCATGCCATTCCACCTATGCTCACCCACTGTTTACAGGTCTGTAGGGTAAACTCCAAAGTCCTTAGAATGGCATTCGAGGCATTCTACCTGCCTCCAACTGACCTTTCTAATCTCTTCCCGAGCTGTGGCCCAGTGTCGTCCCTCAGCTTTAGACAGCCTGGAGGGAGCAGAGAGCAACCGAGATGTTCCAGGAGCCACGCTAAGTACTTTGGGTGCATTGCATCATCACCTCCTCCCAATAACCCTCTGAAGGGTTTCTGCCTTTTTTTTTTATCAGTGAACAAACAGATTCACCCAGCTCATAAGGAAAGAGCTAGGATTTCAAGCCCATGCTCTCTCTTGTGAACCTGTTGCATCTTATTCCTGGGCTGTGCTGAAACTTCCTTTACTATCTTGTGCCTAGGATGCATAACCCTCCTCATTTTCGTTCCCTTAAATCTTACCCATCTCTGAAGGTATAGTTCCAGTCCCACCCTTTCAAGTGGTAAGGCTGAGTTCTGAGGTTAAACAGATCAGTGTCCAAAGCCTGGCTCTGCCACTTACTAGCTACATGGCCTGGAAACACATCACTCATTTCCTCCAAACCTCAGTTTTCTTATCTGTAAAATGGGCATAATTGTACTGATTTCAGAGGCTTTGATGCCAATGGTCTGACACAGCACAGTGCCTGCACTCGTTATAGGAACGTAGTGACTGTCAGGTCTTGTTCCCTTTGCTTAAAAAGGGGTGAAAGCGCGCCAGCTGGCTTCCTCTTCGTTTTAGCCTCACAGTAGCCACTGTCATCTCTTAACATTTTACGTTGCTTTCTTCTGCAGGGCTGGAACACCCACAGGTTCAGCTCTGATGCCACACATAGACGCGTTTAAGCACTCCCTCCAGGAGAAAATGACAGAAATTGGGATAAGAAATGGCTGGAAGTATGATAACTACAAAAAAAGTTTCCTGATCCAGGAGGTAAGATCCTTATATCTTAAGAAGAGCAGTGAAGTTGGTAGTGGCTTTCTTCCCAACAGGATTTTTTGGCTGCTGTCTGTCTCTCCCAACCTCGTGGTATCCCGGGTCTGTGGGGATCTTAGAGCAGGAGCTGCGAGATCCACAGCACGGTGGTGGGGAGGGGGGTGAGCCGCAGGCCCGAGACAGCCACGGAGGGGCAGGGCAGCCGGCAGGCTTTGTTCGGCTGGTCCCCTGGCACCGACAGTAATGCTGAGATTGCACAGTAGACTCAGGTCCTGGGAAGAATCTTCAAAGACTCCTTAGATGTACAAAGGCTTGAATCCACATGTGACATTTTCACTCACCTCTCTATCGTATTTACCAATATTATGAAGTACTACCCAAAGCAGGGGAGGGTGAAGAAGTGTCATATGTTTGCAGATCATTTTTCAGTTTTGAGTGCTCGAGATTTTGTCTTCTAGGCTGTCCTAGTCCACAGGGGATGAGCTCACAAAATACCATAAACTGGGTGGCCGATAAAACCTCAGACATTTATCTCTCACACTTCTGGAGCTGGGAGTCTGGTCCAGGCGCAGGCAGATTTGGCGTCTGGCTGGGCCTGCTTCCCAGTTCAAAGGGGCGAGGGAGCTCTCTCAGGCCTCCGCTGTGGGGGAGTGATCCCAACCACGAGACCCCCTTCCTCCTGACCTCATGATGCCGTCACACTGGGGGTTAGGATTTCAATATATGAATGCGGGGTAGAGGGCACAAATATTCTGTCCACAGCACAGGCCCTGCCCAAGTCACGTGGCAACACTAGAGAAATTGCCTGTCCCACCAAAGGGCCTGTTTCAGCACCTCGCACGTGCCGGAGTTCATCTCGGCACACATTTCACAAGACGTTCGCAGGTGCCAGGCACGGTGGGAAGCCCTTTGGGCTCTATGACCCAGAAGACAAAGTTAGCCCTCCGGCCTAGGCGAGGCTCACAGCCTGGCCGTGGAGGTGACATGAGAACAGCCAATGGTAATATAAGGCAGAGGGAGCGGGGACTATGCACAGGAACGCCTGACCTACCTCTGTTGAAGGAATTGTCACAGGTGGCCTTTTCTTCCTGCGGTTCTCAGATAAGTGCCATCCTGGGGGGCCTGGAGGGGTACATCCTCAGGAAGAAGAGGAGGATCTACGAGTCTCTCACCACCTCTGTCCAGAACGACCTGAAGCCTTGCTACGAAGGTAAGGCCCTGGAGGCCGCATTTTTTTTTTTTAACATTTCCGCTTCCTCTTTCTGGCAGCTACCTTAGCATCCTTTTCTGTGGTCCCCCCTCAGAGTATTTGTCCTGACGCCTCCTAAGTCCTTGTAACTCCCTTGGTCTACAAATTAAAACCAAATAATTGCCAGGGTGTGGGGGAGGTAGTTCATGAGCCATTATTATCTGTGTTTCTGGTTCCTTCTGTCTGTCCTTTATCTATACATCTTGCCTCTCCTTTCCATGCTTCACTACAGCCAATTTAACTGCAAAATTCATCATCCAATCTCATTCTTATTTTCTTAAGTACTTGTAAACTTATTTGATAGTATCTCATTTTGATAGCCTTATTATTTATTATTTCCTCTCCAAGGCAAGGGGTTGGAATTTTATAAGCTCCTGCTTGATTCACTCATTAGATTTTCTGAATGATAGTTATCTAGATCAGGGGTGTCAAACTCGTTTTCACCAGCGGCCACATCAGCCTCGTGGTTGCCTTCAAAGGGCCAAGTGTAATTTTAGGGCTGTATAAATGTAACTACTCCTTAACTAGGGGCAAGGAGCTCGGCACTGCCACCAGGTAGAGACAAGGTGCGGGGCCAGATAAAGTAAGATGGAGGGCCGGATTTGGCCTGCGGGCCTTGTGTTTGGCACCTGTGATCTAAATATTGAGCATATTAACTTTTATATCATGTTATTAAACTATTTCCACTGTGTGAAAAATGGTACTACATATATTAATATATAAATGTATATATGTATATATGTATATTGCATGTGTGTGTATATGTGTATACATATATATAGTATACATATAGTATGCATGTCTTTCTCTCGGGGCTAAAGATTTCTAAGCAAGCCTTTGCTGTGGTGTCATTGTGACTATCATTTTTTCCAGAGGCAGCTCAGATCACTGGCAAAAAAGCATGCGAGAAGATGAAAGATGTCATCAGAAGAGGGGTGGACCGGCAGGTGGCTGAGGGCATGTTTGAAAGGGCTCAAGAGAGGATGCAGCACCAGTTTCAGCAGCTGAAGGTATTCTACAGCCATAGTCTTACTTTCCGTCCCAAAGAGGCTCCTGGGGAAGTAGTGGAAGCCGGCACAGTGGTAGTCATTTGGGCCCAGGGAGAGCCAGATGGCTTCTGCAAAGTGCCCAACCAGTGCCCACAGTGCCAGGAGAGGCCGGCTGGCACTGGGCATTCACCTTCACTGCCCCCACAGGCTGGAGGCACGCGCCGTCCTGGGGCCGTGACTTCAGAAACACAGCCCCTCCAGCCCCCTCCTGCACCTTTCCCCTCTAATGAGTCACCAGTAGAACTGTAATATCTCGATGGGATTGTAAGCCCTTCATATACATTAGCTCATTGCCTCCCCAGTGAGTCTGTGAGGTAGGCACAGTCGGCCTCCATGTCCACAGGTTTCACATCCACAGAAACAACCAACACGGACTGAAAGTATTCGGGAAGAAAACCCCAGAAAGTCCCAAAAAGCAAAACTTGAATTTGCCATATGCTGAGCACTACACTGAATCCATGTGAATGAAGTGAGGGGTACGCATACCCTGCTAGAGCCTGTATGCAAATACTACCCCGTTTTATATAAGGGACTTGAGCATGCTCAGATTTCAGTATCTGTTGGGGGTGGGGTCCTACAACCCATACCCTGTGGATACTGAGAGATGACTGAACTATTACTGTTTTCATTTTTTGGATAAGAAAACAAGGCAGAGCAGCGTAGCAACAGGCCACATAGCCAGAAAGTTGCAGAACTAGGATTTGGGACCAGGTAACCAGGCTCAGCATCTCCAACAATAGGATAATGTCTTACAGGTCATCCACTTACAGTGCCTACCAGAGATTTAGGTTTGATTTTGTTTGTCTTGGAAGACAGTTCCTAGCACTTTCCTGGAACCTAAGTGCCTCTGTCAAGTCCACTCGGGCCAGTTGTCTCAGCTCTGGGTCTCAGCCTGTCACCCCTTCCTGCCCAAGAAATAGAAATTCTTTGTTTTAGTCCAAGCTGCTGTTGGCCCTTGGCCATGTGAGCTTCCAAATTCTGCCTCAGCCCAGGCGTAGCTGACTCTCTCCTGACCTCCCCGTGGAGCTGGCCAGTGGCTCTTCAGGCCCGCCTCTGAACCAACCTGCTTCCCGAATCAGCTCCAACCTGCTTCTGCTTCTGCGCACCGCCCCCCACCCCCGCATCACTGCAGTTGTGGAAAATGCATTTACCCCCAATACAAAGCATGTAATTTCTCTTGGAATAGGCTAGAGATTTCTGGTTTACCAGTAGCAATTTACTTCCTGTCATTTAACATATTGTCACAGTCTACAAACATGCAGAAACTGGCCAGACTCTACAGCATCCAGTCCTCCGTGGCTGTATGGAAATAGGCCCTGAAGGTGCCCAAGAAAACAACTCCACTAAAAAAAAAAATGATTAGTACTTTGACCACATACAGATGTATCTTAAGTGATATAAGTGTAGGAAGCTGCAGCTGGGCAAGACCATAGACTGTTCCCATTCCCTGGTCTCATACACAAGGAAGCTGACCCCCAGTGGGCCTAAGTTACTGGCTGAAGGCTCAAAGCTGGAGCCAGGGCTGGAGCTTAGGGCTCTAGGCCTGGTATGTTGAAGAGAAAAGCACATGACTTGGAGTCACAAGCTCCAGGTTCAAAACTAGGCTCTGGCAGACTGGAAGAGAGAATCAGGTATTTTTCAAAGGGAGACAAGGGCTGGTTACAAGAGGGAACATGGTTTTAGGTGACAGAAGGACTGAGAGGAGCCAGAGACATTTGCCAGGCGGGCGGGAGGAAAATCAGGAATGCCAAGTACAGCGTGTCACACAAAGCAGGTGCTCAATATGCACGTATCCAGTGACTGAATGCGTGATAGGACGGTGGGAGAGTGAGCAGCACTTCCCCCTTTTTCATCTCTGTGCTGGCTCTGATCTCTCCCATGATCCTTGCACCCTTGTTGGCTCCTGATTCAGTCCCTCAGCACCAGAAGCACAGTCCCTCTTACAGGCAGGAAAGGAGATGCTCAGACAGGTGGGACCCCCACAGAAGTGTTGCCCTGGTGACTCCTGAGCCTTTCTGGGGCCACCTCGGACCTGACTTTGACTTTGGCCATCCCATTCTGTACACTCTGATTGGGAAATTGGGTGGGGTCCCTTTCATAAAATTCCCTTTCCTGTGGGCTGTGCCATACTAACAGAATGACTACCCTTTCTTGTGCAGAATGGAATCACGGAGAAGGTGAAGGGCAGTACCGCCACCATGCTGACCCTTGCTTCACCCCAGGGCGATGGTCTCTACAAGGAGCTCGCAGGTAAATACACAGCGTCTTTGCATAAGGGTGATGACCTTGCAGACCTCCCCACCTCCAGCTGTGGTGGCTCCTTACTGGATTTAAATAAATTAGGTTAGGAAGAATTTCCAGGGGCAGGAATAGAGAAGATGATGACAATTATAACTCCCTCACCCTTGGCTGAGCACCCGATGGAGACCAAGCATTGTACGCCGGCTTTGTGCAACAATCTCACCGAATCCGCACATTAGCCCTCAGGGGTAGATGGTACTTTTCCATTTTGCAGATGCAGAAACAGGGACTTGGATGACATAATGTGCCTAAGAATCCACAGCTGGAAAGTGGCAGATTCAAATCCATAAGTCTGCCCTGCTGACAGTGTGCATTCACCCCACAAGTAATTATAACCCCTCTCTGTGTGCTGAGCAGTGTTCTAGGTGTTGAGGATATAGCAGTGACCAACACAGACAAAAGCCTCTGCTCACAGAGCTTGCAGCCCAGTGGTCAGAGGGCAGGCGATAAGCCAACCCTTAGACAAAAATATGAGGCATGCCGAAGGAGGATAAATGCTACGGAGGAAAATAAAGCCAGAGAATACCCTCTCTTGAGGAAGAGGCCACCCTTTCGTTCCTGTGGGGCCTTCAAGTGATTAGATGAAGAGCAAATCTGCTTTACTCAAGGTTGGCCCATTTCAGTGCAAATTTCACCCAAAACCATGCAGAAACAGCTGGAATAATGTTTGACCACATACCTGGGCACCACCGCCCAGACAAGCTAACATAAAATAACCATCACAAGGCATCTTTGATTGCAGGTGGGGGCTGAAACCCAAGGTGCACACCACAGCAAATTTGTGTAGAATGGGGACTGCTGGGAGGGGAGGGACAGGGACGGAGAGGAGGGCCTGGACGGGACCTAGGGCCAGTTATCACGGGGTGTGCGTTGCGTGTCCTTGCCCAAGCCCCTGGAAGGCCCAGTGAAGGCCCAGAGAGGGCCCAGACCTGAGCTATGGGTTGGTTTTGTCATTTGCCGGTGAGCCCTGTGCTGAGAGAAGCCTCAAGGTAAGAGCAAGAAGGACAGGTGTGACCAGCCTATTTATGAAACACATCAATTGGACGATCTGATCCTTGCGCTTTATTCCGGACCTCACATTCTGGGACAAGTGACTCAGGTCACAGCATGATCCTCAGGGGGCTTGTTTTCTGGGGACATCTCTGAGAAGGACACTGACCCCTGCTAATGCTTTCTGCTCCTCCGTAGACGTCAGAACTGAGTACAAGGAGATGGAGAAGCTGCACAGAAGCCTGAGGGAGGTTGCCGAGAATGCAGTGCTGCGGCGGGGCATGCAAGAGTTCCTCCTGAGGGCGTCCCCCAGCAAAGCCGGCCCCCCCAAAGCATGCATTTGATTGTTAGGGCTCAGCACCAAGGGGATGAGAAACCACTGGGGAGCCAAATAGTGAGAATCACTTCTGTCTTGTAAAATCTAATAAAAAACATCTCCCAACTGTTTGGGCTTTATATGTAATGCAAAACTCAGTATGATTGTTACTTGTGGCATAAGTTGGTTACTGAGAAACATCAATTCATTTCTATTCCATAGTCCAAGAGAGTCATTTTGAATCCCTAATGGGGTTCTAAAGGATTAGGGACAAGAAAATTGTGTTTCATCAGTAAAACATCTCTAACCATCAGAAAACTTAAATATAGTGGGAAAAAAACATTACAAAATAAAGCCATGGGGATTCCACTTTATTTACCACTTTACTACTGATGAGACTTTTGGGTAAGGAGGTAACATTGTGTCACGGAAACAACATGGCTCGGGAGCCAGCCAGGCAGGGGACCGGCCCCATCACTTCCCAGGGTGCTAGTTACAGCCGGGGCGTCTCCAGCATTTTGACCTCAGATGTCACACCGCCAAGTGTGCACTTAACACCTACCATCCCAGTGGGCTGTGCCTACTGATGTTCACTGTGTTCACGGTTAAAACTGATTGAAGCTGTAAATAAGTATTTACTAATCCATTTAAATGTAACAATAATAAATCTATTATATGTTCATATAAATACCATTTTTATGGAAAAAACTTTCAACATTAATTTAGTGAGAAGAATGACATCATTTTACACATTTTCCATCTCTTTATCTCAGACTTAGCAGAAGACAGTTGGGCTCCCTTGTCTGTTTCCGTACTCCATTTGTCACAGTGTGTCGTGCTGGTTGATGTCTGTGAAGAAAACAGTCTCATACAGACAGAGTTGGAATACAGAATAGTATTTTAATAGCCTTCTTGGATATTTTTTGAATATTCTTTGATACAACAGAATTGACAAGTGGTAGTTTCTTAAAAGTTAGTTGCAGTATGGAATCTGAAACCACATTGGTGAACTTCTAAAATATTCTGTCACATTGAAATTCATGTTTACCTCATACTTCCAATGCATGATTTTGTGGCATCAGGCATTAGTCATTTTGAAAATATTTTTCGTTGAATTAAGCAGGTCTTCAAAATTGTTGACATATTTTATTTATAATTAACAAAAACATCGCATTTGTTAATATCTTTACCAACTTCATCAGGAAAGTCTTGAAGTATTGGGTGTGTCAGATTCATGGTGGAGAATACAAGTTTGGCAAAATTTCATTTTCCCCTGGAAGCTTGTCTTACCATCGGCAACAAATACTGTCAGTTGTTTTCTCTGAAGTTATACATTTCGTTCATTTTTGAGAGAACGTTCACCAGGTAACCTAGTATGATTGATTGACCATAGTTTGTCTGTTAATAGTTGTTTCAAGTAAAAACAATGTTCTGGGGCAAAGAAATGGCGAGCTCAGCTTGCAATCAATCCTATAAATGCTTTTCCTTGCAACGCTGAAAGTGATATAAAGGAATGGGTCAATAATTTATGGAACTAATGCACTGTCTCACTAAGAATATTCTTAAGCAAAACTACCTTTTATACCTGAAAGCACACAGTCAAAGATACAGTAACCAGTATACTTGGTGGCACTGCCTTGGTTTGCGCCGAAGTGCAAGTGCTTCACCCACCTTCGTTTTTAAACCTTTAGTGCAAGTGTCAATGTGGTAAAGAGACATTATAATATTATTATAAAAATAGTTTGCCCTAGCAGACCTCCAGGAGCATTTCAAGCACCTCACTTTGAGACCTGCTGTCTTAGACAAATTATTTAAACTCCTTCTCCCTGAGCTTCTGGTTATTTATCTTTAAATGGTGATGATAATAGTACCTGCCTTGGCACTACTGGGGTTGTCAGATTACACAGTGCTTACAAAATACTGACACATAGCACCTAATAGTCCTGGATGGACGGGGGCAGGAGAGAAGTAACGTGGTTTGATGGCTTCTCTGTTGGGAGGCTCAGGCTCTGATCCCACCGCGGTCCAGTGCGAACAGGACCCTCGGCAGTTCCGAGGCGCACTCCTTTCTTCATGGAGCGCATGTGGGGTGTGCCCTGCCTTCGCAGTGGGGCCCAAACTGTCCTAGAGCAGAGCCGTGGTGCACCCACCTAATAAACTTTAAACACAAGCTTCGGAAGAATCCAACGGCTTTCGGATATTTTCAGAACCCTCTACTGAACAGCAGCAGCAGAGCACAAATTCATTTCTAAGGTACTTAGAACATGTACCAAGACAGAGCATACCCTGAGCCACAAAACAAGTCTTGATGGATTTAAAAGCATTGAAATCATACAGCATTTGCCCTCTGACTGCAGTGAAATTAAATTAGAAATCAATAACAGAAAGAAATCTGGAAAATCTCCAGGTATTTGAGAAGTAAACAACATACTTCTAAATAACTCATAGGCCAAATGCAGGCTGTGGACTGACATCTTGTTGGGTTTATAGCTCTCTCCCCTAAATCGTAGTTTTGCCCAAATGAAATTACCTCGTTGCTGTTGCGAGCCACGGCATTAACTTCAGCCAAAGCATAAAAGGTTATGAGAACTGGCGCAGGCAGTCGGGCCGCTCGCTAACTGCCTGAAGGATGTGACCAAGAGCTGCCTGCCAGGAGGGCACGGAGGCTGGCAGCGCGGAACACGTGGGGAAGAGGCTGGGATAGAGTCTTGGGTCTTGGTAAGATGCCTCAGGCTGATACTAACATGAACCCAGGAGAGAAGCTCAGAACTGATGCCAGAATGAAAGGAAATGCTTAAATACCAGGGGTAGAATCAAGAGGCACAGGAGATTTTTCAGGAGGTTAATGTTGGGAGCCGAGTCCTTTCACTCTGTTTCCATGGGCTCTGTCATGGCTTCTGGGTCACAGCGGATGCATCTGCCCTGGGAAGGGAGGACTGGCTAGGGTTAGGCGGGGAGCTCCCATAAGAGATGGTAAGACTGGGGTGCAGGGCACATCTGGATTCTAGAGGAGACCGGAAGAGAAGGTGAGCTGCTCAGAAGACTGACGTAGGCAGGGAACACAGTACTGTCTTTTAAAAAAAATTTATTGATTTTTAGAGAGAGAGAGAAAGACAGACACAGAGAGAGAAGCACCACTTACTGATGCATTCATTCATTCGTTTGTTCCTCTGTGTGCCCTGACCAGGGACTGAACGCACAGCCTTGGCTTATCAGGACAACGCTCTAGCCCGGGCAATACTGTGTGTTTTGAAACAAACTTTAAATGCTTGTACAGGAGTCTAGTGGATAGATGTACTATCATTTATTTTAGTAATGGTAGTAGATGTTATAGCGTTAACCTGTTGTTGGACTTGTTGATGGTGCTGTTTTCTCCATTATAAATTACACCATAGAGAACATTCTCACCCAGACCTCTCTGCTCCTAGCTCTGATTTTTTCTTTAGGATAAAATTTTAAGAATTACTTGACAGGGTCTGGGTATAGAGCATTTTGAAGTCTCAAACTGTTTCCCAGAAACCCTGTCCACTTACCAGCAGGAGTGAGAATTCCCGTGACACCTTTTCATTTATTTACTTTTTTAACCAAAACAGTGAGTAGGATCACATTGTTAACATTACTGTCACGCACTGCTTGGGTTGTTACTGCTGCTGGGACATTTTTTGTGTTGATTTGGATTTCTTCTATTTGAATTGTCCTTTCGTGATCTTTGCTGGTTGGGAGTTTCCCATCACTTCATGGCAATCAGTGGGGTAAACGGTGATGGAAGGAGACTTGACCTGGGCTCCTTGTATTGAACACTCAATACAACATACAGGCAATGTGTTACAGAGCTGTACACCTGAAACCTGTATAATTTTATTAGCCAATGTCACCCCAATACAATCAATGAACAAATTAAAAAAAATTTTAAAGAGTTGCCACCTTGCAAATTCTGTGAGCAAGTACACTTCTCTGAAGTAAGTGTTGTTGTTGTTGTTGTTGTTGTTATTTTTGGACCCAACAGCACTCTCTTGTCTCATACGAGCAGAGCTCACTCTTGGACTCCATTTCTCAGCCTGGCTGTGCCCAGGTGCCTCCAGCCTTCAGTCCTGGGCTGGAGTCACTGAAGCTGCCACTGGAACAGAGACGGCCCCGGTGAACCCGTCTCAGTCTGACGGTGCCAACTGCCAGCGACTTTTCTCACCCCAGGGCTCTTCCTTTGGGGGCGCCACACATACCTTTCCATAATTACATTACAGTCGTCATAAATGTAACGGTTGTACTCAATAGTCATACATTTAACAGTTTAACTCATTAAAACAATTGAATTGAGCCAATTAGCTCTACTGCTTAAGAAAGCAGAAAAATGATCATTTTAGACCGCACCCCCCCACATCTATTTTTAAAAATAAAAATCTGTCTGTGCCAAATGACAAAAGGGAATATGTCATTTGCGAAGCACTTTGTTGCCTGCCCACGCTGGGCACAAGCACAAGCACAGCAGCGTCTCCCTGCCCAGGAGACGGTGAGAGGAGACCCCTCCCTCCCTCTGCTAGCGTATCCCACGCGCAGCCAGTGCTGGCGACTGACCTTCGGCCCTCCTGCCTCTCTCACATTTCTCCCCATCCTAATGGGTTGCCCGGAACAGAATACATTCATGCCAGTTTATTTTCTTCAATCTAAGTAATGTCCTAATTCACTTATCTCCCCCTTTCCCAGCCACACAGTCCAATCTGATTAGAGACAGAGAGAAAATTGATGATGATCCATTAATCTGGCGAGACTGTGTTCTAGATACCCTCTGTGATAAAGCCACTCTAAATCCCTATTTTTTCAAATCTTGCTGCATAGTCTATAGAAAAGGTTTTTCACTTATTTCCCCCCTGGAAGAAACATGTGGGATATTGCTGCAGGAAAGGGGACAAGTTATGCAATCATGAACTTTGTGTTTTGGCGTCACGGGGAGGAAAAGGCAGATTTTGCCTCGAGCTAAAAGACTAAAAAAGGCTGATGACCGCCATCTGGGAGGCCAAGTTCGAGGCAGTGGATTCTTAAACCCTGTCCCTCTCCCCTCTCCCCACGTCTCTCAAACCGAAACCTGTAGGAGCAAGAAGTTTTTGACAACCTGGTAGGGTTGCTGACACTATGGCTCTCCCTGTGTCAGAGGAAGGGCTGAGGGTTATTGGACATTCCCACTCAGGCCCAGAGTGGGCAGAGCCACCGTTAGGGGGCAGTAATGGAGGACAATGAAGGCTGTGCTGAGGCACGCCTTTCTTTGCATGGAGACTCTTTCACTGAGACCCTTCAGTGCTTGTTGCTTTGATAATGGCTGTCTCCTCTGAGGCCATCCACATGGAAGGGGAAGTTTCTCCAGGTAAAAATGCACACACCTTAGTCCTGCCCCCTCCTGCCCGTATATATATACTGGTGGTATACCACCAATCCCTTCCTTTCAGAGTGCGGGGAGTTGGGTTGTCCTAAAAACAAGGGCACATTTAGAGGTCTCTGTTGTTTCCTCCAGGACATGGTGAGGGTCAGTGCTCAGAATTTTGCGTGTGTACGTGAAGTAACAGGAAAGTCTTGTTTGAAGGCAGGTTCTAGTCCGGCAGGCCTGCACTTGGGGCAGTGGTGCTGCCTTGCAGAAGGCTCCCAGTGGCCTACGGATCATTCCCTGGGGAGCAAAGGTAGAGATAAAATCAGGAGCTCTGGCTACAGGTCCTGCCCCTCTGCCTGGGATGCCCTGCACAAGTTACCCGGCCTCTTCAGGCACAGCCTCTCGTCTCTAAAATGAGGTAATAATGTGTCACTAAACACAAAGGTCCCTTCCATCTCTCACGTTCTAAGAGACTAACTTGAAGTTGGTCAAAGGGGTAGAGCAATTCTCCCAGAGGACAAAGAGACTGGAGGACAAAATAGAAAGGAAAAGCAGGTATCAGTGCCGCACAGGTCCCAGGGTGCAACTGCCAGCAAACACAGTGGGAAGAGTGCCACTGGGTACCCTAATAGTGTGTGGTGGCGCAGCCCTGGGGGTACCAGGCACGCTTCTCTGTCTGTGTATGAGTATACTCATGGAACTGTTGAGTTCCTGCTAAAGTTCCTTTCCACGTAGAATACATTGGCAATTTTAAGAGAACTGCTATATGCTGGAGGGGTCAACATCCCTCCAACAGCCCACTAATGGCAGGTCCCATAGTTCCCAGAGAGGTATTCACCCCCTTCCATCAGAAAAGGTGAGGCACAAGAGGACCTGGTGCTTGGAGGGGAGAACTTCGGAGTGACTGCACAGTGTTTGAATGTGGGCCAAACTGTGCTGGGTTTTGCATGCTTGAATGTGCTGAACCAAATCCTGGGATGTCAACACCATGGGGGCCTGGGAGGCTGCCGGGGCTCAGAGAGGCCAAGGGAGTGGGCCTGGCATGTCGGCACCTGGATGCTTGGGCTTCCATGCCTCAGCAAAGTGCCTCTGGCCTCCGGCGATATTGCCACCCAGCTTGAAAGTCAGTTGCACAGTAGACCAGGCTCAATGCATGTTCAGACTCAGGGATGAGGCTGGAGAGAGGGTCCCTCAAAGAAAACTGAGAAAACAGACCTTGTTCCCTTAGGAGGATGGCTTCTAAAGGAGGGATCCTTAAATCAAACCCGCAATCAGAGAGCATCAGAATTGGAAGGGACTGTACAATCCATCTTGAAGAATCTCTGGTCCAAGACACACAAGCTGGGAATTCAGGCTCTGAGGAGAGTGTGGAGGGAGAGGAGGCTGGAAGGGCTTTCTCTTTCCATCTGCTGCGGCAGTGGATGGCAAGGAAGGTGACCAAGTGGAGAGTCACCTGTGCTCACACAGATACGTGCCCTGCTGGCACGCTGGCTGCACCCGGGGACACAACACATGGGCATGTGGAGGCTCTGAGGCAGAAGGGTTGTTACTGCTCGTGAGCAGTTTCCCTAGCTCAGGTTCTGGCTCCAGCTGAGATCTGGGTCCTTGGTGGTTTCCCTCCACTCATTCAAGCAACCGGGAGAGCTTCCAGAGAAGGACAGTGAGATTTGTGTGCAAATTCCTGGTGGACACAGTCTGCCCTGGGAGGGGCACGGTGGCAGGTGCATGGCAGAGAGCTGGTGTGTGCTGGGAAAGTGGCCGAAGGCACCCGTCCAGAGGAGGAGAGATGACCCAGGGCACTTGCTGGCGCTCCTTGCCCCTTCAGCCCCTAGAACCTGGCAGCCTGTCTCAGACTCTCCAAACCAAAGGCTGAATGATAAAACAATGAGAAAAAAATCTTAAAGACAAACACCAGGGGTTTCCTAGTAAAGCAGCCCATCCAGATCACCCCACACAGCAAAACTGAGTAGACCCACCCATGGCCACAGAGCTTTGAAATAGCTTTTTTAGTCCTTTGGTCTTAAATATAAAGAGATAACCAAGACTATGGAGAAAATTCTCCACCATAAAAGATAAGGACCAAAACAAACAGACTGTAAGAAATGTAGAGGAAACAGAGACAATTGCAGGGAGAAGAAAATATTTTTTTAATATTAGTCATATCTTTAGGAAGATGCATAAATATATTGCATCCATGAGACAAAAAAGTGCTATCATGAAAAATTATCCCAGAATGAGAAAGTCCTGAAAATTAAAAATATATAGTAGAAATTTTTTTTAATTATGAGGAACACTTGAAAGATATATTCAAGGAAATGTCCCCCAAAATAGGACCCCCCCAAAAAATGAGAAGCTGGAAGCTGGAAGAGAAAGCTGGAAAAATTAGAAAATTTGTCTGGGAAGTTCAACATCTAAATAACAAGAATTTGGGGGGGGGGGGACGAGAGCAGGAGAAAGAAAAGGAAATTATGAAGAGAATAAATTTAAGAAAATTCCCCAGAGTCATAGAACCTGAGATTTTAGATTGGAAGGTCTATTGAGTGCCTGGGACAATGGGTAAAAACTTACCTACACCAATGCTCACTTTTGTAACATTTGAAACGGTGGGTACACAGAAGATCTCAAACACTCCTAGGGCAGAAGAGAAGATCTTACATAAAGGTCAGGAATAAGAATGGTGTGGGGCTGCATCACTCTGAAACTAGGAGACAATGGTAGAATGCCTTCAAAATTTGGAGGGGAGAATATCTCAAACTTAGAGTTTTAGACTCAAACTGTCCGTCAAGGGTGAGGGTAAAAGTAAGGATATTTCAGACGTGCCAAGGTCATTGTAAATGCATTCACCACTAACGTGCTTCATCCAAACGAGGAAGTAAATTAAGAAGGAGAAGGCAGGATAGTAAGAAAGCAGAGGGCCAACCCAAGATAGTATTAAGGTGAAGAAATGTCTCTACACAGCAGGCATGAACTAGGTGCAGAGAGCAGGTGACCAGTGGAAAGCGCATCAGAAGATTTGGGGGAGATGTCTGCAGAAGCGTAAACGGAGAGACTGCCTGATGCGTTTGACCGTATCCGGAGGAGGTGGATGCCGACGGTGCAGGGCGGGGGACTGGAGAAGAGTTAGTGGTAACTAGAAGACTACATAAGCAGAAAAATAAGACCATAAATAACTCTAGGAAACAAAACGTCGTAGAATAAAACATACTGCGTGTTTGGCTGTGAACAGTATTTCTATGGTCTTAATAAATCAAACTGAAAAAATGATCAAAACAAAAGCATGATAGAGCTGTACGAGGAGGAGATGGGGAGGAATGTGCATGGAACGTGAGATAAAATTAATTTCTTTCTCCATAGTAGAAAGCGGCTAATGCACAAAACACCAAGAAGTAGCTAATGCACAAAACTCAAGAAGTAGCAGCACAACAGCATCGTGTAGAAGTGCGGACATAAATATCGAAAAAACCCACTGAAGGATGGAAGTGGGTGCCTATGGATATCAGGGCATGGGGAGGAAAGGTTAGGAAGTCGTTATGAAAAGGCTTTCATAACAAGCCTTGCAGAACGATTTGATTACTTTTAAAGATTATTAAAATGTATGCATATCTTTGATAAATATAAAATCTAAATGAAAAAAGAAAATCTACATTTTGCACTAGTCATGGTATGTGGCCAGCGCTTCAGGAAGAAAGAAAAAAATAAAAATATTATATCATTTTATATTCTGATTTCTTTCCCTTTATTCTTTCCCTTCCTCTCCCTCTTCTCTCCCTGTCCATCTCTTTTTCCACTTATTGTCCTCTATTTTATCTCCATCATTCCTTCTTAATTTCTCTTAATCTTTCCCCCTTTTTTCTTTTCTCTTTCTGGCATAGATTGCAGCCAAAATAGCTTTATTTTTACTTATTTATTGAATATAATGTTTCCTGTTCTTAGTTCTTAATATTAAAATCATGCATGGGATTTTCTTTCTTTCTCCCCACCAAAGCAATCTAAGAAGCAAAATTAGTTGTAAGCTATTTTTTATCAAGGTGGAGACATTTTCGTGTAAAGGCTCTCTGAGGCTTGGAAGAGATACCAGAGATCATTGGGTCCAGCCGGTCACCTGATGCAGGAGACTCCTCTGTAGTCCTCTGTCCAGCACACATTTTGCAGGCTCTGATCAAACAATGAGTGTGGGAATGTTGAGCTATCAGCCAGGACACCCAGATTCAGACAGCTCAACTGTGAATAAGAGCTTCTACAAGGTCTGCCTGAAAAAGTTCGGCCATTGTTAATATAACAAGATGGGTTGCCCAGCATCAGTGTAACCTGGCAGCCAAGGAGAGGGAACTGGAATGCATATGCATGAACAATGATGACCTCACTGTACTAGTCCTTGGGGGCAGTAGATACCATTGAGGGAGCATGTGTACTGTGTGGCCATAATATGAGCATTCAAAATGACTGAGCAAGTAGAGCAACAAATCTGTGTCAAATTTTGCATTAAGCTTGAACATTACTTTGCAGAAACTATTCCCATGATTCAGAAGGCTGCAACTATGGGCAACTGGTGACTGGCAGCTTCATCACGACAATGCGCCTGCCCATGCATCTTGTCTCATGCAGAGACTTTTGTGAAACATCAAATCACCCAAGAGACTCAGCCCCTCTACAACCCAGATTTGATGCCCTGTGACTTCTGGCTTTTCCCCAAACTAAAATCACCTATGAAAGGGAAGAGATTTCACACCATCAGTGAGATTCAGGAAAATACAATGAGGCAGCTGAGAGAGATTGGGAGAACTGTGTGAGGTCCCAAGGTGCTTACTTTGAAGGGGACTGAGGTGTCATTGTCCTATGTACAGTGTTTCTTGTATCCTGTATCTTCTTCAATAAATGTCTCTATTTTTCATAGTACATGGCTGGATACCTTCTGTACTGACCTCGTATATGTTGAATGGAAGCCTCTCTCTCCCTCTCTCTCTCTCTCTCTCTCTCTCTCTCCCTCCCTCTCTAATAGTTAAAAAATAACCTAACACTGCTCCTCATGACAGCTCTTGATATATCTACAAACAGAAACATGTCCCCTTGAGTGGTTTCTGCTCTGGGCTGATCACTGATCTTTTCTGTTGGTTTCTGGACCCTTCACCACCTCAGTCTCTCCCACAGGCGCCCTCTAAGCTATGAATTAGTCTTTCATTGAGCAGCACCCAGAACTGAATATGCTTCACCAGGTATGAGCTCACCGATGCAGACTGCAGGAGCTCTGTCACCTCCCTTTTCTGCTCACCACGCTCCTACTAAAGCAGCCTAAGATTTGAAGTAGCTGTTTCTCTCAATTCTTGCTGACTTATATCAACCTCAAGGTCATCTAAAATCTTAGGGGTTTTTTTTTGTTATGGGCCCCTGAAAAGCCTGGTATCCCATACCCTGTGTGTGGGCAGATAAGTTTTTCCAACATTGCTGTCTGTTTCACATGTACCACACAAAATCTCTTCTGAGTTTTGGCCCATATTCTCACCCTGTTTTGTAGACTTTCTTATGATTCATTTGAATGAGCATGTTTGGCCACCGGTTATACATTCCTCAAAGTAGAATGATTTCATCATGCAACTCCGATGCAAAATTTGTATCATCTCAGCTCCAAGACCCCCTTCAAGCCCTCACCATGTGGCCCATTTCGGGCACCCTGGGCCATTGAGTTTGACAATGGAAGAAGGTCCAGGCAAGCCCTATTCTTGGGTCTCTGGCCTGTGCACATGACAGGGAGGGGGCTCATCACCTTTGCTGCCTATCACCCTGGACCAGTGTCAGAAAACCTGGGCTGTCTCCCATAATCCATCATCCCCACACCTTCCAGGAAATGAATGAACATGAGCTGAGCACATGGAGGTGCAGCAGATGGTTGGGTGGATTCCATGATGGATGAGGAGCAGGGAACTGCACAAGGCAGAGGCTCCTGATCCCACTGTGCTGGACTCTGTGCCAGCTGTCAACAGCTGGACACTCGAGAAAGAACCATGCAGTGATTAATACTCCATCTGTCGGGGACTGTTGGCTCTGAAAAGTAATAGCAATGACTAACACTCACGAAGTGCTTTGAGTTTGCAACATTCCTCTTCCTTGTAATAATTCTTACGATGGGAAGGCAGGAGTTAGCCACCCAGTTTTATAGATGAAGTGAATATTCATAGAGGTGACTTGCCCACTCCCACAGCTCTTAAGAGGGTGGAGCTGAAAGTCCAGACCTGGTGCCCTGGCGTGGAATCCAGCCTTCTCTCCACAAAGCCTCTCTGAAGCCGACTGCCCAGGTTACCTGTCAGTAAATGTTGATCCACCACCTGCTTGGGCCTGGCCCTGGGCTGCCTGCTGGAGGGGGGCACAGAAGAGTGTAACACATGGACCTGGACCTCGGTGAGCTCAGAGAACCTAAAGCATTTTGTCAGGTACCTGAGCAGGTGGAACAGCCCCTGAGCACTAGAGCCACTGAAAGAAGAGAAGGCCAAGTCAGTGGAGGAAACTTCAGGGCAGACACAGGGCGGGGCTGGTCCTGAAGGGTGAGCTGCATTGGAAAGCCTGAGAAGGTAGTGATGGGGGGTGCGCAGTGGGCAAAGTCTCAGTAGGCAGGTGTGGGTGTGGGGAGGTGAGAAGGGGCTGGCCTAAGTGCCAAGGATGGAGAGGGTGAGCCAAAGGTAATGGGCAGCCATTGACCTTCAGCAAGGGCGTGAAACCCATACTTCAGGTATCCAGCTGACATTTATGGGGTATGCTGCAGGATGAGGAGACAATGATAAGTGGGACATGGTCCCTCCCTCAGGAAGGTGACGGGGGGGATTGCCTCATGGTCCTCTCAGAATGAATGGCCCTTCATCACACACCAACAGCATGGGACACCTTCCACTATTTGGCACTCAGAGGAATAAGCCTTCCAGTTTTCTCAAGTTTGTTTTTCTTTAAATGTAAACAAGTCTGTTGACTATCTTAGCTCAGAATTTCCATCAGTGTGTCCTGTGGAACACTAGCCCTGTCCTCTGTTCAATAAGGATGGAGAAGCCTTAATGCTCCACCCCCGTCTTGGAGAATCTCTACTCAGTGGCACCTTTGAGGCTCTGATAAGTCCTGCAGTTACAGGACACCTTTCGTTTTGACCAGAGAACCCTTTTTCAGGGAACTCCAGGAATATCCACAAAACCAGTGGGTTCCCAGTCACTGCCTTAGCTCATTCAACCCTCACAACTGCCCCGAGGTGTGGGGCTATTATCTTTGTGTCCCCTGAGAACACAGAGACCAAGAAGTGAAGTGACTTGCCCAAGGCCACACAACTAGGAATGGTCAGATGGAAGTCCAGGACCTGACACTAATAAACCCGTGGCGTTGTCCCTAATTCGGCCTTCTGATGCCTTTTGAAGATGTTATTGTACTTTTTCTAATTAACAAAGTATACCTAAATATTTTGTGGGGAAGATACAGAAAATTATGGAGGAGGAAATAATCACTAGCAGGGACTCAAAGCTGATCAGGCACAGACCCTCCCAGGGGCCTGGGCTGCTTCCCAGTTCAGAGACGCGTCTTCCCCTGGATGCATTGGGCCACCCCTCAGGTGCATCTCCTCCTGGCAGGGGGCTGGCGCTGCTGGCTGAGGGTGGCTGATGGGTTTCAGCTAAGAGCGGACAGGTGCTTTGAGGCAAACAAGAAAAATCAGAAAGCATTTATACTACCGATCAAGCAAAGTTTTATAAAGACCACAAAAACTAAATTTCTATCTCATTTTACAGGTACGGTAATTACTTTTTACCAAAACTATCTCCTAAACAAGACCTACATGGAGGAAATTGATGGTGTAGTTAAAAAACTACTTTTTTAAAATGGTAAATTCAAACTCAGGGTCTTGACAGTCCACCCTTTCACCTGGATGCTCCCACACAGCTGAGCACCAGCAGAAAAAGATGAATGCTGGTCAATGCACAGCGCATAAAAAATGGTTTTGACATACTTGTATTTGACATGAAATAGGTGAAAGATAACAAGAAATACTAAAGGTAAAAATATAAAGAATACATATTTTTTGTAGAGCAGGCCACAAATAAAGGCAAAGCAAAGACACCTAGACAGACCAGTTCACAGAAGTGGAAAGCTCCCAGGAGTGGGGTTGGGGTTCAGGGAGGGGAGAGCAGGGAGCTGCTCAGTGGGCAGGGAGTTTCAGGCTTGCCAGGTGAACAGCATTTTGGAGATGGACAGAGATGATGGTTGCACAACAATGTGAAACTGTTGGGTTGGCCAAAAAATTTGTTCTTTTTTTTTGTACACTGTCTGTAGTAGCGTTTAGTTGTCTCTGACTTCATTTGAATGATTTTGTTAGTGTATTGTGACAGCTGTCATATCAGCGTGCATTTAAAAAAACGTATCAAAATTGGTTACTTTTTTGTGTAGCCACTTTAATATTGAAGATGGGAGAAAATAGGCAGCATTTCCAGCTTATTGTGCTTTATCATTTCAAAAAAGGTAAAAACACAACTGAAACACAAAAATGATTGGTGCAGTGTGTGGAGAAGGTGCTGTGATTGATCGAGTGTGTCCAAAGTAGTTTGTGAAGTTTCATGCTGGACACTTCTCGCTGGACATGCACGGTCAGGGAAACCAGCTGAGATGGATAGTGATCAGATTGAGACATTAATTGGGAACAATCAATGTTATACCACACAGGAGATAGCCAACATACTCAAAGTGCCCAAATCAATGATGTTACTGGTGAAAATGAAAAACGTCTTTTTTTTAATGGAAAAAACCACGTGGACTTTCTGGCCAACCCAATATTTGACATTGCTGAGGTGTGCACTTACGGGCTGCTTGCCCTCGGAGAAGTTACCGAGTTCCTTCATCTCTGTAAAGCGGGAATAATAACAGTACCTACCCCACGGGGTTGCTGTCAAGGTTAAATAAATGAGTTCATATAAGAAAAACACTTAGAATTGCCTAGCACATGGTATATACCATAAAGTGTTTTCTCCTCTCTTCGTCTTTTCCCTCCTCCTGTTATTATTATTACTGTTAATATTATAACTATCATATCATTACTATTTTCCCTCTGTGATGCAGAGTCTCACAGTGGAGCCGCCCCCAGGGACTGTCGGGAGGCGCAGCCACTGACAATGACTGAGACATTTCTGACTCAGCTGTGGGTGGGCCGCTGTGCGGTGAGGAGGGCTGAGCCTTGGCAGACTGCTCCCCTGCACGAGAACTGACCCTCAAGTACTGAGGCTGAATTTCCAACCAACAAACAGGGGCCTGTTTATAAATGTTACCCTCAGAGCTCTGTCCTTGGCGGGACTGTCCACATAGCTTGACGGTATTGCCATAGCTCAAACCATTTTTGCAATTTCCCTAATGCCTCCACCCATCTCCACCCTGATCGGAATGTGATTGGTCTCCTAACATTTTGGTTGGACCTCCTTTACTGAATGTGATTGGTCATGCTTAGGGCTATAGTTACTTCTGCCTGAGCCCTCCTCTCATCCTGGATGGCCACGCCCTGAGGACAGCCAGCTTGCCCTCCGCACTCCTGCATCCCCTGCCCTGGTGTGATGTCAGTGCTTCGTAAGTGCTGGCTTTCCCTCTGAGTTAGGCTGAGGCTGGCTTTGGGAATCACGGGACACTCTTCTGAATATCCCCAGTGTGGCCAGTCTGTGTCCTTTGGGGGTGGCTGTGACTCTAGGAAGACACAAAGTAATTTTAAGCTAAGTTTGGTGAATGCATTAAAACAATGCCAATTCTGTCCTATAAATAAGTTTACAAGGCTGGTTTCCTTGCATGGCTGGTCAGCCATGTCTACCTGCCATTCTCCAGGAAGATTTCCAAAAAGCACCGTGAATCCAGCTGTTAGAATAGGCTTATGAAGACCAAGGCTGACCTCGCAGCTCCAGACCTAGTAGCCATTCCTGTGCGTGGCTGTCATGCCAAAATTGGCCACCAGAGGGAGAACGTGTTCCAGAGCCCAGGGAGGGGGTTGCCTCCACAACTGCTCCAAAAACTTTGTATTTAAAGACTGGCCGCCAGAGCAGCGGCAGTTCACATCTCAGTCAGTACTTAGCAGAGCTGCTGGTGCCTCCACAGAACATCTCCTGAGCATTGCCCCTGGCTGAACAAGGCAAGGCACCAAGCCGAGGACACCCCAGCCACAGGCCCCGCCTCGGGCCCAAAGCTGTCTTGCCTCCTGACCTGATCCTCCTGGAGAAGTGACTCCCCAAGGCGAGTCACTGCCTATCCATCCCTACAGCCTCTTTCTATGACTCTGTCTGGATTTGGCAGGCTGTGGGGACAGGCTCCAAGGGGCTGCCTGGGTCTCAGTGCGGCGGTAGCAGCCAGCTCTCCAGCCACCGCGGTGAATGCCGGGAACTGAGGGGACAGCCTCTGCAGCCTCAGTGGAGGCACTAGGGTGAGTCTTTATCGCTTTGACGCTTTGCCACTAACTCTGTCCCAGCACCTGTGCATGGTGTCCCAGAGGCAGTTGGAGGACTCTGAGATGTGGTGGATGGAGCAGGGCACGGTGTTTAGGGACCCTCAGGCTCTGGAGCATGGAGGTGCCAGCCCCAGGCGGGAAGGTCCCAGGTGCAGCCTGTGGAGATCCTCAGGGCCCTCGTCCAGCTGCCTGGACTGGTGAGGGTGAATCCGCAGGTGCTACAGGAAACTATTGCTTTAGTGACAACCATTCCCAGCTTGTGTCACTGCTTCAGAGCCTACTTAGGGAGCAGATGGTACAGGTGACAGTCCCTCTACATGTGCAGAGCGTGTGTATCTGTGCATTTGCATGTGTATGCACACGTGCCTAGTGGTGGGATATATGAAGGGGGAGCTCACTTATAAAACATCCACGCCTTTCCAGCGTTGGGTTACGATTTAGGTAAACTATGTGCAGTTAGAGAAGGAAAGGCCTCAGAACCTCCTCTGTGATGCTCTCTCCAGAGAGGGCTACATTCGTGCTGATTGATTTTGATGAGTTTCACGCCAGGCAATCCATAGAAGAGCTATGAGCCCTGCAGAGCTAGGTGCTGGAACCCAGAGACAGCATCTTTGCAGCCACAAGCAAGGCTCATGCCACCCCCTCAGCAGGGAGAACTGGTCCAGTCCTCTGCTGCCCAGAGTGGGACTGAGAGTCAGGGCCTGGGTTTTGGCTCTGGTCTGCATTCACAGTGGCCTTTTGCAAAGGGAGCCCTGAACAGCATTGTTTCTGGCACTGTCACAGCAGGGCGGAGGCCTCAGGAACCTGCAGACCCCTGACCTCACTGCTTGGCACAATCAGAAGATGCTGGGGGCTGCTGGTTCTCACCAGACTCTGCCGCCGGCTTCCTGTGTGCCCTCGTCCGGGAAGCCCTTCCACGCCCACTCTCCCACGTGAAGCTCTCGATAACTGAGTGGCTGGCAGATATGCTTCTCCCCATCACAGAAATGATGACCCGAGGCTGCATGAGCTCAGCTGATTGGGCCATGTTCCCAAGTCATGAGAAGTGGAGCCAGGCTAGGACCCCAGGTCTGCTGGCCTGCACAGGGCTGCCTGGGGAGGGGCTGTGGATGGTTGAAAGCTTCAGCTCTAAAATCCATCATCAGGACACTCGACGGGGTCAGTGAAGTGTCCTGTCCATGGTGGTGGTGGGGTGGCAGGGAGCCCTACTCTGACTCAAAACACTGAAGTCCAGGCTCCTTGGACTCCATCCACAGGGCACTCTGGTGTCCACACATTGCCCATGTTTCCATGGCCCTTGTCCCCTCCCCTCTACTCTCAGAGCCTTCCCGGGGCCCCAGAGCCCCTGCCTGGCCCTCTTTACTGACTCACGTGGATGCTAAAGGTGGTTGCCGAAAGGGCTGGATACATCCTTCCTGGATGAAGCAACCATGTGGCTGAGCCAGTGCCTTGGTTTGGAAGTGTTTGCATGGCACTTCACTGCCTCTGACATCCATTGGTTCTTGCCTCCTTGTGCCTCATTTGGCCTATCTTTAAAACTGGAATGACAGACTGACAACACCTGCCCCCTCACAGTGCTCCTGGGAAGACCGAGGGATCCCAGATGGCCGATGGTCTGTAATTTGTGGGGTGTGTGCACACACAAGGGGTTTTGCTCCATCGTCAGTACACTCGGCGGTTAGTGGTACGTTGCCCGAGAGCACAAACTTGGCCCAAAGCCCCTAAGACCAATGATCGAAAGGTCCAAAAGAAAACCTGGGGCAGACAGGACCTTCTTACGTTTCATTCCCAAGTTAACAAACATAAGCAGAACTGGCTGAGCATCTGCAGCCTCATCTCGCTCGCATCTGGCCTCCTGCTCGGCCAGCCCCCCTCCCCAACAAGCTCCCCAGGGCTCCTGCCCTACCAGCTGAGGGGCGGGGAGAGAGCAGAGCCAGGCGCCCTGCAGACACATTCCAGATAACAAGCGGTGCGTTCTAGCTCTGGTCCGGAGCAGAGGAGCAGAGGGGAGGACAGAAATGAAGTCCCGACGCCTGCACTCCCAGCCTGGCAGCTCTGGCTCTGTGCAACCTCTGGGCAGTGTGCCTGTTGCCTTTGGCAAAGAGAGGATTGCCGCCTGCGGAGGACACTGGCTTCCTGCTTCGCCGCTCTCCAGGTTCCGGGGGAGGCCAGAGGGTGGGGTGCCACCCACAGTGCTGTGAAACTAGGGAGGGTCCCCTGCAGCTTAGCAGGGCGCGCAGCTGCTCAGGGCCCCACCTAGAGGCCCTTGCTGGGTGGAGGACTTGGAAGGACGGTGGGTATTGGGAGACTAGCAAACCGGACACAACTACAGCATGGAGAAACTGGGGTGGGAGCTGTCTTCGGGTCTTTGGGTCTTTGGGTTTCTGGGAACCCCCTAGGGCAGGGAGGAGAGATCATGGCAGAGACATGGGCTCCCCTTTGTTCCCCCCCCCCCCCCCCCCCGCAACAGGCTGGAAGAAAGGATGCAGAGACTAGGAACACCCTGATTGTGCATGCATGTAAGAGCATGTGTCCATGTGTGCACACGTGTGCATGAGCCTGTGTGCGCACGTGTGCACACACAAGTGAGAGCATGTGTATGTGTTGGGGTGCATGTATGTGGGCACACACGTGTGTTGCAAGCGTGCACAGATATGCAGACGTGGCATCTCGTTACTTGAAAAGACAAGAGCAGAACATGCTGCCCATCCCTTCTGGCTGTCAGAAGGACGGCTGAATGGGAACTGATCATTTATGGCCTCTTCTCCGCCCTGAAGTCAGTGGTGTCCCGAGGCCAAGGTCATGTCGTGAAAACAGGGGAGGATTTGTTTGCTCTGCTGGCAGGGCCCATTGGCCAGCCTCCCCCTTCATCATCCCTGTTCACTGAAGGGGTCCCAATGCCACCTCCCCAGCCTCTGATGGGGAACTCGCCGAATGGCTGCTCCTTTCAGTCAGCAGGCACTGTCCCTCCCCCCTCCCCCTCCCCCTCTGCCTGCCAGGCTGCTGCCACCTCCTTCCAGGTGGCAGACCCCTAGCTGGCATTCTGGGCCTCAGAACTGAGTTTGCCCCACGCTGGACCTGGGACCCATCCATCCTCCCAAGGACTTGAATCTTTCAAGAAATTCACTTTTTACAAGTGGAGTTTTCCGATTCAATATCCATCTAGTCAAAGATCATCCGAATGCAAGTCAAGCTAAACTAATGGCTAAAGGAGAGAGTAACTTATAAAATCATTGAGCGCGCATGCAAGAAAAGAATATCAAGTATTTTGTGTAAATAAATACTTTGTAATCTGGCTGGAAAAAATGAATTCTCTCATTATACAAAGAACGCATCAGAGCAAACCCAGCAAACCAAAAGAGGCACACCTCCCCGACTTTTCAATGCACCGGAAGGACTAGGATGCCCCCCCCCCCCCAGTCTTCCCGTCACATACACGGGACATGTGTACACTACAAAAGGGGGTGGTGTTGCACACACCTGTGTAAATGGGGCCGGTTCACTTCGGAGAACAGGGCACTTTCCCCGACGCATGGGTGTGCTCCTGGGACAGCCCCACTGAGGCCAGCCCGGCTGGATGGGAGTGGTGCTGGTCTGAGCTGTGTGGGCCGGTGGTCTCTGTGCCTGCTTTTGGGTCTAGTTCCTCTCGGTTCCAGCCCAGAGTAGAAGCCCAAGTCTCCAACAGGCTCAGGGCTCCAGAGGCTCAGAAACTGCTCCATCTGAGTTAGAAGAGTTGGCTCCTCCAGGCCCCACCCCCGGGATGTTTTCTGGTGGCACCCACCCCCGTCAGCTCAGGGTGCCAGCCCCACCACGGGCTGTTGAAAGAAGCAGATGGATCCCACGATCAGAAAGCTGCGAAGGGCCTTGGCCTTCTAAGCACAGAGGAAATGGGGGAGGGGAAGTCAGAGTCCTAAGGACCCAGTAGATGCCACTTGTTATCGAGGGCAGGGCCCCAGTGTTCAGGCTCAGGGTCACAGGGTAGACACCCTGTTCTATCCATGTGTTTCTGTTTCCACCTACAGTTTGTTCTCTGTCTCCCCCTGCCCCCCGCCTCCTTCCTCCCTCTCCTCTTCTCTCGCTGCCTCTCCTCCTCTCTCGCTGTCTCTCCCGCTGCTGCTGCTGCAGGACGGGATGGAGAACAAAGCCACATACTTGAACACCATGAGCGACCGCGACACCGGCTCCATCTTCGAGGAACCCTTTGATGGCAGGAGCCTGTCCAAACTGAACCTGTGCGAGGATGGTGAGTGCCTCTGGCTCGGTCTCAGGGAGAGGGACCTGCCCTGAGCCCCACACCCAGCCTCCGCATTGTCCCAGGGTGGGCTGACCTCCCGCCTAGTGCTGCGTAGGCTGAACTTCATGTTTTGAAAGGTCTTTTCCACGTGTCTTCTCATTCATGCATCTCAGCAAACTTTGTGATCAGCAAAATTTACATGGTAAGATGTGAGTACCCATTTTATAGATGAGCTAGTGGAGGCTGAGAAAAGCATTAGGGGTGATTCAGCTCATCGGTTATGGAGGGGCCCCAGCACTGAGTCTCCTGACTCCTTTTGCCTCTGTCCTCTGAGTGAGTGAGGCTGGGGTCAGGCAAAAGCATCTGAACTGATTAGCCTGGACTTTCTCAGGTGAGGAGCCTCCAATCCATTTCCACAAACTTTTGCGAGAAGAAAACATACTTCTCCAAATGCTCAACTTCCCCCTGGGTGGAAAACCCCTGGTTCCCCATCCCAGAGACCCAGATGGCCCTGCATCTTAGGGGGCTGGTTACTTGCTAGCACTTTGGTGATGAGCCACTGTAGCTTCCTCCAAAAACAGCCCAGAGCTTCGCCGGCAGCCTGACTCCTGTGTATCCAGCACAGAGCCTGGCATTTAATAGGTACTCTTAATAAATGCATGCTGCCTGGACGCACACACTTCTCTTTGCATTAAGCATAGGAGTGGAGAGCATTGTCCGCTTTTCAAAGATGAACAGAAGGAAGCTCATGGAAGTCTTGCAAAGACTTACGGTCAGTGAGATAGAGACAGTCTGTATTACTCGGGGTTCTCCAGATGACCAGAACCGGTGTGATGTATATGTACACATGTAAAGAGATATATTGTGCGGAATTGACTCACATGATTGTGGAGGCTGAGAAGCCCCACAATCTGCTGCCTGCAGCTGGAGACTCAGGAGAGCCGGGGGTGTAATTCAGTCCCAGGCAGAAGGCCTGAGTGCCAGAGGAGCCAATGGTGAGGGCAGGTGAGGATGAGACAAGCTGCCTCCACTTTTCCTTCTCTTTATACCCTCAACTGATTGGACGAGGCCCACCCACACTGGGGAGAGCAATCTGCTTTAGCGAGTCCACCCATTCTAAACTTAGTCTCATCCAGAAACACCCTCTGAGACACAGGCAGTGACATCTAATCTGGGCGCTGTCATGGCCTGGCCAGGTCACCACATAAAATTAACTGCCAGGTGGCCTTTTGTCGGGCACACATTTGGCTGTGCTGCACTTGCTGCCACCTCTGTTGTGAAATTACTCACTGAGCCTCCCTCCTGCCCCAGCCGTTCCTTCTCCCACAAGGTGCTGTGTATAGGAGGGGGAGCAGGGACTGAGAACGGCCTCAGCGCAGAGAAGTGACAAGGTCTTGTTGGGGTGGTGGCCAATGTGCCCCCTCAGCCGCCCTAGTCAACTGCCCGCCATTACCTCTCCTCCTCCTCTGGATCCCACTCAACACACACATGTTGAGAACCCACAACACATCAAACTTTTGGGTAGGTGCCGGGGTGTTGCAAGGAGAAATGAATCCATCCCTGCCCTCAAAGGGCTTAGGGTCCCAGTGGAAGGGGCTGGCTGGGGACGACTGGTTACCCACCATTTAAGTAGCGAACACACGTGTGATGACTGAACTCCAGCAGGAGCGGCCTTCCTGGAAAAGGCCTTAAGACTGAAGACAACTTTGTGAGAGAAGAGGCGGGTGGGGAAGAGTGTGGCAGGCTGAACCACACTGTGCCCGGCCAGTGTTTCTGTCAGAGCAATGACACCAGGGAAGCGAGGAAGGCCCCTGGGGCACCTGGTCCTTGGCCAGGGCTCAGCACATCCCCCCAGCACATCAGCAAAAGCCCCGTTAGCTTTTGCATCCCTGCTCCAGCCTCTTCCCACCAGCCCATCCCTGGGGAGGCCTGGTTTAGCAAGGGAGAACCAGGGCCCAGCCCAGGGAGGGTGACCGAAGAACCACCAGCCCCATGGGGTGGTGGGTGCCAGTGTGGGAAGGGCAGGGTAAGGGGCCCACAGGGTGAGGAATGGCGTCACTGGGTCACCGTACCCTTTTCCTCTTACCTTATCTTACTCTCTATTTTATGAACCCCAAACTTAAAAAGAAAAAGATTATTGGGACCAGAAGGACTGAAAAAGAACAGTAACCCCAGCCACTGTGCTTCCCAGGCCCCCAGCTGTGAGGCGGTCTGATCAGAGCAAGCACCCCGGGGTGGGTGGGCACCTGTGGTGCAGCGCCCCTCGGACTGCGGACAGCAGAGGTCGGAGGATGTGGGGCATTGGTTGACTCACCCCTCCCGGAGTGTGTGGCCAGACCAGGGTACGTCCCCTCTCTGGGCCTCAGTGTCTGCATCTGCCAAATGGGGGCAGAGGGGTGACTCGGAGGTCCGTCCAGTTCTGAAAGTCTGTACACAGAAACAGATTTAGTTGCTGCATGGGGGGTGCGAGCCTTTTCGTCGGGACACGTCGCTGCCCCGAGCAAAGCCAGGGAAAGGTTCCCACCTCAGTGGGAGGAAAAACCCAGGCACTGACATGGCTGAGGGAGCTGACTTCCATGCTGAACCTGCTGGCCCGCTGGCCAGGGGCCGCAGCCCCTGGAGGTTGCTCCCGACTGGCTCGGCTCCCTCCCTCACCTCCCTCCAGTCTTCTTCACGCAGGTCCCACCTTCCCCAGTAGGCCTCCTGCCCCTTCCCGCGCCGCCCGCCCCCCCACTCCTGACCCCCTCCCTGCTGCTCTTTTTCCTGGAGTCCTACGTCCTTCTGAAGTTATACATGTGATTTCCTTTTGGTGTTTGTCATTCACCGCCTATTCCTCAGGGGGAGAGCAGGCTGGACAAGGGCAGCATCTCTGTTTTGTTCACTGAGGTCTCCCAGCCCAGTACACAGTAAGTGCTCACAAAGTGTTTGTTGAATGAATGAATGAACAAACAAATGAATGAACACAGGTGTCCTTGAAATTTAAAGGCACAACACAAATTCATTCCAAGTCTGATTTCCAAATCATCTCAATCTCCCCTGGTCTTCATTCCTGGATCCCAGGAACAGGGGTTGGGAGGGGGAGGGGGAGAAACCCAAAAAGGACTAGACTGCTAAGATGCAGCCAGCTACTCAGAAGCTTGTGGGTTTCTGGTTGGTTTTTCCCTTCCCCTTCATTTCTGAGAGGAACTTGACCTCCGACATGCAGAAGTTCCAGCCAGGTTTGAACTGTGTCCCCAAGACTTAGCTTTTTCTTGACCTTGATCTCTGGGGAGTATAACAGGAGAGGGGAAGGAAGGGTGGGGCTGGCGGGCAGGTGGGTAGAATTGATGGGAAAGAGGACAGAGGGCAGAGGTGGGGGCAGGAAGGAGACCTGAGCCACTCGTGGCCCTGAGTGGATTAAAACAGTGTCTGGTGGGCCTCACAGGGGCTCCAAGTCCTTTCCCGGTTTTTCCCCTCGAAGGCAAGAAGACAGGGAGGAGAGGGGGTACCTCCCCTTGGCCCTGGGGATACTGGGCCTGGGGGAGACAGAGGCACAAGAACGCAGCCCAGACAGGAGGGGTGACCTGGGCTGTAGGGGTAACACGGGGTTCCACAGGCGGTGCTGCGACAGCTTCCCCGCCCTCTCCGCTGCTCTCCTTCCCCTTCCGGTCTCTCCTCCTCCCACCCAGGCCTTTATCCCTTCCTTCCTTTCCCTCACCAGGTGCGAAAGGGAGGTGAGGTCTGTTAAGTGCCTTGGTTCCTCTGTCCCCTCCGTGAGAAGCCACCTTGCCAACTCCCGCCTCCCTCAAAGCTCACTCCCACGCCCCACTGTGTGATGTCATCGGGGCTCTCCCTCCTCTGCACCCGCGAATGGAGCACCTCTCAGGACTGGCATCCTCATTGGAGCCCCCTGTTGACGGGGAGGCCCCGAGGGCAGGGTCTCCACCTGGAGGGATCATTGGTTCTACCTGTTTTGCTGCACTCCCGCGGAAGGAGAAACTGCAGAACGCAGCCTCCAGGGTCCTTTAGCCAAGCATCCTCCCCCGCCCCCGCCCATGCCCACCGAACACCTCCCTTTGGACAGAAACCCCTCCCTTTGAACAGGGTCTAGCTCGGCCTGCTTACCCCTCTCCCCTTCCTCTCCTCTTCTCCTTCCTCTTCCTCCCCTCTCACCTTTCCCGTCCTTCCCTTTCTCTCCTCTACAGCCTGTAGGCCTCTCCAGTCTGGGCGCCAGGACGTGGAGGCGGAGGGCTGGGCGTGGGTGGTGTTGGCCGGGCCCAGCTCCTCCACGGCCCTTTCCGAGGGTCAGAGAGAGGTGTTAGTGTCAGGAAAACATTGCAGTCAGCTCACCCAGCGGCCTCAGGCCCTCCACCACACCGGTGGCGTCATCCGCCGGCCGCAAATGGGAGGCTGGCGGAGTAATGACTTACACATGTCCCTGGCTGCGCCGGGACGCCTGCTTGCTGAGTTCAGGGCCCATGCTCGCAGTTCCCGTGTTCCTTCCCCATAAAATTAAATTATTCTCCTAGGGGAACCCCCACATCTACTTTCTCATCAATCAAATCTTCCCAGTTCTTCTGGCGTCGCTGAACGCTGCTGGGCAGCTGCCCAAGGGGAGGAGTGATTTCCTGGGAGGGTCTGCCTGGGGCCTCAGAGGGGTGGTCACCGCCCTCTACAGGTTGGAGACCAGCAGAGACTTTAACTCGTGCAGCACCAAGGTGCTCTCACGGGTCTGCCCTGTTAAACCATAGCAGGGAGCCAAGTACTGCTACATGAATGTGTGGTCCCTGGGGGTGGGGGCCAGGCTGGGTCCTGGATCTCTGGTGCCTAAAGGACCGTCCTATCGCAAGTTGGGGAGCAGCCTGAGGAGGTGACAAGAGCCTGGACTTTGAAGCCTAGTAGGTCTGGGCCTGAATTCCCTCGACCATGCTGGCTGTGTGGCCCCGGGCTTGGTGCAGGGCACCTTCCGCCTGCCCCTCCATTCCTACTCACACTGTTCACCTCACTCTCTGCCACGCTGGGGCTGACAACTGGGGAGCGTCCCAGGATGGGAGAAAGGGGGGCTGGAGTAATTACTCGCCCAGCTCCTGCTCTGCGGAGTCACCTCAGGCTGCTGTGTCCTTCCACCCAAGGTCATAGCTCCTTGTAAGCCACCCGCTCCACACTGGCTTTCTCCACCCAGGCTCCAGTGACTGCTCCCCTTCTTGACCCTGGGGGCCAGGGCTGGTTACAGCCCAAGGACACCACTCCAGCCCTTGTGGGCATCTTACACCCCTACCACTCTGTTTACTAGGTCCTGTGAAGTTTTCTAGTTTGAGCGGGCTGTGTCCCTGCCCTCATCCTCAGTGCCCCCACCTGCAAAATGGAAACGGTGTTACTTGGTTCATGGGAGCAGTGGTGAGATCAGGTGGCACACTGGCATAAAGTACCTCGCACCCAGCCAACCCACAGTGCACCTGGGTTTCACCTCCCTGATCTTTGGGAAGTCCCTGGAAATCCTGGGAACACGGCGGGGGGCGGGGGGGAGAGGGAGGCACCCAAGCCGCTTCTCAAGGACCCCCAGCCTGGAGAGCATTTTAAGGCTGGTTCTTACCTTCTGCTAAAAAAGCAGAGTTTCAGTTGGTGAAATTCCTCATGAAGCTTAGATACTCAAAGAAAATGAGCGAGTTCTTTTAGACCTGTTTCCCAAGTAGTTGAATCTTTCAGAGATGTTCTGGGTCCCAAGGGCTGCCAGTTTGGTGGCTTGTGTGAGGCTGCCCGTTCCCCCACCCCGATTAGAGCAACTGGCTTCCAGAGACCTTCCCGAATGAGGTCTGCTGCCAGAAGGGTTGAGAGATGCAGTTTGTCGTCCCTGGGCGGGTGGCGGCTGGAGCCTTGCGGGGGCCAGGGGACAGGGAGAGGAGCCCAGACACCCCGAGGGCTCCTTCCCACACTGATGGTGTGAGGGGAGCCTGTGCCTCCTTCCTTCACCCAAGCCTCCATCGCCCCCATCACTAAATTGTGCCATGTCCTATGGGGCGTTACTCTGGGGCGTGTGGGCTGTGAGGATGGCTCTGAGGGGAGTCTACCAGCCTGGGACACTCTGGGGTGGGGGGCCAGAGGAGGACCTACAGTGACAGCCCGGCCATAGGTGGGAAGAGGGCTTCGGGGGGTGGCCTGAGTGGAGGGCGATGAGCTTCTTCACTGTATCACCTGTTTCTCCCTACCCGAGGACCTTGCTCTTCTGGTTCCTGCCCTTCATTCCCCTGCTCATTCATTCCTTCATTTTTTTTGTCTTCATCTCTCAACAAAAAAGGCGATTTTTCAAGCGCCCCGCAGGTGCTATGCACTGGCTAGGGCAGTGAGGGCCGCTAGGAGGCCTGAGACAAGGCCCCGCCCTCTGTTGTTACCATCTCGCTAGCTGCTTTGCCCCTCTCTCCTCCTGCCCTTCCCACTGCCGACCAGCTTGGTCCAAATACAAAGCTGACCTGGAGGTGGTCCAGCGGGAAGGACATTCAGGGTGTGGACCACAAGGCTGTTGCAGATCACATACAGCCTCACTCGTCCCGGGTACCTGTGTCCAACTTAACACCACGAACAGTCTCGCCCTCTCCATGGTGGGGGTGGCACTGCATGGTGGCAAAAAGCCCAGGCTTCAGAGCCCACAGGCTGGCCTCCGACTCTGGCTGGCCACTTGCTGTCTCACTGTGGAGCCCTGAGCAAGTTCTTGGCCTCAGCTTCCCTTGCTCTGTAAGACGGGGTGCTCACAGCTCCTGACAGGGGTTATTGCAAGGGCTACGTGCATTACTCCACATTAAGTCCCCCCCATAGCCTGGTGTATATGCTGAGCACTCATAAATGTTAGATCTTGGTGTGAGAACTGCTGCAGCCTTTCGGTCTGTCTGGTTCCACCCCGGAGCACACCCACGGTGGTCCAGCTCCTCCATACTCTGCTTTTGGTCTGCAGGACAGCGAGCTCCTCTCTTCCCTCCTGTCCAGGTTCACCCATTGTCGATTCCTCGTGTCAGAGGCTGAGCAGTGGGACTGATGCCCCTCGAGTCCAGAAGCCCTGGCTTCTCTCCATCTCTTTCCTAGGCCTTCGGCTCAGGCTCCCTGGCCCTTGTCAGCTGTCCACTCACACGTAGGCTGCAGCGTGTACACCCGAGTCCCCTCTGGACTCTAAGTCCTTGAGGGCAAACACTGTCCACCTTGGGTTCATCTTCATGTCCCCAACACCTTTAGCACTGTCTTGCACATGGAGACACCTCTGCTTGTGGAATGACTGAACACAGGCCTGCTCACCAGGCATAGAGGTATAAGCTTAAGACAAATTAAAGGAACTATGATTACATTTATCCAGACTACAGGGCTTTCCCGTGCTGCTGGTGCACGCAGAACCAAAAGGTCCTGGTTCCTGCCTGCAGGGGGCTTGAAGTCCCCTGAAGGCACAGACAGGTAAACAGATGTCGCATTATAATTTGATTAACACCCGGATGCAGTACAAGCAAAGTGCAGTTAGAGGGGAGAAGGAGGAGCCCTCGGTCTGCCTTGGGGAGGGAGGAAGGCCTCCTGCAGGGATGGACAAGGGAGGAAAATATCGAAGGGCAGGCTGCAGTGTGCCTGTTAGAAAGGGCAGGGAAAGGTTTTCCGAGCCAAGGGAAGGAATGCTCGGGCTGAGGAAGCATAGTAGTGGGAGGAGGTAATAAACACTCACTTATCGAGCTCTGCCAGGCCAGGCACTGTTCTAAGCATTTTACAAGTATGAGTTCATTTGATCCTCACATCCACCCAGTGAGATGAGTCTTATTATTATACCCAAGTGCCATGTGAAGAAAGCGAGGCACAGGCAGCTGATAACTTGCCCAAGATCACAGAGTTAGGAAGGATTGGTGTCTCAGTCCATTCGGGCTGCTGTAACAGGATAGCAATGACTAGATGGCTGATAAACAACAGAAATTTATTTCTCACAGTTGTGGAGGCTGGGAAATTCAAGGTCAAGGTGCCGGAAGATTTGGTGTCTGGTGAGAGCCTGCTTCCAGGTTCATAGAAAGCTGTCTTCTCACTGTGCGCTCACGTGGTGGAAGGGGAGAAGGAGCTCTCTGGGGTCTCTTTCATAAAGAGACTAATCCCACTCATCGGGGCTCCACCCTCATGACCTAATCACTCTGCGGAAACCCCACCCCTAGTACCATCACACTGGGTGTTAGGTTTCAACATATGAATTTGGTGAGGCATAAGCGTTCCATCTATAGCAGCTGAAGTCCGATTCACTGACTCTACAGCCCACACTCTTAATTATGTGAAGCTAAAGCCAAATCATGGAAGGTCTCCTGTGCCATCTATAGGAATCCGGGCTTCTGGAGGAACTGGGAAGCCAGCAAATGGGTGGAGAGCAGTGAAAGCATAAGGTCCGATTTGCATTTTAGAACGGTTACTCGAGCTGCAGCAGGACGGTAGATTTCCCAGCAGGAAGGTCACCAAGGACCTCTGCAGAGCCATGCCAGTGCAGTGGGTGAGGAGCAGCCCCCGTGCAATGGATTAAGCCTGACTTGGAAGAGAAGGAGAGGACCCTTGTGCCTTGAATGCAGACTCTGGTTTCCAGGCACCTGGCTGTGAGGTTGGGAAATAATCAGTGGAGTGGTAGGGGGCGAATGGGGTCGAGTCTAGGTAGGATAGGCCAGGTGAGAAATGCGGGTGCCTCAGAAGGAGTGGAGGAGGGGAGAGGTGACCCAGGGCCGGTGGTGCACTTGTAGATTAGAGCTGCCAGGCTGGTGGGGTGTGTGACGATGAGAAGAGGTCTAGAAAAGAACTCTGGCTCATGCCGGGAGAGGGGAGGAGATAAGGAGGAACAGCAAAGGAGGCTGAGAAGGAGCAACCAGTGAGAGAAAAAGCAAGAGTGTTGAGCCCTGGAAGTGCATTGAGGAGGAAGGGGTGACCAACCATGCTGGTGTTGCTCAAAGGTCAAGTTGGAAGAGCAATGAGCATTGGCCATCGGGCTGAGCCATTGGAAGTCAGTGGTGACCTGGTGTATTTATTAGTCAGCTCGGGCAGTGTAACAAAATGCCACACAGACAGTGTGGCTTCAATGACAGACATTTACTTTCTCATCGTTCAGAGGGCAGGAAGTCTAACATCAATCAATGTGCCTCCAGGGCTGGTTTCTCCTGAGGCCTCTCTTCCTGGCTTGCAGAAGCTGCCTCCCAGCTGCGTCCTCACCTGGTCTCTTCCCTGTGTGGATGTGCCCCTGGTGTCTCTCTGCCTGTCCCAGTCTCCTCTTCTATTGAGGACACAGTCAGATGAGATCAGAGTCCACCCATTTTAATGTAATTGCCCCTTTAAAGGCCCCGTCTCCGAACACCATCACGTTCTGAGGTGGTGGGGGTTAGGACTTCAACGTAGGACATTTGGGGGAACACAGTTCAGCCCATGACACCTGCAAGAGCAGTTTTGGGGAAGGCGGGTGGGAGGAGGCTGCGTGCAGCGGGTTCAGGAGAGGATGTGAGGAGCGGACGTGGATGTGGTGCGAACCTGCAACTCTTTGGGGAAATTCTGTACAAGAGGATAAACATGGAGGGGGAGGGAAGGTCAAGAGAGATTTTTGTTTTGTTGTTTAAGGCGGAAGAAGTAGCTGTACGATATGCGCTGGTGGAGGGACACCTTGTGGAAGGAGACATGGGCTAAGCAAAGTTGCTGGACTTACGTCCCTGAATGAGTAGGAGACTGAGGGGATCTGAGGAGGGGATCTGATGTGCAGGTGCGGGTGCTGGTTCAGCCAAGGGCACAAACACTCCGACGGCAGCGATCAGACTGCAAGGTCCACAGTTACGTTGTGTTGGGAACGTAAGGAAGCTGTTTCCTCTTTGCTCAAATTGTGAGTGGAGCAGGAGGAGGAGGTCTGGCACAGGCAGCTCAGAGGTGAGTGTGTGCTGGACTAGGAGCAGGTAGCAGCCCACTGGACAGCCTGCCGGGCTTGCTTGGGTTTAGTGACCATGAGCTTACAGCCGGACCAATCAACGTGTGCTCAGCTCTGTGACGGGAGGGAGTGCGGAGAGGCGGAGTTAAATCTAGGCAGGGCTAGCGTGTAGCCGTGGGGTATGAGGAAGCCAGAGAGGGACGAGGCAGTGAAGGGTGGGTGCAGAGTGAGTAACGCAGGTTACAGAGCGCGCAGGTCAGGTAAGAGGGGAAGGAAGGACGCAAGGGGGAGAGACGGGGGAGAGGTGATGGGCCGTGGTTTGTGGGTGTTGGCGAGGTGAGGCAGAGCCCTGGAAGGAGGGCCGCAGCACAGGCTGGTGGGGACATGGGACTTTGGCTCATAAAAGGGTCCCGTTATGGGTAAAGCCAATAGAAATGTAATGGGAGCCCCACAGGCAACGTTAAATGTTCTAGTAGCCATGTGAAAGGGTGAGCAGGCGCAGATGAAACTAATTTAAAGACAGTAAAACATTTTATTTAATCTGATGTATCCCAAATATTATCTTCTTGATATGTAATCACTATGGTATTTACATATTTTTTTTCTCATGCGGAGCCTTTAGAATCCCGTGTGTATTCTGCATTTGGAGCCCCGGCTAACCCACGGTGTTCACGGCAGGCAGAGGAAGGCCTGCGTGCAGAAAGTCCTGCTAAGATGGTTACTAGACTTATTGTGGCGATCCCATTGTAAGTCATGTAAATGTGCAGTTACTGCGTTGTACACCTGTAATTAACATAGTGTTGTATGTAAACCATACTTTAATGAGATACACAATAAATTAAATATCTTTCTAAAATGTTCTGTTATGAGAGGAGGCTGCAGGGAGGGGGCGAACTGCTTCCCTCCTCCCCTGACACCTCACTGAGGGCTCGGGCTTCTGGCCTCACCATCATCGCCATCCACACGTCTCCTTGGGGAGCACAGAGAATCTAACTGGCAGAGGAGGGGTTAGGAGGCGGGACTTACTGCACACCTGAGGAGGGCAGATGGCCGCAAGCAGATAAGGAGGGTCAGTCTGAAGACTGATGAGGACAAGGGGAAACTGAGGACAAGCGTCCCCAGGGGCAGCCACACCCCCCAGTTTGCAAGGACTGCCTGGGTTTATGCCTGCTCTCCCTGCGTGTTGCTTAATAGAGCACGATTCCCTCTTAAAAGTGTCTCTGTTTGAAAGTGATCTCATAGTTTGTGCTTGAGTAAAAATGGGCTTGACAGTGTCCCCTCCCTGGGGAGGTTTATCTCATGCAGCTTTGTTCTCCGACCGTGAGGGCCTCCGTCGACTCTTCCAGCTGCAGGAATTCATTCTGTCCTTCCAGAGTGATGACGGTCCCCCAGCCCTGACTTCCGTTAACATGAAAATGCAATGTCATAAGTGTTCGAAGCATTTCCAGGGTGTCCAGAGGAGTTGCCTTAGAGATGTAGGTTTATGTCTTAGATCCCTGAAGGGTGTTTACAGACTAAGGGAAGAAGGGGCTGTCTTGCCAGGGGGTGGAGCTGAGAGGAGCCTGTCTGCTTCACGATGCCTAGCGGGCAGCCTTGGGGACCCTTGGCTTGCTGGTGTGCCCTTCCCCCACCTTCTGTGAATGTCCCCCTCGTAGGGCAGTTCTGTTCTGTGATCAGAAATGTGAAGATGGTTGTTCTTGCTGCTGTGTTCCTGGATGTTGTTAACGTTCCAAAGTCTTACTTAGGGCCTAGATTCTAGGAGATGTTGAACCTTTTTTGATGAAATTCCATCACCCAAGGAAACCCAGAAATGGAACAGCTCCTAGGTCCAATGGTAAACTGTGGTTAAGAGGAGGATGCTTCCTACTCCTTGCTACCTGGCTACAGTTTCTGTCTTGGGAGAAAGCAGAGATAAAGCAAAAAATTTGGGTTCTCCCTGGGTGTATCGGAAGCAGCTAGCCTTGGGACTGGGTGGCTGGACGAGAGGGAGCCGCCCTTTTCTGGGCTGCGCTGACTGGGCAGGAGGGATGAACTCGAAGTCGGCACTTACAACCATGATGTCTTGCTCAGGAAAGGGCTGCTGGGTGAATGAAAGGGTGGTTCTGCGGCATTTCTTCCCCCAACTTTCCCATTATCACACCATTGTCCCTCCTCCTGACCTTACACCTCCTCCCGCCTGCAAGGCTGAACTCCCAGCTCTGCTGCTTGCTTTGGGCAAACCACTCACCTCGCGGAGGCTCAGCTTCGTCTTCTGAAAGCAGGAGGAACAGCACCCTGTATGTGATGGTTGTTGTCCTCAGAATAAACGGATCTGAGTGTTCAGCCAGATGGATGGTTCAGAAGTGGCGCTGTTGTTCCATTGTGTTGCACTGTTGGTGATTCCGAAGCTGTTTTAAAAAGTAGGTTTTGTGATTTTTTTTAGATCTCACAAGGCCAACAGATCAGGAGTAGCTGCCATTGAAAAGATGCCTGGTTACCCACGGAGGCAGAGGGAGCGAGGGGAAACCATAGGCTAGAGTTTCCATTGTGGTTTCCTTGGGAAGGAGCAGGGGAGGATGGGTAAACGGGCTTGAGGCTGGCTCATTCGGATCACTCCAGGGCTGTCCCCAGTTGTCTGGTATCTGCTGGCCCTAGGACAGGTAGATGGAGGCCCCAAGTGCCAGAGCTGATAAAGGAGGTGGTGCGGTGAGGGCTCTGGATTGGTGGTTCTGCATGTGAAAGGCTTGGTTGCAGGAAGAGTCCTTTATTTCTGGTAAGCCTGGGAGCAGCAGTCTCCCCAGTCAGCAAGGCCACGGGGCGTGGAAGCATGAAATAGAAGCCAGAAAAAGCGGTTATTGCAAAAGCCTAAACAATGCTTTGGAGTGTCCAGTAAATCTGTGTTTAGTTATTAGTCTCATTTACCTGCAAATAGCCACAGATGTTAATTGAGCACCTGCTATATGCCAGGACCTGTGGGATCCAGAGAGGAGTCACAGACCCTGCCCTCTGGGAGCTGACCCTCAACAAATCTGTATTCTCATTAATTTATGGGTTCAATTCTACTCACCTTATTAGCTATACCATCATTGCTATGTTTTTTTCAACAAAGATCCATACATGAGAAGGGTGGGTTCCAGGCCTTACCAGGTGACAGAGGTCCATCATCTCTCAAATTCACTAAAATCCCATCTGTGGCTCAGCCTGCTCTGCTTTCTGTGCTGAGGCCGTGGAGCTGGGGACTCCTGAGTCTGTAGGCTTCAGGGACATTTCCTGCTCGTTCCCATACAGGTGGCACGGGTTGGGACCTCAGACTTCCTGTCTCCAAAACCAGATATGCAAATGGCCCTTCTGACTCAGTGGGTGAGAGAGTTGGAGGAGTGAGGCAGAGGGTGCTACCCATTCCTGCCCTGAGGCTGGACCGATTTCATCAGACGAAGGGGCCAGGAGAGATATTGGGACTGTGTTTCAGGAGGACCCAGGACATTCGGTAGGAGGAGAGTTGTTTGGTCTGAATTTAGGTAGAACCCTTAGCCTGCTGTTGTCTGAGTCTCTCTGCTTTGAGACAGCATTTCTTCCCATTCCCACACCGCCCACGGTGTGCAAGGGCAGGCATATTCCGACAACCCCAAGATCTATTTCTTCTTCCTGGGGACTCCCTGGCTCCTCCCTTCCTCTTCAGGGGGAATTCAGGGCCAGCTTGCCTTGACTGCCCTCCCCACCCCTCTCACCTGGCCTCCTCTCCATCCCACAGCTTCAGCTGCGTCATCACCTGCACACCACCCAGAGCCCCTTCCTCCTCCTGCTTTCCTCCTGCAGAGAATAAGCACACAAGCTCTTGATTGTCATCAAGAATTTTTATGCAGAGTAACTTGGGAAATCCATAGGGGTTGATAAAAATAACAAATATTGCAGGGAAGTCACGAAAGTACAAGATATCTCTATAAGTACTAGGAGAAATTGTTCTAGGACATAACAGAATCTAAAACGAATGAGCTTTGGCCATCCTTCCACCTTCTCCCCTCTCCCTTTCTTGGGTTTGGATGTGCAAGACTCAGACTTACCCAATCTTGCGTTAGACTATTGTCTCCTTTGTTTGGCGCCTTCACCGGGCATCTGTCTGGAAGACTCAGGTCTGCAGTCCAACCAGGCAGAGAAGGCTGGTGTTCACTGTACCCCAGCGGGTGGGTCAGGACCCTCCCACACTTGGGTCACATGAAACTGCGGGAGGTGTCTGCCCTCTGCAGTGTCCCTGCCTTACACCCTCCTCTTCCACTTACTGAGGGAAAGTAAACAGAGGTCCCCATTAAAGCCAGAAGGGGATGGCAGCTTCAAAGACAGAGGTTATTTGGGGCTGCGAGTGGTGAGTAATCAGAGTGAGGATAATGAAGCCGGCCTTCAGCCTTCGGGGTTTAAGAAGATCCTTGGATGTGATGAGCGCTGTGGTCCCTTCCAGAAATAAAACCTTATCTCCACCTGCTGTTTACCAGCTGTGGGATCCGAAGAGAACAAAAAGAAAAGGACTGTTTGTCCTTGGTAAAACTCATTAGGTGACAATGGCATCATTGCATCCTGTTTTTTGTTCATAGACCCAGTTTCTTGGGAAATAAGTATTTAAGTACCCACTGCTGTCAGACATAGTTTGTGAGTAATTTGTTAATGAGAGGAAAATAAATTCAAACAGACAATTTCCCACATGCTCTAAAATGATGATTAAGAAATTGAGAAATTGGTTTGTCAAGAAAGGGCCGAACTGAGGAAGGGGCTTGCTCACCATGATTTCTCAAGGCCTCGCAGTCCGCATGGGACAGAGGAGGCTTTGGATCTGCCTCCACGGAGCCCTAGCCCCATGCTGTCCCCCGTGGGAGTGTCGGGGAGACTGGGACCCAGAGTTCCCGAGCTGTTGACATTGGGAGAGGGCAGTGTATCTCCTGATTCATCCTCAGCTCAACTGTCTGGGGTTGCATGATTTTCAGATAAACTTTCCTTTTCTGATCTTTAATCCTTGCTCCCAAGCACCTCCCCACCCTCTGCAGACAACATTTTAACCAAAGCTCTTGAGGGCGGTACTTGTATTCATTCCCATGATCAAAAGGAACCCTTTGCAATGCTATCCTCCTGGAATAATAAAATAGTTTGAGACAATCCCATTTTGACTGTGTCCTATTAAGAAGAAATCAAAATTTAAAAAATAAGCCAATCTCGCATAATAGCAAGCCTTTGCATTGATTTTCCAGGAACGCGTCTTCGCATTTTTTCGATATGACAAATGCCTTACTCCAGAACTGTGTACCTCTGTGCCCTAGATGTGCGGTTTCCTCACCCAACCAAGCTCAGAACGTCCGGGGGTGGGGCCCAGGCCTCCAGATGGCTATGTTCCATGTGTGATTATGCTACTCCGGCAGGATGAGTGTCGGTTCAGTTCCAAGAAATTACTCCCAGGGTTTACCTGTGCAGGCACAGAGTGGCAGGCAATCCAAAGTCATGGGTGAACAAGCAAAGCCAAGGTTTTGTCTCTTTTTCAGACCAAAATTTTGCTCAAAAACATGTTTTTACAGCCAACAAAAATGTGTCAACTAGTTGCGTAAGACAAATGTAAGAGATGATCTTTGCAGCAAAAAAACAAGTGCCTTTCACTGGTCTTTGTTCTTGCAAAGATCTTACCGTGCTGTGGCGTGCTGGTTGATGGGGTGAGAGGTCAGCAAGGTACCCCCTGCCCCAGAGGACCTTTTAGAGCCCGGGGCAGATGGAGCTGGAGACACACAACCGTGACTAATGAAGTTACTGCTGGAGGTGTGTTCAAGGTCCCGACCTTCTTTTGGTGGTACTTAATCCTTGGTGTTGTATCTTCCGGCTTGTTCTAGATCTTGAACACTCAAAAAGTTTGGTTTTGCTTCTCTATAAATAAGATCTCCTTGGAGCACACCAACTTTTTTCTTTAAAACGTTGAGATTAAATGATTAAAGCTGAGGTTGAATGGCTTTGACCGAAGCCGGTGTCTCTCAGAGGTGACCGTGTGCAGCACGGTGGTACTGGAGAGACCGTGAAGCGCTGTATGGGTGTACGTTTGTTATTTTAACGGCTAGGTATTTATTTTAACGTGGAATAGGGAGATGCCGAGTTTCCACTTGTGATGAGGCAATCCCATTTCCTTCTCCAATAAATTCAAGTTTTAAAACTGTGGAGTGACAAAGAAAATAACCGCCTGGGGACACACGGCCATGTAAAACGGCCCGGGCCAGCTGTGGACGGGATGGCCAGAGGTGGGAACACCATGCGTCTGACAGCTCCCAGCCCACGGGCAGCGTGCGCGCCACGCCGAGATAAACAACATCTTCCCGGCCTGGCACTGGGGACTTGTTCTAGACGTCACTCTGCTTTTCTTCATGTTCTACTTCCTTTCTTGGAGCCACTGGCTTTGCCTTCTCCAGGCCCCTCCAGCCCCCTTCTCTTGGCTTTCTGATCTCCTGAGATGCCACCCTCATTTCTGGAGGCCACTGCACGATGGGAAAACCTCGTCCCTGGATCCTCCCGCATCTTGGGAGAGCTTTGTTTCTGTTTTGTTTCTGTGTGCCATGTTCTCCTTGACCCGGTCTCGTGTGTGACCACGTCTACAAACAGCTATGTTTAATAACTCACACATTTGTCTCATATTTTCTCTGGAACTGTTCTCACAGGAAGGAAGTCTTCTTCTTAAAGTCACAGCTTTCTGTATATAGCCGTTAATCAGATGGTAAAGCTGCAGTGGAGAGACAATGGGTTTCAGCCTGTCTGCCTCGCCAGCTGCTCTCTCCTTGGTGCGGGACCACCTCCCAACACAGTGACACACGGCCTCCACGATGCAGCATTCTGTTTGTGTCTTAGCTCTCTTAGCACCTACATCACTCACACCCGTGTAATAGTCACCTGCTCACATGCTGTCTCCCCCGCAGATGTGAGCATCTGAGGGGCAGTGGCCACATCTTAATTTCTTGTTCAACAAGTGGTGTCTGAGTGCCTGCGATGAGCCAGACACTGGGAAGTGGCAAGTGAACGAGGCTGACAGAGTCTCTCCTGCACGTGGTTTGTCACCTTTGCACTTCCTATTGTTTAACGTAAGTGTATTAGTCATCAATTGCCGTACAACAAATTACCTCAAAACTCAGCAGCTTAAACAACTAAAATTTAGTCTCACCTAGTTTCTGAGGAAGTCATGGGTGTGCAAGGAAAGCTGAGATTTTGTTTATTTTTTCCAATCAAACTCTGGCTCAGAAATATATTTATGTATAATATAGCCTGGCAGGAATCTGCGCAGCGTCACTAGGTGATTCCGGCTCAGCATCCCTCCTGACACCGCTGTCAAGATCTCAGCCAGGGTGCAGTCATCTGAGAGCTTCACTGGCTGCAGCATCTGCTTCCAGGCTCGATCCCACGGCTGCTGGCTGAGGGCCTCCACTCCTTATCATGTGGGCTCCCCATACGGTGTTCATTGACACGGCAGCCGGCTTCCCTCCAAGTAATCGTTCCAAGAAAAAGAGAGAGTGAGCAAAAAGGAAGAGGCAGTGTCTTTTGTCTAATCTCAGAAGTGACACGCCATCACTTCTGCCATAGTCCATTCGTCCCACAAACTGCTCTGGTGCAGTGCGAAAGGAGACTACACAGGGGTCAGGATCATCCGGGGCCACCCTGAAGGCTGTCTCCCATAGCAGGGTGCTCGATGGTGGGTGCTCAATAAATGCTTGTTGAAGTATTACCCAAACATTTCGCAGGTAAAAGTCTCTTCTTTTTAAAAAATATACTTTATTTTTAAATCAGTTTTAGTTCACACCAAAATTAGTGGGAAGTGCAGGAAGTCCCCATGTACTCTATGCACCCCACCCCTGCCATGCACGGCCTCCCCCACCATCGGCATCTTGAAACACAGTGGTATATTTGTTACAATTTATGAACCTACGTCAACACATCATTACCATCCAAAGTCCGAAATTTACATAAGGATTCACTCAAGGCGTTGTACGTTCTATGGGCTTGGACAAATGCATAATGACGTGTATGCATTACTGCAGTATCACACAAAATAGTTTCACTGAACAAAAAGTCCTCTGCACTCCACCTACTGATCCCTCTCCCCTCCCAACCCCTGGCGACCACTGTCTTACTATTGTCTTCATAGTTTTGCCTTTTCCTGAATGTCATAGAGTTGGACTTCAACAGTATGCAGCCTTTTCTGATTGACTGCTTTTACTTAGTCATATGCATGTAAGGTTCCTCCATCTTTTTTTCATGGCTAGATAGCTCATTTATTTTTTAAAGAAACAAGTAAGTGACCATGCTTATGCCCTGGCATTACTGATTGTGTCCTTCTGGAGTGTTTTCAGTCTTCCACTCATTTTAAATAATTTGAATGGTTTACCCGGCTAACCTGCTGCTGCCATGTTACATGAAAAAGTCAATAAATGTGTTTTGAACAGACCAAATAACTTGTCTGTCCCCTAAATGTCTTCTTCCCTTGATGGTCCAGTTCTCTACCATCCTGCCAGCACCATTCATGTTCTGCTTGTCTGACAGTTTGTGGGAAATCTCTATTCGAAACCCTTGTTATGTTCTATTTAAAATAGACTGTGTTGCATGTGCAAAGTAATCGAGTCTTGTTAAAATAACTAAGCTCTCTCAGAGAAAGGTCTACATTCTGTGTGTTAGCTGATGAAGGGACCTCGCACCAGAGGGTTGTTTCTACCAGATTGAAGCCTCAGGTGGAGGGGAAGGGAGGCACTGCTTTTTGGTGGGAAAAAAACAGAGCTACATCATTGCACTTGCCTCTTACAGCGAGCTAGCAACACACATGCAAAGGATGAAGGCAAGACTCAAGTTAGCAGTACTGTTGGCTGTGTGATTTTCCTCTTCCTGGTCTGCCAAGATTGAAAGTCAGTATAGACTTTATTTTTTATCCTCTGCTGATGACATGCTTATTAATTTTAGAGATAGAGGAAGGAAGAGAGAGAGGGGGGAGAGAAACCTTGATGTGAGAGAGAAACATTGATCAGTTATCTCTTGGAGGTGCCCTGACCAGGACCTAACACACAAACTAGGCATGTGTCCTGACTGGGAAACGAACCCACACTCTTTCAGTTTATGAGATGTCACTTCAACTGACTGAGCCACACCGGCCAAGCTGAAAGTCAGTACAGACTTTAAATAAAAGTTGGTGTTCTAATGAGCAGAACTAAAGAAAAAAATAGCCCTTACTTTTGCGACTGATTGGTTTAGGAAAATGTTTTCATTCCTAGAGGAATGAAGAGTGACTTACTTTTTTGTTTTCCTCCACAAGCGAAAAAATTCCAAGCTCCATGACAATTAGCACTAATCTGGCACTTTATAAATTGTGATGTAGTCACCATTTATAGGCTGTGAATGCATATTGTTTGCACTTAATCCTTAACTGTATTAACATTGAGCTTACTAAATGGTGCCTTAAATTCAGGCAAATTATGTGCCTTGTGCCTCAATAAAAATGTTGCATACAAAGAAAAAAATCTACTTTTTTTCTTGAGAGAGAGAAAAGGATTTCTTGTAATGAACCCATAAGACAAGATTGAAACAGTAAAAGAATATAGTTTAACTTGATTAAACCTCCAAAGGAAGCAGGAAGAGGGTCAAGGAAAGCCCGTGAGTGGAGAAGCCCAGGGCTGGCTGGGATAAATCTCCGGGTAAGAGCACTTTGGCATGGGTGTCTCCCGACCCATCCCAGCAGCCGGTCTGCCATCATTCCCATCTTCATCCAGAGAGGAAGCTGGGCTCAGAGCAGGGGCATCGGAGTGATCACTGAGACCTTGACCGTGAGAACTCCCATTTGTACCATACGCAGCGCTATGCCCACCACTCTGACTCTCAAAGGAAACAGACTTTAACGCTTCGCAACCAGATAGCCAGTGACTCTCACAAGAATAAAAAAAGATGAGATGATACAAGAAGCCTGCATATTTAGGAGCAAAACAGTTTATAGATCCTAGTGTGTCACAAAGGATGAAAAGTTCTGGCAAAGGAGATTTAGGGGGAGTTAGAAAGATGCACTTTGGGCGAGGCTTAGTGGAAAATCAGGTTAATGCTTCAATATCGCTAATATTGAAGGGCTGACGATAATGTGTCTTCTTGACAACTTGCTCCAAATTGTGCCTGATGTTTTTTGAAACTATTATGTGATAGCTTTCTACTCAGCGACTTTAACAGCAGTATTTTAAATACGACAAGGTAAATGAGTGAGAAAATCTCCCTTACCTGACAGTACCTCTGGGGGGCTGGGGCCCCAACCTCATCACCCCACTTCCCTCACGGTCCCCAAACCTCCTGCAGGCCGCAGAGGAGCTGGTAAGACCTGAGGGGTGACAAGCAACCCCCCAGGTAGCGCCCTTGCAAACCCAGAGTTACCAAGGAATTATAAACACCATACCATCTTTAAAAACCATTTTGGAACATCAGTTATTTCAGCCTCTTGATGTCAGCCTTTCTCTGCCCACACACCGTCCTCTGGGTGCAACGCACTCCAGGTGCGGACTGTGAGAACTGGCACACCAGGGGTGTCGTGTTTTGAAAAATGCCCTCCAGTGCTTCTTACTTGCCGAGCTGGGGATCGGGGTAGGTGAGCATGCCTTCCTTTCCGCTGTCATGTGACGTCGCAGGCGAAGGTCAGTGAGCTTCCAGCCTCGGCATGGCTGCAGAGAAGGGTGACTCAAAGGAGGAGTCCATCCGAAAGGTGCCCAGCAGCCAGAGCACCCGGGGCCCACCCACAGTCTACCGCCGCATCTGACACCTGTGTTGAACGGGTTGGACTGAACTATTCATTAGGTGCAGCAGAGTACTGCTATTTGCTGTTCTGTCTGGGCCAGAAGCTGGTGAGGCTGGGGTAGCTTCTCAGAAGGAAGTTACTACGTTTTCCCGTAACTCTAAACCCCAGGGTGCGGCCAGTGGTCAGACCCAGCACACAAACGTGCTTGGCTCATACTCCTTAGTGGCTTTTGTTTTTGTCTTGTTTGTTATTGTTTTAAATTAGTTGTTAACACTTGAAAACAGGGAGGTTTCTCAAAATCCCTTCTGGCTTGTCTTAAAAACTTTGGATCTGGCAACACCTGGCCTTCATCTCCATACCGCCACCTCTTCCAGGCAGGGCGTGAGCTGTTGGGGTCCCGGGCCCACCCGGCCCGCTTGGCTCGTTTCCATCCCTTCCCGGGGTTTGCAGACCCTGCCTTCAATTCCCTCCGTGTGCTCCAGGTCACGTGGGACAAGGATGTTTTTATAAAGAACACATATCCCAGGCTATTTGTGCTTTCTCCACTGCTTGGACTAACTCCAGGAGGCGGGTTCCTGTGGGCACGTGAGCAGGAAACATGCCCGGAGGGCTTGTTCCAGAGCACGAAAGGTGGCCACATGATTTCACTTACGTGTGGAGTCTAGAGAACAAAATAAGGGGACAAACCAGATTGAAACGGACTGGAAGATCCAGAGAGCAGACTGATGGGTGCCCGAGAGGGCTTGAGGGGCTGGGTGAAAAAGGTGAAGGGATTAGGAAGTACACATTAGCAGTTACAAAACAGTCTTGGGGATGTAAAGTACAGCATCGGGAATGCAGTCCATGACATTGTAATGCCTGTGGAGGGTGCCAACAGGTATGAGAAACAGCAGGCAGAACACCCTGTGAAGTGTGAGATTGTCTGACCACTTTGCTGCATACCCAAAACTACTACACACTAATAGTGGATGTCAACTGTAATAAAAAATAATTTAGACATCTTTTGAAAGACTGCAGAGGATGGGGGGAGAGGTAGAAGCTGCAGAGCTCCGCATCGTCACAGCTGCATCACAGATGTGTGAGCGGCTCGCTCCGTGTGCACATCTGTGAGCATTGGGGAGACATGGGACCGAAGGCGGGAAAAGCCTGTGGTTTTCAAGTGTCTTTTCCTTTCCCTCCTCTCCTTACCCGTATCGCCTAGATCCGTGCCAGAGACGCCGGGCAGGCGGCTGCTGCACCCAGCTGGGCTCCCTGTCGGCCCTGAAGCATGCTGTCCTCGGGCTCTACCTGCTGGTCTTCCTGCTTCTCGTGGGCATGTTCATCTTAGCAGGTAAGACTGCCCTTTTCTGCCCTGGCCTTTAAGAATGTGAAAGGAGCCATGGAGGTCATAAGGAACTGCCAGAGAGGAACTGGAGAGCTGAGGCCTCCACCCTGTTCCCACAGCTGCGAGCCTCAACAATGCCCATCTCGCCATGGAAATGTGAAGGAGAAAGTTTTCCCACCAGGCACCACTGTTAGCAGAAGTGCCTGTTTCATTTGCGATGAGTCATTGGCAGGGGCTGTGGGAGCTTGGGACATCTCTGAGTCCAGGAACAGGGACCTGGTCCCTCCCAGTGGCTTCTGACCTTTCCCAAGTCGTTGTGTGGCACTGTGCATTGTACTGGGTCTCCCTGGAGCTCTGAACTGTGGTTTGTGCAGAGCACGCTGGGCCCCTCATCCTGGGCTGTGATGGAAATAGTCATGAGAGACTTTGCTGCTGAGCTCAATCAGGGTCATGGTCAGCCTGCTGTCCTTTTGCTGTTACTAGGGTGGGATGGGTTTGCCCCAATTCATTTGGACTCTTCTCCCTAGTTTCTGTCTGCAGGACAGGCTGGCGGTGATGGGCTGGAGTCTGGAACACTTACTGTAGGCAGGAAGGAGAAGAGCAGGGATGAGGTAAGGGATCAGAGGGAGGGCTCTGTGCTCTGAGCAGCCCAGTTCATCGCCCATGGGTCATCCCACTGTGACGGAGATAGTGAAGGTATAGAGGCTGTGGTGGTCCCTCCTGACTCCCACCAAACGGGAGAGATGCTCAGTGCCCACCTTTCTCCATGGAGGGATGTATGTGAGGCTTGCCAAAGTAAGTCAACAGATCAGTTTATTCCAACCTCACTTGTCTTACATGAGTGCCTACTTTGTGCCAAGTTCCCGCTAAGATTGAAGGCACAGCTGAAATAGGAGCCAGGGGCTTCCTGAAAGGAACTCCCAGTCTAAGGGATGAGGCAGGGACATGCAGATGGAGCCCTGCAATGGGGGCTGTGGTGGGGACTGTGGTGCTAACACAGAGGATGCATACACAGTGCAAGTGTGGGTGTGGTGGGTGGGGTGGGTCAGAGCAAAGCCACGGGCCAGGCAGGCCGAGCTGACTGGGAGTGCTGAGGGCAGGGTCCTGGGTTAACTCTAGGGAAGCAATCTGGAGGTTAAGCCCTTGCAGATGACCCTTCGCTAGAAGTTCTGAGGCAGATGCTTAGGACCTCCCTGGTCTGGCCTCACTTTCTGGGAAGTGAAAACAGTCACCTGGGCCTGGCGACAGGATGTTCAACGCTGCCTTCACTCTCGGGTTTCCGTACTCAGGGAAAAGGGCATCCTCAGGGTGGCGTCTGTCCCACCGACCATAGACCTGAAGGGCAGCCAACAGCAACAAGGAGGGAAACTCATGATTCATCTCAGGAACGATGTCCAGCTGGAGGATGATTTGAACATGTTCTTGGGCTGTTCAGGGAGAGATTGGGATCTGGGTTTTGTGGGCTTAGCAGCCACAACCATAACAAATTTCCAGAATTTTTGGAAAGTGTTTCAGCCCAGCAGGAAAGCAGGGCTATGGTATTACAACTTCCCTGCTAAATGGGAACTTTTAGGTGGCAGAGGAAGGTCCAGAGCAGAGTCAGGCTGTGGCAGGGGGGACCCAGGGGCAGGTCTCCGGAGGCCCAGAGGGCCTGGAAGGGTGTCCTCTCTTGGGAAGGGAAGGGGATGCAGGGGATGAAGCTTGTCTCCCTAGAACTGCCATGCTGGAAAGAGAGGATATACTCTATATGGCCTCAGAGGGTAGAGATATACAAATGGGGGGATTTCGTCAAGAGACAGATTTCCATTCAGAGGAGAGGAGAGCCCTAACAAGTAGAGCTGCCCAGAACGGTGAGGGAGGGCCTTTCTCTCGGCTTGGGGTCTGGGTGGAATGTACGACAACATCCAGAGAGTTTCAGAAAGGAAGATGAGACACAGTTTCTCAATCTAATGAAAACGTTACCACACTTCCTTGGTTGTCCCATGTGGAAACAGGGGGGGAATTGTGATCATTACCTCCTTTGAACCTGAAGTCCCTGGGTACCAGATGGCCTGCATGAAATACAAATTTCGGCTGGATTGGAACAGATCTGATGAAATGAAGCATCATCCTTTTACCTCTCAGTTCATTGGCGTGGCCACTGTCGCTGCCCCAGGTTCTCGTCTGAGAAATCAGGTTGGCCTCTGGGAAAGATGTGGTGAGGGGTCATCAGTGAACGATACAGTCACCAGCTGTCTCTCCCCTAAGGAGGGGCCTTAGGCATTCATTCAGCGGACAAGCCTGGGCGTTTTGAAGGAGGCCCTGCCTAGCCTTAGGCAACAAGGAAGTCTTCTCAGATTACCCCGACTGAACACCTCCAGCGAGGCTTCCTTTCAGAAGATACCAAGAGGATGGGGAGACCCGTGGTTCAGAGTAAGCCAGAGCTTGCCAGGGCCTCTGTTAGCTGTCCTGCTGTGGCCATTTCCCTATCTTGGGCAGGACGTGCTCTCCAGTGCTCTGCTGAGGTCACCTTGCACAGGACGTGCTACGGGCTGCACTGCATCTGCCCCCCAAATTTACATATTGAAGCCCTAACCTTCAGGGTGTTGGCATTTGGAGGGGGGCCTTTGGGAGATAATTAGGTCACAAAGGTGGGGCCCTGATGATGGGACTAGTGCCCTTCTGAGAAGAGATGAGAGACAGATCACGTGAGGAGACAGGGAGAAGGGGCCATCTGCAAGCCGGGAGGGGCGCCCTCACCAATAATCGGATCTCCCCGCACCTTGATCTTTGACTTGCCAGCCTCCACTGTGACAAAAATGTCATTTGGTTAACCTACCTCATCTGTGGTACCCTAGCTAAGACAGGAGTTCTGTCTGAACCACTCTTAGACTTCCAAACCTGCTCGTCAATAAAAAGGTCATACATCTTACAGCTGGGTGACGAAATTATCCCCCACAACCCAGCGGCATGTCTGCAAACCTTTTTGGTGACACGTGGTTGGCATACAAATGCTTGCACTTACTGTTTTTCAATATCACGAAATAATAATCTAATTATACAAAGTCTTACTCTAGAAAACCTCACATGGAACTTCTCTCAGTTCACCTTTCTATCTAAACGTCATTCCAGATTCATTTTTGAATGGTACGGAAGTCCTAACTTCATGAACAAGAGAACTGAGATTGAATGACCGTGTGGTCAGGAAGTCCTCAGTCCAGCACTGTAGCCAAGATGTTCCCTGCTGGACTTCAAGGGTTAGAGGAGGTTCTGTCTTATCCATGCCTATTTTGGACGTCACTGTGGTGATCAGAAATCACCTCTTCCTCCCCTGTCTTGTCATCAAGGAACTTGAACTCCCAGGGTGAAAATGAAACAGCAGAAAGGGGAGGTGTGAACATCTGGGGGCCTACCCAGTGGGAAGCTGGAGCAGCGCAGCAACCTGGGCCACAGAACAGGACCGGGGAGGGCTCCCGGTGAGGTGTCATTCCGTCACACGGGCTGACTAGGAGGGCCTGGGGAGGAGTTATTTTCTGTCTTAGAAGGAGCTTTGCTGTCCTTGAGGAATTAGTTTCCACCTTCAGGAGACTGAATCTGAGAGTAATTAAAATTTCTTTCAAGGAGGTAATTAATGCACTTTGGGAGTTAGTTTTCATCCCACTGTAAGATGTGTGAATTTGAAGGTAATTAAAATGCAAACCTGGGGACAGAGGTGTGGTCCACCCACAGCAACTTAGAGACTTTGTGGGAGCAGCTTCCTGTTGGCCTGGCTCCTCCCTCCTTTTTGATGTTCCCACCTGTTTTCCCTGTATCTCGTTCTCCTCCACTGTTACCTTGGTGTAGTGTAGGTGTCTGTATAAACTGCCTTAATCCTTTCTGGAACAAGAAAGGCTGTTATGCATAGTTTTGCCTTTGAACAAATCCTGCCTCCTCTATTTAATTCTGCAAGTGCATGATTTCTCACATACATGAACGGCTAAGTGAACGAAAGAGACAAGGAACCTTGGGAGGGATCTTAGCTGTGGGAAAAAGATGATTATTTCAGTCTTAGCCAGGTATCTAAATACAGGGAAATACAGAATCACTGCTGAAGGGCATGTGCCAGTAGAAGTAGGTGTGTAATTAATTATGTCCACGCACACGTCACCGTGTACACTGTGTTGGCATCCGAGCATTTATGGACACTGTCAACACAGGCAGGATCGTGCATTACGGTACGTTTCTGCTTAACACCGTGGACTTTCGGATCGCCTGGCTGGGTTCAAGTTCCTACCATGACCCCTCCGTTCCCAGCTGTGTGATGTTGGCCAAATGACTTGACCTTTCTGGATCTGAGTTTTCTCATCTGAAACTGTGAGGAATAAGTATGTCTGCCTCACTGGGTTGTTTTCATAGTAAGCATGATAAAAATAGTAGCTGTTATTGTTGCCGTCATTATAGTATTAGTTCTACCACTACCATTAGTATTATTGCTTGTTTTCTCTTGGCTTTCTTTGTAGTCAATTAAGCTGGATGATGATGATGTGAACTGAGAGTTAGAAAAACTTGGGTTTGGTCCCAGCCCATCCATTAACGCTCTGTAATCTCACGGAAAATCTCTTCGCTTTCTGAGCCTTAGTACACTCACTTTGTAAAATGAACAGGTTGGACTGGATTCATCTTTCTCAAACTCTTTGGTCATGACCTACAGTAAGAAATATATTTTAGACCTGGCTGGTGTGGCTCAGTTGTTTGGACATTGTTCTGTAAGCAAAAGGTCACAGGTTCGATTCCAGTCAGGGCACATGCCTGGGTTGCAGGTTCGGTCTCTAGTTGGGGTGCATAGGAGAGGCAACCAATTGATATTTCTCTCTCATGTTGATGTTTCTGTCCCTCTCTTTTTCCTCCCTTTCCCTCTCTCTAAAAATAAATAAACAAAATCTTTTTTTTTAAAAAGAAATATACTTTACATCACAATCAGTTCACACATGTTCACATATATACACAATAGTCTTTTTTAAAAGATTTTATTTATTTATTTTTTAGAGAGGGAAGGGAGGGAGAAAGAGAGAGAGAGAGAAACATCAATGTGCGGTTGCTGGGGGCCGTGGCCTGCAACCCAGGCATGTGCCCTGACTGGGAATCAAACCTGTGATGCTTTTGGTTCGAAGCCCACGCTCAATCCACTGAGCTACACCAGCCAGGTACACAATAGTTTTAAATGTGTGATGCATGCTAATGACTTTCTATTCTATTCTATTTTTTAAAAAAATGGTCACAACTCATACATTTATTTCATGATTCATGAAAGGGGAGCCATACAAGCCATAGTCTAAAAAACAATGGGCTAAAGGATAGTTCTATTATTCTATGTGTCCTTAAATTCTGAGAGAATAACTATATTATCTTTAGGATATGGGTTTTAAGGGTAAACTTCTGGATTCAGATCTGGGCAGAACCACTGAATGGTTCTATAATCATGGGGCAAATTATTTAACTTCTCAAATTATTGTTTCCTCATCTATCAAATGGAATTATAATGGCACCTACCCCATTGGGTTGTTGTGAGGACTAAATTAACTGATACACGAAAACTCTTAGTACTTGGCACATAAAAATAATCAATATTGGATGCTGTCATCATCATCATCATTATTGGAATAATCAGGGATTATTGAGGGATTTTGCTCTCAATAGCAAAAAGTTAGAAACCTATTCAGTCAGCCTCAGCACCTGGTGGTTTTGCGTGTGAACGAGGGCTCTGGGCGTGCTTAGCTCTGTGTGATGGGAGGATGTGGTCCTGTAGCCTACACGTTTCTCATGAACACAGGGGCAGCCTGGGTGGAGACCCTGTCTGAGGGACCTTGGGCTTGCTGTGACAGTGCAGGGCCCAGTATGTCAAAAACAGGATGGCGTTTTCAGCACTGTGGCTCCTCGGTGTGGAGAGTGAGTGAGCAAGCCAGCTCCGGGAGCCGGTGCCGCACCTGACACCCGGGAGCACGGCCCTCACTCCCACTGTCCCAGACAGATGAGGCATTGTGTGCTTCTATTGAAAAGAACAGCTGCAAATGACAGAGACTTTTGCCTGGTCTTCCTTGACTGTCTCAGACACTTGGTTTCTAGTTCCTCTTGCAGGAACATAATAAAGCATCCTCCTCATCCTTATTTTCTTCAATGAAGTGAAAACACCAGTAGCTACTTCAACAGTAGCTCATCCAGCCTGGTCTGGAGACCTCTGTGTGTGTACAACCCTGTCTGCACAGTTGCTTCATGATGTTGAAATCATCAATGTATGTGCTTACTCCTCTTCTGGTCCAAAAGGAAGCTCTTTCATGATAAGATGCCATGTCTTGTTCACCTGTGGGCTCCCAATGCCTAGCCAATGCCCTGCACATAGTAGGTGCTTAGCTAATGGCCTGCCAAAACTGAACACCTCAACATAATGGCTGCCCCTGCCACCATCCTCACCCGACAAGCTCCAGGCTTGTGCAGAAGGTGGAATGAGAGACCGTAGAGCTGGTGGGGTCTGGCCCGGGTGGGGTGTGCTGGCCTCCGGCCCACTCTGATCTCGGCACCCCTGTGTGCTGATGTCGCCTGACTCTGCACGAGCCTTTCTCGAGCCAGCTCAGGGCCGTGCATGAGACCACTTCTAGCAGATGGCACGCTGTGTGGCCACCTACTAACCATGTCCATCCTCCACCCGCCTGCACACCAGATCTCCTTTAAAGGAAATGCCACTCAGTGAGCGCCCCTCCCTCCCGTATCAGTGTAACTGGCTTTTGCTAGTGGTGTTGTTGCTTTAGCTTCAATGTGGATCGTGCTAGCAATCTCAGTTTCCTGTCATCACTCTGGTTGCTGCCAAGACCTGCAGCCTGTGCGACCAGTTTGAGTCTGGATTCGGACACCTGTCATTTAGCTTCTCCTTCCAGCCTGTGTGGACAGGTCTAAACACGTCCAGACAGTCTCCCAACCCAGTCCCCATTCTGCAGCCTGCAGACTTGCGTGCGCTTCCCAGGAGCACACGACCAAAGGCATGTCAGCCCAGGCACATGTTTTACTGTCGTGAGGTGTCATGGGGTCACCTCACAGACCCTCCACCCACACGCTTCCTTAAACCTTGACCTCACTCACCTGAGAAACTGCCTTCCTCCCATCTTGAGCTTTCCTCCCATCTTGGCTGGGTGGACCTTTCTGAACTCTCAGAGCTTCCCCAGCAGAAGGCAACCCATTCTCACCTTAGCTCCAGGGGAGTGGGAGGAAAAAGGAAGAGAGTTTTGACACCTTGAGTTCTCCATGAAAGATTCCACTGCCCTGTGTCTCTGACTGGGATGGATGCTTCCAACCATGCCCAGGTAAGAAAAATGGGCATGAGGGGAAGCTCACCTGCAAACTTGACAATAAGCTCTCTGAGTCTCCAGTCAAATAGTTACAATAATTAGATAGGACAGGGCAGAGGCCCAACCTCAGCTACCACCTGCTGGAATCCTTCCTGTAGACAAAGGGTCAAATCTGGCCACTGCCTGTTTTTGTCAATAAAGCTTTATTGGCACACAGCCATGCTCATTCATTTATGTGTTGTCTGTGGCTGCTTTTGTGCTACAGTGGCAGAGTTGAGTAGTTACAACAGAGACCGTATGATCTACAGAGCTGAAAATAGTTATTCCCTGGCCCTTCACAGCAAATGTTTGCCAACCCCCTCCCCTCCACTAGGCTTATGTTGACCATTAATTAGCCCTTTATCTTTTACCTCTGGCTCGAGATTCAGAGTTCTCAAAGAATTTTCACATACATTACATCATCGAATTCTCCCAGCAACCGAAGGAATCCAGGAAAGAGTTCCCACATGAGGGTGAGGAAACAGGCTCGGTGGGGCTGCCGGTTTGGGTCCTGCAGCCGGGGCTTCCCTTAGCCCAGGCTCCCATTGGAAGCAGCATCTAGGGGCGAAATGAATGGGCACCGTCAGACTGCCAGGGTCCGACCCTTGGCTTTGCCACTGATTGCATGACCTTGGGTGAGTCATTCAGGCTACATGAGCCTTAGTGGAAACACTCCCCCTTGAAGCACTGCAGTGAGGATTAAGTTCATTCATCCACTGCCGACAGCATCCCTGGCACTCGGTTGAGGACCACCGTTGTTGTTGGGTGGCTGTCACTGAGCATGACCTCCACCAGCCACACCACAAGCCAGCCCTCATCTAACCATGCTACCCGGGAAGCAAGAGGGACTTGTCAGCTGCCTCAGTTTCCACCCCAGGAGCCAGGATGGGAGGGAACTTTGGGGGCCCTGGGAACACAGCAGCCAGATCTTGCTAAGAAAAGGGCTTTCTTATTTAAGCCAAACACACACACACAAGATGGGAGTGGGCTAAAATTAGTCTCTTTCTCCTTCTGTAGCTTGTATTTCCCTCTTCGTGGCTCAGCCCTTGTACCTTCCAAACCTACCTTTCCTTCTGCATTCCAGTTCTACCTTCTGCTGCGTGGGCAAAGTTATCAAGTACATTTTGTCACTAACGGGTGGTTTCAAGTTTGGACTGGGGTTGCAGCTGAGCTACTGATAAGCTCTTGTCCTCTGCCCTTTGAGATAAGAGAAGTTATACACTCTTGGAATTTCTGCGACCCTCCCACAGGCATTGTGCTTGGACTGCCCCCAACCGGGGCCTGACACAGCGAGACAGGAGGAGGGACGAGGAGAGGCCCCTGCCATGAGGACTGCCCCAACTAGAGAGCAGATATGCAGAAAGTAAGCCATCAGACACAGTGCAGAGGAAAGAATAGACATTTGGGGACCAGGCAAACCTGAGTTCAAATGTCAGCTTGTTCATTTACAAGTTGAGATCTGGGGAAATTATTTAAGCCTCATTTTTTAAAAAAACAACATTAAAATGGGGATCATAATGGTCACTTCTTGGTATTGTAACAGTTCAGTGAGATGGCAGATAGAGTGCCTTGCACGATGCCTGTCTCATACCAGGGGCTCAACAAATGTGTCTCTGTAAATCTCAAAGTGGAGGTACTAGAGTGTTCTGAGGCGTTCTGATGTACCGTGATTCAGGGGAGCAATGGCTGGGTCTTCTTTGCTGCCTAACCCCATCCCGCTTCACCTCTAAATCTATGAGTAACTAGGTCTTTTTCTCTTCTTTAATTGAACTCTGTTCCTGGTGACCTTCATCAAATTCCATCATTTCACCTCGGACTTTTACCCTGAATTCCAGGCCAACGTGTTCAACTACCAATAGAACTCTTGATTTCCCCTCCCCCATTTTCCTCCATCTCTGTAAATGACACCACAGTCCACTCGGTTGTATTAACCAAGGACCAAGGAACCCTCCTAACTTTGTCTCACCTGCCGCCCATGTTCGCTTTGGCAGCAAGCCCTAACGGGCTCCACCGTCTGTTGCCTGGGCCCCTCCAGTTGCCTCCCCCATGTAGGGGTGGCCACAGTGAGCCAGTAAAAATACAGGCCACCCTGGTCAAGTTGAATTTCAGATAAATGGTGAATAATCTTCTAGTGGAAGCATGCCTGCCGTATGTGGTGCGAGGGCCCAGGAGGAACCCAAGGCTGAGAGCTGCTCACGTGACCAGCCAGTCTCTGGGGCGGGGGCAGGGGGTGCCAGTGATGGTGGGCAGTTCCACTGCTGTGGCCTCCAGGCATATGGTCTTGTTAGGATAATGTCCCCGTGCCTTCCATCTCTGAGAAGTCCCTCAGAGACAGAAAACCCAAGTCTTATTGGCCCCAGCTGCCCTTCCAGCTGGCAGCCCAGTGTGGCCTGATGGCCGGCAGGCATCCCCTAGGCTCCTGCACTCTCTGAGCTCCTTCGAGAGAGCCCCACGTTTCCTGGGTCCCCTATGGAGCAATCCAAGGGAGGCGGGAATTGGGACACGGACCAGGCGTGAGCACTTCCTGTATTCCTGTCTCACCCTGCTGGTGCGGTTCCCAATCCATAGCCTCCCATCCGCAGGAAATCCCAGAAGAGATGTGGGGCCAGGTGTTGTTCCAGCTCAGGGGACATGAGCAGCCTCTCCCAAAGGTCCCGCACCAGGCTTCTCTCTGAGGAGAGCATCGGTGTGAGCTCAGCTGTCAGCTGGTTGGGGCCGGTGGGGCTACCTGGAGCCAGCATGCCCCCACCCCATGTTGCAGAGATTCTATCCATATGAGCCAGCTTTGGAGCCCCTCCCCGACTTAGCACCTGCAGGGACATGGGCGGGTGTCCCAAAGTGGCCTGTTGGGGGCGATGGTGCCAGTTCCCAGGGTGGGAAACGGGGGAACCACAGAGTCCTGGCCGTGCTGACTCACTGAGGGAGGGTTTCGTTCTGCAAAGCGCTTTGTTTCTTCTTCTTGCTGTTGTTAACGACAGTGGGATCCGGCCAGTTGTCCTCAGTGAAGCATGTTATCTGCCAGAGTTTTGGAAAAACTGCATCTTTCCGGGAGGAGTCAGGGAAAGGAGTCTCCTGCCCATTAACCCTGGTCCCCTGACCATTAGCTGTGGCCACTGAGCAGGAATAAACAAGCAGATTGCCTTGAGGAAGTCCATGGCCTTTCGGTGTCTATAAAAGTCCTTTATACCCTTGAGCTCAAAAATCCTACTCCACTGGCCTCAAGGGAATGATTACAAAGGAGGAAGGCAGCCTGTGTACAGAACTCTTAACATTTTTCACAGTCACGCAAAGCTGGAAAGCCCATAAATGTCTAACCTTAGGGGGTCATTTAGCTAAATCACGGTCAATCAACACCTAGGAATATTACACAGCCTTTCTGAAGGACACGGGGAAATGTGTATGGAGCTGTGACGAGGGCTGCCCGGCTGTGTGTAGGCACTCTGAGAGCAGTCATGCATGCGGATGCAGGCAGACCCACGGGGGAAGGGTGGGAGGGGCCTTGGAGAAAGGAAAACAACTGTGGTCAGTTTTCCCAGTGGTTGGTGTTTTAATAAATCTGCCCTTTTAAAAAGCCATGGGCACCCTTGGGTAATGCTGAGAACACCCCACAAGGTATGACTGCCCTAGTGCCACCAACACGCTCTCAGGTGAGGTCCCCCTCACTCCCTCCCCGGACGTGTGTGTGCGCGCTGCCCCCACCTGGTTCCGGATGCTGCCAGCAGAGGCTCCCTGGAGCCTGAGCCTAGAGAACATTCTTGCGGTAGGCAGGAGAAGCTGGGCAAGAGCCCCAAGGGCACCCAGCAAGGGAGAGGCAGATGACAAAATCAGAGGCGGGAAGGGTTAGTCCTGACCTCACCTGTTGTCAATAAAACTGAGGCCCAGGATGGGGACGTGCCCTGCTCAGGGTTTCCCACGCTTCTCTGGCCTAACGGGAACTTGTATTCAAGGCTCCAGGTGCCCCCAAAGCCCTGATGCCCCAGGAAGGCCTGTCTTCCTGTGCACCCTCCCCAGGGAACCCAGATGTCACTCAAGCTCAGGCACATGCTTGCTGGTGCCTGCCTTGGTTCTTGAAGTTCACTGCTTTGCTGATTTTTTAAAAAAATAACATCTACCTTCTTTGGGAAGAAAGTCATTATTTAGGAGTTAAAAGAGTAAGTTGAATGTTCCAAGTTTGCCTTTAAACTGTTTTCCTTTTAGCTGTCTCCCCCCAGCTTTACTGAGGTACAATTGACAAGTAAAAATTGTGCATATTTTTGGTGTACCATATGATGTTTTGATATATATCTAGAGTGTGAAATGGTCACCACAATCGAGGTAATTAATGTAACTGGGACATTGCAGGTCACCATTTGTGTGCGCACACGTATGTGGTGAGAGTGTGTCAGGTCTACTCTCTCCACGGACTTGAAGCACAGAACGCAGCACAGCCGTGCGCCACTCTCCGACAGGGATGCGTTCCGAGAAATGCGTCGTTCGGCAATTTCACTGTGCGAACGTCATAGAGCACATGGACACAGACCCGGGTGGGGCAGCTCCCCGCATGCCTAGGTTAGACGCGATAGCCTGTACGCAGAAAGAGAACACTAAAATAATGACGACGGTATAGTCTAGTAATTACATAAAGTAGTGATGATGTTCCATAAGGTGGTCCTTTATTACCATTATCAAGTTTATGTGCTGTACATAATGACACGTGCTATACTTTTGTTTTGAAATTTTTCCAGTTATTTCATTTTTTCAATGACACTTGACATTCAATATTATTTTATATCAGTTTCAGGTGCACAGCAGAGTGGCTAGACATTTCTATAATTTGAGAAGTGACCCCTGATGAGTGTAGCATGGCGCCCCGCTGGCACCACACATAGGTACTATGCTTTGACACGACTGGCAGTGCAGCGGGTTTCTTTGCACCAGCATCACCACAAACACACGAGGAATGTGTTACACTGGGACAGTGTGATGTCACTAGGCCATGGAAATTTTACAGCTCCCTTGTCATCTTCCGGGACCACCATCGCATAGGTGGTCTGCTGTGGACGGTATTGTTAACGACTGTCACCAGGCTGGAAATCTCCAGAACTTCATCTTGGATGACTGCAACTTTGTACCCTTGACCAGCATCTCCCCACTTCTCCCTCCCTGTTGCCCCTGGAAACTATCCTTCTACTTTCTGATTTTATGAGTTTGGCCTTTTAGAGCCCACACATACGTGAGCTTGTACAGGATCTGTCTTTCTGTGTCCGGCTTATTGCACTGACCTAATGTCCTCAAGGTCCATCATGTTGTCACAAATGGCCCACCCTAATCCAGCGTGAACCTAATTTAATTCGATTACATCTGCAAAGACCCTCTCTCTGAACAGGCCCGCATTCACCAGTTCTCCGTAGACATGAATTCAGCGGGGAACACCATGCCCTCTGGTATGCCCAGGCATGAAAGTTCACTTGAAGTCCTCCCTGGGCAAAGCGTGAAAGAAAGGAAGCATTGTGGGCCTCGTCTTCTGCTACATCTTAGGAAAGCTCCCTGTTTTGCGGGTTTCTTTTTTTCAAGATAGGCTTAGTCAGGTGCTGCCTCAGGAGGAAAGAGGAGTGGCTCAGGTAAACAAAATGTGTTGCTCCCACAGATCCCAGAGACAGGAGGATGGCACGCCACGCAGGCGAAGCACCGAGAGGCAGCAGGCCCGGGATGAGGCAAGGGCCTAGGCCACGCCCCTTAATGGGATTTCTACAGGACAGTGCAGAGCAAGCAGTTCAGGACTGGCTAGTCTGAGGAATTTCAGTGGGCTTTGGGCTGCTGGGGTGGTCTCTGGTACCTGGCCCAGGGGTGGTCAGGACAGAGAAAACTTGCCTGCTGGGTGCACAGGCCAGACGGATAGAGAAGGTGCAGCTCTGCGTTGGCTGGTTTGCATCTTTGAAGGTAAACTGGGGCTCTCTGCTCTCTCTAAGCATCCCAGGGAGGGACAGCTTCTCCCAGCCAGGAAGATCTGTTTAAGTTGTCGAGGCATCATAACATACAGAACATTTGTAATAAGAGTAATAGACCACCACCACCACCCTACCCCCATGGAAAGAGGGAGGGTCTGGTGTCCTTTGCTCCCAGGTCCTGCACCAAAGTACAGCCCTCTGGCCGCCCGGCAAGACTCGCTCATGTTCTAGACTGGCCTCTCTCCTGCCTTTCCCTGTGGCCGCGTGCAAGTCAGCACCTGCACCAGAGAGGAAGGGCTGCCGCACTGGCGGTCCGGCCTTTGGCTCAATGTCCCAGCACTGTCGCTGGCTGTGTAAGAGCCTTGGGAACCGCTCTTTGGCACATCGGTGGTTATCAGTTGTTCCATTTGGAAAACCCACGTCCACTTTGGGGCTCTTTAGAGATTATATCAGGGACCCCAGGTTGATAGTTATTGGATGAGGCCTTCAAAGTCCCATCAGCTCTGATAACTTCTAGCTCAGGACCCTGTTGGCTCCCTCAGCCCTGCCCAGGCCCAGCCTGCTTGTTCCCACACAGGGGTCCCAGCAGCCCGGCCAACTCACTGCGGCTCCAGTACTTCCTGCAGGACACCTTTTCCCTGGGGCAGGGGCGGTGTCCCACCCACCGCAGCCCCCAGCTCCTCTTTGGGGTCACACCTGTGTCCACCAGCCCATCCTTGCCCAGGCCACCTGTAGTGGAGGATGTAGAGGGGGTTTCCCATCCGGCTCCAGTCTCCGTGACCGTCACAGTTTCCACAGGGAAAAGCTCTCTTAAGGGGCGTGGTTAAGGCCCAAGCAGGCCAGTCAGGGGTGAGTTATGTGTCACTGCTCACCCGCACTCCTCTTGCCTCCTTCACACTCTGACTTATCACGGGCAGCCTCGGCCTGGTTTCTGCACTGCCCTGTTCGTAGTGCCCAAGGCCCCTGTCTCCCACCCTCACCACCAGTGGCATGGTGACATCAGAGTAGTGTCGTATTTCACATCGTCATTCCACTTGATCCTCACACTGTGCTGTGGGGGAGACATCATCAACCCCGTTGTAGATGAGGATAGGGAGGCCCAGGGAGACGGAGAGTCCTCACAGGTGGGCAGGTCCTGGGTAAATGTCGATGGCACTTGGCAGTGCGGGGCTGAGCTGCACTCGGACTCTGGCTTCCTCGTCAAGCTCATTCCACAGATGCCCACCGCTTGCACAGGGTCTCCACCCAGCCCCACGGGGGCAAGGGCGGGGGTGGTGGGGGTGAGAAATGCAGATCGGCTGGGAACTAGAGCCTTGGGCCAGGCAGGTGGGGCTCTGTTCACACGTGACCAGAGCAGGCCTGGGGTGGGATCTGCCCGAGTCCACTGCCCCGTCCTCCAAACTGCATGGCCTCTGGGCAAGAAGTCGATAGGAAACTGAGGCACCTGGTGGTCAGGGGGAGGGAGGGTGGTTTTCCACAAAGAACACTGGTTTTGAGCCTATTCTCTGTCCCACCCATTTGTGCCGGTTCACACGGCCTGGCCATGTGGGGTTTTATGATGTTTGCTGTTACAGCCCATGTTACACAAACAGACCTACAAAAAGGGCTGTGACACCACATTTACAAACAACTGTAACACCACATTTGCAAAGGACTCTAATACCACATTTACAGAGGACTGTAATACTGCAATTACAAAGTAAAACGAACTCTCAAGGATGGAGTTTTAAATTTTCTAGATAAAACTGCAGGTTATGGAGAAGTTGCCATTCCTTTCAACAGCCATTGCTTTCGACTTAACTAGGCGTTTGGGGCTGCAATAATTTTTTTTTCTCTCAGTCTTGGAAAGTGTCCCACAGCTGGAGCCGCCTGCACTCAGCTGTTTGTTTTCCCTCCTCAGAGCGGGACTTGGGAACGTTACCCCCAAACCCCGGAGGAATGGGCCGTGTTAAGAGCTCTCATGTGCCCAGGACACAGACCCCAAGCACTCGGGCCCCAGGCTGCACTCTTCCTCCCCATGGACTGAAAGCCCGGGCCTCCCCACGGAGCTGGGCCAGCCCGGGGCCCCCACCTTTACAGTTGAGGGCAGAGCAGACGGGGGAAGGGAAAGAAGATCCCAGCCCAGGCCCCAGGCCAGGCCCCAAACTTCAGTTATGAAAGCCGAGCTGGGCTTGCATCAAGTGGCTCCCAGGTGGCCTGTTTATCATCTGGCCTTGGGTGGGACTGGGCAGAGCCTGAGTAACGCTCGTCTGGAGCGCCTGGACCCAGCCAGGCTCTCTCTCCCCTCAGTCCCACCCTCACCCCGGGGGGTGAGTCCCCAGACCTGGCTGAGGCTTAGCGCATCTTCCTGCCCCACCCCATCCCGGCCCTTCTCTTAATTCCCCTTTAGACATGTTTTGAATTGTGGTAAAATAGAATAACATAAAACTTATACCATAGTAACCATCTTTAAGCACACACCTCAGGAGTGTTAAGGGCATTCACATTGTTGTGCGAATTGTACCACCATCCACCTCCAGGACTCTTTCCATCTTCCCAAAGGATACTCCATGCCCTTTAAACACTGACTCCGTGTTCCCCACCCCAAGCCCCTAGAAACTACAGTGCTGCTTCCTGTCTCTCTGAGTTGGATTACTCTAGGACGCACATACAATATTTGTCCTTTGTGACTGCTTATTTCACCTGGCATAATGTCCTCAAGGTTCATCTATGTAGTAGCATGTGGTAGGATTTCTTTCCTTTTAAGGCTGAATAATATTCCTTGGTGTATACTTTCCACTTTCTGTTTCTCCATCCATGCATTAACGCACACTGGGGTTGCCTCCACTTTTTGGGCCATGAACAGTGGCCATGAACATGGCGAAGACTTCCTCGTTGAATCCCTGCTTTCAACTGTTTTGGGTGTAGGCTCCGAAGTGGGATTGCTTGCCCTTCGGATGTTTAAGCCAGATTGGATTTGAAGGTCGAACATGACATTCTGACCTCCTGGGACCTCTGTTTGCTGGGAGAGACAGAAGAAGTTAAGGGAGCATAAAGAAGAAACCCGAAAGCTAAAGGGATCGTGAACCTCAGTCATTCCACAGCTCTCTCAGCACAACTATGCCAGTGAAACAAAACCAGGGCAAAGCTGTTATTAGAAATGCAGATTCCAGGGCCCGCCCCATTTCTAAATCAGAATGTCCAGGCTCCAATCTCAGAGTTACTCAGGTGCTCCTGATTTGCAGGAGGTTTTAGAGCCACTCCCGGACTCCACTTGCTGGGCTGAAGATGGCGAAAGGAGCCTCCTTCGATTCTCTGTGGTCCTGGGGACACAGGAGTGTCGATGACGACCCGTCCCGTGCGCCCAGTCTTCTGGTTGTCAGATCCTTGGAGGTGGCCCTTGGCCCTGCCTGGCCGGGTTGTCTGTTACAGCCTGCGTTGGTTTTCTAGGGCTGCCATAATCAAATACCACAGACTGGGTGGCTTAAGTCATAGAAATTTGTTTTCTTGTAATTCTGGAGTCTGGAAGTCCAAGATCAAGGTGCTGGCAGGCTTGGTTTCTCCTGAGGCTCCCTTCTAGGCATGTAGATGGCCACCCTCTCACTGCCCTCGGTGGGATTGTCTGTCTGAGAGTGTCTTTTCCTCTCTTATAAGGGCACCGGTCATGTTGTATTAGGATCCACCCCGATAGCCTCATTTTAACTTAATCATCTCTTTAAAGACCTGATCTCCATGTACAATTAACATTCTAAGGTACTGGGACTAGAATTTCAACATAGGAATTTGGGAGTAAGGGACACAGTCCAGGGGTGTCCAACCTGCAGTCCACAGGCCACATACAGCTCAGGATGGCTATGAATGCAGCCCAACACATAATCATAAGTTGACTTAAAACATATGAGATATTTTTGTGATTATGTGTCATAATGTACTTAATGTGTGGCCCAAGACAACTCTTCTTCCAGTGTGGCCCAGAGATGCCAAAGGTTGGACACCCCTAGTTAGCCTGTGACACTATCCTTTTCTCCTTTCAGTAGATGATAATTTTAAGTTCTTTATGTTGCTCAAACATAGTAATGCCAAGAGGAAACATAACATCACTCATAATTTCAATAGTCTAAAAAATCAATTATTTTCAATAATCCCATTTTTTAATCTTCCTTTTTGTGTACATATTTGCTTAATATTTTGGCACATGCATTTCCCACGTCATTATAAACCCGACCTCATAGCTGTCATTTTTAGGGTTTCATCCAAGTCCACCTAGTTGACATACCATGATTTTATTATCCTGGATTTTTCATTCATGACGCTCCAGTTTTTCACTGCTACAAATGAGAGGGCAATGAGTTATTATCTCTGTGCTATTGTGTTCCCCTTCTTCTGGATTGTTTCCTCAGGGTTAGTTCCCAGGGGTGAGATTCTTGAACAGAGGATGTGGACATTTTTATGATACTTGATACATCTTGCCAAATTGCTTTTCAAAAGTATTTTACACTATCATCAGCAATGTATAAACACACTAGTTTCCACCATAATCTTGCCAGCATGATGTAGCACTTACCTCATTATTTTTAGAGAGATTTTGTTTTGTTTTATTTTGCATTTCTTTGATAGCTAATAATCTCATACAATTTTTCATACATTTGATTATTACTTATATCACCTCAAGGAAACTGACTCTTTAAGCCTTTTGCCTGCTTACAGATGTGAGGCCAAATCGCACATTTATTAAGCACCTACTATATGCTCACTACCATGGGGTGCTATGAGGTGACCAAAGAACCTTGTTGACTATAGGTGACTATAAGAACCATGTAAGACCTCGTTCTTATAGTTTCCAAAAGCCTACAATAAACAATCACGTTGTTTTCAGTTATTGCTGACTTTTTTATACTCAGTCTGTTGTTTTGCACATTGTGTGTGCTTCATAAACTTTGTTAAATGCAGTTTAATCCCAGAGAGCACGTTTATGTGCTTTGCGGCTCACAGAGGTATGCATTCAGTTCACAGGAATGCAGAGCCAGAAGCCAAAACGAGCTGAGATCCAGAGGAAGAGCCCTGACTTGAGAATCTACTATGAATGGATGTGAAGTCCTTTGCTTGAGCATTAGGGAAGATACACTCGACAGCAACTTGAAAGCCAAGTTTGGGGTCTAGAGGTGTGGCATGCAGGCTAATGGAGGTGACTGCCCTTTGGACTTCATGCAGACTAGACAACTCCACAGCCCTTCAGTGTAGGCCTTTGTTTATTCAATTTTCTCATTTTGAAATTGTTTAAACCTACCAAGGAGTCGAAAACATTGTATAATGAGCACCCTTATACCCTTCATCTTGATTCATCAATTTTTAACATTTTGCTGGCCTCTTTCTCTCTCTCTCTCTCCCTCTCACCCCAGCCCACTGTAACTGCTGTGTTTATTGTTGTGGAGCCATGTGAGAGTCAGTTGCAAACTTCACCCCTAATTAGTTTAGTATGTATTTTCTAGAACAGTAACATTCTCTCACATCACCCCTTAGAGCTATTCAATTCAGGAAATTTAATGTTGGTACAATAGAATTATAAATGTATAGTCCACAATTTACTTTCCTCAGTTGCTCCAGTAATGTCCTTTACAGCAATTTTCTTTCTTTGCCCTGATGCAGGACATAATCCAGGGTTGCGGATTCCGTTGTCCCACCCCTTCCGTCTTCTTTGATCTAGAATGATGTCTAGCGTTCGTTATTTTTCATGACATCAATGTTTTTGAAGAACACAGGTCAGGTGCTTGGTAGAATGTCCCTTAATTTGAGTTTGTTTAATTGTTTCTGCATGACTAGATACAGGTTAAACATCCTTGGCAGAGACACTTGGTAAGTTCTGCTCAGAGCATCACACCAGGGGCAGGCATACTGTGTCACTTCGTTCCTTGACTGGTGATGTAAAACTTGATTACTTGGTCGAGGTCTTTACTGTGAAGGTACCTCCTGTTCCCTTTCTAATGAAGAAGTGACCTGGGGGACACACTGTCATACTGTGTAGAGAGACACCGTTCTCCACCGATCTTTCTCTAAACGGTATTAGCATCTACTGATGATTCTTGGCCTGAATCAGTTATTCCCAAGCCAGTCATAAAGTGGTGTTTTCTTCTAGCTTCTAGTGGTGTTTCCTCTCTGAGCTCCGCAGTTGTGCATGGATGCAAACACTGGAGGCCTGAAGTCACCCCAGTGATGTGCGTCTTGTCCCCACCCCATCATTAGCGGTGTCACGTGGGCAGTTTGACACAGGCCGTAGTGGGAATATTCACACCTCTGGGACTGGCCAGCCCTGCACAGTGGGATTGTAGGTTTTGTCCCACAGAACCAGTTGTTAAACATTCACCACTGGTGAATGTTTCAGGCAGACAAGCTGAAACACATTTAAAGAAGAATGATTTGCATGGTGAAGGGACTTGAAACCTCAAGGAAAGGGGATCTATCTTCCAATATTTAAATAAGTGTCTTGTTGGGAATCTGTACTGTATAGGAGGTGACCACTTAACACCCCACCAGCCACACATGTCACTGACGAGTCCCTTACCCTTCTTCTACCCCACCACGGGCCTTCCTGCGGAGCCGGCAGGGGTGGCCCGGGACGCAGAGGCTGCAGGTCACCTGGGGAAGGGAAGGGCTTGCTTCTCACTCGGGTCCTAGAGGAAACAACGTGGATGCAGACAGACGTGGGGTGCAGAGGACGTGGAGTTCCTGCTACATGGCATCCGTGTTCTTGGGGAAGTGGGTGCAGAGAGTTGCTGCTGAGAATGCGAGGCTAAAGCAGACTCAGGTGGTGAGGTGCATGAAGAAGGTTTTGAAGGGCAGCTAAGGGGATGTTTTTCCCTCCAGCCCAGCAATTCACTCAAGGCAGTTCCGCAGGAGAGTGAGCCAAGATGGCACAAGTCTTTGGCAGGGCTGTGTGGTCCAAGAGGTAAAGCAAGAAAGGGAGGTGGCTGCAGCTGCCCTGGGCTGGTCACTGATGAGCACAGAAGTAGGCCCTCTGCCCAGAGGCTCGGGGTGTTTGCCAGCATCTCTGACCCCGGGCACAAGAGTGATTCGGGCACAGCCGGAGGAGAGCTCACGGGGAGGGTTAAGTTATAGGGTCAGTCTGCCCATCGAAGACAGTGGACAGGTCCCCTTGTGGTGACAGCTGATGCGCTCGGTGGCAGTGGTTGAAAAGTGAGGAGTCAGCATTCTTGATCTCTTTGGAAAGTACCAAATAATTTTCATGCCCTAAGGAAAGTAGGGCTGGGGGTCCCTGGGGGTGAAGGGGTGGAAGAGCTGTGTGTTCAGGCTTCCAGAAAGTCACAAGCACGAGGCAGGTGAGGAGTAAAGGTGGGTGGAACACTGTCCATTTAGAGCTGCCAGACTGAGTCTCAGGGCCTGGCCGTCACCCTTAGCTAGAGGTGTAAAAACCATTTCTTCTCTCTGCCCTCAGTTCTTTGTCCAGCACAACTACGGATTAAATGCTGGTCCAGAATTTAAAATTAGGTAATGTACGTAACAGCACTGTGTAAAATGTAAAACTCTACAGAAGTGTTAGCTTTATGAGCATGAGTCAAGCAAGTCCGATAATGAAGAGAGGGGAGGCAGCTTGAGTAGAGGATCTCCGTGAATACCAGCAGTATGAATTTGAATAGGGCTTTGCAACGTATGTGGGGCTTTCTTCCCACATGTCTGATTTTCTCAGACGTGATAACACCTGCCTAAAGCACGTAACAGTGCCCGGCCCATAGTAAGTGCTCAGCTACTCTTCCCTTTAGTCCTCGAGACAACCCGAGGTAGATGTTCTTAATTCTACTTTTAGATGAAAAGGGAGAGACTCATAATGATGACTTTCCTTGTCCAAGAGGGGCAAGTTAAGTGGTGGGTAACACTTGAACCCAAGCCTTAGGGCTCTAACTTCACTATTCCTTCTTTTCTAATCAATGTCTAAGAACCCATTGAATTCTCAGAGTCTATGAAATCCTAAAATCTACTTTCTTTATGTATTCTTTTGTACTTCACGTGATGCTGTTTTTGAAAAACTGGAGACATGAGATACAGTTTTTATTACAGCATGTTAAAAGTCATTATCAAAATTTTTTCCTTTTGTAGAAACATTTCTGAACCCACAGAATACCATACGTGATTGATGACTATCGCTGGCACGATTTCACGTTACTCTTTTGCAACACTGAATATTTGCAACACTAAAGACATCCAACCTAATAATGCAGCATACTCTGGGGACCAGTTAACATCTCAAAGCAACTCTAACTCCTAGTGTCAGTGTTTTCAATGGGAAAAACTCTGCTTGTTGGGGTGGGGATGATTTTTGTGTTATTGTTAGTGATGATTTGTGTGGAAGGGTAGGTGGGTAGATTGACAGATGAATGGGTGGTTGGGTGGATGGATGGAGGGGTGGATGGGTGGGTGGGTAGATGGACACCCAATCCTGGTTCCGCTAACGGTGGAGTGGTGTGGTAGAAAGAGAGTGGAACTGGGTTTCAAGGGATATGAGCAGTAGCCCTGGTTCTGCCACCAAACTCTCTAGATGACCTGGGACATTTTTCACTTTTTTCAGCGTTTGTTTCCCCATCTGCAAATGAGATGTAAATGATAATTAAGACCAACTTTGGCTCCAAGCCTCTATGATCTTCTGGTGCCACAGGCCCACTCGTTGAAGAACAGCCGTGTGAGAGGTTTGACACATGAGCTGCAAACCTCGTGTCCTGGAAGAGGAAACCCAATAAGTGCCTAGATTCCTGGCAAGTCTGGCCCAGATATTTTACATGTTTATTAGTGAGAATAATTTCCAACCTCCTTAGAATATTTTATGACAGGCTCGACAAGTGAAGAAAGACGGAGCTGAGAAAATTGGCCAATGGGAGAGCTCACAGGGCTCCAACTCAAAGCCACGTGGAAACTCTGGGGAGCTGAGACTGAGCTGTTTGAAAACAAGCGCTTGCAGAACAAAGTGTCCGGACAGATAGAAGCAGAGAGACATGCTCGCCTCCCTCACTGATTTTAGACTGTGGGCTCACGTGACTGTGCCAGGAGGCATACTGGGGGATGCGGAAGGGCCCCTCTATCCCAGCCTCCTGCTGGTGGGCCCCTGCTGGAGCAAGAGGGACAGACCATGCCCTGGGAGAGAGCAGATGGTCTGGGGTTTAAGTCTGCACTTGCCACTCACGAGTAGTGTGGTCTTGAACAAACCGCTCAGTCTCTCTAAGCCCCCTCTGTAAAGCTGGATGCAGGAACCGATTTTGTGTTTTTTCATGAAACGGTCAGTCAAGTGTGGCCACAGAGGAGATGGAGGAGGGGCTCCAGGATATAAAGTTTATTGCATCCCTCACAGGCTCTGGAGACAGGAGGATGGCACACCATGCAGGGCAGTGGCAGAAGATGGGAGTGAGGGGAGCCCTGAGGCCACACCCTTTATTGGAGTTTGTGGGAGAAAGGCAAGGAGGAGGAAGGGGTGATAAACAAATTAGGGCTGGCTATTCTGAATTATTTTGGTGGGCTTCAGACTACAGAGGCGGTCTCTAGTTGCCTGGTTCCTGGCCCTGGGATGACTAAGGCACAGGAATATTGCCTCTTGGGGCCTGACAGAGGAGGCATGGTCTCAAATTGAATATCACAGGCATGCTCCCGGCTGGACTGTTTGGTGTCTCTAAGAACTGGCCAGCTCAGCAGGACCCACTGGAGCTTGGCAGGGTGACTTCAGGAGCAGTGTTAGGATGACCACACGGAGACATCTTGTTTACAACGCCCGATTACAGCCTCAGAACATTTGCTCTCACGGCACACGTGTGTTTGTTTTCCCACCGTGACGTGAAGCCGGGAGGAGGGTCTGGTGGGGAGACGCCGGAGCTGGCATCCCGGCACCCAGGCCCAGTTCCAGCGTGGTCCCCTCTTAACGATAACACCTTCGAACATTCGCTTGGTTTCTCTGAGCTTTAGCTTTCTGCTCTTTAAAACAGGGATAATAATGCTTACTCCCCAGGTCATCTTGAGGGTTTGGTGGCGTGAGGCACGTGGAGAGTCTGAAGTACAGGGAAGAATTTGATAAACCAGAGCTAACTAATGTGGAATCCAGGGGTCTCCTTCAGAGTCTGATTGTAAATGCAAACCGCCACACCCGCCCCTTGCACAGGCAATCCTCCCGCCTTCAGCAGAGCGTTCCCATCGATGAATGTTGCTTTGAATTCTGTCATCTACAATATCCACTTGCCAGCTTCCATCTGCTGTTGGCCATCAATAGCATATCGGTTCCACCGGTCTGAGGACTTCATGTCCCCGGACACCATGTCATTCAAAAGCACCTGAGCCTTCCTCTTCTTCCTCTTCAAGACACCAAACAGTCCAGCCAGGAACACGCCTGTGATATTCAGTTCGAGACCATGACCCCTCTGTCAGGCCCCAAGAGGCAATATTCCTGTGCCTTAGTCATCCCAGGGCCAGGAACCAGGCAACTAGAAACCACCTCTATAGTCTGAAGCCCACCAACATAATTCAGACTAGCCGACCCTCCAGCTCCAGGAGGCCACAGATTCCTGACAGTCTCGTTTCTCACCAGGTCTTGTGTGTGTCCCTCCCCACTGGCCTGCCAGGCGTGGCCCTGTCCAAGGCCCTCCTCTGTCACCGGGGCTACAGCTCCCTGCCCCACTTCCCTCCTCCAGTTCCTGTCCTTTCCGGTTCCTTCTCTGCGCTGCTCACAGAGGCATCGGACAAACACACGCAGAAGCCGTGTCCCCAGGCTACTGAAGAATGGTCACTAATTGCACTAACTGTATCCAACTTCTTCAGATAATCTTAATGTTGGGTTTAGCGGTTTTTGGTTTTTTCCCCAAGGAACATTTGGAAACACTTTCAAACAGAGGAGCCTTAAGACAGGGTCTTTGTGTGTGTGTGCAGTTTTCTCCCGAAGTAAACGGGGAGGCAAGGAACTTCTTTCGACTTCTCTAGAAATCGACCCTCATTATCCCCAGGGGATTGATTCCAGGACCCCCTCAGATGCTCCAGTCCCTCATATAAAGTGGCAGAGCATTTGCATATAGCCCATATCTGTACATAGGCTGCAGCAGGGCACACCTACACATCACCTCATTTGTAGTGCTCCACGCACGGCAAATTCAAGTTGCTTTTTGGAACTTTCTGGGATTTTTTTCCCCAAATATTTTCGATCCACGGTTGGTTGAATCTGTGGGTGTGACACCCTGCGATACAGAAGGCCAACTGTATTTACCACTACCTGACCCACATCGTGAGTTGGTACCTCACACATGTATGGAATAACTTATTGCATGAATAAACAAATGAATATCCTAAATTCGAACTTATCTGTGATCTCTTAAGACAATGGAAAATCAAGGTGTGACGAAGCAAAGCTCCAAAGGAGGGCCAGAAGACAGAGAACCTCTTTATGCTGGGGGAGGAAGGGATGCTTCTTGTCACACCCTGGGATTTCTGTGGAAGTCAGAGCTCGAGGCATGGGCTTGGTAGTTTACTGTGAAAAGTGATCCCAAGAAGCAGGAGCAGGGAGCTGGGGAGACCGGAAAGAAGGAAAAGCAAAAGCAAGGATGTGTCCTTCAGCTGGCTTCCACTGTGGCCTCGGGGCTCAGTCCTGCCAGGACCTTCCAAGGGCGTTTGTATTAAGAGCTGCAGAACTGTCTTCCGTGGAGAGTATGCCTCCACCAGTTTCTGCCCACATAGGTCAGGGTTTCCCGAGGGTCAAGGCCATGCATGGCTGAGGTCCGGTTGGGTCCTGCAATCCCGAGAAGTCCCAGAAGCCCTGGGGCAGACAGTAAGGGATGAGTGGTATGGATGAAGTAAGGGGCTGCCAGGTTGTACCCACCCACAGTTGGTCATGGTAGTCCCGGCTGGAGTGACAGCTGGGCTGAGAGAGTGGGAGGTGGGACCTAGGGCTGGCCTGTCAGTCTCTGCTAGTCCAAGTTCTTCTAATGCCAAGAAGGGATTTGGGCACTTCTGGGCCTCATAACACTTTCCATTTTCAATCATTCACTTATTCACCTGTTTATTGACTACCTACCAGGGTTCAAGGTTCTGTGTTGGGCACTATGTTAGTCTAAACAGCCAAGTTCCTAACTCCACTTGTGAATTCACAAAGAATTCGTCTCTTTCCTGTTAGATTTATTCGCTCTACTGAAATGCTGGGTGTCCTGACATTGTTGGAAATGATTGCAGATCCTCCAGCCTCTGAAATGGCAATCCTGGGGTCAGTCCCTTCGATTGGAGCCTTTTGCCTTATAGTTCCTCCTGGATCCCTTTTCCACAACAATCACAGGGAATTATCGAAGCCTCTGTTTGCCTGGCCCCCCAAAGGGGACACTTGTGCCAGGAGCACAGAGGATCGAGCCACACCCCTGGAAAAAGTAATAGACCCAGTGCCCTTGGGGCTTTCTTCCACTGGGGTCATAGCTGTCGGCTGGCCACCAGCCAGTGCTCGCGCTGCCCACTCTCCAGTTCACAGCTTTGCTCACCAATGTGCCCGCCAGAGACAGGGCCTGTTTGTAAAGGACAGGCACCTGGGCTGCAGCCACCCCCGTTTCAGGGGCAGTTTCAGGGGGCAGTTCCTTTGCCTGTGTGTTGGATCCTGCCTGTAAGACCTAGCTGACCACCTTCGCTCGCTCACTTGGAGAGCCCTGCTGGTCCCTGAACTGGCAAAGGCACTGCAATTGGGTGCTCAGGATGTCATACCGATGCAGGCAAAACTGGTGCCCCTGGGAGCCACTGGTGGGGGCATCTCCAGGCTGACAGCGCATTGGACAGCACAGGCCACCTGTGCAAAGACGGAGTCTGCCTGGTTTCTTTTTCAAGGGGCCCCTTCTGATCCAAGGAGCTGGCTCCCTGCCGTGTACGTTTGCTGGGCTGGCGGAACTGCAGGCCAAGGGGCTGGTCTCCAGTTTGTAAAGGCTCATCCTGGACATCCTGCCGAGCTAGCCCGGGGCATGTGGTGCTTACACAGAAAAGCTCGCCCCAAATTTACCCATCTGCTGCCTTCCTCTTGGTCCTTATGAATGTTCCCTAATACCTCCTCTCCCCCATCTGCTTCATTTCCCCTGCTTCAGCCCTTCACTTACAAAACACAAATTCAAATGTAAAAGTATCAAAAGTTTCCGGGGAAACACAACAGGATGTTAAGCCCCAAGCCCAGGGCCCCTTGAGCGTGAAGCCCTGTGATTAGCGTGTCACACCCCGTGAGGCCGGCTCTGCATTCTCCTCCATCTAGGGTGAGGGGAACCCTAATGAAAATGTGATCACCTTAAGTGCTAAAGCTGTACTGCTAACCTCTTCATGAGGCAATTCTGAATGACTATTATTATCCACTTTTTAATTAATTTTCTGTGAAAGTCACATGTGTCCAGATCCCAGTCAAGTCTACCTGGTTTCTCAGACTACCTGAAAGAAGGCCCCCTGTCTTTTTCTCAGTGTTTATGTTGATGTGCTGGCTTTGCAGGCTCATTTCGGCCCCACCGTTCCCACCCTCTGCCCTCAGTGTGATGTTCTGTGAGTTCTGATGCTCTCCTTCCTCCCAGCAGCGTCGCTGGCCTGCAGGAAGCAACGAAACAAGCCCGGACCTACAATGAGATGGGTCCACCTCCTTTTTGCAGGATGGCCTTGAGCTAGTTAATTGCTCTAGTTTCCTTTTTCCTCCTGTCAACTGGTGATACTGTCTGCCCGAGGGCATGGGGGGACCACACGAGAACTGTGAGGCATGTGGCAGGGTTCCAGCCTCTGCCTTCCCGTGGGCCCCTCTGTGACACTCCTCGAGTGCCACTTCTTCATGCTCTCCCAAACCTCGGACAAGACCCTCCCACTTGCACTTCTGGGGCTGGTACAGGGCCTCTGCGTGGCAGCTGCTGGTGCCTGCCCCCACGGCTGTGTGCCTGCCCCCAGGGCCGCCTGCCTGGGAAGGAAGGGGGAGAGAGTCTGTTTGTGCTATTTTGGGCAAGGGAGGGAAAACGCGGGGCTAGCAGGGCCTTCAGATACTCTGTGGCCTCAGTCTGCTTTCATGCTCCGCCACCTGCCTGAGCACTTTCATCTGAAAATGGGCCTTGAAATTCCACTTTGCACGGTGGTTGGGAAGATTTGACTTCTAGTAAGAGACTAGGACCGAGTATGGCACACAGTAGGCACTTAAACAAGTCATCCCTGCCCTGTTTCCCCATATGGATTTTGGAGTTCAGCGTGTGGCTGACTGTCCCAGCAGCAGATGTAGAGGACAGAGTGTGGATGGAGGGGTGAATGACCCAGTTCATCCTTATTTTACGCTTATAGCTCTCTCTAGACTGTTCTGTTTTCACCCTTAAATGAGATTATGAATATGTGCCCGCCCTGCCTGCTTCCCGAGATTAATTATGTTGAAAAGCGAGGCAAAAGATGTGAACTTGTATACAAATATGAAGGGCTGTTAACATCAACATCCCGGGTTTATGTCACTGAGCATCAAACAGAACTCTTTGCTCTCTTCCTCCCAACGCACACACGGGTCTTCTGCCCTCGGGCATTGTTGGTGTGCTGGGGAAGATGGCCTCTCTGGTCGGTCACACTGGGGCACCTTGACTTTGCCAGCACGTGGCTGTTTTCCTCACGACCGGGAAGCTGACTTGGGCCTGGGGTGTGAGTGGGAAGGGGATGCTGGGCAGATAAGGAGGCTTCAGAAGAAACCTTTGTACCAGCCACCTAGCCCAGGGCATGGCCTGAGGCCAGCATTAATACATTACTCATATATTCTTGCAAATTCTACATTGACACATTAATTAGTGGTCAGAAATTAACACTGAATCAGAATCCACATTTGAATCTCTGCATGATTCCCACCAAGCAGCCTGACTCCAGCTCAAAATTTATGATGGAACTCACTGCCTTCCTAGCTCCTTGGTTGTTTGTGCGTCTCTCAAAAAGTTGGTTCTGTGCCTCCCACCCTTCCAGCATATCTCATGGTGGCCGAGAGCCGGGAGCTCTGGAACCACACCGCCCGGCTCGGTCCCTCTCCTCCACCTACTGGCTGTGTGACCTTGTGAGCCACCTAGCCTCTTTGTGCCTCAGTTTCCTCATTTGGAATGGGAGGATGGTAATAGTAGTTATCTCATAGGGTGGCCGTGGGATGGGGTGTGTGGACAGGGCCTGGCATATAGTGGGGACTCTGGAAACGCCAGTCAGTACTGTTAGTCTCTGGTTTATTTTCCTCTTTGTGAAAGCATAAAAGTCGAAGAATAATCAAAGCACATGAAAAGTAAACGCACCAGCAGGGAGATAAATGAACTGTCTGCAGAAACACGAATTAAGGGAGTTGCACTCAAAAGGAATTGTTCCCTGTTGACAACAGCGAACATCTGGAAGAAATTAAATGGGGGAGACGGTGGGTGGTGTGCCGTGTGGGCTGAGAGCGCACTGTGGCTGTTAGAAGGAGAGGCTCCATTTCTGGGGTGGGCAAGGCAAGTGATCCCCCAAAAGGGAGGCTGCTCTGGGCTCAAACAGCACGACTTGATGCCTGAAGAGTACTCACCCCTCAAGATAATTTCTGTTCTGATTAGCACAGGTACCTAAAATGTCTGGATCGTTCCTTTGAGCTAATGCATTGTCTTTAAAAGGCTACTTCCAAAATGCAAATACACTTACAAAAACAACATTTTATATCTGTGAAATTACAATATGAAAATTATAATACTCAGTGCACCGAGATTTCACTGAAACTGGCACAGTTCAAAATCTATAATGTACGTATAACTTCTATTGTGTAGGCAAAAGTTTTGGGGAAGTGATTTGGCTGGAATTTTTGAGTCCTAAAAATGTCTATATCCTCTGATAGTTGATTGGTAGATCCCACTTCTGGGAATCTATTGTTAGGAAACATTTCAAAAGAAGGGAGACCTTGCCACATTTTTTTTCCATGATAGAAAAAAAACTAGTAGTGAGAGAATGGGTGAATTACAACACAGCCCCCTGCCCCAGATCCCAGCCCTCTAGATCTGCTCCACACCTGGACTCGTGTGCCTGAGTCCACGCAGCCCACGAGCTTCCGGGAGCCCCTGGATGCCAGATTCTAATGCTTAAGGTGCATGTCCCTCCCCTCAGCACTGTGAGGTAGGTGCTTATAACCAGGGAAAGGAACCGCGCCACGAGGAAGAGTGGGAAGTCACTGAGGAGAGGTGTTTGCCTGAAGAGGGACATATGGGATCCAGAAGAAGGGTCAGAGGAGGCAGAAAAGGGAGGGTATCGATATAAAACATGCACCCATCCGGAGGAGACCTTGACACTGTAGGTGGGCAAGAAGGAAAGGGACCCTGAACGCAGGAGGCTGAATAATAGTGTTGCCCAGAGCGTGGCTGAGTCTGCTGCAGGTGGGGCTCCCGCGGGCAGCTCTGGGGCAGGCACATAGGGAAGCACCGGGTTCTGGAGCCAGCAAGTCACCTGGCTCCGCATGACTGACTTGCTGGGCTCCCTTGAGCCACTTTAACAGCTCTGACCGTGAAAGAGGACAATAATGGTCCCTGCCCCCTTGACCTGAGAGGATAGCAACACACAGTATCATAGGGCAAGCCTCACGAAACTGCTCATATTCGACAATTTTCAACATGTAGAAATGACCATTTCATGTCGATCAACCTCATACATATGAGGTTCCCAGCAGTTCCCAAACTAGTCTGCACCTTGGAATTATCTCTGGCTTTTAAAAATTTCAAAGCAAAAAAAAAATAAAAATTAAAAAAATTAAAAATTAAAAAAATAAAGGCCCTGGCTGGCGTAGCTCAGTGGATTGAACCAAAGTATTGCAGGTTCGATTCCCAGTCAGGGCACATGCCTGGGTTGCAGGCCACGGCCCCCAGCAACCGCACATTGATGTTTCTCTCTCTCTTTTGCCCTCTTTTCCCTCTCTAAAAATAAATAAATAAATCTTTAAAAAATAAAAAAAATTTTTTTTCAAAGCACAGGCCACACCCAGACTGATTAAATCAGAATTTCTGCAGGTGGGACACCTGGCCAGGTGATTCTAATGGGCAGACAAGTTTGGGGACCACTGGCTTAGCACAATGCTTGGTTACTGTTAAGGCGCTCAGCCATAGCTACCTCTGCTTTCCCTTCATTCATCATTCATTGAGCGCCTATTGCATACTATGTTCTGGCAGGGCCCGCCTCTTGGGACCCAAGGACCTCCCTAGTGGCACTCATTTCTCGCCATCCTTATCCACAGCATCCAGGCCCCGAAGCTCCCCAGATGACCTGAAGGTGCTGACACGCAACGTGAACCGGCTGAACGAGAGTTTCAGGGACTTGCAACTGCGGCTGCTGCAGGCTCCGCTGCAGGTGGATCTGAGCGAGCAGGTGTGGAAGGTGCAGGACGCGCTCCAGAACCAGTCGGACTCGCTGCTGGCGCTGGCAGGCGCGGTACAGCGGCTGGAGGGCGCACTGTGGGGGCTGCAGGCGCAGGCGGTTCAGACAGAGCAGGCGGTGGCCCTGCTGCGGGATCGCACGGGCCAGCAGAGTGACTCTGCGCAGCTGGAGCTCTACCAGCTGCAGGTGGAGAGCAACCAAAGCCAGCTGCTGCTTCGGCGCCACGCGGGCCTGCTGGACGGGCTGGCGCGCAGGGTAGGCGTCCTGGGCGAGGAGCTGGCGGACGTGGGCGGTGCGCTGCGGGGCCTCAACTACAGCCTGTCCTACGACGTGGCCCTTCACAGCACGCGGCTGCAGGACCTGCAGGTGCTGGTGAGCAACGCCAGCGAGGACACGCGCCGCATGCGCCTGGCGCACATGGGCATGGAGCTGCAGCTCAAGCAGGAGCTGGCTATGCTCAACACCGTCACAGAGGACCTGCGCCTCAAGGACTGGGAGCACTCCATCGCTCTGAGGAACATCTCCCTCGCCAAAGGTAGGGAGCCCGCAGTGTCTGCCTGGGCCCCTCCTGTTCAGGACTTTTCCCTGTGCTCCCTCCCCGAAGGCCCTCCCCAAGCTGACTTGACATTGGAAGCCCACACCTCATTTATTAAAGCTTGCTCTTCGGGGCCCTGGAAATTTCTGCCCAAATGGCCTATGCCCATTTTCAGGCCTGTACACGCCCCTGTGCGTCCCTACCCTCAGAGAGTGCACTCAGTGTCCACTTCCCAGGGCATGACAATGGCCAAGCGTGGCAGTGGGGGAACCGAGTAGTCAGAGCTTGGATGTGCCAGGTGGAGTCTCGAAGGGTTGGTGGGGGGTAGGGTCAGGCTGCACTCAGGCTGGGGGGAGCAAAGTACCCCTCCAGGGAAATGGTGTTCCAGTGGTAGAGCTACAAGGAGTTGGAATTCCAAGTTTGAACCTGGCCTTCCAGACTGTGATAGAGCAATACAGGGTTGGGCAAGAGTAGGTTTCCAGTCGAGAGCACACAAAACACAGAGTTTGTTATGATATTATTTATTAAGTATTATATTATTTTCCATATGAACAATTGGAAACCTACTTTTGCCCTACCCTGTATTTATCACGTTAAAAGAACATATTTAATTTAACAGATTGTCAGCTTCATTTATAACTCTTATGTATAACAGCAAAAAAATGCACAGGCCTCCATTTGTACCCTTGCTCAAGGCCTACAAATATTAGAGCCTTTTGAACCAGCCTCCCTGTCTCCCACTCCCCTGTCACTGGTCCCTCCCCACCTCTCTCCCACTCCTTTCTTTTCCTGTCCACCCTGCCCATCACTGTCGGAGGAAGCTTTTAGAAAATGCACTTTTCCTGCATCACTCCCTCCCCCCACTCAGAACTCACCATGGACCCCCCAAGTTCTGCCAAATTCATTACAAACTCCTTAGCTTCAGAGTAGACAATAACAATACCATTTTGAACACCAGCTGTGTCCAACACGGTGCCAAAGGCATCCTCTTATGGTGTCTTTTTAAAACAACCCGTGCCCGGGGATTCAGAAAGCTACTCACAGTTGCCCGCTAGGAGGAGAGGGTGCCAGGGTTTGGACCCAGGCTTCTCTGATCCCAGCACTGATGAGCTTTCCATCGCACACACACATGCCCCCAGCCTCTCTTTCCTGCCTGCTCCTCCAGCTGTTCCCCCAGTGAAGCGCTTGCAAACAGACCTGTCTGTCAGGCCAGTGCAGCTCTGTCAGTCAGTGAAGTGACCTCAGTGTCGGGGGAGTGGTAGGGGACATGTCAGGTCCAGCCCATCTCGGCCAGGCAGGCATTGACAAGGTCTTCCTATTTTTCAAGAGAAACCAGAAATGTGGAATGTTCTAGAAATCTTTAATTGTTTAATACTGTGAGCCAAAGGCAACACATCTGGGGGCCACATATGGTTCAGAGACGGCCAGCTTGCATCCCCTGTCCTGTGTGAGGCATCCAGGCCAGTGGAAGACGTCTCGTCACTGGCCCAGGGGCAGAGCCCGCCTTGCTGACGGCCATAGCTTTACTCCAGCTGTACCTCCCTCTTCCTCTTCCTCCTCAACATCCAAGTCCTTCTGATCTCACTCCAGCCCTTGTCCTCTGAGAACCCTGCTGGCCTCTCTAGCTCACCCAAGTCTCCCTCTTCTGAGCTCCTGCACTTGCCAGAGCTGAAAGCAGTAATGATGGAGCCTCCCGTTCACATAGTACTTCCCAATTTACAGAGTGTTGGGGGTATGTTATTTTGTTCTGAAGTGGGTCCCCATGACTAGCTGTGAGGCTGATGGAAGGCAGGTTTCCTTATTGAGGGCGGGGTAGGATTCCTGCAGAAAAACAACTGAGGCTCCGGGAGGAAATAGCTGATTTACTCAGGGCTGCACAGCTGGTAATGATCCGACCGTGGACTTTGGTTTTCAACAGCTTTAATAAGGCATAATTTACATGCTGTGAGATTCCCCCATTTAAGTGTACAGTTCGATGACCAAGCCAGGACTTTTAGCCCAGTGCCCAGCGCTCGTTCTGCTACACCAGAGTCTACCCTTGCCTCTTCGTCCCTGCGTCCTCCGGTGCCTGACAGCACAGCACATGTGACTGGGACTCAGTAATGTTTGGGGAACAGCCATTACATCTTGAGCCTGGGCAATCAGAGGACTGGTTTTCTTGTCCTGGGTCATTTTGGGTTTTACCTGTCAGAAATCAAAGGAGGGCTAGAGGTAGAATTTCTCCTTTCAGATCCACACCACTGGGAACTTAGCTTTTCCCATCATCTCTTTTCCTTGACCTCCCCTTCCCGTAGCAGGTGCTTAGTCATAATAGCAGCCACACCAAATCATGCATGACTTACTATGAACCAGATGTTTTGTCAGCATTAATTCTCTAAATTCTCATTAATTCTTGAAGATATTCAAGACCCCTAATCCTCCTATTCTGCAAAAAGGTATTATTGTCCTCATTTTATAGATGAAATAACTTTCCCACGGTTTCTTATGCAATTGGCAAGTGGCGAAGGTCAGAAAGTGGGTCATTTTGGCTCAGAAACTATATTCTTGTCACTGACCACCCTATGTTCCAGGTGGAGAGAGGAGGCATGGTCCCTTGGACTGCATCCCTCTACTTGAGGAGTGGTCCCCCCCCACCTCAGGCTCTAGTCCCTTTCTCCTTCTTCTAGTCAACAGGCATCACCATGCTTCCTTCTGGTGATCCTCCCGGGCTCTCTGAGTATTTCACATCCTGGTTCTTTCATTTCCAAGCTCTGGTCATTTATTTGCCAAGGTTCTTCCACTGGAATCCTCCAAGTGGTCTTTCTTTGGCTCTTAAACTAAGTCTCACACTCAGTTCTCTTGAACTAAAAGTTTCATCTCAGTCCTACCCAGGCCTGCCTTCCAGTCTCCACACTTTGCATTCCTGATGGGCCGCTGGCTCCTCAGAGGGGACCCCACTCGGCCCCTCTGGCTCTCAGGATCGCCACTGCGTCTGGTCTCACCCTTTCCCATGTCCCTCTCTCGTGGTGGTCAGGGGCCCAATTGGTATGAGTAGAGAACTCCATTGGGCATGTCTGAATGTAATCGTCATTCGGCTTGAATGAGACGAAAGTCTCCCCAGGCCTTTGAAAAGGGATGCTTTATCAGATGAGTTTCCCTGCATTTCTAGACTGCTGTCCGAGCGGCCTTCCTGCCCCGCCTTTGTTCAGCTCCACTCTTAGTCTTTATGCATGCACACACACACATTTTCTCCTTCCTCGCTCAGAATCCACAAATATCCAGCTATGTATATTTTTCAATATGAGCTTATTTATGTTATTCTTGAGCTTGACCCCAAAAGGTTTTCATTCTCTTCCTTTGTTATAGTTTTCCCTGAATCTCGTCTCCAGTTTGTCTTTTGTGTACATTCACAGCAGTGCTGCTTTCTGCTTTGGGTTTTCAGCACTAATCAGGTCTGTTGAAATCTGCCTGTGGCTTTGAGAGCAGCAAAGAACCTAAACAACCAGAGAGAGGAGGCCCCTGGGTGTGGTGGGGAGGGGGCGATAACCAGAGAGAGGGGGAAGGCGAGAGCAAAGTCCTGGAGGCAGAACTCCCCCCACGGTCAGATGGCTGTTTGCTAGATGGTCATGTTACAGAATCACAGAATATGAGCGTAATAATAGGTCTCTGAAATCACCCAGCCCACTCCTCTGCTTGAGGACCCCGAGGCTCAGAGTGGGGAAACGACTTGCCCAAGCCAAGTCCTGAGTCAGTGGCTCAGCTGGGAGTGAAAAAAAAGTCTCTTGGTTTACGAAAACAAGCTGGCAAAACAAATTTACCTGTGGGCCGCTTTTTTGAGGAAAAAAAACAAAAAACAAAACACCATCTGGTAGAGGGTCCGGTTCAACCAGTGTTTGTAAAGGGATGGCATGTAATGTTGGGGAGCCTCGGATCCCAGGCTTGAGCGTTGGGACGGGGCCGTCAGTGGACAGGGGCGGGTTGGAGGTGCTGCGTGTTTCCGATCCGAGCAGCATGGAGACAGTGCTTCCCCTCCACCAAGGACGGGGAAGCATGGGCTGGCGACTCCCTGGGAGGGTCGTAAGGCGCTCTGTCTTCTCCCCTTCCACGCCTGACTCAGCGGGGGAGGAAACGGAGAGCACGCTGTGGGAAGGAGCAGTTGCACTCAGCCCCGCCCACCACCACCCCGTTTCCCTCGAGGCTCTGGGGAGAGCCGGCCCCCCAGGCCAGGACCAGGCCCGCAGCGCTCCTGGGGCCAGGTGTCCTCACTGGTGAGGCGGGACTGACCGTCCCTGCCCCGTCTGCCTGCTCAGGGTGGCGGAGAGAGGCGTGCATGAGGGAAGTGAGGGAGCTCGAGAAAGTGTCCCTGTAATGGCACTCAGAGCCCAGTGCCCAGGTGACGGTGACATCAGGGAAGCGGAAGTAGAGTGAGTGACTCAGGAGCTCCACCCCTGTCAGCTGCCCCGCCCCTGTCAGCTGCCCCCAATTTAGCCTGGTTCTGGAGGTGGCGTTGACGTCATGCTTTTGGTCACTGTTGTGCTGGCATCAGCCCCGCTCTATCAGCTGTCGTGAGAACTTGTTCTTGGCAGGTTGTGGTCAAGATTCCGGCACACACAGGCCCCCCACCCATGGCTACTCCCAGGATCCGGGAAGGGAGAACGGATTGCTTTTCCCTCCCTGTGGGCTGGTTCCCAGAAGAATCCTGGTGTTTCTCCCACATGCTGGGTCACATATTCTTTGTTTTGTTCTGGAGACACTCTAGCTGGAGCGGCTCACAGGCAGCCAGGCGAGGGCAGGGCAGCCCTGGGGGCAGCGTGGGCAAGCAGACCAGATTGGTGGGCTGGCTCTGAGAGCGGGCCCCAGGCCCCAGGGTCCTACTCTCCATGCCCCTCTAGGAGGCCGGCAGGAAGGAGAAACTGGCTTATCAGACCAGAAGCCCTGTGGAGGGGGCTCTGGGGCTACTTTCACGATTGAAGAGAGATAGACCCTACTCCTCCTTATCTGAGCCTACCTCCATGCTCTGGCCTCTCAAGTGGTGGAAAAGATGAGAAAGTGACAGTGTGCAAAGTTGAGAAGTGAAAAAGCCTGTCTGGGTACTACTGGGGCCACTGATGCCATAACGGCTTCTAGGACTGGCCAGAAGCTGTTCTTTGAGTCTCTACCATGTGCCAGGGGCTATGTGAGGCACAGGGCCACAGAGAGGGAGCTCTAGACCTTCAGAGAGGCCTGTCCTCTTTGGGGACCAGAGAGGACCACTCTTGAGGTGAGTGGCCATGCCCAGCAAGTGGGCACAGAGTGACCTGACCGGGCTCAGGGGTGTCCCCCATGGGGAGTTTGTGCACAGAAATGTCCAAGGCCCTTTCCAGCTCTGAGATGTGGGGGCCGTGCTCTGGGGCCCTAAGAGATCAGAAGGGTGTGCATGAAGGTGAGCTTGAGGGCTGAGGGGGACAGGACTCTTCAAAGGGAAAGGATTTGGGGACACACTGAGGAGAATGTTTTTGCTGAGGTGGGAGACAGTTTGTGTCCAGAAATATTAAGAGTGCCGAAGAATGGACCAGTTGGGGATGACCTGCAGGGGTCACCCACAGAGGGGGCCGTGGCACATCGCCCTGTGAGGGGCCCCCATGGGTACTGAGTTCACTTGCTTCTGATGAAATTAATTGACAGAATGAGCATGATGGGTTGGAGGGAGAAACTGGAGACAAGGAGCAAGGCCATGAGGATCCCCGATGAGCTTGGTGCCGGTGAGGAAGGAAATAGAGACAGGACATGGGCGTGTCCCCAATACAAGCCTGGAAGAGTGACAGTCTGGGGAGGCAGAGCAAAGGGAGGAGAGACAAAATAGCTCAAGATGTTTAGCCTAGATTCCTGATAAAATGACAAAATGTCAGAGCCCAGGACTGCATTACGCATGGGCAGCAATGGCTGCAGAAATGCTTGCTCCTCAGAGCACTAAGCAGCCTGATCCCACAAGACTGGGACTGGCCACATTTTAGTCTCCTTTGAGTCTGCTGGGCCAGTACTATCTAAGGAGGTCACTAGAGTCTGAAAATCTTTACTGTCCACCCTGACTTCTTCTCAATTAATCTCTAGTACAGGAAGGCCCTCAGGAACCACTGTTTGTGTCTTAAAAACTATGTCCACGTGGGGGATGTTTTTCAGACTTCTCTCTGGATGACCCAGCCAAGCGTGGCAGGGCAATTTCAGGTGCAGGTTAGAATCCTCACACACTGTCGTCTTAGAATCATTCTGATGAGGCGTTATGAAGGTGGGGCATGGGTTGGTAAAGATGGCCTTGCTACTCAAAGGTTACCAAGCCCCTTTACATCTATTATGTCCTTTAATCCACTTACTCCTCACTACACATGCCCGAGAAAAGAATTTTTACTTAGATTTTGGAGAACCAAGACCTGGAACCCAAGATGCTCTGAATCCATAACCAACCACTACCTTCTAAGTGACCTCTGCTACCCTGGTGCCCCACCATCAGGGTCATTCCTCTGGGCAGCATCCTCCCTTTGTGAGAATTACTCTAGAGAAGGGCCATTCATCGAGTCACACATATCAGAGCAGAAAGAACAAATTGGAGCGTCTGGTCCATTATATCCTTGATGTGCTCAATTCCTGGAGCTGTGAGTTCTGCACTGGGAGGGGTGGAGTGGGCAGAGGAGAGTGAAGCGGGAGGGGTGGAACAGGGGCAGGGGAAGGCAAGTCCGTCCCTGTGGCAGCTCATGGAGAGCAGAGACCCCGGGACCTCTCTCAGTGCCCTCTTTCAGCCTCTCCCTGGACAGAGATGGCTGGAAGGGGAGCTGGGAAGCTGATCTGATTCTTCACTATGTCTTTCCTTTGCTCTATAATCTTGGCTGTGTTCTAAACAGGTTCTGTGTCTCAACTCTGTCACCTGAAAACTGGGATCAATGTGGCCTGTCTGACTTTGCTTTTCTTCATAGAAAGGAGGAAGATGTCTCCAAACCCAGTCCACCTTAAATGATTTGTGTAACTCATGCATTTTTAAATTGTTGATTACTTTTTCTCTGTGTATGTGCCATTGAATTATTAAACAGCTGTCTACTTTTGTTAGGGTCTAAAAATAGTGCCAACTTCTGGAATGTTATCAGTACATCTTGATCTTGGCCTTCTGGTTGTTTTGTGTGTATTAACACCCTCTGACCTCATATACTCATTCATTTATCAAATATTTATTGTGCAAGACATCACTGCTCTGCTGCGAGTATGCATGTTTTGGTTTCCTAGGGCTGCCCTAACGAAGTACTACAAACTCGGTAGTTTGAAACAACAGAAATTTGATTCTCTCACAGTTCTGGAGGCTGGAGGTTTAAAATCAAGGGGTACCCAGGGCCACATTCCCTCTGAAACCTCAAGGATCCTTCTTGGCCTCTTCCTAACTTCTGATGTTGCCTGAATCCTTGGCATTCCTTGGCTTGGAGAAACACCACTGCAACATCTGCCTCCATCATCCCGTGGCATTCTCCCCATGCGCCTGTCTGTGCTTTCTCTTCTGAGAAGGACACCAGTCCCATACTGGAGTTAGGGCCCGCCCTACTCCAATATGACCTTATATTAACTAATCCCACCCACAAAGACCCTATTTCCAAATAAGGTCGCATTCTGAGGTTCTGGGTGGATGTGAATTTTGAGGGGATACTCTTCAACCCAGTGCAATATGGTCGGCGTTCTCATTGGTTCTCCGATTTTCTCACAAAGCAGCAGGTGTGGGGAACTTAGAGCCTGGATCTTTGTAGCTGGAGCAGGGAAGGCAAGGATGCAATCCTGTCCCGGGGAGCCGACCATTTGCTAGGAAAAAGAACACACACCCCCATGACTATAGGACAAGGCGGTGTGAGGTAAATGCGAATGGCACCAAATCCATGCACTCACACAGGCCGTGCCTCCTGCAGGCATTCAGCAGGAATGGTGGATCAGAGAAGGCCTGGCCAAGAAGGTGGTGAGGAGCAGCCCCTGGGGTTGGAGAGGCAGGTAGTGACAGCACAGGCACAGGAGGGCTCCCGGGCTTGCCAGCCTGGGAACAGCAGGCTGCCGTGGGGGGAAGGCTCGGCTGTGGTCTGGGAATGGGGAGATGTCTGGCACGGTGAGTGAGGCCGAGTGGATGGGGGCCAGACAGCCCCGAGTTAAAACCGTGGCTCCTTCACTCACCAGCTGGTTGTGTGGCCTCAGACAAGTCACTTCAATACCCAGCTTTCTGGTGGGAACCGAATCCAATCACACACACTAGAATCCCTGCCACGCTGGAGTGTTGCCCTGGAAGGAAGCCCCGCTCAGGAACAGTCAGAACCCCCTTCTTCCACCCAGGTGCTTCTGCCAGAAATCTGAACGCGATCCTGGCCGCCTCCCCTGCCTTCACCTACTCGGTCTCCTCTCCTTCAACCAGCCGCTCAGGGCCCTCCTGACTGCCACGCCCCTGATTCAGGGCTCCACCACCCGCACCTGTGGCATAGCCTCCTCTTTGTCCTCCCCATCTCTGCTTTCCCTCCTGCTCTGAGCCATTGCCAACACCTTGTGCGCAGATCTGGTCACACTCTTCTCTCAGGTTCCTCTGGTTGGGTCTGGTGCCGCCAGGGTCAAGGCCAGCACTTAGGCCAGGACCCCAGGGCCCTCTACTTTCTCACCCTTCTTAATCCATCATGTGCCCCTCTCCAGCTTCTAATCCCATCATGGCTCACGTATCTTTAAGCTCTCATAGGAATTGTTCCCTCCTCCTGGGGCTACTGCCTTGCACTCTGACTTGGTCCATTCGGGCAGCTGTAACAATGTACTGCAGCCTTAAACAGCAGACATTTGCTTTCTCACAGTTCTGGAGGCTAGACATCTGAGATCAGGGTGTTGGCAAGGATGGTTCTGATGAAAGCCCTCTTCCTGGCCTGCAGAGGGACGCCTTCCTGCTATATGCCAGAGAAAGCACGCTCACCAGCGAGAGGGAAGAGGGGAGCCAAGAGAACTACCTGGTGTCTCTTCTTTCGAGGGCACTAATCCCATCATGAGGGCTCTACCCGCATGACATCGTCTAACCTGAATCTCTCGTCAAAGGCACCATCTCCTAATTCCGGCACGCCGAGGGTCAGGGCTTCAGCGTATGCCTCTAGGGGCCACAGGCATTCGGTTCATCACACATTGTCTCTCCTCCCTTTACTTAGTCACTATCTGTTCCACCTTGAAGTTTCGCTTTGGATATTACTTCTTCCAGGGAGCTTTCCCTGGTTTCCCCACCCACACCCACAAGACTGGGCAAGGTGGTACCCTGGGTGCTCCTAAAGCACCATGCTGACCCTCCCTCTCTTTAGGAGGGAGTTTTGTTTCCTCTGCATGTGGCCTGTTCCAGAAAGCCACCCTCTAACCTTGGTGCTGTTTGTAACCCTTTCAGGACCGCCGGGCCCCAAAGGGGATCAGGGTGATGAAGGGAAGGAAGGCGAGCCTGGACTCCCTGGATTACCTGGACTTCGAGGTAATGGGGAAGACCCCGGCGGGGACCTGGGCAGGCCAGGAAGGGGGGGCTCCCAACGCATGCCCAACCCTGTGCTTCCTTGTTGGTATTGGTCATGGGGCTCCCTGGGACAGTGCCCCATCAAATGCCCTGTTCTGTGAAGAGACTGACGTCATTGGTGTAACACTAGGATGGAGCAAATACTTTTTCATAGCAAGTACCATGATTTGAAGGACAAGGGTACATGGGAGAGTCGCAGCTCCCTAAAGCCACCTTCCACCCCAGGCAGGAATTAGGGTCCATGTGCCCAGGGCCTTCAGAAAGAATTGCAGGTGTTCTGCAATCCAGGCAACCCTCCACTTATGCCTCAATGAATCGCCAGGCACCGGACGCCCCCACCTCCTGCCAAACCTGCGCAGGCCAATAAACACCTGCCCCTCTCCTGCCTCTGTCCGGCTACACACGCTGGCGACAGCCCTGAAGATCCGGTGGCTGGTAGGGAGGGGACTCTCTGGCCTTCTGAAAAGATACAGTACGTCCTCACGTGTCGTCATGGACAGGTTCTGTGATTTTAAGTGAAACAACATGTAACAAAACCAACTTACCATAGGCTAATTGATACAAACAAATGAAGTTCCTGCAGCACCCATCAATGTTATAACAGGACGACGTTGAATGGGACAACGCTATCCAAGGACGTGCTGTGTGTTCTTCTTAGTCTCGTTGGCTCAGAAGCTCCTGTTCTGTTACTTGATCGAACTTTGCACCCCAGTCTGTCCATGCAGGAGCCTCTGCTGGGTGCAACATTTTTCTAGGAGAGTGTAAAAAGTCTTCTGAGTTATGTAAGAAAAGGAGAAGTTTATCGGGAAAAATGTGTCTTCTTATTTATATCAGGAATCATACCTCCAAACCATCTTCTTTCTAAATCTCTAAGGAGGTTGCCAGGAGCAGAGGCAGAGGCTGGTGGAGGGAGAGCCCATGGCCTGGCCTCACTCCCTGCCTCCCCCTCCCAGGGAAGCTCCCCAAGCTGGGGGTGCCCAGGGACTCCCAGTGCTGTGGAACCCCTTTTCCTGCTTTAGTAAATTGTAGAATGGGGAGCACCGGGCACATCCTGTCCTCGATTCACAGTTCTGTGGTGTCAGAGCCACTGGACTCTAGGAACGTTGTGTTAGGAAGGGGAAAACAAAAAAATCCCTTCACTGAGGTCCTGCCACCCTCTTGGGGCCACCTGTCCTCTCCCAGCCGTCTGACATCAGCTCTGGAGGAATAATAAGTGGGAGACAGGTTTCTCCACGTCAGAGAAAAAGCCCAAAGAAACCAACTAACATTCAAAGCAGCAAAGAATTAATCAGCTAATTAAGGTCACTCTGCTTTGCAGAGATGTCTGTGGACTTCGGTCAGGCCCCTGGGGGCCCAGGGCTGCCACTGGGTGACAGTGTTTGTTGATTCTGGCTCTTGCTGTTGACATGCAGGGGGCGGGGCTGTGGGGCCCCCTGGTCAGGAGCCCCAGGGCCTGCTCTGGTAGCAGGCCCCTCCTCTCAGCCTGCGACCCCCACCTCTGTACTTCCCTGTGTTTGCCACAAGGCAGGGACCTTTCGGGTTTTTTCTTAACTGTGATGGGGAGCTGTTTCATCTTCTTCCCACCCTATGTACCAGTAAACCCTGTTCATCAGTGCGAAATGAAGCCAACCAACCCTGAGCTTTTCGTTCGGAAAGGCCGGGGCTCAGAGCCTGCCTCCAGCACTCTGCCGTGTGACTGTGGGCAGGTTACTCAGTCTCTCTGGTAACACAGGTAAAGTGAGACTTACCTTAGTTTATTATGAGGGTTAAATAAAATTCTTTACACAAAGCATCCAGAACAGTGCCTGGCACATTTAAAAAAAAAAATCTTGCCAAATCTAAATCTCCAGCACAGCTAGAGGAAAAGGGACATCTCCCAAATGGGGCTGCCACCACCACTGTCACTCACAGTAGAACTGGAGTTTTCCAGGCGGGGGTGGGAGGCAGTGTCCAGCCCAATGGGATAAAAGGTGTTGATGAGGCAGGTTTGCACTGACCTTGGGACACTGCCTTTGCAGCATCTTTAAATTCCCTGAAAGGAATCAGGAAGCAGAGGCAACGGGAGGATTAACGGTTGAAGGCAACTGCTGGGCCAAACAATGACTTCTAAGGACCCCAACTTGTCTCTTGTCTCCCCAGGTCAACCAGGGGAGAAAGGAACCCCAGGACAGCCCGGCCCCAAGGGTGATGATGGGAGGCCAGGCGCCACAGGAGCAATGGGCATGCGCGGGTTCAAAGGTAATAATGGACCTCAGAGCACCCTGGCTCCCTGCTAGCCTCTGGGCACTAGCCTGGGCATTGGGGTGGGTGGGCCAGCTCTGAATTCTGGCTCTGCCACTGACCAGCTAGCTGAGTGACATCGAGCAAGTCACTTAATCTCTTCATTCCACATCAGTTTCTTCATCCCCAAACTAGAAATCCTCATGAAGCCATATTGCACAGAACTGCCGTAAGAATTAAATCAGATGTATTGAATATGTATGTGAAAACACTTTGTAAACCCTGAAGTGCTGGTGAAATGCATGGGGGAACCAGTATTACTAAGGGTGGCAGCTCAGGGGAAGCCAGGCCGGGAGAGCGGGGCCGCAGGAGGGACAGAGGCTGCAGTACTGCCACCTGTGCTGCGGTGCTGCCACGTTCCTCACAGTCTGCGCAGTCTCTGTCTTCCCCCCATTCGCCAGACTTTAACCAGTTCTCAGGTTACATGACCCACAGTGTTTCTTCTCATTTTTTTCTCTTCCTATGGATAGTCACCTGGTTCATTTTTAGAGGAGCCCACTTTCCACGTTTATTTCAAGAGTGCCCAGACCTCCTATCATCCTTGCAGAAGAAGATGATGAAATATGATGCTTTTTCCCCAGGCTCAGCCTCTTCACTTCCTAAGATGAAATCTAAGAAAAATGAGCCATTAATCATTCCCACCCCATGTCTAGGGTGGTCTCTTAATCTTGCATCACTAAGGAACTTTTATTCCACTTTCTGGTTGGTGGTTAAACAGGCTGAGGCTTCCCTCCCTTTCATGATCCACATTTTAAAAAATTGACTTTGAAACAGAGTATAAAAGCAAGCATGCTTGTTGAAAAAAAAGAGCAGTACAGAAACGTAGAGTATAAAGTCAAAAGTCAGTCCCCTCCCCTTTGGTCCCTGAAGCTCTTACTCTTTAGAGTGACTACTATAAACAGTTTGGAGCACATCCTGCCAGACCTTTTTCTAACCACATTCGTATTTACATATACGGTTGCCGTTGTTTTTTTTTTTTTTTTTTTTTTTTTTTTCAGAACTTGGATCACACTTAGTACCCTCCCTTAGAACTTGCTGGTTTGCTTTTTTTTTTCACAAGACACCATGCCACGGACTTTTGGTCTGTAGATAGCTTTCTGAAGCTACTTGGAATAGAATAATAGAATTGCCTGGTCATTTTAATGCCTGCTTGGTGGTGCCAGGACCTCCTACTTCTTTATAGAGTGAGATGCTAGCTGGGAAAAGAGCTCTGCTCTTTCACCCATATTTTGGGAAGGAAGTTCTATAATTCCCTGGGGATTCTCCCTCATGTTTTATAGCCGCGCCCCCCAACTGGTACATCGCCTGACACAGAACCTAGGCTCGCTCTCTCTATGTAACTGAAGACTGTCCCTCCTTTCCTCTTCCTGTGCTCATTAGAGCAAACTTGGATGTGAACTTCTAAAACCTTGACTATTTAATAGGAATATCTTTGCTTTGTCTTCCTTCTGCTGAACACCACATACCCCTTCAGGCTTTAATAAGGAGGAAATGAAACTTCTCAGCCAGGTGCCTCCTCCTCCCCAGGGCGGAGTAGCCAGAACAGGCAGCTCTTTGCTGGACACTGTGCCCTGCAGGGCTGCTGGCTCCGGCTGGAGGTCCTCCCTGGTCTCGGGTTAATAAGTCTCCTGCAGATAATGCTTTATTTACCATTAGGGTTCATTCACATTTCTTTTTTTTAAATTTTTTAAAAGATTTTATTTATTTATTTTTAGAGAGGGAAGGGAGGGAGAGAGAGAGAGAGAGAGAAACATCAATGTGTGGTTGCTGGGGGTTATGGCCTGCAACCCAGGCATGTACCCTGGCTGGGAATCGAACCTGCGACACTTTGGTTCCCAGCCCGCACTCAATCCACTGAGCTACGCCAGCCAGGGCTTCGTTCACATTTCTAATGCCAGTTTTTCTCCTCTGTTTCAGGTGACCGAGGCCCCAAAGGAGAAAAAGGAGAGAAAGGAGACAGAGCAGGAGATACTAGTAAGGAAATTTTGTTGGGGTCACTGGGGTCACTGCACAAGAGTAGCTGTCACCCAGAAGGCCCCACAAATTTGGGGGTCCAGAGGCTGGATCCATGATCCAAGGCCTCAGTGTCAAAGGAGCCCCACTCCTGCTTCAGGGCTCCGGCGAGAGAGGGGTACTCCAGGGGCGCAGGTCAGACATCCTGGTGTGGTTCAAGCCCAGAGGTGCATAGAAGGATCTGGAGGCAGGCTGCCTGGGCTCCTCACTGCTCGCTGGGTAATCTCTGTGCCTCAGTTTTTCTCATCTATAGAATGAGGATAAAAGAGCCCTAACCTCACAGGATCACGGTGGCATTAAAGGAGTTAGTCCACATAAAGTCTTCATTACAGTGCGGGGACATGTGGTTAGGACTCAGGAAGGGTTCACTATTATTATTATTCTATGTAATACACCGATTCAGACATACTTCCTAAAATCACTGAAATTGCTTGCTAAAACTCAGTTACTGACCTTGTTAAAAATGCACGACTTCCCTGGGTATTTACATGAGGAAAGGCAAGGAGGCAAAGCAGAATCCCTTTTGTTTTCCCCCTTTGCTGCTAACTGAGCAGAGATGCGAGGGAGCTCAGTATCGGGCAGACCACCAGGTCTAGGGAAGGGCGTCTTTCTGACAAGGGTCCTCCCTAAAATGTTTACAAAGCGAGCCAGCTTATCTAGTTGACACTCCTTTCTAGGGTTTATTCCCACCCCACCCCCAAAGGGCTACATGTAGAACCTTGGAGAGACTGCCAGAGGAGAATGAGCCTCCTAGCCAAGTCTCAATGAATAGTGTCTCCTCGCCAAGTTGCTAAAAAATACCAACGTCTAGTATCTGTTGGGTTCTGAAATGCTGCCACCCTGTGTGAGGCAGAAGCAGAGGGACCCCTTCAGGGTGTCTGTGACCCTGCCTTGGCTCTCGAGGGAGGCAGGGCTGCCTCCAGGTGAGACACTCGGGGACACAGAGCTCTGCAGATTCACACTCTGGACCCAGATTGAGGATTTCCCTGAGGGCTAGGATGACACTTTCATCCCAGTCATGTGAGACCAGAAGAAAACCTTGCTCCTCAATAGTGCCCTCTCCCAAGGTGTCCTGAAAATTCTGCCTGCCTCCTGCTTCCTCAGCCTTCCCCTTCCCCAGGGCAGTGGTGAAGATCAAACAGGAGAAATGTTTGTGCCAGCACTTCGTCGCTGAAGTGATGGACACACCCATAGACCGGGTAGGCCCACACTCACGCTGGACTCCACACACCCACCTCATCTCAGATGCAAAATCCACAAAGCGATACGTGTGCTTCGCAGTCATTCTAGCATTATCTAGAGTCGCTTTCAAGGGCAGCCAAAGGCTGAATTAGGAGTGTCCTGGCTAGATGAGATCTGCTGGACCCTGCGGGAGCCAAAAGGAAAGTTTTGATGGCAAAGGAAAGGGGTCTGGATATGATCTAGGACATCTGTGACATATCTGAGTCGCATTTATGAATTGGGCTGGGCACTGTACTTTGTCTTTGGGCAGCTGCCTTCCCCGGCTCTCTTTGTTGACCGTGCCGAGGAGGAGCGTGGCATTCAGCTGTGTGAAGTAAACAACTCCTGATGGGGTGCAGGAAGGGAGGGGCTGTGGAAGGATGACCTCCAAGGGGAGATCAGAAACGCTGCCCACGTACGAGAGGGATGCTTGTCAGGGACTGTTGGGCGGCTGTTGGTCAGTGGGCTTGAGGGCAGAGAGGAGGTCTGCACTAGCTGAGCCTGGGGAGAGGTGGCGGCCGTCCGCCCCCACTGATCCCAAGGACGCTTTCGTCACCGTGTAACTCACCTCTGTGGGCTCTGCTGGCTGGTCTCTGCACTTGGGTTGGGGCTCTGAGGCTGGGGGCCCAGTGTGGGAGGTGGGGGCTGAGGCGCAGTGGTAGAGAGCCCCACCCACCCCTGAGCCTGGGTGGGGAGTTTAGGGAAAGGGCGTCTAGTCCACTTGGCTCTGGCGCCTATTGACGACACCCAGAGAGGCTGATGTAAGCTCTGGACAGCCCGTCCTCAGGGACTGCTGGCGTTCTTTCCTGCCCTGAGGAGCCCAGAGGTCAGACCACAGCCCTTGCACAAAGCTCTAAGCCTCTCCTTCCTGCCCCTGATGAGACCCCAAAGTGTGATGGGCCGGGGAAGTGAGGTGGCTCGGCAGAGACAGCTGCATCAGTGGGAGCCTTTCCACAGCAGGCAGAGGAAGGTAGGGGACACACAGGAATCGTGAACAACAAAGCCAAAGGCCATCCATCCATCTCCCTGTTCTCAGAGGCCCCGAGTGGAGAGCTGACTCCCCCAAGGCAAAGGCGGGGGCAGAGCCCAGAACCTAGGCCTCTGACTTCTCTGATTCTGGGATGACAGCTTAGGCCCCTGGTCTTGAAGAGTAGGGCTGGGCTCCCTAAAACCCCCAGTGATTCATTCCCTCACCTGGACATATGGATTTAAGGGCCTCAGGCCGAAGGGGGCCACCGCAGCAGTTCAGAGCTGAGCTCGGTGCCTTCCCACGGCCTGCTCCCCCCGACTCCCGGCCTGCCTCTGACCACATAAAACCCATGATGGGATGAGACTCCCTGTAAGGTTTCCAAGGACTCCAATCCCAGAGGCATTAACTCGATCCCTGGCACTGAGACTCTGAGGAGGAAGCCAAGGATCATCTTTCAGGAAAGTGCAGAAATTCTGACCCACACAAAGTACCCACTTCTGGGGGCTGTTAGTCATCCCTGGGCCCAGGGCAGCCCCACCGTGAGACCTCAGGGGTGGGAAGAAGGAGTTCTCGGCCTCCGAGGTCTCCCCTCCCTGCAGAAAGGAACATAGCAGAGGCTTGCGCTGAGGCTGTGGAACCTTTACGAACACCTCACTTGGGCAGCACAAACCTCCAGTTCCAGCAGGTGGGGATGTTACTGCATGGAAGGGGTGGATGAAAAAAATAAGATTGACAGCTTAGAACTGGAAATTGGGGGTGTTCTCTGAAGAGGGCATTATGGAGAACACCATCCTGGACCCAAGCCGGAAGTCAATATTACCATGTGTTTATACAAGACCTCGCAATTGTTTACTTGTGCTTTGATCGAGCCATAGGGTTTCAGAGTTGGGTGGGGTTTCAGACCCACTCCTCTCCCACGCCCAAGCCCGCCCCGGTTTGGAGTTCACTAGTGACAGGGAGCAAGGGCAGAGGGCTGGGGAGACTTGCCGCAACCCGCAGGTCAGGTCAGGGCACGCCCCGCTGGGTCTAGAATCCCGATCTCCTGTTTCCTGCTCGATGAGAGGGAGAGGGGTTTTTTGTTTTGTGGGGAGCGTTTTTGTTTTTTTGTTGTTGTTTTTTTCCAGGCAAGGGTGATATTAGTCATTCTGTTAGATGTTTGACTTTGGGTGGGGAGTTTGGCCAGGGGAAAAAAAGTTACATATATACATCTCAAGACAGAAAGACATTTGTTTTACCCTTGTATATGGTCCATTTGCAAGAAAAATAAATAGTATTTTTGCACTTAGGGGGTGGGTAGAGGATCCAGTTTTGTTTCAGCCCCACAGCATGAATTTAAAGCAGGATGTAAGTTCAGATTGTTTAAAATTTTTCCCTCAGTTTCGTTTCATATGGAAAATACATGCAGAACAACCCGAGGGTTAATTCGGAGCCAGCGCGTGTTGACAGTTATCAGTGGCATCTCAGAGAACCCGAAGGCCGTCCAACATCCTGCGTGTGTTTTGAGTAGTTAGGGGTGTAAGTTTGGGGGGGTGGGCGGTGGACACTCCAGTGTGTGGGGTGAGCTCAAAATACAGGACTAGGATGGTGGCTTCTAGACCGTTTTTCCCCCCTGGCTGCTGAGATGTTTCTATCTCTGTTTTTGTTTTTAATTTATTTTGTATTGTCTCTTTTCCATCACCATTTATCCCCTTATCCCCTCCTCCCCCACCCCACAGTCACCACACCATTGTCTGTGGCCATGAACCCTTTTTCCTTTTTGCTCGATCCCTCCACCCCCAGAGCTGTCAGCCTGCTCTCCATCTCTGAGTCTGTCTCTGTTTTGCTTGTTAGTTCAGTTTGTTCATTAGATTCCACATATGAGTGAAATCATGTGGTATTTGTCTTTCTCTGACTGGCTTATTTCACTTTGCATAATGTTCTCCAGGTCCATCCATGCTGTCACAAAGGGTAAAATTTTCTTCTTTTTTTACATCCAAGTAGTACTCCATTGTGTAAATGTCCCGTAGTTGTTCTACCCACTCATCCACTGAGATGAATGGTCTGTCTCTGTCTTAGAATAAGGGATGCAAAGACAGTCCTTTGCTGTCCATGAATTCCTCTTCTCCCCTCCCTGCCCCTACAGCTGGTTGTAAGGAATCTGCTAAGGATAAGGTAGCCCTGGGAATTAGCATTTTTTCAGGCAAGGAGAGACAGAGCTACTGGACCTTTTACATACAATTATATTTCTTTATTCACTTAGTGCATCAACATCCTCTTTCCCTCACACACCTTGAATACCCCAACAACAACATGATTTAAACGTTAACTCCTAAAAAAAGGAACCATTCACATAATACTACCGACAGACTCATACCTGTCACTGTGGGGCGGGGGGGTAGCACCTGTGCATATCACTTCACTTAACTCTCACAGCGATGTGCAGGAGGCATGACCAGGTGCACGTGAGAGAGGCGCGGAGGCCGGGTGAAGGGTAAGGGCCCTGCCTGGAGTCGCCGGAGTTCACACAGAGTGGAGCCAGCACACAGGTCAGGTCTGCTGGTCGGCCAGAGTCCCTCTGCTACCACCCTGAGTCATCTTTCATTGTCCCGGCCTTTGACAGCACATGGTCCTCGTGGGCCACTCCTTCCTGTTCTTACTGCTTCAGTGCGCAGGTGCTAACTCCTGCCCCAGCAGCGCTCAGTTACCTTTAAGGTACTTTCCCCCATCTTCCTGTTTGCTCTTCACTTCCCCAAGCCGTGGCTTCCTGACCTGCCTCTGGCACTGACATGGGCCAGAGCAAACTTTTCACAGTGGGTGCAGGCAGGGTGGGGGGCGCGGTCCACACTTGACTGAGAAGCCCTTCCCGTGTCACTGGTTCCCCTGTTCTTTGAGATCGTGTGAGCTGAGCACAGTAGCCTTACTAAGATACTCTGTGCAGATGTACCTGGCAGTGCTGATGCCCTCACACGTGCGTTTCATTAGTACATCCTTTCATTCCTTCTCTCTCCCCGGGAAGAGTGAGGGAGATGACACCAAAGGATGTGTAGAGGTAGAAAGGTGTTTTCCAAATGTCTTCTCCTCAAACTTCTCCTCCCCTAAGTTTAATGACTAGTCGCACCGAAAATATGCAGGGACACAAAATTCACTCCAACAAACTGTCCTGCAGCAAACATTGCTTCCGGTCCTGGCTGACCCACAGCAGGAGACATCAGAGAGAGGGAAACAAGGACAAGGACATGGCTTATGAGGTGACAGTGGGAACCAGATGAACACTGGGCAGGGACAGCCAAGGCTGGGGCCTATGGACTGGAAAGCCAGGGGACATGGAGCTGGCCTCGGAAGGCGCAGAAGAGAGATGGGTGAGGCAGAGCCGCCAGGAAGGGGGGTCTTGGCCCCCTCACTTCCATCATAAAGAACAGGTGGATGTGTGGAAGGAAGGAAAACATTTAGGAAACAGAGCATGGGCTTATTCACTGCTCTAGCAATCATGTATTGAATACATGTATTGAAGGTGTCTTGAAGGGCAAGTAGGTGTCCAACAGGTGGTTGTGGAAGGTGAAGTGTTCCAGGTAAAGAGAAAGGTGCATGAACTGGCAGAGTATTGCCTGATAGATCCAAATAGTTTGCATGGCAAGGGTTTGGGGCATAAGAAAAATACAGTACAGCCAGAGAGGTATGCGGGGACCCATGGTCAGGAGTTCGAGCTTGACCTCCGGGCACAGGGCAGCCAGTGTGGGCTGTAAGCAGGGAGCGGCATGCCAGCGACTGACCAGGGATGGGGGGAGGACCAGCACTGTCACCGGTGCCGGGCACAGGGTGGGCAGACCCTTCCTCCTCATGGAAAGGCCCACATCCCAAGTTCCTGTTTCTCTGTGGCTCCTGCTCCTTCTCTAGTCTGAGTCGCTCCCCGTTTAGAAAGTCCTGCTTGTCAGAAACACAGCTCCCGAGAAGACGGCACGTGAGCCCTGGGGAGCAGCACAGGCCTCGGGTGGCAGTCTGGGAACCCGAGGCCCCTTCTGTCCCAGCTCTGAGGCCAGTCCCTCAGCCCCACCCCACCCCACTCCCACGCCCCACCACCCACCCCCACCGGCTGCAATTTCCTCTTCCCCCGGTTCTACTCGGAGAATGCGATCTGGCCTTCCAGATGTTCTGATTTGCCAAAAGCCTGTCTTAAGCCTTCCAAAAACAAATCCTGAGACTCTGCCTGAAAGCTTCCTAGTGACCCCTTCCAGGAGAGCATTTACACAGCCACGTGCAGAAAACAGTTCCGTTCAGATTGATCCATGCTGCCCTTGGTCTGACGGCTTCAAAAAGATTCAAGAGGGGCTGGAAAAACAGAGGGCCTGGCTCCTTTAAGAAGCCAGGTGATAAAATGTGGGTGTGTGGTGGGGGTGCCTGAGAAAAAGTGTTGAACCCAATGTAAGAAAGAGTGTTCCGTTTCTGGGAACAGCTGAGCTATCCAGCCCCGTGCCTTGTGCCTTATAAAAGGCAAGAGAGAAGAGCTGTAGCGCGGTCCACTAGAGGAAAAACAGCTTAGGCAGGAGGAACGGAGCCCCCTTGGGGAATCATGGCTGAATGGTGCTGAGAGGGGCTAGGAGGTCATGAACGGGACGGCTAACGCTTCTCTAAGTAAACTCGAAGTGAAAGCAGGGACCAACTGAGAGCTGAAACTGAGGGCTAACTGGAAGGAAATGAGCGTGCCAGGGTTTGGAGGTTATGCTAAGAATTAGCAGCCAAGTATGCAAGTGCAACTCGAGAAGGTTTGCTCTTTTCAGTTAGCCTAGTGGGGTATTTCAGGCGCGTGAGCAGAGGTAACTGGTGTGACTCTTCCCCAAGCACCTCTCCTTTCTACGGTGAGTAGCAAGGGGTCTGTCGCAGGCTGTGTCTCCATGTCCCTCCTAACCCATGTGTAGCTGACACTGCGGTGTCCACCCTTCCAGAAGGGCCCGGGGGCGGCTCCCACTAAAACTGTCACGGCCGACTCCCTGGGTGACAGGCGGTGGTCTCCCAGCTTTGCCCTGCCAGAGAACTCCTTTAGAAGCACAGATTTTCAGACTGAAGGTGATCGAGGAATTTTCTCCAAAAACAATGCCTTGGTACCACTGACCAGGTAAAGTTTGGGTCTTTGATGTGGGTTTACGAAGAAAAGTTTTATGTTGAGATGTACTGTAAAACCAGGAATGGTTGAACAGTTTATGTAGAAAGCAATTCAAACAATCTGGGGAATTGTTCTTCGTTCCCTTGACCCGCACCCTCTCCCCTTTGGGGTGCGGGAAGGCATGTTGCAGGCTCGCAGATCAAATCCTGGAGGTGCCTCGCAGCCACTTTCTGACGTAACTGAATCAGCTTTAGCAGCATTAACTGCGCTGCCCCACTTAGACGGTGGGAAACGCCCTCAGGCTGTACTTGGAACCAGTTATCTAGATGGATTTACCTCCCCTGGCTCTGGATTTCAGTCTCTCTCCCAAAGAGCCTCTGGTAGAATTCCGACTGAACAAAGAAGATAAAAGACAGAGGCCAAGCCAGTGGACATCCCAGAGGTCTTGTGGGCACTTCGACAGGAGGGGGTCATGGCTGGTTTCCTCGCAGACTTGGCCACAGTGCCTCCGTTCCCCAGCACGGTCCTTGGGGCTTACATTGAGTTCAACCCTACTTCATGAGAGCCCCAGCCACGGAGCTCATGTATCGTTCAGAGTAACCCTAAGGTCTGCGTGGTTATCCCAGATGAGAAAACTATTCTGAGAGGTCGACTTACTTGCCGAATGTCATAGAGCAAAACGGTGGTCAACATGGTGCTAACGGCAGGCTCTGTTTCCAAGGACTGAAACTATGGGGAGAGGGAAGCATTCCGGCCAGGGGTGTCTCAGGCTTTGAACTTGAAGGAGAGCAAAACTGAAAAAAGAAACAGGGCACGGTGGGGACAGCGTGTGAGTGCAGGCAGAGGGCGTGGGAGAGCCTTCTTAGGCAAGGCCCCTAGTTCTAGACCTGTGGTTCAGAGGTCAAGACAGTGGGTCCATGAAGCCTTTAGAGGGCTGCCCAATGAGCATCCCGCTGCCTCAGCTGCACATGAAACAAGAGCTCAGCATCATTGACTTTCTCCTGGCCCCCACGCATTCCTTTCTAGTCCTGGAGGTCAGCTGCTCTCACTGCCCTTTTAGAGGCCCTGGGAGCACAAGCAAGACAAAGGACTCACCTCCACACGGGGCTCCGCAGGAACTTCCTACAGATGAGCTCCGAGCAGAACTTCTGGGCCTTGGGGATGTCCTCCCACTGTGACGGGGAGAGCTACTGCTCTGGGCCAGGCAGGCAAAGTGCCTCATTTCCTGTTTGATCAGACAATTTTCCCCCGCACACCTACTAGGGGCCAGGCAACCACGAGCAGGGCATTGGAGAAACAAAATCAGCCGAGGCAAAGTCCTCGTTTCCAAAGGACATGCACAAGAATGGGGAAGACCAACAGGCGAGTCAACAGTTAAAACCAATCCAGCATGACTAGCGAAGGGTTAACTTGGGAGATATTTCTGCTACTCCTTTTCACCAGCGGTGCCTGAGCACCTTTGTCTCTCCAGACGCAGAACTTTGGTCCCACTGGGCTGTGGGTCTGGAGACTCAGGCGTGGCCACTTTATTATGTGACCTTAAGAAAGTCACTTTCCACGCTGGTCTGTGCAGCTCAACTGGTTGGGCGTCATCCTGTGAACCTAAAGGCCCCAGATTCGTTTCCCAGTCAAGACACATGCCTAAGTTGTGGGTTCGGTTCCCAGTCGGGGCACCTATGAAAGGCAACCAGTCGATGTTTCTCTCTCTCTCTTTCTCTCTCCCTCCCAGTCTCTAAAATCAATAAGCATGTGCGGGTAAGGATAAAAACACAAACAACAAAAAGAAAGTTACTTTCCTTCTCTGAATCTCAGCTGCCTCACCTGTTAAGTGGGTGTGATACCACCCACCCTGGAGGAGGACCAAAGATCAGATGAGACCATCTCACAAAAGTGCTTTGAGGAGGCACAGAGCACCATGTTACCAGCATATTAAGTTTCCTAATTACCATTAGGAAATAGCATTTTATAATGCACACCCACAGGCCAGACCACATTTCGAAAGCAATGCCCTCCAGCAGAGCCTGACCAGAAATTCCTGAGTTTGCTTGTGGGATGGCTCCTGCTCCCCCACATGAACCACATTTCCCACGGATGTTGGGGGGGGGAGAGGGGGAAGAAATGTCATCTTTGCAGAAGGACAGAGACTGACTTTCCCCACCTCAGAGAGGTGGGGCTCCGAGGCCCTGGGTGGCTGCGGGCACAGGGAGTTCTTTCTTCACAAGAGAATGAAAGTTCAACTTCCTTCGCAGGCAGCTGGTCCAGATTATGCCCTGGGCTCTACTCTGCAGCTGCAGAACATCAGAGCCCATTTTCCCAGCCCCATGTGTTTATTTCTCTTCTCCACAACCTCGGGCCTGGAAGTCAGGATAAACAAACCTAACAGAGCGGAGCTGCGGTGTTGCCGGCTCAGGGCGGGTTTCCCTCCTGTCCTCTTCTTTAGAGGCCAAGTTCCCTGAGCGTTGGGGCCCTCCTGATGCACAGCCAGGCAGGCTCTAGGGCACTTAGGGATCAGTTCTGTTCCCAGAGCCCCTCGCAGGGCTGGGAATCCCACTCACCCATTCACTCACTCGCTCACCCATTCAGTGCAATGTGTTGAGCACGGCCGTGCACCAGGCTCCCTGCCCGCAAGTGGGGTTGCGGTGGGGAAGCACGTGGGTGCCGTGGCCCCGGCTGTCACGGAGCTCACCCTGGCCAGGGCAGAGAGACTTGGGAAAGGAAGTGGCAGTGCAACATTTCTTGTGTGTGGAAAGTGCACACCAGTCAGGGAACCCCTCCCGGAGGAGGTGACAGCCATGGGCCTTCCTCACAAGGTGTGACAGCTGCATAGCTGGGACTTGATCCCAGATCCATCCCTTCAAACCGTGCTCTCAACCCTGGCAGTGCATTTACATCACCTGCGAACTACTGGAAACCGTTCCCCCACCGCTGGCAGACGTCAAAGCGCCACAGGAGAGTCTTCCATGCAGCCCTGGGCTGAGAGCCACTGCTTTAATCCAAGGCTCTTTTCCTTCCCTTTAAAGACACTAGTTACTGCAGCCACCATAGGGCTGTTTGGAGGTAGCTGAAAGGTATTTTATGTACAGAGAGTGGTGTTTATTAAATATTTGTCTTAGGTATTCAGTCTAACAGTTATCTCTGTGGTTTGAAGAGGAAAGGACTTTGCACCCTGGTGGGCGATGTATGGAGCATCGTCCCATACACCAAAAAGTCACGGGTTCGATTCCTGGTCAGGGCACATACATAGATTGTGGGTTTGGTCCCCAGTTTGGGTGCATATGGGAGGCAACTGATCAATGTTTCTCTCTTTCTCTCTCTCTCCCTCTTACTCTCTCTCTAAAATCAAGATTAAAAAATCCTCGGATGAGGATTACGAAGGAAGGAGGGAAAGAAGGAAGGAAAGAGGGAAGGAAGGAAGGAAGGGAGGACTTTGCTCTTCTCCCAGGCTCTACCTTGTAACAGCTGTGTGGCCATCGGCAAATTACTTGACTTTTCTGGGCTCATTTTTTTTTCCTGTTAAGTGAGAGCCATAATAACTAACTCATGGGGCTGTTGCAAAGAATAAGCGAGCAAATAAATGCATGTATGAGGCACTCTGCACAGTGTCTGACATGTAGTGGACACTGGGTATGCATGAGTTCCTTTCACTGGCTGTCCTTGACTTGAAACCTCTCCTGAGTGGCACCCAGGACTTGGCTTTCTTGTAGTTGGGTTTGAGGGCAGCTCTGAGCCAGGTGTGGACAAGCTCTGCAGGTAGTAAGTAGTTCTAAGGCTACCCCAGCCCTGGAAAGTGGTTCCGAGACAGTAGCTACTGCCAGTTAAGCTGTCTTCCCAGACCCTGGGCCCAGCTGAGGGGCCGAGTAATGAAGCCGCTGCCTCAGTGGTGCTCCACAGATGCTGGAGGAAGGGGAAGGTATTTCACACCTCTCTCCCCACTTAGAAGCACAAAACTCAAAGCATAGAGAGTAAGACAAAGGTAGAAAATAATTAGGTGAAGAAACATTGGAGCCATTTGGAGATGCCAGTTCCTGTGAATAAAACCAGATGCTGGTTTAGAAAGCCTGGAATGGATTCCCGGGAGATACTGTCAAGCTCCCTTCCATTCCCAGGGGCAGGATGAGCAGCTGTCAGGCATTGGTACGAGTGGAGGGGATTCCTGTGTTTGAGGTGGGAGAGGGCTGCACAACCCCCTTCCGGCTCTGGGGCTCAATAGTCAAAGCCAGGGGAGTCTGGCTGGGGTAGACTGAGCCTGCTTGTCTGAGACCTTGCTTTTCCTATGTAAGTATTTAGAAGGCAAAGAGAACAATAACAACAACAACAACAAAAAACCCCATTCATTTTGAGGAGAGTCTCCCCACATATGAGATTTGTAAAGTCTGTACTAGGCCCCCTCGGTGGCCTCAGGCCCAGCACCACATTCCTGGACCATTCCAGAGCTGCCTTGCTTAAGGAATCGCATCCAGCTCACATCAGAGAGAAGAAAGCTGATGACAGCAGGAGCCGCAGGAGCCCCTGTCCCCATCCCCTAGTATGCTGAAGAGCCAGGAACTGCGTGTGCCCTGGGGAGGGCAGAGGAAGTTAGGAGGAGATGAATCCAATTGGAGGGCTGCCCCCCACTCAGCTCCCCCTCCCCATGCAGGAGAGTTGCTTTGCAAAGAGGGTTTCAAAGATACGTTCCTGCTCTGGCCAGTGTATCCAAGCAATCCGCAGCAAAGCATGAAGATGCTTCAGAGCTGACCCACGTGTTGCTGGGCAAAGTACTGACCAGCCAAGGTGGGAGCTCTCAGTGAGAGGTGTCCATAACTTGCCATGTGCTATTGCTTCTGACTGCCACCATGACGCCCATTTTAAGAAGAGGGTAGGTATAAAGAGGTCACATCTGGCAAGGAGTGGAGCCAGAATTCAAAGCCAGTGCCTAAGTCCAGATCCAACCTCTTTCCACTCTCTCCTGTTGCCTCCCCACAGCAATCACTGCTGCTGCATTTCCCCCGTCCAAATTCCTGAACCCAGCCAGGGCTCAGGAGGCAAGTAGCAAAGCAGCCCTTGGATTGGTGTGTTGGATTCACAGAGGCTCTCTTTGGATATTTTTGGTGACAAGGGCTAGGGACTCATTGGGTCACTGCAAGTGAGAGGGGCTTATAGAGGGGGCACCTCCTTCAGAAGATCAGGGCTCATGGTCAAGGTGGGCCTTGCAGGGCCTGGAATGGCGAGGTCATTCAGATGCGAGGCAGTTCTGGGGCCATGGCACCAGGGGTTCACGTCCACACGCTCGTGTCTCACTTTCAACATGGCTCCTTAATTTCTGTCCCTGTCTCCTTCTGCGTCTGCTTCTGCTCAGCTCTCTGCATTTCCCCTGGCTCAGACTCCTGACAGAGTCTGGGTGGTCCTGCCAGTGATCATCACAGTGGTTTGGACAGATGTGCTTACCCATGTGTAGGGAAACGTCCATGGGCTCACACCTCGATTGGCTTGTCGAATGCCAGTCTTACCGCATTTGATGTTCAAGATAAACAAAGCCAGATGATGGTTACAGTGGACAGGACAGATTTTCACCAGCAACGTACAATTGCAATAGAGAAAAGAGACCAGCACAAACTGAACGCAGTTTTGATTTGTACAGAGGAGAGTGGGCGTTTTAAAGAGAGGATGAGGAGCCTTGGCCGGTGTGGCTCAGTGGACTGAGTGCCGGCCTGTGGACCAGGAAGTTGCCCGTTCGGTTCCCAGTCAGGGCACGTGCCTGGGTTGAGGGCAGGGTCCCCAGTAGGGGGTATGTGGGAGGCAACCACACATTGGTGTTTCTCTCCCTCTCTTTCTCCCTCCATTCTCCTCTCTAAAGGTGAATGAATGAAATCTTAAAAATAAATAAAATAAAAAGATGATGAGGGGATAGGAAAGGAGGCAAGTGGAGGCTCAGTAGATCAGGGATATTAAAAATCACAAAAACCGGGAAGGGGCTTGGTCCCTATCACACCCATTTGGCGCTGATCCGAGCTCCGTTCCTCCCCTCCCAGGGAGCCTGGGAAGTGCAGCCCTATCTTCAGGAGTTGGCTGGACCAACAGTAAATCCTTTCAATAACCTTGAGTTTTCTCAGGCGGGCACTTTAACGGAGGCTAGGGCCAGCCAAGGGATGTGGCTTCGAGCTGTTAAAAATTATGCTAGTGTTTTGTTCAAGTCTTTATAAACCAGGGTGGAGCCTAGGGTTTGGTCAAGGAGAGAAACTTTGTCACTGAACTGCTTGCCAGCCCTGGGAAGTGAGTGTGACTGGTGAGGAAATGGGGAAGACTGAGCGTCTCAGTGCCTCCCAGACTTGAGAAGAGCAGTGGCAGCGGCCTTGACCAGCCCCCAGCTGGTCCCCTCCAGCTGGCTCAGCTCCCTCATCGCCCCCCACTGCCTGCTTCAGACCCACTCCTGTGGCCCTTAGTGAGGGCATTTTTGCCAAATGTCTCGGGCATTGTTACATGCAGAGAAGAAGCAGGGTTAATATACCTCTGTGTCCCCGTGGCTGGCTCAATACATAAGGATGAAACAATATATAGGGAGTCTACCATGATCTACAGAAAGGCAGCACAAATAGATGCAACCCAGAGGCCGGACCCCCAGTGACCGTGTGGACCGTGAGTGCACAGCATCTTTCCTGGAGTGCCACCATTCCTGCCTGAGCTGGCAGGATCAGTGAGGGGCACAGCACCCATTCTCAGCAGCCAGGCACTCACGATGGAGGCCGGAACCAGAGAGATGCAGAAATTGTGAGGCACTCGGCTGGGGATTCCAGTTGTACCTACTAGCAAAGTCATGTATCCATGCACCCTTCTGTTCTTCATCCCATCTGTTCTTCAAACATTTACTTGGCATTTTCAGTCAGCTAAGTATAATATTAAGTATTGCAGGGTCATGGACAAAGAAAACATCATCTCTCTCTCTCTGCAAGGAGCACTTCCCTAGGGAAAATAAGAGATGTACATGTAGCCCTTACAGACAAAGCTTTTCTTGAGCTCTCTCAAGCTGTGCCCTCTGGTCTGAGGAGTGCCAGCCTGCCTCCGCCTTGGCCCCGTCAGTTGAACCTCGAACCAGCTTCACTCTGAGGCATGGCTTAGGCAGGACTGAAAGTGGCTGGCATCGGAAAGAGCAGTGGTCTAGAAAGAGAGGCACCCGGCATCCCAATAACAGCTGGTCACTTCCTCTCTCTAAACCCTCAGTTTCCTCATTTCTAGATGAGGGTTTTCACTGGGTAGTCCCTGAGATCTCCACCAGCCCCGCCATTCTGTGTTCTTATCTAGAATGCCTCAAGGACAAATACATGCATCCTCAGCCCCTAGCACAGTTTTGGAATGTGGCAGGGGTTCTGTATGTACACCTGGATGGATAAGTAAATGAGTAATAGAAAAAGAAATGCATACATTGATAAAGAAACCTATAAAGAATGAATACACATAAAGCATCTTCAGCACCCCAAATCTGTGCACAGGAAGCAGAATGACCCTGGACTTCAATGAATATTGTCACGTTCCTCAAAAGCTAAGGCTGGTTTATCTTCCCCTGACACGTTCATTTTCAGTACAAACTCAGCAGTTCCCAAGGGCATCCTACCATCTTGGTCCTCCTATAACTCTTAGGAGAAGTCAAACTGTTTCTGTGAACTTGGGGGTAGAAGCATTACAGTTCAAGGTTAGTGTAACTAGGATCAAAGTCATGAAGCCCAGAGATCTCATGAAAACTAAAGACACTGGAAGGAAAGAGAAGGTATAGACAGAATTGGCCCAAGAGTTAAGTGTCAAGTCCAGGCCCCAGCCCTTCTACTGCTAACTGCGGGATGACCTTGGGCAAGACACATCACCTCTCCTGGCCTGTTCTCTTGTGTATCCCATGAAGAGTTTAGACTGTGTGATCTCCAAGTACCTGCCAGCTGGACGATTCAAGGCTTCTCCATCACCTGTGATGACTAGGAAAGCCCAAAGACTATGGGAGTGGTACCTAAAAACAGCTCCATGCACTGAGTGACGATGGTGTCTGTAGCCCACAACGAAGCTGAAGAAAGTTGTCACTGGAGGTAACCCCAGGAAATGCAAGGCTCCCTAGTCCAGACACCATGTCTGTTCTTCTCCGTGACCTGACCCCATCTGTGCCTCAGCTACACCCTCTTCACTGAGGGGCCAGGTCAGGACTGAGCCAGAGCCGTTTCAGGCGGGTGGAGGAAGCCTTTGCGGTTGGTACCCGGAGTGGCTTGCGTAATGGGTGGGTGGGTAGAGCAGGTCAGGGAATGAGGAGGTGGGTTCCATGCTCTGGAGCAGCAGCTGGGCGGAAAGCTCCAAGCAGCGGCTAGATCTACTGATGTGCCAGGAAACTCGACAGTGGGGTGATCGAGCCCTTCGATCTGGGAGAAAGCAAGGAGGCAGCCCAGCTAGAAAGGGCCAATTCCCTGGGTTCTTCTTTTTTTAAAAAAAAATATTTTACTTATTTATTGCTAGAGAGGAAGGGAGGGAGAAAGAGAGGGAGAGAAATATCGATCAGTTGCCTCTCACATATCTCCCAACTAGGGGCCTGGCCGGCATCCCAGGCAGGTGCCCTGACCACAGTTCCCTGGGTTCTTTACATCAGCGTCTGGTCTGAGCTTTTAATTTGAAGGAATTCTCCTCTGTCTGCTTCTCTGTATAGAAGCAAGGAACCTCTGACCCTAAATCTGGGGCAATAGGAAAAAACAACAACTGGGGCCCTGCCCTGTGAACATCTGGGTGTCCCCCCTCTTGGGGGTTCAAGGAAAAGCCCTGCCCAGGTCTCCCCATCCAAGACGGCGCCTCCACTCGCTGTCCATTCCCTTTCTGTATCTCTGTGTCTATCGATGCCCTCATCAATACTTGGGCTATATTTGGGTTAACTTGGGTTATACAAATATATTTGTCTTTGTTTTTTGGCTTCATTGTTCATCTTTCCCACTAAAAAAGCAGTCTGTGAAGGCAGAGACTGTGTTCCTGGATTTGCCCACAGCTTCTAGAACAGGATCAGGCCCCTGAGAGGCGGTCAGTCCCTTATTTCGCTAAACAGAAGTGAATGGAGTGCATTCAGGTTGGCCAGAGCAGAGAGGCTAAGGGGGCTCTCTGAACGCCAGTCTCGGCTGCCCAGCACCCCCACCCCCAACCCAGCCTCTTCCTATTATTTCGACTTGACACCCCGAACTCCACTTGGGCTGCTCAGACCCACAGAGCCCTCCTGCCACTTTCTTCTCCTTATGCCCCATTCGAGGGCTTCCGTGGAGGCCTCCTGGCCTCAGTTGGCCCACGGCCACCGTGACAGAGGCGAGGCCGGCCTGTGAGAAATCAAGCCTGACATCTCAGCCTCGGCCAGCCCCCCCCAGGGCCAAGCGCCCAACCAGGGTCAGGCCTCATTGGCCGCTGCCAGCTCTGGGCTAGCAGGTCACTGCGGCCACTAGGGGCTCCTCTGTCTCAGACCCGGCCTCTGCATTCCAGCCCCTCCCCAGGTGTCCCTGCTCCAGATTTGCTGTGTCCCCTGGCTCATCCTCTGCCATTGTTGACAACCTGGTGGGAGCCTGTGTTTTCAGTACATCTCTATGGGGAGAACAATGAGAGGTGTGGGGGCAGAGCAAGTGGCCTTGGACATTTCGAGGGGCCTGTGCGAGCCGTCGCCCTGTACTTGTTTGGTGTCTCGGGAACAGTGTGGTTTCCTGGTGACTTCTCTGGTTCCCTGTGCAGAATGTGCTGGGCTGCCCCAGCCCGGGCAGCATGTCACCGGCACATGCCCCGCCCGGGCTCCTCTCCTCTCTTGTGCGGGGCAGATGCCGGTTGATCAATTCTGCCATCTCCCCCAGGGGCCTACCAAGGTCTTTGCCAAGTCACAGTCATTGGAAGCAGGAATCCCCCAGCCCATCTGGCCAAAAAGGAAAGAGAAAAAGCAGTCCGAGGCGGCAGCGCTCATTGGGAGCAGAACTCCACCGGGTTGCAGAGTTGTCTCTAGCAGCTCACACGGGGGTTTTCCTGCATCGAGCCACCCACGTGCCACTGGGTCACAGTACCACGTCCCCACCTGCACCCTGCACAACCCAGCTGATTTCTGGCTGCAAAAAAAGAGACAACTTTGACATCTTCCTTGGCCTTGGAGTCCCTGAACATTGGAGCTGGAAGGAACATTGCAGAGCATCGAAGCCTGTCCCTCCCAGTGCCAGCCAACGAAATCATTTCTCACTTGTGAGAAAACAGATCCCTGATTGCTGCCACCAAGGTTCTGACCCAGTAGGTCCCAGTGGGCCCGGGAGCCAGCATTTTCACAGGCAGAGCACAGTGGATTTCAGGGCAGCAGAACTAATCTCTACGACACTATACAGGTGGATGCATTTGTCCAAACGCACAGGCTGTGCAACATGGGCTTTTGGTGACAGTGACGTGTCCGTGTAGGTTCATCGGCTGCAACTAATACGCCACGTTGGTGGGGGATGTTGGAAGTGGGGGAGGCTGTGCCTGTGTGGGGGTGTGCGGGAGACCTCTGTACCCTCCTGTCCACTTTGCTGTGAACCTAAAACTGATCTAAGAAAGTCAAGTCTATTGTCATAGACACAGAGAACAGACTGATGGTCACCAGAGGGGAGAGGGGTTGAGGGACTGGGTAGGAAAGGCGGAGGGATTAAGAAGCACAAATTGGTAGTTACAAGATAGTCATGGGGAGGTGCAGGCAACCACAGAGGAACAGCTCTGTATGGTGCCAGGTGGGGACTGGAATACCCGGGGAGCACTCCGTGAGGTGTGTGGCTGTCTGACTTCTATGCTGTGCACATGAAACGAATACGAAGTAATACTGAATGTAAACTGTGATTTAAGAAGGAAAGAAAATAAAGTCCCATAAAGGAAACTAAGAGGTGGAGAAAAGAAGGCTGATAAAGGGCAGTGGGAACACCACGACTGGCGCTGGCCGCAGCTTCGGTTGTGGCGGCAGCCCGGGGCCCCTCTTCCCTGCCAGGAGGGGTTGGTGGAGGGGAGTCAGGGGAGATCCCTGGGGGGCCCCTCCCCGACCTGTGCATCCAGAGTGGAGTGGTGACTGTGGGCTGTTGCCGGCAGGTGGCTTGGAGGCGCTGATGATCCGGCTGGTGAACGGCTCCGGCCCGCACGAGGGCCGCGTGGAGGTGTACCACGACCGGCGCTGGGGCACCGTGTGCGACGACGGCTGGGACAAGAAGGACGGGGACGTGGTGTGCCGCATGCTGGGCTTCCGCGGCGCAGGGGAGGTGTCCCGCACTGCTCGGTTCGGGCAAGGTAAGGGGCATTAGAGGAAAGGACACAGGGAAGGGGCCTGGGAATCCCAGGACTGGACTCCTCTCCAAAGCTCGAGTCCCCTGCGCAGCAACCCTGCCATATGTCACCTGGCCTCAGTCCAGATACTTCCTGCGACAGGAAGCTCACTGTCCCCCAGGCAAGCCCGCCTGTCTCCTACAGTTCTGATTATCAGAACATTCTTTCTTTGCCCAACCCACTGTGCCACAGGGCTAAAGGGACCTGGGGCCGGCCTGGGAGGAGGGGCCGCGCGTCCTGCCCAGAGAGGGAAATGGAGCCAGGTCACATGCAGACTGGCCAAGGAGCCCCCACTCCTCACAGCTGCCTTTCTCCCCCTCCCCATGACGGGCTGCTGCAATTCCTGTGCAGAACCTTGTCCCTGAGACCTCAGTCTCGGGACTGAGTGTCATGAGTGTCATGGACTGAATATTTGTATCTGCCTCAAATTCCTATGTTGAAACCCTAATCCCCAACATAGTATCAGGAGACAGGGCCTTTGGGATGTGATTAGGTCACAAGTTGAGCCCTCATGATGGGGTTGGCACCCTTATAAAAGGGACCCCTAAGCCCTGGCCAGGTGGCTCAGTTGGTTGGAGCATCATCCTGCACACCAAAAAGTTGTGGGTTTGATTCCAGGGCACATACCTAGTCTGTGGGTTTGCTCCCGGTCAGGGTGTGTACTGAAGGCAACTGACCGATGTTTCTCTCCCACATCAATGTTTCTCTCTTTCTCTCTCCCTCTCTCTAAAATCAATAACTCGGGTGAGGATTTTTTAAAAAAGAGACTCCCTGAGAGCCCCCTTATCCTCCTTCTGTGAGGACACAGAGAGAAGTCTAAACCCGAAGGAGGGCCCTCACCAGCCCCCAGTGGTGCTGGCAGCCTGGTCTCAGGCTCCCAGTGTCTAGGGTTGGGAGAGATATCCCGGCCACCCGGTCTCTGCTGCTTCGGTACAGCAGTCTGAGCAGACCAAGAATCGCATTGACCGAAAGTGACTCTTGGTGCAATCTGTTGTGACAGCTGGTGGAGAGCAGCCACTTGGCCCCACACACACAGCCACTTGGCCCCTCGAAAGGCCAGGGTGCACGGGGAGTTCAGAGGGCCCCGCTCCACAGGGGCAGTCCACGGGCACAGAGCGCTTGCCTAACACTGAAGGTTGGGGGCTGGATTTCAGATGGTTTTCTTCAAGAAAAATTGCCATTTTTGTTTTCATAAGGAACAGAAACAGTAGGAATAAGTTCTTGCTTTTCAATGTTTGAGTCTAATGAGGACTTCTTCCTAACAAGTGGAAGTAAAACCTTTTTCGGGGGGGAACCCTCAAAAACTCTTTTGGAGAAGCCACAATAGGCCACTTGAACGTCATGGGTGGCGTTAGCCCAAAACTGAGACCTCGTGGCCTTTCTCATCCCCTTTGATGTTGGTATCAGATGGCACGTGGGGAAGTTCTCAGACTGCAACTCGATTCCTTCGGCCAGTCGGCGGGAAGTGGCCTTGCTTCCGTGCACACATCAGATCTGTGCCTTCTTTCTCCCCGTCATGGTCCGATAACTTACGGCATGCGGCATTCAAGACCTTGACAGGCGGGCCAGCCAGGTGTTGTGAACTGGTGCACAGAGGGAAATGGGGGCCTGGGGAGGGGAGGGCACCCGCCCAGCCCAGCCTGGTCTGGCGCCCTTTCCCCTAGCCCAGCTGCACTCCCTTCTTTCCATGGCAGTTTCTAGGCACCGTCCGTGGTCCAGGAGCTGGGCTCAGTGTGGCAGCGCCAAGATGAGTCAACCGAGACTCTGAGCTCAATGTGTTCCATTTAGAAGTGAAGGCGGACACAGTTATAGATCCTGAATAGTGTCGCCAGGGCAATCACGCCAGGGCGATCATGCCTGAGCAGCCCTGGTGCAGAGGGGAGGGGATGCTCCCCCATTCTGGCGCAGGCAGGGCTGTGCATCCGTCCAGACACCCCTCTGACCACACCCCCGCCCCTACTCGCCCCCCCACTCTCAGCCCAAGGATGCCCGCTGCCCAGCCTCACAGGGTCTCCCATGCCCGTGGCCCCTCCCTCCGGCCACTCTCACCCACTCCTCTTCCCCTTGTCTGGTCCCCTTGTCTCTGTGGGTCCTGTACATTCCCCCGGGGTCTACCTCTCCGGTGTCCCTGGAATCTGTCTCCTCCTCTTTGTTCTCACTACTCCTGTCTTAGGACCTCAGGCAGGGTAGAACAGTGGTTAGGAGCTCAGGTTCAGGGGTCAACCCGACTTAGAATCCGACGTCTGCCGCTAGCTGGCTGGTGACCTGGAGCAGATTTCTTAAGCTCCCCATTCTTCACTCCTTCCACTTTTGAAAGAAGATTACAAGGGCCAGGTTTGGTTTCCTTAGCTTGGTCCCTCAGGCCCTGCCCTCATCTGCCCCCACCCCTTCCCGTCTCCCCTTCAGCCACATGAACCTGCTTGCATTCCCTGGGCTCGAGGAGCCATTCCTTGTCTCCTCTATCTGGAACGCCCTTCCCTTCTCTCCTCCTGGCTGTTCCTGCTCAGCTTCTACAGTCAGCTCAGTTGTCCCCCCCAAAGGCCCCTTCCATCCCCCTCTCCACCCCCACCCCATTCGACGCTATGCTCCCGGAGCGATTTTTGTGCTCGTCTCTACCACAGCACCTCCCACACTCCCTGATCTCTGCCGTACACGAGAGCGTCTCGTGGGCTTCGCCTTCATAGCTCCGACCCCCGGAACTGCGCCCGGGGCATAATAAGTACTGGGGAAACGTGAGAGGGAGGGAGCTGAGGGGAGGAGGAAGACACGGAGGAAGGGCTCCAGTGCCCGCCCACTCTGAACCCTCCCCAGGGCTCTACCAGAAACTGCCAGTCCCTGGCAGTGCTCTCAGTGGTCTGGCACCGTAGCAACTTTCCTAGACAAGGCTCAGTAATCAAATTATAGCCGCTCTGGGAAGACCCGAGTGAGACAGGCTTGAAGACGTTTGATTTAAGGTTGGTCCGAGAGCTGCTGGAGAGGAGGCGGATGTGGACAGAGAAGGTGGAGGGGCGGGGCTGGGACGAGGTCTGGGAGGGGACGGCCGGGACTAGAATCTAGCACAGCTGTGAACTGCACTTGGGCCTGCAGAGGACGTCTTTCTGTGGGACAGATGAACAGGAGGTGAGGATGCGTGCAAGTGCAGACAGGCTTGCAGGTGGGAGTAGGTGCCTTAGAAGTGTTCACTTCTAATCATATCATTACTAATTTTTGCCCCTTTTTTTCCTAAGAAAAAATTCAAACACTGGGAGATGGCTTAGTGCAAGGCTCAGCAAACAATGAAAGGCCCAGCAGTAAATATTTCAGGCGTCGTGGTCCAGACGGTCGCTCTTACAACTCCACTCTGCAAGTGTAGCATGAAAACAACCATCGACAAAATGCAGTCGAGTGATGAGGCTGTGTTCCAATAAAACTTTATTTACAAAAGCAGGCAGTGGGCTGCATTGGCCCAGGGTTTTCCACCCTCTGGCTTAGTGTCTGCACTGTGTGCTGTGCACTGGGGTTCTATAATGAAGGAAGACTGGGTCAGCGGGACGTCAGAGGCCTGGGTGTTGGTCTCTTACCCTTGATGGTTATGGGACAACTTACTTGATCTTTCTGGGGCCTCCGTTTCCCTGTCCCTTAAACATCTGTTCAGTAGCTATCCTGCTGCTCTCTGTGTGACGCTCCCATGGAAGCCTAGGGGATTCGGTGTAATTTATTCCGCTTTTTAATATTACTCTAAATAAACGTACAGAAGCTCAAATGTCGGCTCCATGAAGCAGAGAGATTTGTGTCATTGTTATTCTAGCTTTTCTGTTCAATGATGTGGTCCAAACACCCAGAACAGTGCTGAGCACGGAGTGGGCCCTTAAGTAAGTGTTGAACAAATGAATGGCAAGGAGCAAATAAAATCTCCACTGACTCACCCCAACGGCACGAGTCAGAAGACCCGGCCCCTGGTTCCGATGTTGCCTCCTCAAGATAGAACTTCAGCCCGCTGCTCCATCGTCCCGGCCTATAAAGTGGGGAGCAGAGGGCCCAGCCTGCTACCCTGCTGGGGCTTCGTTACGGAGCTCCAAGGGGGCAGCCGAGTGGGAGCGCACACTGAGGCAGGCAGGGCTTCCCAGGCCTGGAGCCCTGCATACATCACACAGACCCGGTTAGAACGCAGGCTCCGACTCAGGTCTGGGTGGGCCTGAGACTGCATTTCCAACGAACACCCAGGTGAGGCTGCTGCTCCTGGTCCTCCGGCCACACTCGGAGTAACCAGCAGGTCTGCGTGCATCTGCGTGATGCATGAGAGGTCAGTGCCGAGGCCAACGTGACCCTCGGTGCCTGGAGTCCCAGGAGTTTTCGCCTCTCTGACGTGGGGGGAGCAGAGGTGTTTTATGGGCTCACTGGCCCCTCACCCCTGGGCTGTGTAGTAGCTGCAGATACTCAGCGCTGCCGATTTAGTGACCCCGCTCTCATTTGATCAGCTCCTGCTCGATGAGCCTCAGCCAGGGCTCCCTGGCTAACCGCCAGCTAGAGTTCAGAGCTTCACGGTCCTCTGTTCACATTTGGGCCCCTAACCTTGGGCCTCTTCAGTACTTGTCAGCCCCCTTTATTTGCTTCTTTATTTGTTTTGGGCGTAACTCACCCCACATTGCTTTTGGGCCTGCAGCCTCTCCCTGGCTGATTTGTAAACTGACGTGTTTTCCAGGAGGCATTTAATCTTCGAACCATTGCTCGGCCTCAAAGGGTTCATTGTGTAAGAAGCAGAGGGTGTGTGGCCAGGGAAGAGGTTCTGGGGAAGAAACAGCATCCAAGACAGCGGAAGGAGGCCTCTCCCTCCACCTCTGCCCCAAATTCCCTCTGCAGCCCCGCTGACAACACATGCTGCAAAGCTCCGCACAACAAAAGTATTAGTTCGTGTGACTGGTTCTAGAGGGAATGACAGTGTTAGGGTTTACCAGTCGGTGCTGACAAGCCCTCTAAAAGGAGAGGTGGTCTGGCTGCTGAGAGATGGGACAGTGGGCGTGGTGGCAGAGCTAGCATCTCAGTATAGGGACTATTTATGATCGCATTTGACCTGCTCATTTGACACAGCCAGTAATGTGGAAACCCATTTGATGACCTTTAACTCCATGCTTTTGGGTGCCAGTTCGTAGTCCTAATGAGTCAGGGTGCTGGAGTGACCAACCATTGCAGTTTACCTACAACTTACCCCGTTTTAGTGCCAAAAGTCTCACATCCCAGGAATCCCCTTCCCGTTTCAAAATGGAAATGGTCCCCTAGATGGGACTGGGACTTGAGTTGAAGTCCATCCTACTTTGCAAAGCCGCACTTCTTCTGCTGTGCCAGTGCCTCCCACCCTCGAATGCATAACCACTTGGTTCAAAGGTAGCTCCTGGTTCAGTGGGTGCAGGGCAGGCCCCGAGGCTTCGCATTGCTAACAGGCAATGCCCATGCTGCGGGCGTGCTGTGGGCCAGGACCACACTTCAGCTGGCGAAGCTCTACACACTGCTCCCCCGGGAACCCTGAAGTGCAGCCATTCTTGCCAAGGACCCCCAAAGGGGCTTCCACCTCGTAGGGCCCAGCAAGGCCAGCAGCCCAGAGAGCCCACCAGAACCACGGGTGATGGTCCTGCCAGTTCCTCAGTGGGGACTCCAGGTGACTGGTGCAGCCTACTCCCCTCTCCACCAGCCCTCTGGGCTCAGGCAAGCCCTCCCTATTCCTTCCTGGAGCCTCCCCCAGCCACCCCATTCCCCTGACACTTGTTGAGGGAACTTAATGCCAAGTTTATGTCTCTCAAGGCTCAGGCACAACCTTGGAAAAGGCGTGTAAAGGTTCCCCTGCGTGGGCACCTTCAGACCTGTAGGTTGGTCCCCTAAAGACCTGGGCAAACAGAGCTGACTGCAGGCAAAACTCAAATGGGTTGTCTTAGGGACCCTGTGTGTTGGCAACTGAACTAATTACTATGGTTAGGGATGCTTCTGCCTGCCATCAAACATATGTCTGGTTACAATGTTAACTTCCAGGGTCCTCTGCCATTCCAGCACCGATATTTGGGCCTCACAGAATAGGAACTGTCTAGGTTAAACTTCTACATATTGCACATAATGTCAGCACTGAAATACTTGGTAATGAGGCACTGGGTCTGCTGAATCCAGTACCTGTCTGACATTGTCCCTCTGACATGGCCCTGCCTGAGTACTCATCAACAAAGACAACCACATGTCTTCTCTCAAAAGTTATGCAGGGTCTCTCTATAAAGTATAGGCCTGGAATGCAGTAAGACTTGGGCTTGAGTTCAGACTCTGCCACTTGCAAGCTGAGCCATCTTGCATCAGTGGCTTCGTGTGCCTCAGTTTCTTCATCTGTAAAGTGGGTTTCTTAATACCTATCTCGCAGCACCATCGTGAGAATGGAGGAAGATCCTATGAGTAAGATGCCTGATGCAGGAAACAGTCAGTAAATACTGCCATCACCACTATCAATGATCGTTATCCTGCCCTCAAAAAACAGAGCCCAGAAAATAGGTGTTTGAACTCGGTGGGGTGGAGAGGGCAGGTGGGAGCCACTGGACTCGCCGGGACAGCCTAGGGCAGCCTGGCCGGGGACAGACCGAGCACTGCTCCCTTTGCCCCTACGTCTGCTCTCCTGTGTATCCGCTAAGAAGCTGTGTTGACTTGTCTCCACAGGCACGGGGCAGATTTGGATGGATGATGTCGCCTGCAAAGGCACAGAGATCTCCATCTTCCGCTGCACCTTCTCCAAGTGGGGGGTGACAAACTGCGGACATGCTGAGGATGCTGGGGTGACATGCGTCAGAGAGTGAATGTGGACACGGCCAAGGTCCGGACCCTACTGGCCAGCCTCCTTCCTGCACTTCTGGGGTGGGGGCCTCGTTTTGGGCTCCCCTGATCACGCCTCTGCCCTGCCCAGCCCAGCGTCCCCCTGGCCTCCTCCCCATCCCGGGGCTGCAGTGGCCCGTCGCCATCCTCCTCTGGGACATCTGCTCCAAACTGTAACTCTGGGACCTACTGCCTGCTTCCCCTTCCACCAGAGTTCCTGAACGTGGAGTCCTGGTCAGCCGGATCGCCGTTTTCCCCAGCCTTCTGATGGCGTGCATCCCGCCTCAATACGCGTGTTCCCTTCGGCCCATTAGTTACGGAAGAATGCTGAGACGGTGTTGGGACAAATGCCACAGGGGGGATGGGAGGGAGGTATAACAGCATTCCTGCTTCGGATAAGTCCCAAACCTCGGTTCAGCCAAGAGCCTTGACATCTCCCTTCCCAACAAGAGACAATACTGAACAATTCCTTTCCCCCTCCTTAGGCTGCCTCTGCATCCTTTTGTTAGTTTGGGGAAGTGTCAGCTGTAGGGGTGAGGGGGAAATGCAAATCACGTGCAGGAATTCGGTTGGATTTGGAGAAGGGGAATGAAACTAACACTTACTGAGTGATCCCCATATGTGCTACATACTATCTTGGGTGCTAAATGTATTTATCCACTTCGCTGCATTTCTACAAGGCATGTTAGCTTAGGTAGGACCTTACTCCATTCACCTGGCCTAGAAGTTGTAACATTGACAACGACTGAGACCATTGTTTCTGCCGGAACCTTGGTGTGTCTTTGCTAGGCTTGAGCAAGGAGATCTTGGTGCAAGACCTGTGTATCCAGAAGGTTACAAACTCCAAACCCTATGGAGTGTGAGTGCAAGACCAGATGTGGCTGTCTTCCAGGCCAACCATCCACGCAAAAGGAAAGGTGGTTTGGAGGGTGACGTGGGGCTATTGGGGTTAAACTGAGACCAGCACTCTCAGTCATCTGGCAGTCAGGGGTAAAGCCACGGCTCCTGTGTCTCAGAGCTGTCTGGAGGTGGTGATATCGAACCTCCCAGGCCCCTTTGGGCGTGATCCTATGCTCAGGAGAACATGTGCCCTGATGGGTCCTAGAGGAGTCGAAGGAAATGAGGGTTTCTTATCATCTCCAGGGGAAGAAGAGGCCCTGGTCTTCTGCACATCCTCCATCTGCACCTGTCTCCCAGTGAAGGGGGACCACATTCTGCTGTTGACACCAGGGGGCAGTCCAACTGGGCCACCTGTGCATCCCAGGGCTAGGGGAGCTACATGGTGCTGAGGGAGCGCGACCCACCTCAAGCGGGGGAGTCACGCACTCTCAGTCAGGCCTCGGACACACAGCCACCTGTCCTATCAGATGAGCATCAGCCTGCCTGGGCGGGGGGTGGGGGGGGAGTGGCACCTGGGACCCTGCAGGGGTGGGGCCAAGACAGTTCCTGTCTGACCAGTAAATCAGTCTGTGCTACTGGTGGTTCTTTGCTCACAATATGCTTGTTACTCACTAACGTCCCGACGATCAGAGACTCTCCTTCGGACCAGCTGCTGTTTGCACACCTCACGTGTGCTCATGCATTTTCCCCAGCACCGATACCTGTATGCGCATATACACAGGGCACTGTTTACTGCATAGCTCAGCACGTTGCAAAGTTCATGTTTAAAAAAGATACCAAAGGTGGAGAGATGTCACGTCGGGTGAAATAGATCCCCGAGCTGGTTCTGGCAGAGAACCCCGCTACCCCGCCGCTGAAGACCCACGTGACGTTCTCACTCGGTCTTTTCATTTGGGAAACCACAAGTCTTGTTTTACATCCAATAAAAATGACGGTGATAGGTGTTTGAACCTTAAAATGAAAGTCTACTAGTTTACATACCTACTTAAGAGGACATGGAAATCCCCATGGACCTGCATTTCAGGGACTACAGGAAATTAGGCCTGGCCTAAAGGACATCAGATCTTTTGTAAGAAAGAATTTCAATAAAGCTTAAAATTTGTCACTGACAAGCTTCGAGTCACATTTTTTTCTCATAAAAACCCGGCGAGCCTGGGGTGAACTGGTAAGGATTGGGCGGTGGGATCATTTCTCAGCGGGGATGGCGAATGGACACCTGATGAGAAGGAGCCTTCAGGCTCCTGGAAGACGATAAGCAGCGTAGACCAAGGACGTGGCGGGACTCAGCGTCTCGAGCCTTGCTCGGCCACCTGCGGAACGGGTCCCAAGCAACAGAACGGTAACCGAGGCTCAGCTTACAGGAGAATTGCTTTGTCGTCAGTAAAGGAAGCAACACTTGCCCGATTCCTCGCACCACCGGAGGTTTTACTTAGAGACGTGCTTGCATCTGGAGTTCTAGTCGCCCGTGAGAAGACTGTCCAGCTTCAGGTACGAGGTCTGTGAGGTCGCTGAGCCTCAGCACCTGGTGAGAGGCAGGACCTCCCAGGCTCGGGGCCTGAGCAGTGCCTGGGGATGGCCCATGGACGGGATGTGTGGAAAGGGGGTTAGAACTTTCTCCACCATCGGCACCCCTTCGTTTCTTCAGCCACATTGTCTTATGGCAGTAATTCTAACATTTCCATAAAATGTCAAGTGCGTGAATCACTTGTCTTTATCTTTCTAACTAGCTCTCCCTTCAACCCTTCAGAGAACGCCCCCTCTCTTCCCTCTTCTCCTCTCCTTCCCCTCCATCTGCAGCATTTTGGAGCTGAGATGGGGTTCTGGTGGACGGGAGCCTTTCATTTATCCCTCTGCACCAGCACACACACACCCTAGTGAGAAAAGGCTGAGGAGCTGCTGCCAGGACTTCCGGCCCCTGGGTTACTCTCCCACCCCGGGGAAAGGAATGTGAACCAGTCTCCGCGCTGCCTGGGCTCTGGTGACGCTGCTTCCTCGGAAGTCCCTCTGGCAGCCTCATGGGGTTCACACAGACTGCTGTTCAGCTGACAACTCAAGGGGTCTTGCTGGAATTTTCTCTGCGTAGCTCCTTACTTTCAGATACTGTGCCCTATAAATCCCAGCCCCCCTGCCCCCCCCCCCCCCCCCCAGTGCCCCAGCCTCTTCACCTTGCTGCACTGGCCAGACTCTGGGCTCCCCTCGGCCACACTTGCACAGAGGGCCTGGCCAGGCTGGGCTCCCCTCATTTGTTGTCTTTTCTCAGGGACCACAGTCTCGGGCTACCTGTGGGCCAATGTCTGGAATTATGTTTCAAGTATCTCGGACAATTCTTGGGTTATGACAAAGGAAGGATAATTTTGGTAGGTACTCTCTCAAGGCCCGAAGTGAAGTGCTTCCTGTGGGTATTTTCTGGGCAGACAGAACCATAAGAGAAGGGTCTGCTTTGTTAACACACGGCACCCCCTGAGGATTCAGCAGAGACTAGCTCCAGAAGGAGTGCCTCCTTATGGGGAGGGGGCTCCCCTTCACACTCTCTCACGGCCCCGCCCACTCAGACTCCTCCCAAAGGTCAGGCCCAGCCGCTTGTTTGGTTTTCCTTAAGACTAGCTGAATTAACCTACGGAGGCGCAACAAGGAAATGATATCAGAAAACTACAAACAGCTTTAGCCCTTGCCGGGTGGATCAGCTGGTTGGAGTATCATCCTGCACACCAAATGCTGCAGGTTTAATCTCAGTCAGGGCACAGGCCATGGTTACGGGTTTGATCCCCAGCTGGGCCTGTAGGGGAGGCAACCGGTCAATGTTTCTCTCTCGCATCACTGTTTCTCTCTCTCTCAGATCAGTGAAAGCCTGTCCTCAGGTAAGCATAAGAAAAGAAAGGAAAGGAAAAACACAAACAGCTTTAAAACAGACAAGTCTCCAAAATATAAGTCTTGCACTCTTCAAATAACTATTCGACTTGTGGTCCCAAAGAGCTGGTAGAAATGTCCTGACTCCTTGTCTGACCCACTTGCCTCTCAGCTCCACCTACGTCCACACAGTGGGTGTTGCCTTACTTCCCATCTCGTGTTCTCCAGTGGAAAACTGTGTTCCGGCTCTGTGGTCCGCCAGGGCCGCAGCCACCGAGAGCACATCCTGGGTCTCAGGGACAGACCTCGTCCTTCTGCACCTGACGGACCCAGGTCCGTCTCAATGACACAGTGACTCGCCTGTCTCTCCCTGTGGAAGCCCATGCCCTGTCCTCAAAGGGGAGCAGTTTTGACAAAATTCTTGCTCTTCTTTCATTTATATGGTCATGTAATGAGTATTACTGAGTGTCTATTCTGTGTAAGGGCCCATTGTGCTACAGGACATGCAGGGGTGGACCAGCCCGCTTCGGTTCCTGCCCTCCCAGGGCTTACATCCTGGCTCTTATTCCTTTTCATGGGTTTTCACATAACATTAAGTGCACAAGGAAAATAATATACAACAACAGAAAACACACAGGTGAAGGGGACGGTGCAGTGTGGCTGCTTGTTAATGTACTCATGCAAAACACAAATAACTCAGTCGTTTAAAAAACTTTTAAACACCATCTTTATTGCTGGGCCAACAATAGCACAGGTGGCTCTGGTTTTACAAATAATCAACAACAGGAAATGGGAATGATCAAACACGGAGACTCTAAGCCCATTCATTCAAAACAGTAGTAGTTGCTCATGAAGAAGCAACAGCTAACATCCCCTGGGTATTTACTGTGGGACAGGTTCTCCGGGCTTCACAAGACGGAACCCCGTGAATCTTTATAGCCACTGGTTCTGTTCTAATCTTCCCAGTTTTGCAAGCCTGGAGGGAAGACTCAGGACTGTGTCGATCCCACACTAAACAGGGAAATTAGGACCAAGAAATCGTAAACACTACACTCTTGCAACACAAGTAGTCATGACTCCAGGATTCTCAAAGGTTAACGCTGAGGAAAGTGGAAATAGAGATAGCAGATCACTGGTAGTACAAAATATTTGAGCCCTTGAGTCCTGTTAACGTGCTTACAGGAATAAAGAGCTCTGCCTCCAGTTACCTAAATTCAAATGACCCATGCACCACGTGCAGCGTGAACCCACGGCCATCTCTTACAGTAGGACCAACCCACAGGCAGCCGAGGAGCAATAGCTGTGCTGTGTGGTCTGGGCGTGTCGTAGGCTGCACCACCGGGGTCTGTGTGAGTGCACTCTGTGCACTTCGAGCAACGACAAAATCACCTCCTGTCGCACTTCTCAGAATGCATCCCTGTTGTTGAGCGACACAGGACTGCACGGCTGCAAAACCCGTCTCCGCTCTTCTTGTCGGACTGTCTTTGGGACAACAGAGTGCAGCCTAGTTGAGCACCCGGAAGCCCCCTCTTTTTAGGTCTGCTTCTTCTCTCCTTCCTTACCCCTCTGCCCAACTCCCAGGTCCCCGCTCCACAGGCCAAGACTCTGTCCTGCATGGCAACGACCAGTCCTTGTGCCCTGCAGGGAGTGCACGTATGACACCAACAAACCTCTGTTATTTCTCCTGATTGCCTCTCAGCCTGATGTTGGTGAGCAGCTCAATGATGCCCGCCCCTCCGAAGGGAGGACGAGGAGGAACGAAGGGATGGAGGTACTGAAAACCCCATCCTGCCATAGAGAAACATTTCTGAACGATGACCTGCTTTTAATTTTCTTAATTTGTACAATGACAGGATGTAACACATTTAAATGTTTATTGAGCCCTTTCCTTCCACCAGGCACACTGCCCATTGCTGGAGAAACAGGTTGCAAAAGACAGTCTGTTCACATGCCTCAAATGATTGCAAAGAAGAGAGCCACTCAAATGGCTCACCTAAAAGATTCTGTGCATAAGCATAAGAAAGCATAGGCCACTCACTACTTGGTCTAGTCAACTGTAGCCCATCTAGAGGAGCCAGTGAGAGGACACAGTCACACGGTGGAGGCTCCCCTGCCTTTGTGTGAGGGAGTGGGAGGCGTGTTCATCTCAGGAGCAATGGGAAGCGAGCAATACTAGCATCTCTGCACACAGTCCCTGCCCTCAAAGCGCCCTCAACTTCATAGAAAGAAGAACAATGAAAGTGGCAATAACCGAGTTTGCTACGTGGAATGGCCAAGTTAGGCATCGAAATCACAAAAGCACAGAGAAGGCACATATAACTCGGATGGATGGCAGAAAGAAAGTTTTCAAAGAGTGCTAACCCCTGAGGTGAACCTTGGTGAGCTCAAATAGCTACATCAGAAGGGTAAAAACTGAAAATGTGGACAATACCAAGTGTACCTGAGGCGATGGAAGACAGGAACTCCTGTGCCCAGTTGGTGTGAGTGCTGATACAACTATTCTGATGAGCATTTGGACAGTATTTAGTAAAATGAAATATGGTTAAGCCTATAACCAGGCAATCCCACTCTGGAATGCATGTCAGAGGAATTTATGTCAAAGAAACAGGTAAGTAAAATGTGGTGAGTGCATATTTTTGAGTATCACTTAAAGAAAACAATGAAATATATACACATATATGTAAGTATATATACATGCATACATATAGCAACATGGAAAAAGCTCAAAATAGTATAGAATGAAAAAAGATAGAAATTGAAAATTATTATACTTCTACTTCCAGCCAAGATAGTCAGACATGGATAAATATAACCAACATTTTCCTTGGCATTTAAAACTCTTTGAAAGATAATAAACTGTTCAAAACAAAATTAATAACAATTCTTTGTGTTGGAAAGAATGTGAAGCAAAGGAACCCTCGCACATTGCTGGTGGGAACATAAAATGATGAAATCACTTTGGAACACAATCTGGCAGTTTCTTAAAAAGTTAAATGTCAATCCTAGGTATTACCTAAGAGAAATAAAAGCACGGATTTACACAGACTTGTATACAAATGCTCATAGCTGCTTTATTGGTAATACACAAATCTTTGAACGACCTAAAAGCCCACTGCGAGGTGGAGATGAATAGGCAAAGTGTGGTGTGTCCCTACAATGAACGGAACTGTGGACAAACAAAGCCAAAAGTTGAAGATTTAAAAAGACAAATAGTATTGACAGATACAAAGTAAAATTGATCAAGAAGGAAAAGACAAAATGTCTTCAGAATGTAAATGAGGACAAAGTAGAGAATAAAAAGAAAGAGAATATCGTAAACAACCTTATGCCAATGTAATTTTTTAAAACCATAGATAAAATTTAGATAAACACTGAAACGAGACGAGAGGCTCCCTAGGGTCCTGGTGTTCTCTGGAAGGGTGGCCACTGGTAATTGGTATTGTGGACAGCTTCACACTACACTCCGCAGCCCATGTTTCTGTAGCTTTACTGGATAATCGGCCAAAGAGCTTACGGGAACTTGAAGGGCAGGAAGGAAGAGTAGACATCAAGTAAATGAGAGGAAAAAAGGTTACTGTAGTATTCTATTTCCCTCCTCTTCAGTAAGGCCACTGTTGGCTCTCTGGTGACACCTACAGGCGAGTGAGAGAATGAATGGTAACTGAAAGCCCTGGGGAAGGAACAAAACGTCTAGGGCCAAAATCGAGATTTCTGAGGCCAGCTGTAACGTGCATGTGAATCACCTGGAGGTTTTATTCAAATGCAGATTCCCATTCAGGTGGTCTGGGGTAGGACTCAGATTCTGCAGCATCCAGGTGACACTTCAAGGCTGCTTGGTCACAACCACTTGTTGAGCAGCAAGGCTGTGTATAAGGGATCTTCAGAGTAGGAAATGCCAGAGGCGGAAAGGATATTGGAAGTCATTGTGTCCAACCTCCTTATTCTGCCAGAGACGAAGCTGAGAACAGAGAGAGAAGGCAGGAACCACCACAAATGTAAATAATGTAAGGTGTTTCATTTCTCTAAACCTGGCTTTCTTGTCTTTAATAGCAAACTGCGTGAGCCCAGAAAGGCTTCCCACCTCTAATATTCAGTGATGACATCACGTGCCCAGACCCCACCGCCTGGACGGAATGGCACGGGTCTGGCTTAGTCTCCTCTGACGGACTCAGGAGATCAGGTTGGATGGCAGAGGCCACCAAAGAGTAATCAGATCGCCAAAGGCCTAGGGCATGAAAATGGCTGTTCTGTATAATGGATGATTCCCTCCCCCCACCCCCGTTTCTCCTGAACATGCTGCTGGCTGGGGAAGTAACCAGTTCTAGATGAGGTAGCAGATGCTCCTGGTTTCCCAATGAAATTTCTCCTTCCCAGAGGGTAAGAGCCCCATCCAGACTGCTGAAGTGGAGTCACGGCCAGAAATCACCACGGGTTCTTCCTCCTGTCGTCTCTAGCTGCACAAACACAAAAACGCCAACTCCCCAAACCGTGGCTCCGGCACATCATCCACCGGGTGCAGCAGGGTGGCCTCAGGCCTGACCCTTACGTGTCTCCGAGCGTCCACTTCCTCAGTTTCCGTGGAAAGCCCCTGCCCCACGCCACAGTTGCTCCTGGCAGCGAGGCTCTGGGAGAAACAAACAGGACGACTGATTTCTGATTCAAGGACATTTAGAGACAAATCCCGGTAACTCTCAGCTGCATTAGGTATAACTGGCCCAAGATTTGGAATGAATTACCTTGAAAAAGCAGCTGACTCTGTATTTTATAATCCAGGGCCTTGGGATGAATTACATTTCCAAACCACAATTAATTGGCAGAATATAGAAATAAGTACTGACTCATGGAATTCATTAACATTACCATTTAAAGCAACGGTTAAACTGTATGAACTTAGAAATGAAGAAACTGACACTTATATGTATGATCTGGTGTGGGGTGATGGGAAACTCCCTGGGCTGGGAAGCAAAAGATAAGGGCTTCATCCCTGATTCCACCACTTGCTGAATGCGTGTCCTCGGGCAAGCTGGCCTCCCTGGGACGCGATTGTCTCCGTTCCTTAGATGAAGGGCTGCAGTAAATGATTGCTCAGTTCCCTTCCAGCTCCAAAATTTAAGACCTTTTTGTTTTACACAATAAATGTTTTTGTTTTAAAAAACCGATTCTACATTTTTCATATAAGAGATGAGATTTTAGCCCATGGTTTTTTTTAAATAAACACGCGTGCCAATACTAGCCTAGGAGAAAACTCACAATTCCTACAGAAGAAAGATGTTGCTGCTGAGACGCCTCCTGCACCTTAACGGTGTGCCCAGAGCGCCTGTTCTGCTTGGGAGCTGTACGCACAGTGAGGCACTGGCCCCCCGGGACCTCGGTCCTACCCTGCGTTGTTTCCTCAGCAAGTGCCACGGTGTTTGGCACATAGCAGGACCTCCTAAATGCTGAGTAAGTGAACAAAAAGAGTCAAGTCATAGTTTAGAAATTGTAAAATTCTGGCAAGGCTTAAGAACGGTTTCCTTGATCCAATTTCCAGTTACTGTCCTATCTGTCTCCTCTTTAAAGCCAGATCTCAAAAGATGACCTACTGACTCCGTTTCCTCACTTCCCACTGCCTGTTCAACATGTCACAATCTGACATCCACGCTTTTAGGGGCCCCGACACAGTCACAGGCTTACCAGTGGCATCTGTGCTGCTGTGGTAATGGGAAATGTGTATATACAGCTAGCTGAGCCATACCATCCCAGAAAATAGCCTTTGCTCTTTTCAGAAGGCTTGATCTATTTTCTGTCTCTTTAAATTTGCCTATTCTAGACATTTCATATGAATGGAATCATGCAACATGAGGTCTCTTGTGACTGGCTTCTTTCACTTAGATATATGTTTTCAAGATTTATCCACATTGTAGCATGTATGAGAATGTACTTCATTTTTTAAAAATTGGTGAGTAGTATTCCACTGTATGGATATACCATACTTGGCTATCATTTGGCAGATGCTTGGTTGTTTCTCCCTTCTGGCTATTATGAATAATGCTGCTGTGACTTGTCGTGCACAAGTGCTTGTGCAGACGTATGTTTTCATTTCTCTTGGATCTATATACATGAGCAGACTAGCTGGGTCAGATGGTAAATCTATAATTAAACTTTTGAGGAACTGACAAACTGTTTCCCCAGGCAGCTGTACCACTTCACATTTCTACCAGCAGGGTATGAGGTTTCGGGTTTCTCCACATCCTTGCCAACACAGAGCTGGAGCTGATGAAAACTTCTGCTTGCCTGCCCCTCCCAGGAAGACGCCACATCCCTTAAGTGAGAGCTGGGAGAAGACGCAGCCCTGTGCTCCTGGCCTCACCTGCCTGGAATGGGACTTCTGTCCAGCGGAGCAGGAAGTGGGGAGGGAAGGAATGAGTCATAGCGCCAATGCTACAGACCCTCACTGTTCTTACCAAGTTTTACTAGGCTCTCTTGAATAAATATTTCTTTACTTTCTATATGCCTTAAAGACACTTGCCAGAGATTTCAAAAAATAGTTTTCAGCAGGAATGTTTGTTTGCTGGAGACGGCAGAGCTCCCGATGCTGTTTTTACAAAACTGGAAATCTAAATGTCTGGTGTTTAAAGCTGCTGAGATGGTAGTCGTTTGTGATACAGCATAGAAAACTCTCACACAGAGAACTAGAGTTCTATAAAACATACTTTGAGAAACACTAATGGCGACTAATCAAGCACTGCCATACGTTGAGAATTTGATTAGTAGAAAGTGATAATATTTGATGATTAATGAAAATATACTGATGGCACCTGTTTCAACAGTGAGAGCATTTCATGTAAGAGTATAAAAGGAAGAGCATGTTTTTCTCATTTGATAAATTATGCAGGACCAAAGCCCCACCACCACCTCATGCCAGTATGTATCAATTACAGGCAAATATGTCTTAGAAGGTTAAGCAAGCCAGCATGTTCCATACTTTTATGACCAGATAATTTACACAAAAATATTTGGAGACTGTTGTAAGGTTGCTCACTTTTAATATTGTTCATTTAAGGACATTATTGAAAACCCAACCGCACAGCCCTCACCATTTGGGATCTGAGAGGGTGTTGAAGCATCAGGAAAGAAGGAAGGCCATAATCTCAGGGTTATGAAGGGTAACCTTTTTAATCAAATGCATTTTCCCTTCTAAAATGCCACTTACTCCCCTTATTTTACTCTTTTTATAGCAGACCTGTGTTACAGACTGATCAGAAAGGTGGCATTTTGGAACCACTGAAATTTGCAAGCAAAACAGATAAAATGGCAAACTTAATGGGCTCCCTTGTTTTGGCAAAGTGCCTCTCTCCCATTTGTACATTCTGGATGAAGCCAGGACTTATTTTCTGTGAACATATAAAAATCAAAATACAGAGTGAATATTTACCTTGCCAAAATATTTAATAAACATTTCTCTGAATACATAGCTATCATCGTATACTATATTTACATTTTTATACTCAAGTATTTGTTAAAGAAACCTGGAGAAGTAGAGGAATTGATAAGGTAACAATGTATACATTGACATTCAGCCATAAGTGGAGACGAAGCATTTTTGAAATTAAAATGTACTGAATGGGGAAGTGGGATACAGTATGAAATGTCAGATTTACACAACATTTTTCGGGAACATGGTAATTTTGTAAAATAAGGAATACTTAGGTTCATTATTAACATAATTTGGGTTAAGCCCCCCAGGATACTTTTCTGTTATCATAACATATCTCTGAGTAATTCTCCTGCACTTGGAGAGCAGCACAGCTGCTCTGGGCTTCATCCAGCTCTGGCTAATTTCTCTATAATTCTTTATGTAGCCAATAAAGTCTCTGGAGCCTTCTTACTGTGATTAAACACTAGCAAAGGCCTTGCCAAAGCCACTTAGCAAAGAATTGGCATTGTTGGTTTCCAGAAAAGATCAAAATCAAATTCTGCGGAAAATATGTCACTTTTGAAAAAAGGGGTCAGCATTCATTCCTGGCAGTGTGGAGTCTGTGGTCAAGGCATCCCCTCCGCAGCGTTTGCTGGAGGTAATGGAATGCATCACCGCTGCCTCCTTTTCCATTTTTAATCCCATGTTGCTCCTCCAGAGAATTATAAGAGTTATTTTTCTCCTCCTTTTTTCCTCTTCAAGAAAGATCAGGTAATGTACTCCTCCCACAAATTATCTGGAAGATGAGGAGTAACTGGGGCAAAGCAAAATATATTCCAAGCAAATAATGTAAATGTCTCTTCCCCACTCTTCCTTGCAATGTAACATGGTTTGAAATAAATAATAATTCTGGCCAGAAGTCTCCCCTCTGGACTTAAGGTGGGGAGAAAAGCTCAGATTCCAGCAAGCCAAAGGGAGCTCTGGGTTGATGACGCTCCGGGCTTCATAGACGGATCAGGATGGCCCTTCCCTAAAAGTGGGCCCGCTAGGCTGTAAGGGTTTCTGTGCAGCGGATAGCTGACACGACAGTAAAGTCACCTGGGAGTCAGAGCCTGGGGTCACACTCTGATGGGTCAGTCAGCAGCAAGGTTACTAACCAAAACAGGACCCTAACCCTGCCAGAATCGGAAAGTCTAGGTCAACATCCAACACGTGTTGAAACTAGGGGTCTTTGGGATTGCACAGGTTTAAGATTTAAAACCTAAATGATGAGGCAACTGACAGGGAACATGCATGGCCAGGTTAGGGACTGGGGTGAAAGGAAAAATGCTGTCCCAGCATGTCCTGGTCTGACCCATCTTGTCACAAGCAAGACCAAGAGAGGGGAGTTCTCTTCCATAAATACTAAGAAGTAACAAAGTCTGTACTCGGAAAAGAATCAGAAATAAAGGGAAGACTTTCAGAGCTACAAATGGTACCTTGGACATGTGCACCTTCTTTCACTCCCTCCCAAAACCCTGGTGAAAAAGAGTAAAGCGATTTTGTCTTTTAGAAGCATAAACGTATAAGAATGGGCTAACAGCAGAAGAGAAGAAAGGCAGTGTTTTGAAACTGGCCAAGCATGAAGTGAAGAAGGTGACAGAAGTCCCAAATAGCCTGGGACTCAGAGGCAGTGGCTGCTTTTGGAAAAGAGGATGAAGCTGGGCTTAAAACTAGATTGTTAGTTGAAAGTCTGTTTAAGCAGCAGCAACCACACCAGAAGCAACGATCATCCCCAGCACCCCGATTGCCATCTTAAAGTAAAACTCGAGAGCTTTTTGGCTGATACCAATTCTGGAGTGAGAAATGTGAGAAGAAGATCCTGAAATATTTCCTCATATCAATTAAAAATGAAGCTATCAAAAACTATTAAGATCATGTAAACAAGATTTAGGAACCAATTTGAGGAAATTCCCACTGGCCAGTATGGACAATAGCTGCAATGAATTAAAATCCATCAAATCTGTTGAGATGTTATAAAAATGTTTTTATAATAATTTTTTAAGTAGTCACCTATGGAGGATGATTGACAATCAATTATTTTAAAAACTGGTAAATGAGTGGAAAGAATGCAGCATTTATTTTTTTACCATTTTTCTAAATATTTTTATTGGTTGATTAATTTTAGAGAGAGAGGAAAGGAGAGGGAGAGAAACATCAATTTGTTGTTCTATTCATTTATGTAGTTACTGGTTGATTCTTATATGTGCCCTGATCAGGAATTGAACCTGTAACGTTGGCATATTGGGACAACACTCTAACCAACTAAGCTATCTGGCCAGGGCTATTCCATCTTTTAAAATGTAAATGGTATAACTGGGTAACAAAATAGTATTTGAGAGGAAACTAACAAATGAACAATGACTGATAGAGTTAAAATATCACCATTTTATTTGCACAATGGAATACTACATGGCTGTGAAAAAGAAGGAAATCTTAATGAACAAAATAAACAAAACAGAAACACTGATAGATACAGGAACCAGATTGATAGCTGTGATAGAGGGAAGAGGGTATGCGGGGTGGGGGGTGAAAAATGTGAAGGAATTAAGCAAAAATAAAAAACTCAAACTATTGGGAAGCACCCTGCCTGCTTTCAGAAGCTGTAACCCCCTCCAAGGCTAAGGCTGAGGGAGCGACCTTGGACCGTTAAGCCACTAAGGAGACAAAGCTTATCTCCCTGGCCGGAGCAGCTTCTGCTCCTTTTACTTCATCCATAACTGGCCCCCAGTGCCTGATTGGTTAACCAACAATGGGTAAGATTCCCCAAGGGGGGAACAATCTAAGCCAGGCATGATCACGTGGGAGACCCCCAAGGAAGGACTTTGGGGGTTACAGCAAAAGGGGGTGATGGACCCTTGCCCCTTGGCTTTGACAAAGCCTGAGTCCTTATTCTGTCTGTGAGAAGTCTCCTAATCTTTTGGCTGCCTTACTTCCCCTCCCTGACTTAAGCCTGAAACAATGACAGAGGGTGGTGCAGCCCTGTGTTGGAAAGGGTGGGTTCCCCGGGCAATCAAGCCTAAGAAAAAATATGTAAAGTCCTGCTTTGTTTAGAAAGCTCTCAATTAAGTGATAAGGGTCCAAGCAAGAAGTAAGTTTGTTCCTCAAAGTTTTACGGCTCTTTAGCAATCTGACCCTGACTCAGAATAGGCCCTCAGAGTTCTTTGTTATCTATTGTTTGATCCTTACTGCCTGACAATGATTAATGAGCCTTATCTGTATTCCTGTGCAAATGAACCCAATAAAAGCCCATTGAGGAACAGGCTCCTGGCCCTTCTCCTTTGAGATATCGGCCACCTTTCCTCCCCAAGCAGGTCATGTCTTGGTAGACTTATTCTCATCCATGGCAGTTGGGGGGGCCCTGCGGGCGGAGCACCCCCACACGAAACTCATAGACACAGACAACAGTATGGTGATTACAAGAGGGAAAGGGGGGCCAGGGGAAAGTAGAAGAGGGTAAAGGGGGATAAATGAAGACTGAAAGAGACTTGACTTTGGGTGGTGAACACACAATACAATACACAGATGATGTGTTATAGAATTGTACACTTGAAATCGATATAATTTTATTAACCAATGTCACCCCAATAAATTCAATAACAATAAATAAATAATCACCATTTTGTAACTTCCAATAAATTAATGGATCTGGGAATTGACAACCGATAACTACTAACACCATAGAAAGAGAGACAGACAAACATGTGACTCCTGGTGAAGAAACGTGCCACCAATTAGGATTTGATACACGTGAAACAAAATCTAACCAAACTATAAGAAGAGAGCTCGGCAATCATGATTAAAGATTTTAGCACCCTTCCTTAAATAATCAATAGTACAAGTAGACAGAAAATCAGTGAGGATATAGAAGACATCATATATGTAGAATATATGTTGTTCTATGTGTAGAATAACTCTACTGAGCAACTTGATCTCATAGACATTTATAGGTCCATCCACTCCAAACCGTAGGATATATCTTTTCTATACATGCGCATGGAAAGTTCTCTAATACAAATCAGTGTTGGGTCATAAAAACAAGTCTGAATAAATTTAAAAATAAATTTCAAACAAAAAACTTACAGAGTATTTTCTCTAAGTGGAATTAAATTAGAATTTAATACTAAGATAACTGCAAATTTTTGGAAATTAAAAATCATCTTTCATTAAAGAATAAATTACTAGAAAAATTTGACAATATTCTTAACTAAAATATAATGAAAATGTGATATATCATTAATCTGTGTGGTTCAGCTAAAGTGATGTTTACAGGGAACGTGTAGATCTAAATACTTATAAAATAGAAAAAGGCTTTAAATCAATTTCCAAATCTCTACCTCAAGAAGTTAGGAGAAAAGAAGAAGATCAAATTCAAAGCAAGTAGAAAGAAAGAAAGAAAATAAGTGTAGTAATTAATGAAATAAAATATAGACAAGCAATAGGGAAAGTAAGCAAAGCCAAATGTTCATTCTTTGAAGAGATTTGCAAAGTCAGTTATATGCTAGCAAGACTGGCCCCTCCCCACCAAAAAGGAGGAAAACACAAATGACTAAAATCAGGGATGAAAGAAGGTCACTACAGATACTACAGAGATAAAATGGCAACAGGTGAACATAATGAACAACTTTATATTAATAAATTTGAGGAATTAGACAAAATAGACAAATTCTTCAAAAGACATACTTATCAAACCTGACCCAGAAAGAAAACCTGAATAGCTCATATCTATTAAAGTAATTAAATTTGTAAGTCACAGAGGAATTCTATTAAACATTTAAGGAAAAATAATACTAACTTTAAACAAAGGAAGTGGAAAATAGAAAAGGAAGAAATAATTTCCCAATAGTTTGCAAATTCAGCATAACTTTGATATCAAAACCTAATATGGATGTTATGAGGAAAGAGAATTACAGGCCAGAATTCTTCATAAATATAGACACAAAAATCCTCAATAAATATTGACAAATTAAATCCAAAAACTTCTGTGTGTGATTATTTACATAAAGTCCAAAAAATCAACTAGAACTAATAAATAAAGTAAACAGCAGGACATGAGCTCAATATGCAAAAATCAATTGCATTGTTTATACTAAAAATAGAAAATGGAAACCAAAGTGGAAAACAAGACTATTTACAATAGTATTAAAAAACATAAAATACTGAGAATATATTTAACAAAACATATGCAAAACATCTGCCCCCAAAAACTATAAAACCATTGCTAAGAAGACCTAAATAAACAAGGGATATATTTTGTTTATGGTGTGAAGACTCAATATTGCTAAGATGTCAAATTGATAAGATATTTCAAAAATTTGTATGGAAAATTAAAAAATCTAAAATAGTCAAAACATCATTGGAAACAAAAACCTCAGTTGGAAGCCTTCATCTACCTGATTAAAGAAGAGCTGTAATAGTACACTAATCAAGACAGTGTGATTTTGGTATAAGAACAAACGAATTGATGGAATACAAATTAGAAACTTCAGAAATAGGTCCACATACATATGGCTCATTGATTTTCAACAAAGTCGTCAAGGTAATTCCATGGGGTAAAGCCTTTTCAATAAACAGTGCTGGAAGAAATGGATAGACATGTGGGGAAAGTGAACCTTGATCCTCTACTTCAGGCCACACACAAAAATGGAGATGACCATAAATCTAAATTAAAAGCTAAAACTATCAAGCTTCTGGAAGAAATGGGAGAATATCATCACGCTCTTGTTAGGCAGAAATGACATGAAAAGCCCTAACTACAAGAAACTGTTAAACTAGATTTCATCAAAAAGTTTAAAATCTGTTCCTAAACAGATGTCAAAAAAGTAATAGTGAAGTAAGTCAAAGACAAGGAAAAAATATTTGCAATACATACACCCAATGAAGGTTTGTTTTCAGCGTATATAAACAACTCACACCACTCAGCAATAAAAAGGCACACAACCCAATTGAAAAATGGGCTCACAGTCTATGGCCATACCAGCCTGAACGCGCCTGATCTCGTCTGATCTCGGAAAAATGGGCTCACCACTTTAACAGACACTTATAAGAGAAGTAACATGAATGACCAATGGGAACGTGAAGGGTTGCTCAACAGCACTAGCATCAGGAAATAGAAATTAAAACCACAGTAAGGTGCCACTTTGCACCCACTAGAGATAAAATCACGCATTGTTAGTGGAATGTGAAATGGCACAATTTTGGGAAAGCGGATTGGCAGTTTCTTTTAAAGTTAAATATACACCTATCCCATGACCTAGACATTCCACTTTTAATATTTACCCATAACTAGTGGAGAAATATATCCACAAAAAGACTTGTATAAGAGTGTTTGTAGCAGTCATATTCATAATATTCCCAGTTTGGAAACAGCTGAAATACTTGCAAGAACAGGTGTTCTCCCACCAACAGAAGAGAGAAAAGAACTCTGGCGGACACATCTGGGCACAGTGAGCACAGGCCGGCTCTATGACGTCTTTGATGTGAAATTGACTGCCCTTCGGTGGAAAGGGTTACCTGGAAGGGGATAAGAGGACACTTTCACATGGTGGAAATGTGTGTTATTTTGATTGTAATGTTTGTTACCTCGTACATATTTGCATTTTGTGTGAGATAAGTCAAACTTATCACGGTGCACTTAAAATCTATGCTTTTCATTTTATGTGAATTTTGATCCAATACAAATTAAAATAAATACATTCTCAAGTAGTTTTCTTTAAAAAAAGGAACTTAAGATGCAAAAAGGCATGACTTCAGTCTTGGTTCAACCTGGACTTTTTAACCATATTCTATTGGGAATTTTAGGCCAAAACCACATATGAATTCAATGTGATGTCAGCTCAGCTGGGTGGGTGCCTTTCCGAGCTTCCCTTTCTTGCCTCTCCCTGTGGCCGGGGAGCAATACATCCGGGAAAACCCTTTTGGCCTTCCTCTTTGACCACATTCCAACACTCTTTTTGAGGAACTAACCTCCTTTTGTTTTGGTAATAGGTCTCCAGTGGCCCCATGGGTCCTGCAAGATGATTCTACCCCATAAACACCGCCCACATTAATTTTGTCCTTCCCAACCCATGGCCGCTGGCCAGTTAGCCCAGCTTGATTTCTCACGTGGACTTTCACAACACTCTCCATCGTCTGCCTACCCGCCCAACTCGTCCCACCCCCACCCCCCAATACAGACCAAGGAGGCGTCTCCTCTAACACAGGATTCTGGTCTTACCACTCTCCTGCTTTAAGTCCTCCCATGGACTTCAAATTCCTACTACTGGAAAAGCCTGCGATCTGGCCTCTACCTATTTTCCCAGTCATTTTCCTCCACTATTTATTGCTGTAATCGATGCATCCTTTTCTTTCTCTTGTCTCTGCACATTCTCCTCTTGGGAGAGCCCTGCCTCTCCCCCGGCCCCCAAGTCAGAATGGCCATGGAAACTTACCCATCAAGCCCCACGACAGTGAGATCTTTCTCACACCCCAATCACGGTCCAGCTCCCACGATCTACTCACCACATTGTATTGTATCAATTTGTTAACTTCTCTGTACACTCCCTGAAATCAGGCTGGGTTTGTATATGCATTGCTTGTCACCTTTTTAGCCTTCAGCCTCTGGCTCAGGATCACTTACTTGTTCAATGAATAAGTGAATGAATACGAGAGGGAGGGAGGAGTGAATGAGTTCACCCACTTTTGGTGTTTTCAAAAGCAATTCTTAAAGTGCAATCCCTCTTCCCACACCCAGGGAAGAATCTTATCAAAGTCCACTTAGCTCAGGTTTACATTTCTTTGTTTCTATCTATCTATCTATCTATCTATCTATCACCTCTCCCCCATCCATTATAATAAGCTACATACCTAGCTCAGGACTGATCTTTGATTCAAGAATGCTAAATACGCGCTGATAGTACTAATAGATCTGCATAGGTATTGGGCCTTTGGTGGGGGCCTTTCCCTTCTGATATCCACCTATCTGTACAGGGTGCCTGGGAGCAATTATTCAGAAAACTGGGTGCATCATGTCACTAAAAAATGATCTCTGGTTAAAGGAGGTCTGGTGGTAACAAGCTCAGGCTTGGGCTTCGTGCACACATGTGTGTACAGCTTACCCAGCTTCTCCACTTAACTACCTTCTTGGAGAAAAGGGCCTGAACTTATGATTTCCATATGCCTTGAGGATATCCAGTTTACTTCCCTTCACACCTATGTACAGTAGATGCTGTTTCTAACTGGCAAGATTATTTCCAACAGCATGCAGTAAACAGGACTTTCATTCCCCCTAAGCCCTCTCTCTGGCCTCCCTGTAGATTCCAAGTAGATATTAAGTAGTTAAAAGGCAAACCATCAAAAATCCTTTCCCATTGCCCAGTATACTGATCCACCCTAGGAAGTATATGCATGGCCCATGGTCATGGACAATGGTGTGGTGAAGGCCTGAGGGAGGGGAGGGCGGGGGCTGGGTGGAGGGGAAAAGTGGGGACAACTGTAATAGCGTAAACAATAATAAAATTTTTTTAAGGACAACATTTAAGAAAAAAATATTTTCTGGCTGGATTAGAAAGCAAAGAACAGAGGGGAACAAAAACTACGCCAAGGTGCCGAGGTCGTGGCCAGATGTCAGGGCCAGCTCAGAGGTCTTGCACAATCGCGGAGGCTGAAATCCTCATCTTTGTGCGGCAGTGAGTGGGCGTCTTCCCTGAGGGAGGGTTAGAATTCCCCGTCACATCTTCTCAGCTTGCTGGACCGCAGTGGAGGAAGGAACTCATTCATTACCGGCCACTCAGATCCCAGCACATTTTCCAAAGCACTTTTGTTTTTCAAGTCCCTTATGCCCAGGACCAGCAAAATTTCTCTTTTTATTGGGAGGTAGGAAACGTCAGAGAGCTGCAAGTGGAAATCTTTAGCCGTGGAGGAGGATGAGTAAGGACCGGCGGAGTCCAGCCTGCCGAACAGGCAGCTGCGCGGAGAGCCTCCGGGCTCCTGCTTTGCTCCGAGGCTGCACCTCGCAGCGTTAGGAATCTGCTTCCGGCAAGCGGAGTCCCGGTTAGAGCTCACCCGGGTTCCCAGTCTTGTTTCCACTTCATTATCACCATCCACCTAAACTGTCCCTAGGGAGGAAAGAGCAGCATAAAGCCAAAAGTAATTAAACTATAGTAAGGCATTATGTTTGCCCCGTGTGTTACTATTCCCCTACTTCACTTAGGTGCACCCGTGAAAGGCCAGAGGTGGTTTCTCTGTGAGATTAAGCGGAAACGGCAAGCATGACAGTCCCACTGGCTGAGAGGCGGAGGCACATTTTGCAGGTTTTTGGAGCCACGCGGAATGCAGAGTGTTAGTGAGGAGATTAGGGGATGGTGTGTTCTCTGCCCCCTGCAGTTTCTGGTGACCGCCGGACCGCCTTGGTTTGTGGCCACAGGCCGTGTCCTCAAGGCCAGTATCTTCAAGCCTCTCCCAGCTCATACATTGCATTTTCCGTTGTGAGTCTGCGTCAAATCCCCTCTGTTTCCTCTTAGTAGGACACCCGTGATTGCTTAGAGGCCTCGCTGGATCTCCCAGCAAGGTCTCCCCATCTCAGCATCCCTTAGCTTAACCCCATCTGCAAAGACTTGATTTCCAACAAGCCCACATTTACAGATGCTGAAGATGAGAACCTGATGTCCCTGGGGGCCAGCCAGTATTCAGCCCATTTTCTTTCGCCCATTTTCTGCCTGGGTTGTTTTTTTCTACTGTTGACTTTTGAGAGTTTTTGATGTAATAGTCTAGATACAAGTGCTTTGTAGATATGTGGGTCACAAACATTTTCTCCCGGGCAGCAGCTTGCCTTTTCGCCCTGTCCACACGGTCTTTTGCAGAACAGAAGTTTTTCATCGTGATGAGGGTCAGTTTATCAACTTTTCTTCTTTATAAAGCATGCTTTTAGCATCGAGTCTATGAACCCTTCACCCAGCCCTTGGTTCTGAAGTTTGTCTCCCAGCAACACCAGTCTGTTTCTAAAGGTTTTATAGTTTGTGTTTTACATTTTTTCTAAAAGTTTTATAGTTTTATATTTGAATCCATGATTTTTCCTGTTGTTTGCCATGGTGAGCTTTATTACATCATTATGAAAATTTCTAGGATACTGTGCTAGACTGTATTTCTGTTGCATTATTCACTCTCTCGCTTCCCTTTATGAAGATTATATATCTATGACCATTGCCAGGCAGAAGACTGAGACTGAAAATGTCAAGTCCAAGGATATGCACTATAGCTGTGATCCAGGAGTCAAGAGACCATTGCTACCACTTTAGATAATCTTTCAACACCCAGGAAGTGAGTGATTAGGTGCTAGGACACAGCTGTAGAAATGCCTAAACCACACACACAACTCTGCTTGCCAGGGAACACAGGTGAAGGGGCAGGAAGGTGGCTCCACATCACGTCTGCCGTCCGAGCTGCACCGTGTGCCTCTCACTGGCAGGATCAAGTTCTCATCCAGAAAAGCCTGTTCACTGTGTCCACTGTACAGGTCACTGAACTTCCCAGGTGCACTTTTCACCACATACTTTCTCCTTTCTTTCCTTTTAAAAAATAAAGCTCATTTATTATAAAATAGAACAAAAATACAGGAACCACTGAAAACAAAATGTTTGGCTCAATGATTCATCGAAGCGAACCTGGTGTAGCATCGCGCAGGTTGAGAGCCAGACTGCCAGCACCCGGGGGCCCTGCCCGTCCTCTCCTCGCCCCCCCCCGGCGCCCCCCCCCCCCCCCGCCGTCTCTTCCTGCTCACACCCTCCTAAGGGGCAACAAACCTGATTTTCAGGGTCACCACTTTGATGAGTTTAAAAATAAATGTTGCCAGTTAAACACACACTCCTAAATACTACAGTTTCGTTTTGCCTGTTTATGAGCTTTCTATACATAGAAGTATGCAGTATGATATTTTTGTGTCTAGCTTCTTTGCCCAACATCACAAGGTGAACACACTCGGTGCAGGCAGCGACAGTGCCGCGTGGCATTCCGCTGTATCAATACACCACCATTCATGCAGCCTGTCTGCCTTGGATGGGCACTGGGGTGCTTTGCCGGTCTGGCTGTTACAGACACTGCAGCTATAAACAATTAAGTGCATGTCCTTTGGTGCACATATGTGTATTTCATATAGGTATATATCTAGATGAAGATGATGTTATGTTTTGAGTTAATTTTTGTATGAGGTGAGGTGTAAGTAAAGATTCTTTTCTCCTCCTCCCTCCCCCTCCTCAGCCTCCTCCTCCATCTTCTGCCTATGGATGTCCAATTGCTCCAGCGTCATTTGTTGAAAAGGCACACAGGTTTTTTTTTATGTTCTTATGTTCCAGCCAAAGTGAACCCCTACATTAAAAATCAGACCATGTCATCCTCTGGTTTAAACTCTTTGATGGCTTCTTATTGCACTAAGAGGACACCTACTCTCCAACCTCATTCTGGGCCACTTTTGCCCGCTTCCCACTATGCCCAGCCATCCTATCTTCTCCCCCAAACACTTCAACGTCTTTGCACCTGTCTTCCCCTCTGCTTGGAAGGCCCTTCTTCCACTAGCTGCCCCTGAACAAGTAGTTCTTCTGATGCCTGAAATTTCAGCGTAGAATCACCTCCTCAGACAAAGCTTCTCTGACTACCCTAGGAGAGGAGCACCCCCTACACACCCCCGCCGTTCTCTGTCATAGCAGCCTGCATACGGCCTCCACAGCCTTGATTGCCATGTACCAGTGTTTTCATTACTTAACTTCTACCTTCCCCAGTAGACGGTAAACTCTATAAAAAGGGGGGCAAATATTTTATCTTACCCACTATTGGTTCCCCAGTATGTAGCCCGTGTCTGGCATACAGTAGTCCCATCAAAAATATTAGTTAAAACATTATGGTTAGGCCATAGTTTGTAATATGTCCAATTTTGTCCCAGTATTAGGGAGCATGTCCTGTAAACTAGAGCTGGATGAAGAGGAATGGGCTGCTTGGCATGTCAGAAGCCCTCTCACTGGAACGAGATGACAGAGAGCATTCCCGTATCTTGCGGACCCTCACAAACAGCATCGGTAGTTCCTCTCAACTGTGGGACCGAGGTACTGGAAGAATTGGTATGGGAGAAGTGGGTAGTGGCATTACCAATGAGTTCATATTTTAGACAAATCCACTGAATGACAAGGGACTGCAGTCTGGTTTGGAGAATCATGCATTTTTAGTCATCAAACGAGAAGTTATTAGGGAACAGGCAAATACAAGAATGAGGAGGTTTATGGGAACCAAAACTCCTCAATTTCCTTGTGATTCTTTTCTTCATCATCCCCTATGCTGGAGCTGAGTACTCTCAGAGCTGGTCAGTGACTTAGTCTGCTCAGGCTGCCATAACAAAATACTGTAGACAGAGTGGCTTAAACAGAAACACGATTCTGGGGGCTAGAAGTCCAAGATCAGGGTTGGCATGGTTGGGCCCCAGTGAGAGCTCTCTTCCTAGCTTGCAGATAGGCAACTTCTCCCAGCGGTGGGGGAGATGGGTGGGGACAGTGCTATCTCTGGTGTCTCTTCTTATGAGGACACTAATCCCATTAGACTAGGGCCCCACCCTCATGACCTCATCTAAACCTAATTATTTGCCAAAGGCCCCCACCTCCAAATACCATCACAGTGCAGGGTTAGGATTTCAGTATATGAGTGTGGGGGTGGGACACAAATATTCAGTCCACAGCAGTCAGCAAACATTGTTTCAGGGAACATTGTTAAGACATTAAGTTAATTCAGACCAACTTCCCAGACCAACAGGCATATTCCTTGTCACGGAATGGTGGATGGAATTCTATAGGCGATAATGTTTATCCATCTTGTCATCCACTCATGTATTCACCAAACATTCCTGAGCACTCACCTAGGCATGTGGGGGAGGGTACAGAGCTGACACTCCAGAGGGGAGATGGAAGTAGAGAGAAAAGTCCAGGGCACTGGGATGTATGCTGGGACAGGAAGAATGGGAAGGCATTCTAAGATCTTGGTGGAGGAATAACCTAGACTGGAGGCGTCAGAGAGAGGATCTGGGGCAGGCAGCAAACTACCTGACGGCAACAAGGACAAAGTTTTCATGCATTTACAGTTCAGCACACAGACTTGGTGCTGAAGGTTGAGGAGATGCTAATCCAGGCAGAAAGAGGGTCAAGGGCTTCGCTGCCTGCAAGGGAAATGTGTGCATGTGCTGGAGACATGAGAAAACATGAGTGCTGGGAGCTACCATGAATTCAGTGTAACTGGAGACCAGACTTGGAGCTGGAGGGACCCAAAGTAGAGACACACAGGGTCAAACCCTAAGAATTTCCCCCCCTGAAGTGAATGAGGAATCTTGAAGGATTTCCATCAGGGAAGTGACCTGACCAGATTACACGTCAGAGAGAGTAACCAGACAGCAGTGTGGCAATCACTGAAGGAGGGGAGTGACCAGGGGCAGGGGGGGCAAATCAGGAGGCTATGGAAGTCATCAGTAGTGAAATGTGAGAATTTACTGTCCAAAGCAGAGGAAGATGGGATGGGGAGGAGGAAAGGGATTTTAGAGATGCATGAGGAAGAACTCTGGCTGGGTGAAGGAAAGGGAAGCTCCTGGCTCCTGTGCTGGAATAGATGGAGGTTCCATTCACTAAACTTGAGACGCAGAAGAGAAGCACGGTTGGCGGAGGGGGAGGTGGGGGGTGTACACAGGCAGCCCCAGCTGTGGACCCAAAGGCTCCAGGACGCCTAAGCAGCACCCTATGGATGTGTCGAGTTCGTTGATTAGATATGCAACTGTAACGAGATGAGATTTTGAAATGTTAATTTTTTCCCTCTTCCCTAAACGCTCTCACCATTCTTCTAGCCAATCAGCAACATAGATATGGCCTCAAAGAGAATTTAAATGTAACAGCAGTAGAAAAGAGGAGAAATGTTAATATTCTTTTTCCCTCTTCAAACTAGAGTCCTGAAAATTAAAAGGGGAAGTCCTGAGTGGAAGAGCAGTTGGAGTTTATGCCATAACAAGGTGACGGTGCAGATGTTCCTTGGGTGTGCAGCCAGCCAAGAGTGAAATATGGAGTTTGGGGCTTAAGCCAAGGAATCCGGGCCCTTCACACACTGAGAGAAATAACTGACTCAGGTTGGAAGCTATTTCCCATGACGGTTAACTGGTATGCAAGATTTTGAGATTAACGATCACATTTCACTAACATTAAGCTTGTGGAGTTGTGATGTTTCTATGAATAATCTCTAGAGGTACTTTTATGGTTACAAGATGGGGAACAGAATGGTTATGAGTATGTTTTTACCCAAGGGTCTTCATTCTTGTGAATATTTTCTGCCTCATCTCACACCTGTGTCAATATCCTCATCTCCTTAGAGTTTCTTTTCACAAGCTGGTTAATTAAGCAGCTCTCAGTTTCTGGCTTTACATAGAATTTTAGTAGCCAGTAAAAATAGAAACTAGAAAGTTTGTAAAAAATGTAGGACTTAATAAAAAGTATAGAAAATTATAAATATTTTTATAAGGTGGTGAGGTCTGTGTTATGCCTCCACAAAAAAAAAATTAGAATGAGACTAGAGTGAAGGCACACTGTGATCATCTGTACTCGGAGACAGCGCCCAGAAAGGGGAAGGCTGTGTACATGGACAGGGCTGTGTGTGTGTGCCTGCCTGTCTCTGTGTGTGTGTGAGACGGAAGAGACTTTGAGCACATTTGTTAAAGAGGAAGTCTAAGCTCAACAGGGGTTCATATCCTGACTGTACTATTTATTAGCTCTGTGACTTCAGGCAAATTAGTTAACCTCTCTGTGCCATAGTTTCCTCATTTTAAAAGTGAGGTATATGATCGCAGCAACATACACCAAGGTCCCTTTTGTACTGTGAAGTGTGTGTGTGTTTCTTAAGGCACTTCCCCCACCCTCCCCACTGCCCCCACTCCCACAGAGTCTAAGCTCCTCCTAAGCAGGAGGGAGTTCTGTGACTTAATCACAGTTGTGTCTCTTGTATTAAATGACACAGTATTTCCTATGCAGTGGCATTCAATGCACACCTGGAACATACTAAGTGCTCTATAAATGCTTGTTGAATGAATGAACAAATGTTGAACTGAGTGTGGTAATTAAAGTTAGCAGAACTTCCAAGTATCTATTTTTCTTCTAAGCCAAACATGATTCCTACTCTAGGCTAATGCATTTTTAGTTATGTTTCAAGGCCACATAAATTTGTAATAAAAAGTTATATGATAATCATTACACATTCTTAGTCGAGTATTTGTAATTGAGGAAGAATTTCACCTTTAACTATAGACACATTCTGTTAAACCAGATTGTTCCTCTAAAGGGCTGACAGCGGCTATAAAAAAGCTTGTTCTTTCCTGCGCTTCTCTTCCTTTCATTTGTCTTCAAACAATCCCTATTTGATAATAAAATAGAATCGGTAAGAAGAAAGACCAAAAAGAAAGGCGAAACGATCAGTTTTGACCTTCGCGCCACCCCGTAGTTCGCTGCCCAAGCTTGGGCGTGCGCGCGCTTTTGAAAGTGAAAAGGATCTCAGTGTCAACGACTGTTGGCGAGTGTTTCGGCTTTCTGGCGGGACGCTGAAGTGGTCGTGGGATCTTGTTGGGGGACACTGGGTACCAATTTGAAGACATTCTTGGCCTGGACTTCTCGCCAGCCGGATCTCTTTCTATCCGGAGTGTGACTGCGGCGGACTGCGGCGACCTGCGGCTCTAGTAAGGGGAGCTTTTCTCCAGCCCCTGACTGCGCGCCGGCCTCGGTGCGGGGTCCAGGGAACAAACACACCCCGCTTACCCCCACCTCCACCCCCGACCCCCGGCCCAGGTCTTTGTGTTTGCTTTCTTAAGGAAAGTTGAAGACGTTGGAAATAAGACGTTAAACTGGGAATTGCCTTAGGGTTCATCGTTGCGACCCCAACTCGAGTGCGCATCTGAATCACCGGGTAGGGTGGGGATTTCATGAAAGAGATTGCCCTTTCTCTAAGCAAAGCTTGACATTCTGTACTTTTAACGGAAGCTCTCTAGGAGAATATGATGGTTAGACACGTTTGGGGAACCCCCGGTCTAGCAAGCTGCCATTGTTTTGTTTTCAAATACATTTTATTGATTATAATGTTACAGTTGTCTCATTTCCCCCTTTCGTTCCCCTCCGCGCTGCACACCCCCTTCCACCCCACATTCCCCCCTTTAGTTCATGTCCATGGGTTGTACATATAAGTTCTTTGGCTTCTGCATTTCCTATACTATTCTTGCCTTCCCCCTATCTGTTTTCTGCCTACCATCTATGCTACTTATTCTCTGTACCTTTTCCCCCTCTCTCCTCCTCCCCTGTTGCTAACCCTCCATGTGATCTCCATTTCTGTGGCTCTCTTCCTGTTCTAGTTTGCTTAGTTTGCTTCTGTTTTTGTTTTAGGTGTGGTTAATAATTATGAGTTTGCTGTCATTTTACTGTGCATATTTTTTTATCTTTTTCTTAGATAAATCCCTTTAACATTTCATATAATAAGGGCTTGGTGATGATGAACTCTTTTAACTTGACCTTATCTGAGAAGCACTTTATCTGTCCTTCCATTCTAAATGAAAGCTTTGCTGAATAGAGTAATCTTGGATGGAGGTCCTTGCCTTTCATGACTTGGAATACTTCTTTCTGGCCCCTTCTTGCCTGTAAGTTATCTTGAGAAATCAGCTGACAGTCTGATGGGATCTCCTTTGTAGGTTACTGTCCCCTTATCTCTTGCTGCTTCTAGGATTCTCTCCTTCATTTTTACCTTGGCTAATGGAATTATGATGTGCCTTGGTGTGTTCCTCCTTGGGTCCAACTTCTTTGGGACTCTCTGAGCTTCCTGGACTTCCTAGAAGTCTATTTCCTTTGCCAGATTAGGGAAGTCTCCTTTATTATTTGTTCAGATAACTTTTCCACTTGTTGCTCTTCCTCTTCTCCTTCTGGTACCCCTATAATTCAGATGTTGGAACATTTAAAGAAGACCTGGAGGTTCCTAAGCCTCTCCTCATTTTTTCGAATTCTTATTTCTTCATTCTTTTCTGTTTGGTTGTTTCTTTCTTCCTTCTGGTCCACACCGTTGATTTGAGTCCCAGTTTCCTTCCCATCACTATTGGTTCCCTGTACATTTTTCTTTATTTCACTTAGTGTAGGCTTCATTTTTTCATCTAATTTGCCTTTGGTAGATTTTCATCTACCAAATTCAACCAATTCTGTGAGCATCCTGATTACCAGTGTTTTGAACTGTGCATCTGATGGGTTGGCTACCTCTTCGTTGCTTAATTGTATTTTTTATGGAGCTTTGATCTGTTCTTTCGTTTGGACCATTTTTTTTTGTCTTGGCGTGCCTGTTACATATGAGGGGCAGAGCCTTAGGTGTTCACCAGGGCGGGGTAACCCATGTTGCTTAGTTGTGACACTGTTTGTCGGGGAGGGGTCCAAGAGAGAACGGTGGCGCTTGCTCCTCTCTCTGCTGGTTCTCAGTCACTTCCCCTGCTCCCTACAAGCAAATTGGGCCCTTCTGGTGCTGATTCCCAGGTGGGTGGGCTTGTGTATGTTTTAGCACTCTGTGGGTCTCTCCACTGAATTCTCTTGTGAGGGTGGGAATTTCTCCTGCTGCTGCCTCAACCCCTACAGGTGTTTTTAATCAGAGGTTTGAGGCTTTATTTCCCCGAACTGGAGCCCTGGGTTGCGAGGTCTGACTTGCTCCCCGGTTGTTCCTCCTGGTTTATCTCAGGGCGAATGTGGGATCGCCTGCTCCACCAGCCGCCCCTGCAACCTTGCTCGCCCTGGTCCTCCAGCCACCGCCTGGCGTGATCCTCTCCGAGCACCTGTCTCTGCCCTTCTTATGGTCTGGATGAGTGTGTCTTCTTTAACTCCTTGGTTGTCGGACTTCCACGCAGTTCAATTTTCTGTCAGTTCTGGTTGTTTTTTGTTTTTAAATGGTCGCTGTCCTCATTTTGGTTGTGCAAGGAGGCACAGTGTGTCTACCTACGCCTCCATGTTGGCCGGAAGTCTGCCATTGTTTTATTGCACAAATGGCGTTACTGATATCGGGGGCCCAGGCAAGACCTCGGGCTGCAGGTGTATCTTAGTTGTGCACCAGCTCCAGGCTCAGGGGCTTGTGCCGCCTGAAACAGTTCATTGTTTCAGCCCAGTGAGTCTCAGGTACAATCTTATGGGAGGCTAGAACTGGTGAAAGATTTCTGGTGGGAATGGAGGCAGTTGGAGGTTGAGAAAGGAGCGTGAAGCAGTTCCCTGCTTTGCATTCCACAACTAATGTTGCTTCTGATGTTCAGGTGAGCTGACTGCGCAGGTGGAGGAAGGACTGTAACAACCGGCCTTCTGTAAACTCCTGGGCTAGGGATTAGGTACGGAATGAACAGTCTGTGCCTCTACTCCCCAGGAAGCCTACTGAGGGTGCAAGTGTAAAGGACCTTCGGAATAATCTGATCAGAACTTTCCCTTTCTGTAAATTCTGCATTTTCCCTCTATTTTGTTTCTCTTTTCTCAGTTATCTTTTTCTCTCGTTCTTTTGTTTTTCCTTTTTTCTACTGATTATCTACGTGTTAGCTTTGCCAGTAGTATCTATTTTTTTAGTCCTAAGGTGGCTTAGAAGTTCATGAAAAGGGGACCCTCTGTTTTAAATTAAGGCAAATCTGAAGACATTGGTGATTGTAGCTACATTTAAAACAAATGAACAAACTTCTTGTTGGAAAATTAAAGCTGGGCCTTTGAGGTGATTTCTTTGTTCTTGGCCCAGAGTTTTTAAAGATGGTATTTATTAAGGGGTCTATAAAAATTATAGAAAACATTCTCTGCTTCCACATTTTCCGTAGACGAACCAAATGAGCTTACAGACATGTCAGAACAACTTGCTTTACAATAAATAACTCAGTGTTAAACCTAACTTTTTTAAAAACATAAAAGCAAAAAATATTTTTGTAAATTAAGAACTATGCTACAGAAGAAATGAAAAGCTTGCATGTTATGTGCAATATGTGCATTTTATTTGCATAGACAACTTTTATAATAGCTTATTGAGATACAGTTCACATAGCATACCTTTGAAAGTATATAATGCAGTAAAATATTCAAGTCTAGATTTGAATATATTAAACCACTACCTAATTTAGAACATTTTCATCACCCCAAAAAGAAGCCCCACACCCACTGGCTGCTACTGCACCTCCTCCTTTTCCCCCAGCCCCTGGCAGCTGCCGATCTGTTTTCTGTCCGGACTGGCCCATTCTGGACATTTCATGTCAATGGAATGAAATACGTGGCTTCTTGTGTCTGGCCACTTCCACCTAGCATAATGTTTTCAAGGTTTGTTTATATTATTGTATATACCAGAAGTTTATTCTTTTACTCCTTTTTATGACTGAATAATAATTGTATAGAATGTGTATTTTGTTGAATAATATTTTGTCATCATCTGGTGGATATTTCTGTTTCCTTTTTTGGCTGTTGTGACTAATGCTGCTTGTATAGACAGTCTCTTTCAAGGGTATAAAAGACCTGTTAACTCTTTCCAGGAAGTGCAAGGAGGAGACTTTACCTTTTTGTACCAGGTGATTTTTTTTTTTAACCAAGCGCATGTATTTTTAATTAAGACACAAAAAATCCCAATTACTAACAGTATGGTCTTGGGTAGGTAATTATACCTCTGGGTTTCAGTTTTCTTATTGTAAGTAAAATTGGACTAAATATTTGCCATGGTCATTTTCAGTTCTCAGATTTTATGTTTATATGATAAAGTGAATGATAGTATTTTTTTCACGAATAAGTGTTGTATTCTTTATTACTTGCACTGTAACTTTCCATTTATTTTTGTGGTAGGTCCTAGAGTGATTATTACGATGGAAGAAGTCAGTAATTTCAAGACACCTAGCAAATTATCTGAAAAAAGAAAATCTGGTAAGATATAGAAACTTTTATTGTTATAGCTATTAGAACTGTCTTATTATTGTAGTTTGATGTTTTATCATACACAGTTTTTAGAGTAAGTCCTCTTTATAACATTGATCTTAACAAATTAGATTTATTTTATAGGCCAGGATATGGTTATCTGTAAGCTAATTTTTTTGACATTGTAACAGATTTGGAGGTTCTGTCTAGTGAAGAATCAACTTACCTTGAACCATTAAGGAACTCCTTATGTTTTCATCCTCTCAAGTAGGCATTGTTCTTGTAAGGGAAACAAATTTTTAAGGTAATTCAAAGGACAATCTTCTTAACAAAAACAATTGGGTATTGGTATGCAAATCAACCCTTACCTCACCTATACACAAAAATGGTTACCATTATAAAATTTCTTGATGATAACAAGGAGAAAATCTTGTCACTCATTTGTAATAGGTAGATTTTTGTGTATTGACCTGGTATGCTGCAAACATGCTAAGCTCACTTCCTCTAGGAGCTTTTTTCTAGATCACTGAGGATATTGTCCTTTGTACATAATTGGTAATGTGTAGATAAAGACAGTTTTACTTCTATTTCCTCATATGTATTATTTCATTTCCCTTTTCATTCCTGATGGCACTGGTTCCAGCATATTTTTTAATAGGAGAGGTGTGAGTAGATCTCCTTGCCTTGTTCACATGAAGTACAATATTATATTAGATGTAGGGCTTTTGTTTGTTTTTTTCTAGTAGGCTATTTTTAGAGTAGTTAGAGTCAGAGTGACATTGAGTGGAGAGTACAGGGATTTCCCAGATTCCCCTTCTGCCTGCAGCTGGGGCCCCTCCCAGTCCCCGGTTTTCACAGGTGCCCTTTACCAGGTTGATAATCAGGAACTTTTCTCTAATTCCTGATTATTATCTTCATGAATGTGAGTTGGACTTTGTCCAGAGTTTTTTCAGAATCTATTGGGATTTTTTTTTCAGTCTGTAGATATGTTAAAATAAATTATGTTAATTTTCAAATGTTAAACCAACCTTTCATTCCTGGGGTAAAGCAAATTTAATCATGATGTATTTTATATATTGCTTGATTCAGTTTGCTAGTATTTTCTGTGTTCATGAGGGATATTTGACTGTAGCTGGGTTTTTGTTTTTGTTTTTGTTTTGTAATGTCTGTCTAGTTTTGGTATCAGGGTATTGTGTATTCATCAAGTAAGATGGGAACCGTTTCTTTTTCCTGAAGAGGTATGGGTAGAATTGATAGTATTTCTCTCTACCTGGTAGAATTCACCAGTACAGCCATGTGGTCCTGGAGCTGTCGTAGTAGGAAGACTGAACTGTGACTTGACGGTTAATAGATACCAGTTTGTTCAAGTGATTTCTTGTTGTGTGAGCTTTGTTAGTGTGTTTTCAGGGAATTTGTCTGTTACCGCTAAGTTGTCAAATTTATTGTCATAAAGTTATTTATGATATACTCTTATTGCCTTTCTAATGTCAGCAGGATCTGTGGTAATACCTCTTTTTTGATTTCTGGTACTGATATTTTATGTTTTCTTCCTTGGTCAGTCAGATGTGCTCGGTTTATCTATCTTGGTGACTGTTTCATGCACTTGAAAAGGTATTTCCTGCGGTTGCCGGGCGCAGTGCTCCGTAAACACAGCTGGGTGGGTCTGGTGGACGGTCTGTGCCGTCTTGTGCGGGTCTCCTGTATCCCGGCCCGTCTTCCGTCTGGTCTGTTGCTGAGAGAGGTGTGTCTCCAGCTGCAGCTGTGGGTTTGTCTGTTTTTTTCTTTCAGTTCTATCCCTTGTTGCTGTGCGTATTTTGAAGCTTGTTATTATGTATGTGTACATTCAGGAAGGTTATTTCTTTGATGAATTTACCCCTTTACTGTTATGAATTGTTTTTCTTTATCTGGTATTATACTCTCTCTTTGAAGTTCGCTTTATGTGATACTAATTGAGCCACTGCAGTTTGATTCATGTTTGAATATTATGTTTTACCACTCTTTGCTTTTAATCTATTTGTGTCTTTGTATTTAAACCTTAATAAACTTAAGGTTTATTATACAGCATGTGCTTATGTCTTGTTTTATCTATTTGGGCAACTTCTGCCTTTAATTAGACTGTGTAGCCACTGCCCACATGTGGTGACTTAAGCTTAGGTTGAAATGAATTAAAACTAAATATAGTTACAAATTGTTTCTCAGTTGTACTAGCCACATTTCAAGTGCTCAGTAACCACGTGTGGCTAGTGCAGCGGCACTGGGTAGCAGGAGTAGAACCTGTTCATCATAGCAGAAAGTCCTCTTGGAAAACATGTTTAGACCATTTACACTCAATGTAATTCTCTGTGGTTGGATTCGAATCTGTTATTTTTCTATTGTCCCACAGCAAATGGTGATTTCCTTATTTTTTTTCTAATATTTTCTCTGTGCTTCATTTTTGGTACTTTTTGTTGCTTTGTCCTAAAATTTTTGTGATCTTTTGCTCTATGACGATGTTATCCTTATCCCTTGTATTTTTCCACTGTTTAAAGTACCATTACGATTTTTTTTTACTTCTCTGTCTTAACTTGTTATGGTCACATTTTCCTTTACATTTTTGAGAATGTTTTTAAAGATTTATATCTTAAGGCTTTTACCTGTTACTTCTACATCACTGTCATTTTATGGTATGTTTCTGTTGACTTTTCTCCTGGAGTGGGGCATATTTTTTTGCTTCTTTCATACCTGGTAATTTTTTTTATTGGTAGGGAGACATTTTACATTGTTGAGTGCTAAACTTCTTAAATTCTTTTGAAGGGTGTGTGATTTTTGTCGTGCTCCATCTGCAGTTACGTTTTCTGTACATTCACTTGTTTCTTTTGAGGCTTGTCTTTTAGGCTTTGTTCTAACCTTTTCCCTTGGGCTAAAATTTAGCTGCGCTAAGTACTGAGTCATGGCCCTTTAGAGGACCTCACTCAGTGCCCTGTGTGTTAGCGAGTGACCGCGCTCCGGCTGGCAGCGACTACTCCTGGACTGTGTGATCTCCATAATGAGCCAGCCTACTGCTGGGGTTTGGTGGTCTCCCCCGTGCTAGGGAGTCATGTCCATCCCGTGTCAGAAAGTACTTCAATGCTTAAATGAAGACCTCTTTTCAGACCTCTGGAGCTTTCTCTCCTATTTTGTGGCTCCCTCTTTAGTTCTGTGCTCCATAAATTCTAGCCAAGTAGATCTTCCTGACCTCTGGTCTGTCTCCTTCATTTGACAAGATGTCTGAGCTGTGTTTCTTTGTGCCGTGGCCTGGAAACTGCCTTTAAGCAGTAAGAGCAGTGACAGGGCTCACCTCACTTGTTTCCTTCTCTCCAAGATCACAGTCCTTCTCTGCCTATTGTCCGGTGTATAAAGATGTTATGTTTTGTCAAGTTTTCTAGTGGAAATTCCAGGAGCAGTTAGTTATTCATTAGCAAAACTAGGGCTCCTCTGTCTCATTTTTTATGACTGTATAATGATCTGTAATATAGATATAATTATGACTAATGATGATTACTTAGGATTTTTTTGTTTGTTTCTACAGCCACAAAAGTGAATCCTGATATTCAAATATATATGCTTCCACACACGTGTGTGTAGGTCATCTTTGGGCACATGCTGTACTGTAGGCATCAGCAAACTCTTTGTAAAGGGCCAGATAATAAATAGTTTAGGCTTTGTGGGCCACATAGGGGCACTATTGAATATTCCTTTTTACCTTTTTTTTTTTTTTAAGAGAGAGAGAGGGAGAGAAACATCAATGTGTGTTTGCCTCTCACATGCCCCCCAGGCAGGAACCCAGCCCGCATCCCAGGCATGTTCCTTGACTGGGAATCGAACCAGCGACCCTTTGGTTTGTAGGCTGGTACTCAGTCCACCAATCCACACCAGCCAGGGCTTTTACCTATTTTTTTCAATCCATTAAAAAACAATTTTTAATTTGTGGGTCATATAAAAGCAAGCTATTTTCTGACTAGTACTTCAGTGTCACTGTAAGACAGAGCTCCAAAAGTAGACTTTGTCAAGGGGTCTCCATTTAAAATTAGGATGCAGAGTGTCCTAATTAGGCCGAATTAGAGCAATTAGGATTGCTCTCCAAAAGATGATGCCAATTAATACTCCTAACAATAGTATGTTGCAAATGTTAGGATGCATTTGTAGAAGTTTTTTCAAGTACTTATTTTTTATTTCTTTCTGGCATTTAGCATTGTGTTCAACTCCGTGTATAAGTATCCCTGCCTCCCCGTTTATGCAGAAGCTTGGCTACGGCACAGGGGTAAACGTCTACCTTATGAAAAGGTGAGTAGAGGATTTGAGATAAACCTTTTTGAGTGAAACTGTAGTTCCCCTGTACTTGGAGACAAAGGAGTATGCATATTCAAATACTTAGATTTGAGACATGTTCCTGATCCTCTCTGACTGCTATATTCCAGTCTTAGAGCCTTTTATAACTTTATCAGCCTGCAATACTTTTCACCTAGCTTTCTCCTGATGGATTATTAAAGGAGCAGTAATTCATCTTATAATTTTTCCTCGGCTTGTAAAGGAAGGGAAGGGGAACCTGACCAACACAGCATGTTTTTAGGTTTATACTGTTTCTGTGGTAGATAGAAATGCTTTCTTTAATAAAAAGCTGTTGAATTGAGAGTAACATGGCAACATGATGGAAGTGGGTATTCTTGAAGCATTTGTTCAGTTTAAACACCCCTTTGTGTTTGAACTTTTTTGTGTGTGCCTAAAAACTCTTGTCTAAGTTATTTTAAAAAATAAATTCTCATAGGTTTATGGCTAGTCTCTCTCTCTCTCTCTCTTTCTTTTTTTTTTAAGGAAAAATGTCTTTAAATGTAAAGTATATTGTTAACAAAGATATACGGTGTGTAACTTAATCAGAAAGCTTCCTGTGGCTGATAATTGAAAAACAGCAGTCCCCACCTGAGCCTTCCTCTCCTCATAACGTGTCCCCGTCAGCCCAGGACTTGCCCTCCCTCCTGGCGACCCGGAGGTCTGTCTCCTTTGCTTCTCTGGTAACCTGGGTCCTCTGTTTCCCTGTGTCTCATGTCTTACTGTTTCGTGGTTTATATCTTGTTTTGTTTGAGGGTATCTAGTAGCTCCCTCTAAAAAGGTATACAAGGAGCTACATTTTTGATAATTTGCATTCTGAAAATGTTTTCATTTTACCCTCATCCTTGAATGACCTTTTTTGTTCTTCTGGGCCAGAATTCTCATTTGGCGGGTCATGAATTACTCTGTTCCTGTATGGTTCACAGGGATTCAGCTTTGCCACTAAACCTCAAGCTAAAGACCCTCTGCTTTAGCCCCTTTCAAAGTTAGTCTTCAGCCTTGAAAAGCAAGGCGGATAGGGAATGAGCAGCTGCCTGATGATGCGGAATCAGGGAGGCGTCTAGGGAGGAATCCACCCGCTTTTGGAATAACTTTCAAGAAGTTCACTGGGCCTGTTAAGTCATTTACTATCATCTGCCTTCCAGCTTCCCCAAAAGTGGGTTGCTATTATCGCTTGCTTATTATTCCCATCCTTGTTGGTGGGTATATGTCTTAAAATACCCCTTTGCTTTTATTTTAGTGAGGCTTGAGAGGGCTCAAAATTTTATGTGTATTTTAAGCAAATGTTTCTGAAAGTATAATTTTAGTGTTAAATCAAGTTTGTATCCCTAGATTAAACTCAATATACTATAATAGTTTTTGATGTATTATTTTAAAATAAACTGATAGATACAGTTTGCTATATTTAGAATTTTTGCATCTGTGATAGAACTGAAACTGGCCTGTGATTTTCCTTTTACTGCTGTGTCTGTCTGTTTTTTTAAATTAAGGTTATACTAGACTCTTAGCTCACTTCCTTTCTGTTCCTTGGAACAGGTTGAATGATAGGTTCCTTGAAAGTTTAGTAAACTCACTTGGAAAGTTATGAAGGCTTTGTATTTCTTGTGGGAAGATTTTAAACTCTTGATTAAATTCCTTCCTTCATCAGTTTTCTTAGATTTTTCTAAGAATTTGACCATTTTGTCTTTTAAATTTATTGGCTAAAAATTTTAGTATTTATTCACTTATATTTTTAAATCTATCTGCCTAGTAATGTCTCTATTTTTTATTGTAATATTATTTTTACCTCATTTTGCTTTTTTCCTTGTGCAATCCGTTCAGTAATCTGTCTGCTTTATTAGCCTTTTCAGTAACCTAACTTCTAGTTTGGCAAAGTATTTTATTCAGATTTCATAAATGTGTTTTTTGTCGTTCTGTAGACTAGGATATGTTATGGAAAAGGTGAAGATGTACTTGATCACTGTTGATTCTAAACAGTCAAGGCATATGGGTACCCCTTGATAATTGAAAAAAAATTCTTTTAAATAAAATGACACGATAGAGGTTATCTCCAAATACTGTTGTTATCTAAAACTGGAGGTGTAAGAATAGTTTAGATAAGTCTGTAGATGACAGATGTATATCTATTAAGAAATCTAGTGATCCTTTGAGTACATGTATGTGTGGTTTTTTTAAGATTTCATTTATTTATTGTTAGGGGAAAGGAGGGAGAAAGGGAGAGAAATATCAGTGTGTGGTTGTCTCTCATCCGCCCCAACTGGGGAGCTGGCCCACAACCCAGGCATGTGCCCTGACTGGGAATCAAACTGGCAACCCTTTGGTTCACAGCCCATGTTCAATCCACTGAGCTATACTAGCCAGGGCCGTGTTTTTTTATTTTTCATTTTTTATTTTTAAAAAAGGTCCTGCAATCATGGAGCTATGCTTATGAGGTAATACAAAGCTAAACAGATTTTTGGTTCATTCTGTTAGGTTCTTATAGATTGACTTTAACTTTTGAGGCTGTTTACTAACTTTTGTACACTTTGCTTTCATAATTCGCTGTCCTCTTAAATAAATGGCTACCTTGTCAGGTAAACTTCTCTCCAACTTTGTTATACCTGTTTATTAGGTAAAACATTTACACTTTAAATATTAAGATGGCCAGTCTTCCTAGAAAATAGACAACTTACATTTTTCTTATTTGTATCTTTATTATTATTGCTTTAACTCTTGTCTTTGAGTACGCAGGGAAAGGTGTAAGATGGATTAGTTAGTGGCAAGGCACAATATTCGTTGGTGAAGAACAGTCTGCTGTTTGGATGATTACATATGTGCCAAGTATTTCTTGTATGTCTCTTCTTTAAGTTTTTTTCTTAGGGTCCTGACTGGTCTGGCTCAGTGGATTGAGTGCCAGCCTGTGAACCAAAGGGTTGCCGGTTCGATTCCCACTCAGGGCGCATGCCGGGTTTCAGGCCAGGTCCCCAGAAGGGGGTATGTGAGAGGCAACCACACATTGATGTTTCTCTCTGTCTTTCTCCCTCCCTTCCCCACTCTAAAAAAATAAAATCTTTAAACAAATAAGTAGTTTCTTAGAGATTAGTGTTTATTACTTTAGTATTCTAGAACTTGTCTCTGGTACCTATAGTTAAATGTTTGATAAGTACTTGGTAGTGTGATATGCTTTAATAGAAAAATTTAAAAAGAGTAATCTTGAAGTTTAAAATTTATAACATTCCATCTTTTTCTTCTCTTTTTATCTCCTTCCTTCCAGCAATAGATATTCAGACTATTCTTGTAATCAATAGATATGTCAGCTATTTATCTCAGTTGAAAAGGAAATGTAGCAGAGATGTTGATAGTATAAAATTTGTAAATATTCTTAAAAAACAAATCATTATCAAGTCCTTTTCAAAATTTGGCAGTTCTTGTTAGTCATTTGAAATGTATAGTTATTAATCTTTATACATTATGATTATTTTTTTAAGATCTCCAAGAGGCTTGTCTTACTCTCCTTGGGCTGTGAAAAAGATTAATTCTAAATGTAATGGTCATTATCAAACTATGTATCAAAAGAGGCTAACTGATGAAGCTAAGATTTTGAAAAGCCTTCATCATCCAAACATTATAGGTAAGTTTAAATTTATTTGGTAGCAGTTTGTGATTTATTACTCTATTTATCAGAAAAAGTTTGTGTAATTTCTTAACCAGTTTCAGTAATAAAAGTGAAGAGGATGGTGGTAGAGTTTGGTAAGAATCAAATTAATGTGAACATTCTAAAATAAAAATTATATAATATTCTTAGATGCTTAAGTATAAACTTAATACTTCATGGAAATAGATAGTCATGCTGGTTCTATGGAGGATTTGGGAATATAAAGTGATCTTCATTTGGATAATTTCCCTGTTTGCATTTTTAATATAAGGAGGGCTTGTGAACCATTATATTTAGGAAAGCATAAAATATTTCAAAATTATTTATTTGCAAGCACTGATGGCATTTTAAGTTAGATCTATTGAATTAGTTTTGTAAATAATAACTGTTTCATTGTATATTTGTCAGTGTTAATCCAGATCCATTTTCAGTCACAGCTTTATGTAAAACATAAGAACTGTTGTTCTTCTCTATTCTAGTAAGAAAATGTTATGTTTCTTAAAGGTTATCGTGCTTTCACTGAAGCCAGTGATGGTAGTCTGTGTCTGGCTATGGAATACGGGGGTGAAAAGTCTCTAAATGACTTAATAGAAGAACGAAATAAAGACAGCCAAGGTCCTTTTCCAGCAGCCATAATTTTAAAAGTTGCTTTGAACATGGCAAGAGGGTTAAAGGTAACTATGCCATTATATTTTATATGACTTTCATGGAACACTAATAAGCTAAATACTTGAATACCTAATTACATGGTAGGATTCCCCCCTACCACCCCACAAAAAGGGGTTGCCTTAAGTGAAAGTTGCCTTATGGAATCCTTTATATTGCAAACTGCACAATTTTCTTGATCAACAAGGTTGATTGGTTTGAGGCCTTTGCGAGTAGCCTGAAATAGCCCAAGTCAGGTAGTTTTGCTTATAGAAGATCACATGTTAGATTTAGTTAAAAAAGGATTAAATTTAATATACAGTTACTGATTATGCCTGAGGATGTAGCCTACGCCCCTATTGATGTAAACAAGTGTCTTAAAGATTGCTCTGTGGGATAAGTTTTGAGCATCAAGAGTAGTCATCTACAAGTCAAATGAAAAAAAGCTCTTACTTCCATGCAAATAAATTATTGTGCCTTTGGATGGACACAGTGTTAGAAATAAAAAGAATTTTATACCCTAACTACCTTAAACAGAAGTTCCGTTGTTCCCAGAAAACTGTTGAATGATTCAGAGCAGACCATGTGATGTTACTGATGTCAAAGTTCCACGTTAGAGTGGAAATAAAATTGATTCATGAAACGTGAAACTGGAAAATGGCAATATTTCTAAATATGTATATATTTTAATACGTGTATAGAAAATCTTCAGTGGATAGGACAAGTTAAATCAGCCATTTAAATTACTTAATAAATAATTAAAAATATGTGGAATTAATAAATTATGTTATAAATCTATTCAAGCATATTCTCTTTGTAGGCAACATTTAAATTAAGCACAGTGAGTGTTTCAGGTTATGTTCCAAGAACTGTCTCTGCATCATTTTCAGACCCAGTCACAGCAGATGCTCAAATGCTGATGAATGAACAAATAGCTGTTTTGTAGGATATTTTTTATTATGGATGAATATCATTAGCAATTCTAAGAAAGGGTTAATGTATAAAACAAAATACAGTCTTAGATTCTATTTCTGTGTCTTGTTGTTGTGAGTCATGTGAAGCCCCGAGTCACCTCCTGTTTTACATTACCTGTTTGTTTGAAGAACGTGCGCCTCAGTGTGAAGGGTTCAAAACTAGTCCTGAAAATTTCCAGCCTCAAGTAAAGTTGCAGTATATTCTGATATTTGCTGTAGCGTCTTTTGATATAAAAGTATGTAAGCTGGGCTTGTAAATAAAAAGCTTATCTTTAAGTAGACATCCATCTCAAACAAGTCCTTTTAGTTTTCTGGTCAGTATGGCAGACCGGCATGGGATGTTTCCTTCTCGAGCTTCAAATGATTTGAGGTGATGGACAAGTGTAATCCTGTTGTTTGGGGAGTTCAAACTCTGTTTGTTTGAAGGCCATTTTATTTATACATGCATAAATATATATACTTTTATTTTTGCTCAGATATGTTAAATTTTTTACTATTTTAGTATCTGCACCAAGATAAGAAATTGCTTCATGGAGATATAAAGTCTTCAAATGTGGTCATTAAAGGTGATTTTGAAACAATTAAAATCTGTGATGTAGGAGTCTCACTACCACTGGATGAAAATATGACAGGTCAGTATTCTAATTTTTTAATTTGTTTTTATATAATTTTAAAATTTCTAATTATATATTTAAATAGATAAGTTCACATTCTTCAGAAATTTAAAAAAGTGCAGAATAAAAAGTATTTCTCCTGTTTCTCTCAGCTTCCAGCTCCCTCTCTTGCTGTACACACAATATAAATTATTGTTTTCTTATTAATATACATTTTAACTGAAGATAACTTGAACTGTTTCTAACCTAGATTGGGGTTTTTAAGTGGTAGAAGATCTGGGAACAGAAAATAAAACTTTAATAAATTTCATACAGGAATTTATTTGGTACCAGTGCAGTGACAAGGTTTGGGAGAAGGAGAGGACCCTGGAGTGGAAGTAGCAGAGGGGCGCAAGTGGAGGCCAGCCTTCTGCTCTTTGCTCCCTGTTCCCCCCGCCCCCACTCCTTCTCACTCTATTATAAATGCTCCACGTTCTCTTCCTAGGGAATTTAAGGTACGTTCTTAGTGAGAGCCTAAAGACAGTCTTAAAAAGAAAGCTTTTGCTTTCAGCTATTTAATACATAACACTTTAATTTTCCTCTTTATTTGAATGTTGTTTAGAACATATGTACACCTTAATTTCTAGTGAAAGTTAATGTCTACAAGTTGAATTAAAAAGTCAAAATAAATAGTCATGAACCCTCAGGCTAAATAACTGCTACGAATTTGAAACTTAGAAAATAAAAGAATTTGTTGAAAAGAAAAATAAGATATTTAGCATAATTTTCTCAACCATTCATATATTAAGTAGATAAAACTGAGATGTAGAAGATTGAGTAGGTAATATGGTCAATCTCTGCATTAGACTATTTATTAAAATTGACTGTATATATTAGGTTATAAAAGAAAACCTGAGATTACAAAAACTGGAAATAGCTTAGTGGTTGACATTCATTGTCCTCAGTGATATATATATATATATATATATATATATATATATATATGTATTATAATACAGTTGGAAACAAAGGAACCCAAATGTTTTGGGAATTTAAAATACTTGTAATTGAGTCTTAGTTGGGTTGCTCAAGAAAAAAAGACCACAAATCACAATATTAGGAATGAGAGGTAATTGCCACAGCTTTTGCACATATTTAAAGATCTGTAGATTGTCACAGATAGCTCTGTGCCAACAGATTTGACGACTTAGATGAAAAGGACAATTTCCTTGAAAAATACAATTTACTAAAATTGATACAGAAAGAAATAGGAAATCCAATAGCCCTATGTGAAAGAAACATTCCCCCATAGAAAACCCAAAACCTGGACTGCTTTTCACTGTTAATTTCTGTCAAACATCCAAGGAAGAAATGGCACTGGTTTTTACAGTTTGGGTTTTTTCCCCACAGAAAGTAGAGGAGTGGGGACCACTGCCTAATTTGTTCTGAGACCAGCCTAAAGGATATTATATCTGACCAACTAGGTTTTATCCCAGGAAAGTCAAGTTAACATTCAGTAGTCAACACAATTTACCATATTAACAGACTTGAAAACTACATAGTCATCTCACTAGATGCAGAAAAATCACTTGACAAAATCCATCTTCCACTCGTGATTTAAAAAAAACTTGCTAAATAGAGGAGGGAACTTAACTTCAGAAGGGGTATCTGCAGGGAAGCCTGCGGGCAACACTGCACTTCAGTGGAGGACGAAGGCAGCATGCCTGCTCTGGTCGGCGGGGATCAGCGCTGTCCTGTGGTCCTCGTGAAAGCAAGAAAAAAATAAAAGCCATCAGGATTGGAAAGGAAATGAAACTGTTCATGTTTACAGTTGATGTGATTGTTTACATAGAAAATCTCAATCTCTAAAAGAACTACTACCCTGGCTGGCGTAGCTCAGTGGATTGAGCGCGGGCTGCGAACCAAAGTGTCCCAGGTTCGATTCCCAGCCAGGGTACATTCCTGGGTTGCAGGCCATAACCCCCAGCAACCTCACATTGATGTTTCTCTCTCTCTCTATCTCCCTCCCTTCCCTCTCTAAAAATAAATATAAATAAATTTAAAAAATCTTTAAAAAAAAGTACTACTAGAACTAATAAGTGATTTGTTATATTTCTATATATATAGTACCAAAAAGCATAAAATATTTAAGAATAAATCTAACAAAAAAAGCCAACCAGGTACAGAACACCATAAAACATCACTAAGAGAACTGAATGGGGTGTAAGTAAATGGAGAAAGATCATGACTGGGGATTGGCAGGTTCAATACTGTGTACGATGTTAATTCTTCCCAAACTGATCTGCAGATTCCATCCAGTCCCAACCAGCATTTTAGCTGGCCTTTTCATTGAAATTGAAAAGTTGACTGAAATTTAAATGGAAATGTGAGTGGATCTGTGTCATTCCTGGGCAGAAGCCAGTATGTGACTAGACCCTTTCCCTTTTCCCTGAGTTTGCAATAACAGACACATAGGAATGGCCCTTCACTCAGTCAATAATAAGGAGTAGCATAGTGTGAAAACTGAAGAAGCAGGCACAGGGATTAAATGGTCTGTCTGCTTACGGTCACACAGCTTGCAAATGTCTTTGAACTGGGCAAGACAATCTAGCTCCAGAGTCTGTACTCTTGACATCCACAATCTGTTTATACTCTTAGCACTTTCTAAGAGAATTGCTGTTTATGTACACCCTTGCCAGCTATCCAGCTTTCTGAATATCAGTCTGATAGGGAAAAAGTAATTCTTATTAATGAGTTGAGTGTATTCTTTTCATGTTTACTGGCTATATTTAATAACTTTTAAATTACATGTCAAATCATTTGCCCTTTATTATTATTTTTGGGGGAGTGGGGTGGGGTAAGGGGAGTGGTTTGCTTGCCTTTCTTGGTGATTTCTAGTGTTGCCCTTGAGACAATTTCACCTGCATTTTACTTGTTTCAGTAACTGGCCCGGAGGCTTGCTATATTGGCACTGAGCCTTGGAAACCCAAGGAGGCTTTGGAGGAGAATGGCATTATCACGGACAAGGCGGACATATTTGCCTTTGGCCTTACTCTGTGGGAAATGATGACTTTGTCTATTCCACACATTACTCTTTTGGACGATGATGATGACGGTATAACTATATATTTTTAATGTAAATCCCAATGTGTTTGGTTTGAAGTAAGATTAGTTTATAAAATTTTGTTTTTCTATTAAGTTAGTTTTAAAACGAGCAAAGCGATTCAGTGGCATGAGGTATAGATTATATTAGTACTGATGACTAATTTGGTACCATCTTGGTTTAATTTTATACAATTGAGATATAGATTAATTCAGAACAGGGAGATAAACTGAGAAAATCCAGAGAAGCAAAAAGTTACTTTAAAAACTTCCCTGGCCTGAGATTAGAAAGCTGTCCTAGTAAGGGGCTGATGATCACAGATTAAATTCATGACAGTAGCTAATCTGCACCATGGCCAGACAATTGAAGAGACTGTGGTTATAATAATGAAAAGCATATTGGATGATAAATTCTTGTTTCAAAAGGGTGAGTTTGAGCAGTTGATAAGTCCATGATTTAAAGTGACGTTATTTGTTTCACACTCCTTCATGAGCAGATAAAACTTTTGATGAAAGTGACTTCGATGACGAAGCGTACTATGCGGCTTTGGGAACTAGGCCAGCTATTAATATGGAAGAACTGGATGAAACATACCAGAAAGTAATTGAGCTCTTCTCTGTATGCACTAATGAAGATCCTAGAGATCGTCCTTCTGCTGCACACATTGTCGAAGCATTGGAAGTAGATGTCCAGTGAGCTCATACTCCCAACTACCTGAGCTTCAAGTATGGCTTATGTGTATAACTGTTCTGTTTATTATATTTATGTAGTTACTATGATAATCCGTAATTATTAGACTCTTTGAGAGTGGCCTATTTTAGAACCATAGCACCTTGTTAACATTTGAAAACTATTTCTATTATAAAGGTATTTCATGTGATCAGCATGTGATATCATAGTGGGTTTTCTGTAAATATAAAGTTTAAGAAACTATTTTGAGTTTATAAGTATTGAAACTTACTCATAGAGATTTAAAATGATAGCAATATTTGTGTAACATTAATTTGGGTAGAGTAACCAATAACTATTAATGATTTTAAATATTCTATTTAATGGATCTATTTAAATTAGCACTTTGCAGTACAAAATGTGTCTACATTTGCTTATCTTCTAAAACATTAAACTTTACTGTTCTTCCTGGGCTGTTGTACTTATTTAATATGGTTTCTGGGAGCTGAGAGACTGTGGCTCAAAAGAGTAGCTCCTTGGGTGTTTCCAGACACTCTCGGCGAAGGCTTGTCTTGCCCTCCCAGTTCTCCCCAGATCTTTGGTCTTTGCTTTCATTTATTTAATGTATTTTCTGTACTGAGATCCCTTTTTTACTTAATCTAAAGCTTAAGCATTTCACAGTTCTGGTGTGTAAAAACAGTAAAACTAATAGTATAATAGAAAATAAAGGAGACTTTAGTTACCAGAAGAGTATTATTTCTTTCATCTCCATTGCTCTGAGTGTTGTCAGTGAAGTTGCTGAGTGAGTGAGGGGGTTTCTCTCTTGTCCTTATTTTGGTAATCTGTAAAGTGAGAGTGATTTGGACCAATAGTTTTATCTGTCAATCACAGCCGCCCCTGGGAATTTTCGGTTATTGAATTGTGCCTGTCTAGGTGGTAGGCCTGGAATTGACTGTAGAAAGAATTTTAAAAATTACTGTTAAAGGGAGGATTGAACCACTGTGCTGTGAGCATTAGCAATTTTAGAATCCACTGGAGGGTTGATATTGTTTTTTAATTTTTAGAGAGAGGGGAAGAGAGGGAGAGAGACATTCATGTGCCAGAGAAACATTGATTGGTTGCTTCTTGCATGTTCCCAATCAAGGACCTGACCTGCAACCCAAGCATGTGCAATTGAGTCGCTGACCTTTTGGTTTGCAGGATGATGGCCAATCCACAGCAGAGCCATGTCTGTCAGAGCTACAGGGTTCCTATTATGTGAGATTGTACCAAGCAATGGTACACAGATTAGTAAGCATACCTTCTATCAAAATATTAATGTGACAGCCCTGGCTGGCGTGGCTCAGTGGATTGAGCCTCGGCCTATAACTGAAAGGCTGCTGGTTAGAGTCCTGGTCAGGGCACATGCCTTGGTTGCAGGTCTGGTCCCCAGTTGGGGACATGCAAGAAATGACCAGTCAATGTTTGATGTTTCTCTCCCTCTTTCTCCCTCCTTCCCCTCTAAAAATAAATAAAATCTTTAAAACCTACAAGGTGAAATTTTAAAAAAAATAGTATGACACAAAAGTAACGATCAAAATAAAATGAGAAAAGATTTTAAATAATGAAAAAAACACATATATAGATTTGTGGGATGTGGCTAAAGATGTTCTTATTGAAACACGTAATATTAGAAAAGTCTGAAGGCCCTGGGTTCTCGCTGCCAGGTCACAAAGCAAGACTTATCCTGTCCTTAAAAGCCGTGGAACCTGGCATTGACTTGGCCTCTTTATGGATGAAAGTCCTGTCCAGGAGAGTTCATCTGTATTGAATTTTGGCTGTCATGTAAATTTCCTCCACAATCAGCATATCTAGAGCGTCTAAAAATCCTTCAGCTCCTTTCACATCAGTACCTGCAGACTCATCGCTCACTCTTACATTATGTAAGGGATGACAAACGACTCTTAATCATTTAAACCACCCAGAGCTAGCAGTAAATTCAACGTCGTAGTTGGGTCCAGCCTTTCATCATCTCAAGCAAAGCTTTTGCTTTCCAGTGACCATCCTGGGGCTGAGGGGGTCATGCCTGTGCCTGGTCTTGAAGCCAGGTTGAGAAGTTTCTCCAATTTTTGTTAGTATTCCCTTCAGTGAAGCAGGTTCCTTAACAGTTTCCATCACTTTGTTCTTGCTCTTGAAGAATGTGGCTTTGGTGGAGTGGGACATAATCTGACTAGTGAGCAATAGTGTCATTGATTTTCCACCTTTCAGTCCTTCCTTAATCACTTTGAATTTCCAATTCAGTCCCTCAAGGTGGCCTCTCTTAGCAGTGGATTTTAGATGCTTAAGGGCCATGATGAACGAAACATGAGATTAAATCAAGAGAAAAAGATGCAATCAAGAAATGCATTTAAACACAAGATGTATGAGGCTGCTACTGGAGTAACAGCATACTGTTTTAGAGTATACTTTTTAAAATAAATAGAGTACACCAAAATAATGGTAAAGTGTAGTAATACACAAATCAGTAAGTCATTTGTTATTAAGTATTGTGTACTGCACATACTTGTACGTGCTATTCGTTTATACTACTAGCAACTCAGTATTTTTTATACCAGGATCCCTACAGAAACATGAGTAACATGTTACCCTGTGACATTCTGGTGACGGTGATGTTGCTAGCTAGGCAGTTTTTCCACCTGCACTATAATCTTGTGGGACCACCATCATATATTCATTGTGTTGTTCATTGAAATGTCAGGTAGCACATGACTATATACTTGTATATTTTCACTGCCCAAAAAATCCTGTGCTCCTCCTACGTGTCTCTCCCTCAGCCACATATATTTTTACTCTCCAGTTTTGCCGGTCCAGAATGTCATGTACTTGGAGAGTACATACAGAACAGAACCTACAGAACATAACCTCAGACTGGCTTCTTTCACGTGGTAATAGTCGTTTATGGTTCCTCCATGCCTTTTTGTGGCTTCTTTTTACTGCTGAATAGTAATCCACTTTCTTGATGTAGCTGTTTATTCATCTACTGAAGAACATCTTGGTTGTTTCCAAGTTCTGACAGTTATGAATGAAGCTGCTATAAATAATCTGTGTGTAGGTTTTTGTGTGGATGGATATGTTTTCAATGATTGTTATTTTTTTTTACAAAGAGTATATACTACTATTTTTATAGCCACAAAAAATTAGTATATTCAATTGTATGAGAATAGACAAAGAGAATATTGAAAAGAATTTTAATTGATCCATCACAAAAGCATTGAGCAAGCAAATAATGTTAATAAAATTTTTAAAATAAAATTAAAAACAGTGCAGAAAATAACATTAAAATGTTTGCATAATTACATTTTAACACGTTCACATTCTTTTGGAACTCAGGCTTTTAACTTTTGGTACCACGTTAGCTTACAGGCAAATAAAAGAACATAAATGAACACACTCTACAGTTATAACCTGGAAATCTACTTCCGTAGAGAATTATTGCCAGATAGCAGTTAAATGTTTTTAGACTCAACAATCTGAATAATTCTGCTTTTCAAGGTATCCATGAATTATAATAGAAAACTTATTTTTAAAAAGATTAAAACATTTAGCTGTATTTACATAAGGTTATGTTCTCTGGCCCATCAGTCTAAATCCACAAGGTCCGGCACAAATAACACCCCTTTTTTATTACAAAGTCATAAGCATGTAATTAGGTAACATTCAAGCACTCAACATATCACACTCAAGCACACCATATGACATTTTAGGTGAAATGTTCAAATTAAAACCAAATTATTACACCCATATTATTACCCTACCAGTCACACTCAAGCAGGTGTTACTTCTGCTGGACCCTGTATATACTCACTGACCTTGGTACTGATACTATACATTTTGTTAGATGTCATAGGACAAGAAGTATTTCAGACATGCAAAACAATTTTAAGTGTAACCAACTATGTGAATCATCTAATCCCCACTGGGGCATCCATTTTGTTGTGAATTTCAATTCCTAGTAATAAGTTCACTAAAGATAAGTAGCACAATTAGCGTACACCAAAAATTAAATTACAATAGTGCAATTACTAAGTTTAGTTTTAATTAAATCTGGTGAGAACTGCTTTCAATGAATGATTTTTAAAGAGATGAAAACAAACTATAGAATTCTCTTGTACATAAAAGCATATGGAAGTCTTTACCATCTTACCCCATTAGAAATTATAAATTTAAAACTTTCTAAATATATTCAAACTGAGCTACCTATAAGGTGATTCCCGGTACAGAATTCAGGAACTACCTTTAAAAACTGGGCGTGAAAATTTTATCTTTAAATTTGCCTGTTTGCTTCTGATTGAGGATGAGATAATCCTGATTCAAAAGTGCTCCATACAAGGTAAGCAGGCACATTTCTGTTGGAAACCACCTTGCTTTGTCAGTGTTCTTATGTAAGAAGTAATTTTCCAGTTATGTCTACGGAGTTTCGGAACTAAGGATTCAGAGTGCTAGTGCACATCCAAAGATTTCTCCTTTGAACCTCCAGATACTTTTTAACAAATCCCTGACTTTTCAGTTCATAAGGAATAGCAGATTGTGTGTGTGCACCTCGGTGTTTTTAACATTTGCTGAATGGTTATTATATAAGTTGTCTGAACTCATTCATATAGTAACTCTTCCATAGTTGAAACTGGCTTTAACTATTAAAGTTGTATACAAGGAAATTAGGGGTGTTGCAATACTTGGTTGCAAATAACTTGCCATCTGGTGTTGGGTCAGAAAATGCTATTTCATCAGTACTGAGAAAACAGCCAAACATGAAGCGATTCCTAAAAAAGAGGAAAATAAAATTTAACAGTGAAACCAAATTAAATTTTGATTAAACATTAACACAATTTATTTTAAAGCAATCCAAATATAAACATTAAATCTCTTTAAATAAACTCAATTGAAATGAACATTTTAGCCCTGGCCAGTGTGGCTCAGTTGTTTGGAGTGCTGTTCTGTACACCGAAAGGTTACCAGTTCAGTTCCGGTCAAGGTTCATAGCATCAGGGTTGCAGGTTCAGTCCCCTCTTGGGGAACGTACAGGAGGCAACATTGATGTTTCTCCCCCTCTTCCTTTCCCTCTCAAAAAAATATTATATCTTATTATGTGATAAGATCACTTAGTGTTGTTTTACTTTTTTAATCCTCACCCAGAGACAGAAACATCGATCTGCTGCCTCCTGTATGCACCCTGACCAGGGATCGAACCCACAGACTTGGTGTACAAGATGATGCTCCAACCAGCTAAGCCACTTGGCCAGAGCATGACTTAATGCTTTAGATTTGAGATGGAAGTCTAATATTTCACAGAACAGAAAACTGAGGTCCAGAAAAAATTCTGCTAAGACAAAGGGAATCATACAAACCATCCAGCTGGCTAGGTGATCCACAGTAGTAAACAACTAATAAGAGGCAATATTGCTGATTAAAAGCCACAGATAATAAAAACCAAAGAAACCTACCACTGATTTTAACCAATAACTGCATTCTTTTCAATTATACCACACACTCAGAGCTGTACGAGGATAAAAACTAATCTGCGTTTTGACTACAACTCTCCCTGACCCAGAGCTCAGTTAGGGTTAAAAGTAATGAAATGGTTGAACGAATTCAACAAAAGTAAGGGATAGTGTATAAAGTAACTGGCCTGTACTCTTCAATGTCATAAAAGACAAAGGCCAGAAAACTGGCCCAGGTTAAGGGAAATGAGGACTAAAGAGATGACGACACGCATTATGTGATCCTGGGCAAGGGAAGGAAAAGGCCATAAAGGACATTTGAGACAAATGCCAAAATTGAAATATGAACTATACATTAGACAAAAGCATTATGTCAATATTAAATATCCTGAATTTGGTCATTGAACTCTGCTTATGTAAGAGAATATCTTTGTTCTTAAGAAATAAATATACACTGAAATACAAAGAAAGTAAACATTAAAACTGGATGAATCTGGGCAAAGGTATATGGGGGTTCTTTTTACTATTCTTGCTACTTTTTTTTTTGAAACCACTTCAAAATAAAAACTTAAAGGATTGGATTCAATTAAAAGTTAAGCTTCTGATATCCTTACTATATAAATGCATAGTATTCATTGCTGAATGTCCAAGGCAAAACTGGCTTGATTAAACAGTCCTGCCTTTATTAGTGCTATCAGCTATAGAACATACATTACATCTGTGGTTGAGTCCTAACTGTCTTTTTACTAGCTAGCTCATCAGCATAAGTTTGTACTTAATAATCCCACCTGAGCCTTGGGTGATTCTTATGTAAAGTAACTAGGAATAATACTCTACCCTTGTGAGGATTTAAACATACATTGCCTGTATGGACAAGAGACAATCCAGCCTAAGGTTCCTCACATACAGGCTAGACATCAGTTACGTTACCTGCATCTTCAACTCAGACATGTCAGAAAAGATGTTCTCAAATGTGTTTTATATTTCTCCTTTGAGGGCAATTTAACGTTTATTCATTATCGCTTAGAGATAACCTACTGCCTTAGTACTCAAAGTATGATCTACAGACCAGCAACATTCATCATCACCTGAGATCGTACTAGGAATACAGAATCCCAGGCCCTACCCTGACCTACAGAACCATACCTGCACTTGAACAAGATCCCCAGGTGATTCATATGCACTTTCAAGTTTGAGAAGCACTAGACTACTTCCTGGTGGAGCTAGGTAAGATACTGACACTCTACATATAAAATTTATGTATTTCTTCATATAAAATATAGGAAATAGAGGTATTTCATAATTAACTGTCCAATAAAAATCTCTGCAGACACCATTTTTCTCACTGCTCTGCTTTATAAAGTGCATGCAGGTGAGCAGGATTGTGACCAAAGACGGGATCCCCACAGTGGTCTCTGGTGTTCTTTCTTAAAACGTGTATAGAACTCAAAAGGCTAGAATGATGCTACTCAAGGGGTGGTTCTCGTTCTAGTCAAAGTGCGCTCCCTCGCTGGTTCGTAATCTGTTACCAAGTACAGAAGTTGAGAGAATAGTGTTGTGAAACTCACCCGTCCAATCTAGATTAAGTGAGCTAACATGAGCAAGAAATAAGTTCATTTGTCACATCAGAAACTTTTAAGCATCAATGTTAATGCATAGGAGTTTAAAATGGAGAATTGCTATTTGAGATACAGTTTGTATACCATAAGGCTTAATTACTTCAAGGTGTACAATTAAGAGGTTTTTCAGTAATAGTACAAAACTGTGCAACCGTCACCAACATCTAATTCCAGAACACTTTCATTACCCCCACAGCCACTCCAAAACCATCAGTCATCATACTCTAATCACCCCTCAGGCCCTGGAAACTACTAATCTACTTTATCTGTGGATTTGCCTATTCTGGACATTTTCTCTAAGTGAAATCATTCAATATGAGGTCTTTTGTGACTGGCTTATTTCAATTAGCATAATGTTTTCACAGTTCATCCATGTTGTAGTGTCTGTATCACACTGTATGGATATACCACAGTGTATATGTCCATTAACCATGAACTTGGTTTTCATGCTTTTTTGGCTATTATGAATAATGCTGTCATCAACATTCACATATCAGTTTTTGAGTAGATTTATGCTCTCATTTCTTTTGTGTATATAGGTAGGAGTACAATTGCTGGGTCATATTGTAACAGTCTATTTCTGAGAAACCGCCAGCCTGTTCCCACAGCAGCTGCACTGTTTTACATCCCTGTAGCGAAGTACAGGAGTGCAGTTTCCTCCACATCCTCACCAACACTTGTTATTTTCCCTCCTTTTGATCAGTCATCCTAGTGGGTGTGAACTGGTATGAAGTGGTGTCTCACTGTGGTTTTGATTGGTGATTTAGTTTGGATAACTCATCATGTTGAACAGATTTTCATATGTGTATAAGCCATTTGTATTTCTTTGAAGAAACAGTCTATTGAAATCCTGCCCATCTTTAAATTAGGTTGTATGTCTTTTTATTATTATATTAAGAGTTCTTTTATTCTGGATATAATAGACCTTTATTAGAGAAATGATTTGCAAATATTCTTTCCCACTCTGTGTATTGTCTTACTAATTCACTTTTACATTAGTTACACTTAAGAGTTATAATAAGTCTATTAATTACCTATTTACTATCAATGGACATGTACAATTTCTGTAATTTTTTTAACTTTCATTTTCTTTGTTTTATATTTAATTAAATATTTATTGAAATGTTAATTTTACATCTGTTGAAACTGAATAAAATTAGGACTTGTACTCTCCTTTTTTTGTTTTGTTTTTCTATTTTATTTTCTAGCAATTCATCTTTATTTTCTTTTATTAAAATCTTGGTCTGTAACAAATTAAACTATTCTTTCTTTCTTTTACCACAGGCAGTTTGAAAAGCACTGGGTTATTATGTTTCAGACCTGGGAAAGGGAATGTTGTATCCTAAACTGAGTAAATTTAGTTTAGTTTTGTGGGGGTTTTTTCAGTGCCAACACTTCCCTTACTCAGCCTGACTTTGATAGAATGTATCCAGAAGTGTCTTATCAACATCATTCCTTTTGGGTCATGAGCTGGGAATGGTTCTGGGAAAACCAATCTGGGCCCATTTTATTTTATTATATTTCTTACCTAAGAGTATCAACCAGTCGTCTTGCAATGCGCTTTCTTCTCTTGAGTCTGAAGACCCAGATTCTACTTATCCCACAGACTGCAGGGACCGGAACATCTGAACATTGCCACGCCCTGTGACATTCTCCAGAGGTTGGGGATTCTGGACCAGTTGGTTCAGACAGGACACGGAAGGCCTGCAATGATATATAGAAGCATCTAGAGTTAACAATACAGGTAAGTTCACGTTTCTTTTTAAAAACCATCCCGTAAACAAAACTTAAGAGTTTAAAATTAATCTTATTATCCCTTTACCAAAAATGTTAAAATTCTTTCATAGTTACTGAATTCTTACTCTTTTATAGTTACACAGTGCCTGAAAAAAATACTAGTGGTGTTGAGATATTCCCAACATGCCAGTGTACTACATACCATTATGAAACTTTCCTCTTTTATTAAAAAAAGAAAAAACTGTAAAAAAAGGACTGATTTTTAGTACATAAAATACATAAACTTCTCTTATTCTCTCCAACCTAAAATGTATATATTTTTTAAAAACTGAAAACACTAAAGATTTTTACAAGTTAACTACAAAATTTGATTGGCATCTATGGCTTTTTAAGAAAATGTTTTATTTTGAAATAATTACAGATTCACAGGTAGTAGAAAACTAGTACAGACAGGGCTCAGTTTCCCCCAAGGGTTACACCCTCCATAACTATGGTACAATATCAAAACCAAGAAATTAACATGGGTATAATGTATGTGTATAGTTTCATGACAATTCATTATGCCAGTATTCGGTATTCATTTAACCACCACACTCAAAGTACAGAGGTACTGTACCATCACAAAAATCTTCCTCTTGCTACTATCTCTTTAAAAATCACACTCACCTTTCCCCCTCCACAAAAAAGTATAAAATAAATTTATGCTAGCTTCATTTCATGACACAGTGAGATAAGTATTTTAAAGGAAGGAGGTAAGTGTGGAATATGATACAGGTAGAAAGAACACATTTCAACTATAAATGTCTATCTAAAAATTACCCTGGAAAGTCCTTGAAGGCAAAAACTACATCTCTCTATTCTAGAACAAGGTCTGGCAACTTTTTCTGTTAAGAGGCCAAGTCATTACAATTTGGGCTCTTTGAGCCAGGTGGTCTCTGTTGCTCCCACTCTAGCCTGCCATTGTTGCTACAAAAGCAGCCGCATGTAACACAGACGTGAATGAGCATGGCTGTGTTCCAATGAAGCTTCATTTACAAAAATAGGTGGCGGCCACATTTGGCCCACAGGCTATAGTTTGATGACTCCTTTTCTAGAATACTGCTAATTAGTACCTAAAGTAGATTCTAATTAAGGAACAAGTAACAATTTTGGCAAATATACAGGAGTGAGCAAAAGTAGGTTAAATTACCAGCCATCATTACCCAAAAGATAAAAGGATACAAAATAATAACAATAGGAAGAAAAAGACAAATAATAAAAATAAATAATACAATAATAAATAATAATACAAAAATAAACTGTATACTTACAACTGTAAACCTACTTTTGCCCAACCCTGTATTAACCTGCACTAAGCTACGTGTTCCTTACCTGGGATCTACAGGTTTGCTTATTTGAAAGCACTGTACTTTATAGGCCAGCTGTAGAAATGACTGCATGAACATGAGACCGACTTAAGTTATCCTGCTTTTATAGTGCAAAATACAAATATTAACAGAAGTAAATAACTTCAATTATTCATACGGTCAAGGATGTTTCAGCAGGAAAAAAAGTCATTTATGGTAGTAGTCTCAAATGCTTATTGAGACTTCTCCCAACTAATTTATTTTGCTCACAAATTATGCCAGTAATTTAAAAGACTTACAACGTACCTGTGTGATAGGCTCTGCAATTAAACACCCAACTACTCTCTTTTCATCAGATATGAAGAGAAAAGTTTTGGTTTTGTTTGGACATCTGGGGACAACTTGCTGGAAGCCCAGTTCACTGTCAACAAGTTCTTGGACGTCTTCTACCTAATGATTTTAAAAACCAAAAGAGATGAGTTTGTTTTAAAAAGTGCAAGAGAAACTATAATCATATACACTAAATTTATGGTCACTATCCTAAATCTACGTAGCCTTCCCTTTTCCCAGTTACTTCACTGTTGATGCATGTACCTGCCACTTTGCAAACTGGGTTTTAAGAACCTGTTTTAAAGATCCCTTTCGACCGAAAGAAATTCAGACTCCTGGGAGGGAGAAGGAGTATCAGTGCCAAAACAGGCTTTGTTTTAGCTTTGTTCATTGTTTACTGGGGCTAAACCCCCAGCTGAATAAGTGCAGGCGACACTAACACAAGAAATAGACTCTGGAGCCACTCCTCTCTCAACATCGAAAAGTTTAGTTTCTAATCTTTCACAAGTGGAAGATAAATGTAAAGGATAAGCTGTTGTCTTTTGTATTTATTTATTTATTTATTTTTAGAGAGAGGGGGAGAGAAACACTGATTGGTTGCCTCTCATAAGCACCTTAACCAACCAGGGACTGAACCTGGCATGTGCCCTCACCTGAAATCGTAATCAAACCAGCGACCTTTCTCTTTGTGGGACAAGGCCCGAACAACTGAGCCCCACCAGTCAGGGAACAAGCTGTTGTCTTGAAACTCCAACTACCATTCCTTTATTTGTCTTATAATTCTAAGTTTAGTTTTATATGAGCTACTATGAAAATCATCCTTACATGTGTACCAAAGGGGATTGTATCAGCAAAGGCATTTCACTCTTAAGCACTGGTGATCTCTTGGTTGGGGAGAGGAAGCAGGAGGAGAATGAGGATTAAAAAGCTAGTGCCCTGGCTGGTGTAGCTCAGTGGACTGAGTGTGGGCTGCAAACCAAAGGGTTGCCAGTTTGAGTCGCAGTCAGGGCACATGCCCGGGTCGTGGGCCAGGTCCCCAGTGGGTGCCAAGTGAGAGGCAATCACACACTGATGTTTCTCCCTCTCTTTCTCCCTCCCTCCCCCTCTCTCTAAATAAATAAATAAAATCTTAAAAAAAAAAAAGCTAGTGTTCTGTACCTTTTTGATAGCGTAACTTGGATCGTGTGGCAGAACCAACACAATTTTCCCATCCCAAAACTCTGCTACTACACGTTCTTTTTTCCAGCCCTGCCAAAGAGAAAAAGAGTCATAGTTTAATTTGAAGAGGAAAAACCTCCAAACATTAAATAAATAATTTAGTTTGGAGAGGACAAAAAGAACAGCAAATGATATTAAAAAAAAAAAAGGTGGAACAAAATCTAATTAAAAACTGGGGGAAGGAAAATAAAAAATGCCTAAATCAAAGTGCCTGTCCTCAAGTGGCTGACATTCTATTGGGAGATGTGTGAATAAATAACCTATTATGAAACAAGGCAAAGTCAAATAAGTGTTCTTCTTAGGAATATGCATGATCCATCATACCTACTAACTTAGAAAAAAAGTAAGTTATTAGGAGTGGGGAAGTGGGGGATGGGCAGAATAAGAAAACAGGCTAAAAATATCATGAAGCTATGAACCACAGCAATAAAAATGGGGCTGGGGGAGGATGCACTTGAGTAGCAGGTATAATCATAAAGATAGGGGCAACAATAGGGTATATTTAGACCAGAAAGTTGCATGATAAAGAGACCTCAGAAAAGAAAAAGCCTGGAGAAGTCACAGAAAAGCTGTTTTCTAAGGCTATCTATGAAGAAGTTAAAGTGTGGGGGGGCATCCTCGTCTTTGAATTTTGTGTATTGACTGTTCAGCTCTGCTCAGAAAGCTAGAGATAAGAATGCAGGGTATTCACTTAACCTGGAACAATACTTCTATTATATTAGGATAGACAGTTTACAATGGTACTTTTTAACTTTTAACTGTTAGCCTCAAATATTAAGGACAGTAAAACTACAGATGGTGAAATATTTATGGATATATAGGTCTTTCAATATTTAAGCAAAAGACGTGTATCTTTTAAGCAGTTTTACTTTTAGGACAAATCGGAAGACTAGTGTTTACTCACCGTGTACTTGATTCCCTCCAGAAACCTGTGGTGGTACTGAGCGTGCTGCAGCCCGTCCTCGGGGCTGGAAGCCGCATAGATCATGCCACAGGACTTGCACACGGTGGCTCCGAAGTGCTTCTGGCCCGCGTCCTATTCAGGGGAGGGAGGAGCCACCCAAGCAGGTCACAAATAGCTCTGCGTTTAGTTCATGTAACCCTTCATTCAAATTTCTCCTTATTTTTATTCTATGCTGGCACAAGTGAAGTACTAAATGAAATTCTGGGTAGTCTATCTTCCTTCCCCACCCCCAAGTAAAATGAAAAAGAAAAAACCCAAGAAATGCAATAAATTAATAAAATAAGTGGAACTATCTCTTGAAATGGACATGTAAAAAAGGAAAAATCAAGATTCTTTAGCTAGATAGACCCATAGTTCTAAGAAGGGAAAGATTAAATCATAAAATTTATAGCTAAGATAAACAATGGGAACTTCTTTATTAAACTCTTAAATAGAAACCTAAAACAGCCTTGTTTCAATGACAAAGGGCAAAGTCTTAGAACTTTTATATTCATTATACAGTATTTTTCCCTTGAGTATTTAGAAATATTAAAATTCTTTGCCCCAAGAGTTGAAAAATAAATATGATACATAACAAAAGTTAAGGGAAGGCATAGATAAATTAACAGGGAGATCAGAAATATTTGATGTCATGGCTTACTAGTGAACCCAATTCTATCCCATAAGGCCTTGCTCCATGTTACTGGAAATATCAGGTTCTGCAGTCTCAGGGCCAGAGAGTAACTACTTCATGCTTTGCAGACCAGACATGATTTGTCACATATTCCCCCTTTTCCCCAACCTTTACAAAATGTAAGAGCCACTTTAAGCTTACAGACCGTGGTCTATACTTGGCCCATGGCCAAACACCCAAGTCTAATACATTGTAGCTATTCTCATTAAATCTTTTGCTGATCAACAATAATCTTCCTTATCTGAAGACAACTTATTCATCAGCTTTCTGCTAAATGATTAGCATCACCCAACAGTATCAATTTGAAAATTCACTTGACTATCTTTAAATGCGGCCATTACAACAAAACTGGCATTTACAAAACTCAAAATATCTATAACCCATGTTAACTATGCTAAGACAACGTGGCTGATTTCATGTTCTGTATGTGAGAGCCATGGACAGGAGGAGCAGTTTGAACCTACTCACAATAACAAGCTGGTCTTTTGTTTCTTTATTGGTATCTCTGGCATTAGTACTCTTCTGGGTATTGATCTGTTTCAAGAAGTTAGTAGGTGTGTTGGATCCCAAAGGAGACTGTTCTTCAACTAGAGATCTTGAAATAGAAAGTTGATCAATGTTATTTAATAATTTAAAATGTTTAGAGAATTACAATGAAGAGAAAACTGATACGTATATGACATTTGTAGAGCACCTGGCAATTTTAGTGCTTTCTAGAGACAATAACTTGATAAAATAATAGGAGTAGGAACACTGAGAAGCCTCAGGCCCACTCCGGATCAGTAGTTTACTCAAGGGAAAGTAACTAGTAGAGAATGGCGCCAAGACTCAAATCCTCATCTTGTAACTCCAAGTCCCAGGGACTTGCATCTGTGGTATCAGATGCGCATGCGCAGGATCTCTTCCTGATTTGACTTCACTCATAAAAAATAATCTTTTGTTTGCTTTACACATTTTAGGACAATATTCTGTAAATATTGTCCTAAATAGAACAATATTCAGGTATACAGAAATTCCTGGAATACCACGACAAATAAGTAGATTCGAATATTAAAGCCCACAGATCCACAGGAAGTCAGCCATCAGCACATATGACCCAACAACTTTTTACCTGGGCGGTGGTTGGAGCTAATACATACACTGGTCCTCATATCTAAAGCAGCACCCTGCTATTGTCAAATTCTTAGGAAAAAGTGTTTTTGGCCGGATAGATGTTGTCAAGGCAACCTTTTCCCATTAGGAAAGAGTGTAAGGATTGTCTTATAGAGGTTGCAGATTGAAGTCCCTCACACAAAATTCAGCTAGCAGATAAGTTTTGAATGACTAGGTGTTTAAGACTTTGGATTAGTTTCTAGTATTTTAAAAATGTAGGGATTTCACTTAAAAATGTGTATTTCCAATATTGCAAGAGAAACCGTAAGATCACTAGACCTCTACTTCTTCAAAGAACCTACTAGATGAAGCTAAGCAGCACACGCCCTTTTACATGGGCATGCGTTCTCCAGCTGGCTGCACTCTCCACCCAGCTTCGCTGGCTCTGTAGGCACTGAGTTTGTAACCCTTGCCTTGTAATAAAAGGGACCTTGGTTTTCTAAGGAACAAAGGAATAGATAACTCTGAGAGTAGAGGCAAAGAGAAAAATAGGCAAGGAAACAAACCTAGTGCCTAAAGCAAGAAATTAAAAAAAAAAAAAAACACCTGACAATAAGAAAACACTGGGTGGAAAAAACTGTCTAAGGCTTTAAGCTAAGCCAAGCTGTCTTGTCCTGTGATCATTTGATTAGAATGGCTTTCAAACTGACTTCATTAACCTAGGGTAAGAAATACATTTTACATCATGACCAATGGAGATACACACATATAACTTAAAAAAAAGTGAGATGCATTATTCCATTTTAAAAATTCTGGATATAATGCCCTTGAATTGCTTTGACAAACTGCTGATGGTAATTATTTAATACCTGTAATATAGAAAACACGCATCTAGGTTGCTGGCACTGGTCTCTCTATGTAACCTTTGCTAAGTGACTCAGCTCATGACCACAACCTCTTTACTTCTATCTTAGCAATTTTAACACTTTATTATATGTATTTGTTTAAATGCCTTTCTCTAACCATAACTTCCTAGATAACACAACCATGTTATTCATCTTCACATAACTAAAAACTCAGTATAGTTCAATACCACATAATACTCTATAAATGTTTGCCAAATAAAGGAATAAACCAAAAAACAAATGTGAGACTGTGAATCCAGAGAATCTGTAGTCTACTTAAAGTAAAATAGATTAAACCACAAGAAATTGTAGGACCTTTTGGGTTTTATATACATAGCAATCTCAAATGACTCGACCAATAGTATCCTTATCTAATATCTCCTTATGCTAGATTAAATTAGTTTACAACCTTTATCAGCTAACTATGATAGATTTCAACCCTTAATAAACAGTCATGAAAGAAGACAGAGATGAGAAAAGGGAAGAGTGAAAGAAATAGGGCTACAGCCTTTGAAGGGGGAACACTGTCCACCCAACCCAGTCTCTGAGGTGCTTTAAGGTGAGGAGCACCTAAGAGTAGGAGAACTTGGCTAGGAAGTTCCTTGCTCAATGCCTATAGCCATTTATTATTAAACGGGGAGAGAAGTATCAAAGATGCTTAGGAAGATGTTCAGACTATAAGAAACTTCTTGTTCAGAACTTCCCACCAGCAAGCTCACATTCACCCAGGCCTCCCCACACCGCACTCTTAGCTTTGACCAGGATAGTGGTAGCTTCTGCTGGGATTTTATAATAGCATCAGGATGCTGCAAGTTACTTACTCTTCTGGCCAGAGTCTTCTCATCTATAAAATGAGGGGAATAATGGCACCTACATCTATGGTTGTAAATGCTCATTAAATATCAATTGTTACTGATACATTATTACCCAGGGAAAGCAATATTGCCTAAAGGGCTTGATTCAAATACAGATTCTAGTCTTGGCTCTGCCACCTAATAGTTGGCAACTGTGGCTGAATCACTAGGCTTCCTCAGCTAAAAACAATGGATAATAGTATCTTCCTTTTAGGTTGTTGTGAGGATTAAGTAGGATAAAGGATATAAACTGCTTATTATGGGCCAGGTTCTACACAAAAATGTTAGCAATTATTATTACTCGAGTCCATAAAGATCTTTCTCTTCTCCCAACTCTTAGGTTCTTATGCAGTTTCTATGAAAGGGTGTGATTTCATCTTCTATCCTTAATATCCCCTTAGCAGAGAAGGAAAAATTGTTCTCCAAATTAAGAAGTTTAAGAAAGAAAAAGAGACCCGTAGGACTCATAATTAAATAATCACTGAACATTAAAAGAGCAATTCCTACCTTTTTGTATTGACTGAAGACGGACTGAAGATGGGATAGACAGTGAACTCAGGAGAAACTGGCAGGGGAAAAGCGACAATAATTTGTATTACAAAATAAACTCAAAGTTTTATAGCTTAAGATTTTAAAGACTAATAAGACCAAAATACTCACATTATTTGACTTCAAGACTTAACAGTAATCAAGACAGTATGGCACTGGCGAAAAGACAGACAGACCGATGGAACACAATAGACAGCCTAGAAACAGACCCTGCAAATACAGTTCACTGGTTTTTGACAGAAAGTCAAAGGTAATTCAGTGGAGAGAAGACAGTCAGCAAATGACGCTGGAACAAATGGACATCCATATGCAAAATATGAAAACACATACACTAGCTCAAAATGGATCACACATTTAAATGTAAAATGTGAAGCTATAAAACTTCTGGAAGAAAATATAAAAAAGAAAAATCCGCATGAACTTGGATTTGGTGCTAAGTTTTTACGTAAAACACAAAAAGTACAATACATGAGAGAAAAATTAAGCTGGACTTTATTGAATTAAAACTTTTCGCTCTGCAAAAAAACTTAGGAAAATGAAAGGACAAGCCACAGGCTGGGAGTAAATACTTGCAATCATATTCCTAATCAAGGACTTGTATCCAGAATACAAAAAAGCATCTTAAAACTCAGCAATAAAAAAAAATCCAATTAAAAATGAGCAAAAGATCTGAACAGACAGTTTACCAAAGGCATAAATACAGATAGCAAATAAACACATGAAAAGACGCTCTGCATCATTTGTCAAGTGAAAAGCACAATGAGATTTCACCACATACCTATTAGAATAGCTAACATCAAAAAGCTGACAACAACGAATGGTGGCAAGAACAGTGAGTCACAGGAACTCTTACTCTTTGCAGGTGGAAATGCAAAATGGCACAGTTGTTGTGGGACAGTAGTTTGGCAGATTTTTATAAAGTGAAAACTTAGATTTACACACAACCCAGTAATCGTGATTCTAGGTATTCACCCAAGTACTTTGAAATCTCACACCCACAGAAAGCCATGTACACAAGCGTTTATAGTAGCTTTGTTCATAACTGCTAAAAACTGGCAGCAACCAAGACGTCCTTCAAAGGGGAAATAGATAAACAGACTATGCATGGTATATCCATAGTTTAGCAAAAAAAAAAGCAATGAACTATTGATATACACAACAATGTAGGTGAGTCTTAAATGCATTTTACTAAGCAAAAGAAGTCAGAATTGAAAGGCTACATGTTGCACAATTCCATTGGTGGTAAAACCATAGGGACAGAAAATAAATTAGTTGTTGCCAGGGGAATGGCAGAAGAGGCGTTGGTGACCACAAAGGGTACACACGGGAAACTCTGGGTGACAGAACTGTTTTGTGGAGTACTAGAGTGGTTGATACATGGCTCTATGCACTTGACAAAACCCACCGAACTGTATATAACAAGAAGTGAAGTGTAATGCATGTAAAAACAAAAGTCATATGTCGAGGGACCCTGAGATGTCCTGCAGACTGTGACGAATGAAGCCGACTGTATTAGAACTGTAAGGCATAACTATTCTGAAGGAGGTGGGGAAAGAGAGGGAAAATGACCTACGTAACTTTACAAAATGCTGTTTTGACTAGAAATTGTAAGGCTAAAGACAAGAGGACCATACTTTATTTCTCTAGTTGGTAAATTCGTTTCTCATAGATTATGGATTCACAACTTAAAAACTGTTCTGCAGGTAGGTATGGGAATGAAGAATTAAGTAAGTGGAGAGTGAATGGTGAGAACTAGGTTTTTCACTGTCTGAGGGAAGTTACAGATAAACAGGAAAGGGATAAACCCTGTGGCACTGGATTAGAGTCAGAACATCAAATGTGAATTTATGTTTCTTTAGTACATATACAGATGGGGAGATACAGAAATAAAGATAGCTACGTGTGTATACATGGGTTAGTATACATACATGTATTCCTACGCGTATACGTGGCTCTGTCTGCTGAGAGCGCCTAGAAACAATGCCATGCTAGTAGCAATGAGCATAGTGAGCCCAGGTAGTGAGCCTACATATTATTCCCCAATAGAAGAAACCAGGATTCCTTGGAGAAATGGCTAATTCTACAACTGGGACAAGGAAAATGCATGATGAGACTGGAGCATCTTACTAATGCCAAACAGTAAGAAAGTGCTCAAAAAACAAAAGGATGGTACATGCCAAAGAGAACTGACCTGAAAAGATCTCCCAATGGCCTGAGCAATAGAATAAATAATGTAGTATTAGATTATAACCCAGAATATAAAATAAATATTCATGAGTCCATACTGATAAGACTCCATGAGTCCATTTATTTATCTAAAGATTAAATAAATAAATGAGAACGAAGAGACAACTCTTCCCTATAGAAGAATTCCAAATAAAAAATAAACATTTCCCCTCTCCAGGAGATGGAGCTCAATCCCCAACCCTCCCTGAAAGGATGGGCTCGACTTACTGACTTGCTTCCCAAGACGGGGGTATAGAAAGGGAAAAGGGTCACTTCACAGTGGGGCAACCTGGCAAACCTCTGCCTGACCGAACACTGGAGGTTAACACCCTCTGTCGTGTCACGAGGACACCAGCACCCCCAATCCTACATGATGGGAAGGGTACTGCACCTCCGTGGCATTCTTCCCCAAAACCCATTACTCGAAGTTTAATCATGATAAAAACATCAGACAAAACCAGATTCAGGGACATTCTCATCAGTACTGCTCAAAAATGTCAAGGTCAAAAATGTACCCCACCCCACCATTCTGTTGACATTGTGTCTGTAAGTGCTGACTCTGACTAACACGTAGCTTCTAGATAAACAGCGTGTTTGTATAAGAATCCTAGGAACTAACTTCAAGAGATACAGACTCTGGCCTTCAGGCATCCCAGCACTGGGAGACTTTCAGACCTTAAGACTACAATACCAGGAAGATGCACACCAGACCACCACTTGACCAGTTTCAAGGTCCTTCTCAGAATGGACTGTGCTGGACTGTGCTGGTCTGCACATAGAGAACTTTTCAGCCCCCTCCCCTTGATCTCTTTCTTGGTTTCCCTCTCCCTCCTTATAAAAACCTCTGCCTGTGCTGAGATGTTAAGATGGGCTTTGGGACGAGTGTCTCCCATCTTCACCAGCTGCCAGCTCTCAAATCAGCCATTTGTCCGTACACCAGCACCTGCCTTTCTAGCATTGGCTTTTGAAGTGGCAGGCGGCCAAACCTGGAATCAGTATCAAAAAATAAGCAAACAAATGAACAAACATGGAAACAAGGAAAAGACAGAAGATGTCACAGAGAAGAGACTAAGGAGACATGAAAAGTAAATGCAGTGTGGTATCCTGGACTTGCCCTAAAACAGAAAGAAGGCATTCATGGAAAAACTGGTGAACTCAAAGTCTAGAGCTTAGTTAATAGTCATGTACTAATGTGAGTGTCTTGGTTTTGACAAAGGCACCACAGTAATGTAAGGTGGTAACACTGGAGGAAACAGGGTGAAGGATGTATACAGGAATTATCTGAACTATCTTTACAACTTTTCTATAAATCTAAAATTATTGCAAAATAAAGCTTATTTTAAAAAAAGACCAAAATTAAAATAGTAGGTGATTAGAGAAAAATAACACATTGAAAGTGGGCACGCTTTTAACTTTGCATTGAAAAACTAATTGGAGCTCACTGGCTGCAAACAAGGCCACGCCAGGTGAGGCCTGACCTGCTGGGGCCCGTTACTTCGCCCGTCTGTTTGCTCGTCTATGAAACGTGCACACAAACCTACTCCCTGGGGTTGTTGTGAGAATTAAATGATAAACTACAATTATTAAGTAATAAACTTTCATCATTCGTATACTGCCTTCATGGATTTTGCCATATCCTTTTGCCAAATTATCCTGTATAATTTCATATTGATACACATAATGAAGCATTGTCATAATAAATTCATTTTGAGAAGTTTTCTCTTACCTGCTTGGTTCTCGCTGTGAGAATCTTCCAAAGGAAAACACTTACTGTCATCAGCTTTCTGTTCCCTTGAAGAAACTACTCCACTTGAATCCTGATGATAATGAATAGGTAAAATTTTTAAAAAACTGAAATTCTTAACCATTTTCCTTTTAGTGAATGAATTCCAATAAATGTTTCTAAAACTAAATACCTAGTTTATTGTGAATTATTTTATAACATGATTTTAAATCCTCAATTTTCAGCCTATCTTAAGGACAATTTCCTCTGTTTACTAAATGTGCATAACCTTTTAAAAGACAGAGAATGCATATTTAAGTGTGCAATTTGTCATCCTATCAAAAATGTATTTATAATTCCTGACAAAGATGGCAGAATGGAGACATAGAACATCCTTTCTATAATAAATTGAACAAGAAAAATGAGTGAAAATGGCAAACATTTTTCCAGTAGCCACGATACAAGAAAGGGACAACCTTTTGTCATAAGGTTTAAAAACAGGGAGCCAAGGAAAGAAAAAACATTCTTAAGTATTTGAAGAGAGTTCTAACTCCCCCTTTTGGGCAGTAGCTGGGAAGTGGGAAAAGCAAAGTAGAAAAAAATTCTGACAACTTTCACTGACATTACTAATTTGGTGAGACTTAGAGAATGTACAGCTTGGGGAAAAGTCCTTTTGATTAAAGTAGAACTATTCCAGACCATAAGATCTCAGTACAGATGGGACACACCATCAGATTGCCATTTCTTAAGGCTCCATAATGAGTTGAGGAAAGGCTATGCACCCAGTAATGAAAACAGGATTTACCCCTCACTAGTAGCGATGAATACTAGTAGTGGGTATTTAACAAAATCTTAAGAGAGAAGAGCCTCATTCAACAAATTTAAGATGCACGAAAGCACAGCTTCTCAAACTAATGATAACTAGACAGAATCCAATACCCCTTAAAATGAAGCTCAGAAAATAAGGCAGAAAAGAGCATTGCAGAGGACTGGTCACGTCACTGTACTCAACAGACACGGAGAATACGAATCAGGAGATGCCTGGGTGGAAAGGCAGACCTCGCTCTGCTTTGAGCTGCTGGATTGAGAATTAATTCTAGCTTGAATTGCTCCCCAAGTTTTAAAAAAAATTGAGAAACATTTATATAAAGTAAAAAATGTAAAGAATAGAGTTTGATGAATTTTAATAAACTTACATACCCATGCAACAAACTCAAAACACCCGGCAAGATATAGGATTTTTGTGTTATTGTTTGTTTGTTTTGGCAGGAACCATATGAAGAATTAGTAAAATTAGACTTACATTGTGTAGCCAGCAAGAACATGTTCCATTTAGCAATAATACAGAATTGGCAATACTTGATAAACAAGAGAAAACATTTACAGTGGGAACCGCAAACTTAAATGCCTACAAGGGCAGCAGGTAAGATTAATAGCAAAACTGATCTAATTCGGTACACAGGTGCTGATGTAGTGAGGAAAATGAAGAACTCATACCTGTCAAAATGGTAGGTAGCCTGATACTCGGTTCTGAGAGATTATTGCTATGCAGGAATGAGGCTCAGCTTTGCCAGACCTCAATTTTTCACGATACACTAGAAATCTGTTATCTTACATTTAAAAAAAGAATGCTGACTCAAAAAATTTTATATATAGGCAAAGCAAAACATTTATGGCTGGATTTGGTTCACTGGCCACCAATCTATAATGTTTGCCATTGAGATTTGAAATTTAGGTGACTACAAGAAGTATGATCTGGGACTGAATCTGAAAGGAGGCAATGAAGAGAACAATGAGAGAAGGTGAGTGAGTTTGAATTGCTCAGTATATGAGCCTCACTGTGAAAGCCTGTCGTTTCTCCAGCTGCAAAGACTGCGATGAGTATAAATCATCACAGACATACAATCTGGAAGACAGCCCTTCTTAAAGCCTGTTGCTTCCATTGCTTTCCATCCCTAGCTACCTGAAAACCAAAAGTCCTTTCTCTGATGAGATTACTGATAGGAAGTCAACAGAAGGGGAAGACCTGAATTGCCTATTGTGGTAGCCACCAGCCACAAGTGGCTAATGAGAATTTGCAAGAACAATTCACTAGTCCCAATTCACATGTGCTGCAAGAGAAAATAAACATTGATTTCAAGGACTTACTACATAAAAATGTAAAATATTGCATTAATGACTTTTGGTACTGGTTAACACTGAAAGGGTAACAAAATATATGGGGCTAAACTTTTTAAAAAACTTAATATGGCCACTAGAAAATTTTAAATTAGTGCAGTTGGTATTCTATTTCTGTCAGACAGCACTAGTCGGGGCTATCTGTGTTAAATTTATGAACAAGGTCAAAAAAGCATAGAATAGCAACAATGAAACCATACTACATAAAGTGAACAAAAAACCCAACTATATGTTAACAGTGATCATCTCCAAGTACTGGGTTTGCAGACAATATATTTTTATACTTTCTGTATTCTCTAGATTTTCTAGAATAATCCAGTACTTTAAATATGCTGAAACAAACAAAAATCTGCTTATTCTCTGGAAACCTGCTACATGAATTTCATTATTTCTACTTTTTAAAAACACTGGCTACCAAATAAAAGTTGTTAAACTTCTCTGGACTTTAGTTTAGTCATGAGGGATTTTAATAAAATGTATACCTAGTGCCAAGGAAATAATGATAGGTTCCCTTAAGCCAAAAAGGGAAGAAAAGTCCCATCTTTCCACCCTGCCTCTAAATTCTTTATAGTGATTAAACTATACTGTTTGGAGTCATAAAAACAGTCCTCTAGACTGCAAAGAAAATAAAATTTTGCTCAATCATGTTACATATATAGCATGTATACTGAAGCTTTGTTATACAGCCAACTTAGTTTTTAAATGATACATTTAGTTTTCTTTACCTTTATTAATTTCTCTTCATTTTTACTTCTCGTACCCAGCAGCTCAATGTTCAGTTCCTTTTCTATTAACAAGGACTTTGGCACTTGTTTTGTCTCAAAACCTTTTCTTTCACTGAAAGTCTCTACATCAGGATCTTTAATCACTTCTGACTTATTCTCTTGAGTGAGTCCCAGGGTTGGCTTATTTTCCACAGATGATTTTCTAAGAGAGGATTTTTTTCTAACAAAAAATGCTGCTCCACCCTGGAGTGTTACTTGTGGTTTGACTTTTTGGCTTAGAACTCTAGGAGCATGCATATTCTCAGCTGAATAACAGTTGTTCTCTTTCTCCGCACTTGGTTTGTAGGCCACTCGATTTTGCGTGGAATTTTTAGAATTCTTTGATACAGGCTTGATGCACTTATAACTTGGTTGACCCTTAGCAGTTAAGCTCTTCCGTGGTTTTTTGTTCATTTTCTTGGAGTGGACTGATTTTCCCTGTATTTTTTCTGTCACACCAGGAAAAGACTTAGATTCATTATTAGTCTTTAGACAAATGGATCTACTCTCTTTTATCATCTTTCTTTCCAGTGGATTGAGGTAACACTTATTTTTGTTGTAAAAGGATACAGCAGACACAGAAGATGTAAAAGGTGAGCCTTGATTTGCAAATGGTAATCTATTTTTCTTAGGTGTTTGGAGCAGACTTGAAATGGCATGGCCTTGTTGAGAGTAAGGCACCTTTTCTTCATTTTTATCACTGCTTTGGCAAATAGGTTGTTTATTAGGTGACGAAAATATATTTTCGGTGAAGTCCAAAGTTAATTTCTTTGATGGAATGTCTGATAATAAGCTATGAAAAAAAAACAAGGTCCATTGATAAGAATTTTAATTTTGCTTCAATTTTTGTCAATTTACTAAGTAATAAATGCTACCTATAGGTCACACTAAAAACATTACATCTTCTCCACCAAACATCCATCCACACACATTATCTGTTAGTTTAACAGTAAGATTTCTCAAATTGTTTTTCCCAAGCAAAGCATTCAAATGGTTTTCAAAAGACAGTGTTTGTGAAAACACTGTTCACAAAGAAATTTTCATATATGTGTATATGTGTATGTTTTGAAACTACTTTAAAGTCCTGGCCATATACAAATTACAGCTCACATACTTTGCTTGAGTGGTTCCGAGTCTTCTAAAATGATTATTTCTATGTAACTAGGGCCTGTTCTGTGGAAAGTAGTTTACATTTTGTGTGACACACAGTAAGTACTGAGTACACAGACTTTCTAGATTGGCTTACAGACCAGCATCTACTGCATGGAAAACACTCTGTAAGAATCTCGTAAGAGAGCAGAAAGGAGCAAGGTAATGGGAGATTTGATATACATTTTGAAGCCATAGTAAATAGCTCTTCTGTGATTACCTGCAAAAGCAGTAAATAATTAATTTTGAAAGCTTACAGTATTTCCAGACTAGAATTAGAATATAAAATATTACTATAGCCAGTGGAAGAATGGAAATTTTAAGAAACAGAACACAGAAGGTAAGAAAGACAGGAAGGTGAATTTTTCTTTTTTAAGAATTTCTACCCGTAAGATGAGACTTACCTGTCATAATTCAAAGAATTCTGCTTCCTTTTCCTTGGAGTAAAAGCTGACATCTTCTTAACTGAACTCCTAAAAGCAACAGGACAATTATAATAATCAAATTCATCCAATGTGCATAGAAATCACTATAAAAATTATACCTTAAGTCTGAATTACTTTTTGTATGGGTGATGGTCCATAAAGATCCAAGAAAAGGTTTTTTTTTTTTAAAGACTTTATTTATTTATTTATTTATTTATTTTTAGAGAGGGAAGGGAGGGAGACAGAGAGAGAGAGAAACATCAATGTGCAGTTGCTGGGGGTCATGGCCAGCAACCCAGGCATGTACCCTGACTGGGAATCGAACCTGCGACACTTTGGTTCGCAGCCCGTGCTCAATTCACTGAGCTACACAAACCATGGCTCAAGGGTTTCTTTTTTAAGCAAATCACTGTAATAAAAATTTAAACGATGAAGTTAAAAAAAGGAAAACCACTACATTACAGTAGTAATTAGAACAGGAAATAAAAGCAGGTATAGTACATGTTTCAAGCTGGAAAATGATCTTACCAAAAATGAAATATTTTTTACACTATTTTAAGGCACACTCTCCCTTTAATTAGCCGGATTAGTTCACACCAAGTTTAAACATTCATCTTCTGCAACACTCCCTTGCCATTGCCCTCACCCCACCCCGCCCCTACCACCGTTAGATGCTGTCCTATGCCTCCATTCCATCTATGCTTTCTTAATATTCTCCATTTAACACATTTTCTTGTTGGTGTAACTGCATTTCAACAGCCTGTACATGCAATGAAACCATTCCAACTTTCATTACGAGTCCAGCAAAAGATACGCTCCAATTTTACAGGCGAGGAACCCCAACCAAGCCGCTCGTTTCCTTTTACAAAATACCCTGACCTCCTCAGGCTGCTGACAATAAACAATCTTGCATCTCAACTCGAGCAGATGGCATGTTGCTCAGCAACGTTTCCCCCTTCCCTTCCTTCGGACCAGGTATGTTTTGTAAAATGACACAAGCGTGATTTCAAAGTTAAACAAACAGAAAGACCAGGGTCTCCGGGAGTTAATATCAGCTGCGGCTTAGAAGCCCTTTCTAAGGCTGAAAGAGGAAAAGATTCTTTTCCTCTTTCAGCCTTAGAAAACTCAAGACAAGAAAACTCCGGCGTCAGGAAGATAGGAACCAGCTGACCTGGAAGTGCGAGAAGCAGTTGGTGTCTTCAGTCCTTGACATTCACCCCCACCACGTTCTATAGAATCTCCCGTTCTTCTCAGTCTTCCAGCCCGCGCCTCGGCCCCCTGCAGCAATTATTACCTGCACCTCGGAGCCCGCGACTTCTCCTCAGTCAAGCTAGTTGCTCCGCCACTGTATTCAAATTATCGCGCGCCAGGCCCGGCTGAAGCTGCTGTGTTCTGATTCGCCACTTCTCAGCGCTTTCAGAAACTGGCTCGATGATTGGCCGCATATCAGTTATCGCCCCGCCTACCGGAGAGGTGGTCTCCAAGACTCTCCCGCCCTAGGGAGGTGAAACTCTCTCCACACCCGGAACCATGCCATCCACAATCCCTTGCGGCCGCGCGTTCCACTCCCCAGGCCTTGTTTAGGTGTGTTCTGGGAATTGTAGTTTTCCGTAGAACACGCCCTCATGAACATTCTGGGGTCACTTGGTGTAAGATGTTTTTGTAAAGTAGCCTCTCGAGATTCTCCAGGCAGTTATATTTCAAATATGAAGCTTTAGCGTTCAACTTTTTTTATTAGTAATATGTTAGGTTTCTAGCTTATTATTTTATCTTTGAGGTTAAATTCAAAAAATTAAGTCATAGCACTATTATCTGCTATGTGCATTCTTGCACGCTTTGTGTGTTTTAACTCATTTTCTCCACACCACAACCTATGAGGTATGTATTATCATTCCCATTTTACAAAGAATAAAACTGAGAGCCTGAAAACAATTACTACTTACAGGCCATAACTAGGTTCTTGCTTTGGGGAGCAGGAACGTTCCTACAGTACTCATTGTTAGCCTTTGCTTTTGTCTGTGTGTAACCAGTTCCTGGTACACTTTCCCCTTTTATTAGACTAATTCATACTAAGCCTAAACATTTATCTTCTGCGACGGAACATTTTTAGTCCTAAATAAATGTAAGTGATGCACTTAACTTCCTAGAATGCAGTCAGAATAAAATAAGAGAAACAGGTCAAAGCGAAGTACTGTGTGAGCTTCAGCGAAGTGAGATTATGACCACCTTACAGCAGGGAGATCTCTGAGGTTCACAGGTTTGAAATTTGCTCAATCTCACAGGTAACAATTAGCAGATCATAAAGGCAGAACAGTCCTAGTTGAAATCCCAGAGGCACGTTACCTCTGGGGAGTATCACTAACAATTCATTTGAGTTGAGTGGAATGTCCTATCCCCCTCCTCCTATTAATTTATGTAACGCTAGCAAAATAACCGATAAATTAGCTGCTCTACTCATCTTTATTTTGCAGATGAGGGAGGTGAAGCCCAGAATGTATCCAAATGTGGGCCTTACAAGTGGTGGAGCTAGAATGAAAATAGCGGAGGAATTTGGGTTCGTTAAAAATTTAACGAACTACCGAAGTACCAAGTACCGCGATTGGCTCAGTGAATATCCAGCTGTGAAAAAGGCAAACAGTTTATGCTCTCTGGGAGCCCTTGCGGGGGTGTGGGGAGGCAGATAATACCAACAAATAAGCCTCCAGACTTAACCACCCACTGGTGGAAGTACCAGCCAATGGCATTTTTCTTTTAAGATTGTTTCATGCAGGGTAGGGGGAGGTAGAAGAGGGTAGAGGGGGCATATATGGTGATGGAAGGAGACTTTGCTGGGTTGGTGAACACGCAGTACAATATACAGATGATGTATTATATGATTATGCACCTGAAAACGGTATGATTTTATAAACCAATGTTACCCCAATAAGCTCAATAAAAAAGAAAAAAAGGAAGATGGTGTACCCCTTACCTCCCCGCCCATGTTTTCCAACCACCAGCCGTCCCGGCCCCATCCTCTCCCAGGGTCTTGAAACACCCTCGCCCGCCAACACCGTCGGCTCGCCAAGATCAAAAATGGCACTGACGGGCCGGCGTTATGACGCGACCCTACACCCGCCGGAAGTGCGCGCAGGAGCTCCAGGAAACTGGCGGCCTCCGCGTCTGGTCTCCTGCTCTCCGAGAGTTGGGCGCTGCTGCTCCACGCTGGGGTCGCTGCGCTGTCGCCGGGATCATGGTGTTCTACTTCACCAGCAGCAGCGGTGAGTGGGCGCCACGACCTCCCGGGTCCCTGGTCCACTGTGCGTTTCCGAAGCCGGGCCGCCGCCAAGCTAGGATCTCATCCTAAAGCGCCTCCTCCACGTTGGGTTCCTTTTCCCCGCTCTCATTCGGTCCTCTGACTCATTCCGCCCGGTGGTCTCCGAGTGTCCCCTTGTCGGGGCCCGCTGGGTGGGGTGGGGGGCGGCGGATGGACTGTCCCCTCTGCGGTCTTCGCATCCGGGAGTGTTCTCTGGCCTCAGTGGGGAAGACTCCGTTGTTACCTGGCATAGGGAGTTTGTGGGCTTCTTCACACCCCATTTCACGACCCCCACCACCACCCCCTTGGCCTTTATTCGGGCTGTGCCCTAGTGAGTATGCGCTTTGATAAACAAAGGAGACACTTGTCAACATCTCTGCCGTCTGGGAAGTACGCCTTACCCTTCTAGGACAGGATTGTAGGGTCTCGATGCAACAGCGCAAAAGACCTTAGAATGGTAAGAAAGCCACTCACTGGGTAGACTTGATGTCTCAGATCTTGAAGAGTGACATGTGGTGATGTTTCTGATTTGTCGTTGGCAGTCAAAAAAGAAAGGATGCTTTTGCTTCCCAGGAAGTAAATACTATGTGTAGACTTTGTTTCTCTGCTGGAATCAACCCCCAGTTCACTGCTACACCCTTAAGACAGCTCTGGCTTACGTTCTTCAAATGCCTTTCCCAATCCAGCTTCCACCCAGGGATTGTTTAGGTATACTTTTTCGGGGACCCCCTTAACATTCCGTGTATACCTTTGGTATTAGCACTTAATGGTAATAAACGCTGTCTGCTTGAGAGTGTAAACCCTTTGAAGGCAGGGACAGGATCTCCTTATCTTGTTTCCCCTAGTATAGTGCCTGGCTCATAATAGATACTCAATAGATGCTTGTCGAATAAAACGAATGTTATTTTTTTAATTTAGTCATAAATCTATTTAGACTAAGACTATTTTATTGCTGTTATCTTTACTTGCTTGTTTTAAAGGTGAGCTCCGTGTTTGTGTGTGGTTGAGCAGGATGGTGCTTTCTCTTTAGAGTTGAGAACACTAATGCCCAGAGATGATGTAACTCACAGACCCCACCCCCCAACCCCTCCTGCTCAATCACACTGTCACATCTCTCTTTTTTTTTTCTCAGTAGTTTAGACTTCCACGGTGTGCCATATGTTAATATTTCTCTGTTTCTGTAGATTTGGTTGGGGGGGTGTATAAGTAGTTACCCATATTATTAAAATTACTAGAAACTAAATTCAAACTAGCCTGAAAAATCATTTTAGGCCCCTGATAGCATTTTCAATCTTTCCTCTGTACTGTTTTGCTCCATCTGACATAACTTCAGCATCTCTTTGTAGCTTCTCTACTCATGAAATTCCCCAACAATATAGACATCTATATGAGCTCAGAAGGAAATAAAAAATATGGGGGGGGGGTGTATAAGCACTAAATGTATTTTATACTAGTTGCTTTAAAGCTATTCCAAATTCTTTGAGCCCTAGTCATACATGTACAGGTGCCCTTGATAGAACAAAGTGCAGATTTGTGGGTCACATTTTTCTCATTGGCTTCTATTATAGTGTCAGAACTGCTTCCTGTTGGAAAAATATTTAGCCTCTAAGTCTAATAAAACTGCCCTTGTGCAGCAAATCTCTTAAAATTGCAAAGTCAATGGAAAAATATATAACTTTTCCAGTAAAATAGTAGTAAAGCTACATATCCCAGTACAGAAAACAACTTGAAATGCAGAATCTTCAGGAACTGATTACATATAGGTAGCCAAGCTTCTAACCAAGTGGCTGTGGCCTAAAACCTTTTTCAAAAAAATGGGGAGAAAAATCTCAATAGAAAGCTTTGCCTTTCCTTTTGTTTCAAGATTAGTATCTCTAACTAAAATCTGTTCAATTCTGTTCTTTCATGTTTTCTCATAGTGACATAATGAAACATTAGCTTTATTATATTTCCAGTGTCACATTCAAGACCATTTGTGTTATGGACCCACAAAATACCTGCACTTTGCTCATGAAGAGGTACTTAGTACTGAGTACCTCTGAATAGCATCTGTCGTAGGATAGACTGTCCTGTATGTTATGCAGTGGTCACACGGCCCCTCAAGGTGGGTTGGCTGCCATGCCTCAGTCATCTATCTTCAAGATAACCAGTTTCCATACTAATGAACCCTGTTATTTGGGTGAGAATAACGAAAGTACCAAAGTAATTCAGTTTATTTTTTGTCTTTAGCTCTTTAACATGCACAGGAGCTTAATTCAGAACACTTGCTCAGCAATCATGCTCTTTTTAGTTCTGACATAATTTCAGTCTTTCAGAAAAGTTACAGGAAAAGTAAAAGCCTTTTTTTATATCCTTCTCTTAGATTTCCAAGATTTGAACATTTTACCTTCTTAACCACATTCTAACAATTGCATTATTTTAATTTTCCCTGATATTTTCACTCTTCTCCCAAGTATTTTTTTCTTAAAATCAAGGATATTCTCTTATTAAAAGACATTTTTCATGATCAAAATTAGGAAATTAACTTTGCAACAATACTATTATCTAAGTAGCTTTTACTTGGTGTCCTAATGTATTTATAACAAAGGAAAATGACAAATCATTACAAGGGACTCTTTAGTCTCTTCTAACCTAGAGCATTTGCTCAGTCTGTCCTTCATGACACTTGCTAGTTGAAGAATTGTTTTGTAGAATGCCCCTCAGCTTGGGCTTGTAGCAGTTGTGTAGGTCAGCCGTCCAAACAATTGTCTGTGGTTCTCTTGGCTGTAAGTTAGATAACTTGGCCAACACAGGGACAGCTTTGTTTTATTTTAATCATTTTAAAAATTACTTTTGTTCTGATTGCAAAAACGACCTGTATACTGTGTGAGAGCAAACTAGCTAAGGTAACTATGTTAACAGATGTATATCCTTCCATACATATAAAGAAAATGGATGCATATATTAAAAATATATATATGTGAACATAAATATGCGTACTTAATTACATATTCATCTATTTTTTACAAATTGAATCTTATTGTATATGGATATACAAGAATACTGTGGCCCTTTTTAATGGGTACATGACATTTTGTTTATGGATATACTATAATACGTTTAACCAGTCTTAATTAGTGTTTAGCTGGTGAAAAGAACATCATGGCTGGATGGAGTATTTAATTAGCAGGATATACTCCTAGCGGTGACATTGTAGGATCCAAAGGGTATATACATATAGTATTGCCAGGTTGTGCACAGAGAATCTGAAACACTTTTTAGTGTTGTTCCTGCCCTTCTGGCATTTTCATATGCTATGCTAAGGCCTTATGAAGCCAATAAAATGCTCAATTATAGATAAGTATTTCTGTCAACTAGGCAATGCAAACATTCCCTTTGAGATTACTCTCAACTTCTTCCAAGTAATTATGGACTGTAGTCATTATAACTGCTAATCCAAGGAATTAGGAGTTTGCTCCCCAAGAGAGGCAGCCACAATCAGTAACCTAGGGAATGTTTCATTACTGAAGGGACAGGCCATCCTGAGCTCAGCGTTTGTAGTGAAAGAGTGCCTGCTCCCTGGCCTTCCGAGTCCCGCTCACGTGTGGCAGTTCTGTGCTCTGGAGTGACAGTCGGCACTCTGCCCAGATTAGCCTCGCACCCGTCTGGTGGGTCTTACAGACTAAACCCCCTGTGACTGTTAATTCAGGAGGTTACATTCAGATGGCATCAACTAAATTTGGTAGACGAGCTTGGAAACCCATTGCCCAGTTCGAATTTCAATTAGGAAACTTAACTTTCTGTTTGACTCCAGATGGCGCATGCCCACATTAAAACACACTGTCAGTACAGTAAATTCCTAATGTAAGCCATACCAGAACATTCAGTTTGATTTAGGATAGTGGTTCCCAACCCTGACTTAACATCAGAATCACTTGGAAATCTTTTAGAAAACACCAGTGCCTGTCCTCCAGAGATTAGGATTTGGTCAGTCTTAGTGGAGCTGGTGCATAATTAGGGGATTCTAATATGTAATCAGGGTTCAGAGCCAATGATTTAGAAGCTTAAGAGGCATATTTCTCCCGAATGGGACAGGCAGCCCATTATAATTTGCAGCACACCTGGAATATAATTTAATATTGGCCTAATTAAATTATGAAAAATAAAACTTGGTTCAGTCTAAGAGCCTATTTTTAAATGAATGAGGTGAAGGTTGGATTTTTCTCTTTTGAAAATTCTTTTGAAGAAGGCAGAATATAAGACTGAACTGGAATTGCACTGAACTTTACCCAGGAAAGTAGGAAAGTAGCTATTTTTTTTTTATTATTATTATAAGGGTCAGAAAACTTTTTCTGTTTGGGCCAGATCATAAATATTTTAGACTTGTGAGCCATACTCTATAGCTTGTTCTTCCTTGTTTTGCTTTTTTCCAGCCTGCTGAAAATTAAAAAGCATTCTCAGCTCCAGGGCTGTCCGCACACAGGGCTCGCTTTGGCCGATGGGCCATCCTCTTTTTGCCGACCCCAAATCTAAGCATTTGTCACTCGTTTTTCCCATGACACACTTTTGGTGATGAAATTATCTGACTACTTTTTATTTTTGTTTTGTTTTAGGTAACTCATCTGCTTACACTATTTACATGGGAAAGGATAAATATGAAAGTAAGTTTTCTAAAGCATTTGATTTTGAAATTTCCAGAAGGTAAGTGTTAATTGCCTTTTCCCTCTATGGTTTGTTGGATATGAGTTTTCAACTTACTACTGCTAACTAACACATTATAAAGAACTCCAGGGGATTAACTTGCCTAGAATTTAGTTATATCAGGTAATATTTGAGCTAATTGGACCACTAATTGCTCATTAGAAGCTTACTTAGTGAAAGTTTTGCCATACCATTTGCTTTAGGTTGATATGAGTCAGAGGTTAACCTTTGCCAGTTTAGATCAAATAAAAATAATCTGTGATTTGGACTCTGAAAAGATCATTTCCTGCCGTTTTCACCACATTTAAGATTAGTGGAAATACGTCAATTGGTTTTCTAAGGCTGAAGATGGCTCTTTTAAGTCAAGGAGTGTTAACAGTTTTTGTCTGACTTTGTTGACCCTTGACTTCAGAATGAAATACATCACTTCATACTGTATACACAATCATATAACAACGGTATACACTTTCATATAAAGAAAACAAAAATACCCATATTGTTTGCTATGCCCTCTATTTTCTGTTTTATTTCCTGTTTTAAAAGCTAGTCTCAGCCTGCTAAATTAATTTTTTGACTCACTGATGAAATGAACTAAATTTAAAAATAAAAACATTGCTTGAGGGGTAACCTTTTTGACTGCAGGAGCGAGGAGGGCGGCGGAAGTGAGGTTCAGCTTCCTTGATCAGGCGAGCAGTGAGCTGAGGGCAGTGGGCTGGCAGTGCCGACCCCCAGGGTGTGGAGTGTGGAGAAAAGAGCTGCAGTAGTAAGAGCTCTTGGGGGAAGTGCCAGAATTACTCTTCTTCAGGCTTGGAAAACAGAGCTGCTTATCTCATGGGCTAGTATAACATTTTGGAAGAGACAGCTTCTAAATCAGGCCAGTCTGGGTTAAAATTCCAGCTCTTTAGCAAACTAGCTATAGTGATTTAACCTCTTTGAACCTCAGATTTCTTAGATGTAAGAAGACCATGGATGGTATTTACTGTGCGAGGTCGTGAAGGTTAATGAAAGAGCCTGGGTGAGGTGTCTGGGCCCTAGTGGGCACTCAGTAAGTAGTAGTTGCCATACTGGAGTTTCTTCAGCTGCCCAAGCAGCCCTTCCCGCAGTGGGAACACTCCAGGCTGGATGACTCTGCCTTCGTAGTGCGGAGAGCTGGATCATCCGCTAGAGTCACCTTTCAATTCTTTCCCTCTCTAAAACCACCAGTGTCTGTTCTAGGTGCAGTTTGAAACTGACAACAGTTTAAACTTGATCCTTTAAAAGAGGCAACTATAACATTCTTCAGTATGAGACATTGACATTAATGACATAAATAAGGCCAAAAATTAAAAGATGTCAAAGAGTGGTGATGTAATTATATAGTGTGTGTGTGTGTGTGTGTGTACACACACTTATATTTAAAATACGATATATGCATACAATATATAGCATATATGATCTCTAATAGTGTGATGTGTAATTGTTATATAAATGTAGTTACAATTCAGATCTACATAAAGTTTAGAACCTTGCTGTAACATGGTTGCTATAAAGCAGAATCAGTATAAGCAAGATTATCACATCCTTGCCAAGAGAATAAAACAATACAGAATAATGTAACTCAATTATAAAGTTTTTCCTTTTAATGAATTTATGACATTGATTCTAGGTGTGACTTAATGGAGAAGCTATTTGCAATATATCAGTTCTAGATTTTTATGTTTCTCCTAGTAACCCATAAATTGTCATAGGTAATATGTATTTTCTTCAGAGCATCCCCCTGATGCGTGCGGCTGAAGAGGGGGTGCTACCTTCCTGTATTCCATTGAACAGTAAGGCACAGTTAGGAGCCATAGTTGTACCTACAGCAGATGTAGGTTCAAACCTGACCACATCTGCCTTTCTCTCTACCTCATCACACATTCAAATCCAAGATTGAGGTCACTGAGAGGCTCCTAACGCAGAGCTGCTTTGTGAGGTTGTGCGGGGGTTTTGCACTGCACAGCTCCGGGTGTGGGTGGGGGACGGGGGAGTGGGCTCCATGTATTTCTTACAGCAAAGAGCTGCCTCCGTTCTGGCTCACACTGACTGGCTGCCAGCGGAGCCGGCTGACCTGAGGCAGCTGTGCGGTAACTCTCCCACCTTGTCTCTCGGGCCTTCCATTTCAGTTACTGTTCGCTGGGTCCCTTCGCGCCAGCCTCTGTGAGTGTCCGGAGAGGGAGATTCAGTCTTGTGTTTTCACAGTATCCAGGTGGAGGCACTCACTGAAGCAAGTGTGGGTCAGTTTTGCTCTGAACCTAAATTGCTTTAAAAAATAAAGGTTATAAAAAAGTACGGGCAAAATACATTAATATTAATAGCAAATATTGTGGAAGTGGAGGAGGCAGAGAAAGAAAACTGGATTAGGGAAAGCTGAGAGGGCTTTGTGGAGGAGTAGATTAGGATGGGCTAGAATGTGCAATATTTTATGTTTTGTTTTTAATTTTTGTTTTTTGGAATCCTTTAAATGTCCTTTAGAGGAATTTATATCTACAAATATAAATCTAGATATAGAATCTGTGTCTGCATATGTCAATCTAGATTCTATCTAGAGTCCACTGGAGTGGTGTTTTGTTGTCATTAAAGTGTATATAAAATAAATACACTTTTCCCCAAGAATTCTTGGAGTCATTTGGAGGCGTCGACTTCCATAGCTGCTTTGTAAGAAGGTGTAGCGTTTATTAAGCACTCTGTCCTCTGGTGCTCCTAGCACATCGCACTTACCTTCTAATAATAGCCTTGATGACTTCAGACCAAGGGCTGGATGGAATATAAATGAATTTCTATTGAACTGTTTACTTCCACTAAAAAGCTGCTGGTGTGTTCCTTTTCTTAGTCAGCAGGTGTCACCAGGGAGCCGAACATTGCCTGAGGAAGAGGTTTTTAGATTTGCCTTTACTTGCTCTGATTACCTGCTGGCTGTTTGCTCAGCCTCCCACTTAGGCTCCTAGAAAGCCCCTCAGAAACTCACTGTGTCTGCAGTTGCTAAGAGTACCCTCATGCAAGGTTTACCTTCCTTTTGCTTTTCCGGGAAGTAAATACCCCATTAAAGTTAGAGAGATTATACTTTCTTGCGTACATTTAAAATCATCAGATATGTATTATTTTGTGTACTTTACAATTTTTAACTTTGTGTCTAGTACTTTAAATAATGCTTCTGTGTTAAACACAATTAGTTACTAATTGTTCCTATGGCTTCTAGAAGTACAGGGCGGGGCAGAAGTAGGTTTACAGTTGTGAATAGGCAAAACACAGCGTTTGTTCTTCTATTATTTATTAATTATTGTATTATTTTCCATACAGACAACTATGAACCTACGTTTGTCCATACATGGATATAAACTTTCTGTGGTGATACATATCATTAGTCTTAAAAATGTGCATAAATTTTGAATACTTGCCTTTTAGAAATACACCTTAAGGAAATAATCAGGAAAATGGACATATTTATTTAAAATTATTTATTGAAACACTTATAATTAGAGACAACCCAAGTGTCAACATTAGTGAGTTTATCCATCTGATAGAATCAGGTTGTCATTGTTTCCAAATAACTTTTTAAAATCTTGTTTTATTTTTACCTGTCATACATAGTTTAAAAATTCTCATAGTGCCCTGGCCAGGTAGCTCAGTTGGTTAGAGCATCGACCCAATATACCACGGTTGTGGGTTTGATCCCTGGTCAGGGCACATAGAAGAATCAATTAGTGAATGCATAAATAGGTGGAGCAACAGATCAGTGTTCCTCTCTCTCCCTTCCACTCTAAAGTCAGCTTTTAAAAATTTAAACGTTCAACAGAATGCTTGTAATAAAAACATCAGCTCCCTGCCCCATCCTTTCCAGTACCTATGTTCCACTCTTCTATTTTATTTTAGGCAATTTTTATTTTCTTTTTTATACTTCTGGTATTTGTTTCACTCCCTAATTTTCTATAATTTTAAAATTCAGGGTTTTTTTAAAGAAGTAAAATGTAGTCCATTGGCTTTAAAATTTTAACAAAACAATTTAAACATATAAATATTATTACAGTGAATCAGTTTTCTAAGACACCATCCAACCTCAGCTGCTCTGTTTTGTCAGTTGTATTATCTTTAAATAGAAATATGTTTGAGCTTTAGATTATAAGTATTATTATAAAAGATTGTCACAGTTATAATTGTCAAGTTGTAAAAACTATTTTTACAGAATTTTCAAGCATGAAAGCCTCTCTGAATTACTCTTCATTAAGGGAGGGAAAAAAGTTGTGGGAAGGATTGTAGTTCTCCCCTTTCCAATAAACTCTGGCATATCTTCATTTGAAGGTTTTTTTGGTTTTGTTGTGGTTTTTTTTTACCTTTTCTTTGTTCTCTTGTATCTCCCTGCAGATGAGGATCTAATAAAGTATGGCTGGCCTGAAGATATTTGGTAAGTAACAATTTTGGTTCTGCTTTCAGTGGATCATTATTTACTTTTTTAGACGTGGTCCACCACCTGACTCCTATGATAAGAACTAGAACTCATGCTTTGGATGTTGTTTATGGCTAGTTCCCTTCGTTCATAATTACCGTCTGAACTGGAAATGGCGCCTCAGGGTCAGAGCTCAGACCTGCGAAGGCCTCCAGAACATAGGCTTCCTCTTTGTCCCGTGTGTGTCTCTGATAGCACTGGGGTAGCCAAAAAGTTCATTTGTTTTTTCCATACCGTGGTGCTAGGAGTGCCTAGTTGTCTTTAAATTCATTTGAAATAATTTTGTTAGATTGTTATTGTGACAGCTGTCATATCAGCATCCATTTAAAAAAAACCCATCAAAATTGGTAAATTTTTGTGCAGTCATCTTAATATTGAAGATGGAAGAAGATATAGATTTTTAGCATATCATGGTTTGTTATTTCAAGAAAGGTAAAAACACAACCGAAACACAAAAAAGATTTATGCAGTGTTTGGAGAAGGTGCTGTGAGTGATTGAACATGTCAAGAGTGGTTTGTGAAGTTTCTTGGTACTGTTGACACTTTGGCCAAACAATTCTTTGCTGTGGGGCTGTCTTATGCATTGGAAGTTGTTTAGCAGCACCCCTGGCCTCTACCCATTAGAAGCCAATAGCAGGAGATAGCCAGCATACTCACAATATCTAAATCAACAAAGTTATTGGTGAAAATAAAAAATGTGTTTCTCATTTTGTGGAAAAAACTAAATGGACTTTCTGGCCAGTGCAGTAAGTTTCTGAGGCCACCACAGCTACACACATTCAGACCACTCTTCCCAAGTGGGTGCGTGAAGGCTTCACAGGAAGCACTGAAGAAAATAGACACACGCTTCCAGGTAGGTGGATTGTGGAGCATCTGACTAGACTGAGCTTTGGAGAAAACACGGACTGGGTTCCCCTTGTCTTTGTAACTCCCTCGAGCGTTTAGCCCTGTCTTGATCCAGCCCCTACCCCTTCTTTCTAAAATAATCTGTGGAAATTTAAATAATACATACTTCCTTAGCCTCTTTCCAAGATAGTTGTGCTGCTCTCAAAACGTAGTCCAAAAAACAACAAAGTAAATGAACGAAAAAAGACCTCTTTATTCTTATTGAGCTCTACTCTTTTTCTAACTGCCTTAGAGCACCACTTGGGTTTTTCTGCTCTCAGATCCCGGACCTTCTGGTGGTGCACGGACTCTGGCCCTTCGTGTTTCTTTCTTCGAACGCTCTCAGCCTCCGTTTGCTCACTCACTCTGTCTTCAGCACCCGCCGCTCATTCTGACCCCTGTGATGTTCTCCTGGAGCCTAACTTTGCCCGTGGGGTGAGATATGGTCTCCACAGGTCCAACTCCCTACCAAATGCTCCCCCTGAAGATAAGCTCATGGACCCCGTTGCTTTAATGAGAGTAATAGTGAACATTTATTGAGCACTGAACTGTATGCCAGATACTGTTACGTGTCTACCTCCATTAGTACATTTAGCTCACAGCATCCCTGGGAAATAGTTGCTGATAGTATGCCCGTATTTCAGATGAGGACACTAAGGCTAAGAGAAACTGAGCAGGCCTGCGCTGGGTGTTGTTGGCCCCTGCAGCTGGCTGTGGCTCTAAATCACCGCTTCTCCATCCCCCTAGGCTGCTGCCCTTTGGCTGCAGGTCATTTCTTCCCTCAAGCTGTGGCTGTGGTCTCTCTGGACCTCTCTTCTCCAATTTAAGTCCCTACAGAGTGTAGGCTGCCACTTCTTAGAAGAGTTGATTGATGTTAATGAGGTGCACAGCACCGAATGCTCAGTGGGAAAAACATGACAGAACCTAACTGAAGCTCCCCCTGGACTCTGTTTGCGCCCTTTTTCTGCCCCCAGCCCTGTGTGCAGGCACCGCTGAAGGGCACCTTGTCTCCTGCTCCAGCCCACCCCACACGAAGGGGCTCGTCCATGAACCCAATGGAAATGCTTTTCTATCTGTCACCCTCTCAGGTCCACCTACCAGGAACGAACAGGCACTAGAAACCTCAGGGATTTTAAAGTTTTTTTTTCTTTTTATCTGCCCTGTCCCAGCACAGTGGCCTGTCGTCTGAACTCAAATATGCTGTTGTGGTAGGTGATGCGTGGTACTCCCTTACCTCGGGTGGGCAGTTTGCACTGCTCAGGGCTTCTGGATTGGGTGCCACCCACCTTCCTAGGACCCTGGACTGTAAGTTCCAGGAGGACAACAATCTGTTTTGTTCACCACCGTATTCCCAGTCCCTAGCATGGGACCTCACACCTAGGTATTCAGCAGTGGTTGGTTGGCTTTCTAATTGACTAGCTCTCTGCCTGTCTAGAAATGACCTCCATGGGCATTCTTCCCAACAGCTGCAGGTTATCGCCATTCTGAGCGCCTGTCACCCCCATCTGGATTATTTCACTTGTCTTTGAAGCCCGAAGATCTCTAGACTCTGTCCAGGGAGATCAGAATGGCTGCACCTGTTATGTAGTTACCTTTTTAAAATTTTTAACATGTCAGGTTTGAGGCAGAAATACCTGCATAAAAAAGGGTATATATTCAGATGCACCATGAAAATCAATTTACCTGACATTTAAGAAAAAAAATAAGTGGAAGAGAAATTTCCATTTTAAAACGCACACTCCATGTATTATGATTTGGGTTTTTTCATTTCATTGACGCTGACTCTTGGAATAGTCTGTAACCAAAGTGGTGTCCACGGACACCTAGACACCCCTTGCCCTTTCTGACTCTCTGTAATAGTCTTGAGATTAATGACTGTTGTGGAAAGTGAGTGACTGACTTTCAGAAGCTATTTGAGGTTGGATGGGAGCCGGAAGAACCCTAAATTCCAGACCTGTCCTGGCGCACTGGTGCATAAACTGTGAGTCTCCGGAACATCCCGGGGCATGCTAGGAAGGATGCAGTTGGTCTGCATTCCAGGGCAGGTTTTCCTGGTTCACTGCCTCAGTCTGGTGCATTCCCCCCCATCCCCATGTCAACATCTGAAGTCACACCAGGGAACCTCCTGAGGTGCCTTTAGACAGAGGATTTTTCTAGCATTAAATGAGAAGGAAACTAAATTCATCTTCAAACAAAGGAAAGTTGAAATTCTGTTTATTGGCCCCAAACTCCACAATGAGTGGTTTTTCCAGAGATTCCACTTGAGAAAGTTAAACGACCCAGCTTCCGGGGCCCTGATCTCTTCATCCCTAGGGCATTGATTCTTTCCTTGAAGTCGGCAGTCTCTGCACGCGGCAAAGGTGATGGTGATTAAGCAGGAAGAGAAAGAACACAGAAGAGAGAACTAGTGGGCATAATTTAAACTTTGAGTAAGCATTTTGGGAGGTATGGAAAGGCTTTTTTTTTTTTTTTAAGGAAACTTAATGAAAATAGTTTATTTACAGAGCTGGCTTTTGTGTTTGTTTTACATTTCAACCAAAGACCCCTACTTTTACGCACCCCCAGCCCTTTAGGTGGAGGTGTGCCTGCAAGCCTGCTGTTTCCATGTGTACTTCAGAACTTTGACTACTTATGTATGAACCCATTAGATATGTATTGAATTGTTTGTGCATTTCTTTTGGTAAAATTTTACATCAAAGGCCTTTAAGAAAAATCAGAATACAATTGGGTTCTTATGGGTACACAGGAGAGTTGTAAATGGAGAAGCGGTTGGAAGCAAGTTGGAATGGGAGAAGTCACTTCTCATTGAGCTTGCTTACTAATGGGGTATTTTCCTAAGATCCTGAAAGAGAGTAATGAGATATATAATTTCTAGATTTGCCAAAACAAAAACCAAAAACCATTTTTGGGGCGGGGGGGGAATGCCTAGCTCAAGATAATAATCTGTAGGAATCTCTTACATGGGAATGCAAATGAGTCAGTGAGACAGTTGGAAAAAAAATAAACTGAGATGTTATACTCATTTCTGGTTATCAGTAATGGTTAAGAATAAAACCTGGAGTCATCATAGGCTGCCAAAAATGCATAATATGTTTCTGTATTCAAAGTGACTAGCAAGATGCTCATCCTCTTTAAAGAGGACATTAGAAACAGCCTAATCTTAACCTTTATATAGAGTCACACTGTGAATGTGTGACCACTGCACTTCTAAGCATGCATTAATGCTAAGGAAGTGCCTGGAGAAGTACATGATGGTGGTAGTGGTGCCCCCTAGAGCTTGACCCCACAGTCTTCAGTCTGGGCAGGTCAGGACTGAGGAGGAGACGGCCAGAGTTAACGGAGTGGCAGTTGTGAGTTGTTGTTTGGTGCTGGGGTTCTGGGGCATCTCTGGGTGTTGCAAAGAGAGAGTCAACTTCATTTGGCCAATTGTGAGTATGAAAAACTTAATATCCCAAAGTGTTTGACCAAGTGAGAAAGTACATTCTAAAAGAGTTAATGAAATTATTGGTGAATGATAGAGTCTTAATGAAAGGTAAATTTAGGACATTGGGGCAGGAGGGCATTCAGAATGTTTTTAGGACAGTGTCGTAAAGGGCAGTCACCATGCTGTCCCAGGAGACATGCGCTGGTGCCATCGCTGGGCTTAAGGCTGGGTGCAGGGTTGGGCTGACCCCTTCTATGATGTGTCTGTTCACTGCCTTCACTCCTCGCCTACTCTTCCAACTCTGCTTGGCATTCTCTTTGTGTTGCCATCGCTTGGAACTCAGGATGTCGCGTCTCTTTCTCTAAACTGGTGCCATCTGCAGCTGTGAGGTGTTTCTGTCAGTGGTCCAGCAAGTCTCCCAGCACTGCCCTCCTTCCCCTCTCTTCTCAACTGAAATTCCTTTCCCTGTTTTCTCTAAGTCCTGTGCTTCAGTCAGGGACCCACCAAGTCTCAGATTGCCAGTGAAGCCTTTGGTCCCTGGCAGGGCTGTCTCACTTAAAACAGCACCCGTCCCAGGGCTGTAACATTGACTGTCTCCTGCACTTGTCTGGACACTTAGTCCGCCGTAGTCCCGCCCAGCTGCAGGACTTCCCTGTGCATCTTATCTCTCCCAGTGGGTAGTGAGCCCTGTGGAGGCGGTGACTGTGTTTCATACTCCCCATGGTGCTTAGGCACTGAGTTAATACTTTCTGGATAGGAATGCTTTAAATGCAAATGGCCCGAGGAGATGGCTGTCTTGTACCTCCTGCTAAAAGTGGTTTTCATTCTTTGTAGGTTTCATGTGGACAAAATCTCTTCGGCTCATGTATACCTTCGATTACATAAGGTAACTGGACTTAAACATGGATTCATAACGTTTTCTTTAGTGATGAGCATCATATCTTGTCCTCTCCTTTTTTCTGCAGCTGAATCGCTTAAAGTAATATATACAGAAGGCTGAAATTAGCAGATTAAGAGCTGCCTTCCCCTGACCCAGAAAATCACTCAGGGAAAGTCTGCTGATTTTTGAGACTTGGACATAGTACTTGTTTCCCAGGTAGAAGCACTGCCGTGTCCTGCCAGGTCAGATGTGTTCTCTGTCACCTCTGCTTTCTCTCCCTTTCATTTCAGTTGATACTCCTGTACTTACTGTCTTCTCCATTGGAGATCGTGCTGTGGTTCCTTTTTTTCAAGCTCATGTGATTTTCCTGCCTCACCAAGAGCAGATGTTCCCAGTTATCAGGGGCTTTCGGAGGTTTAAAGCAGCATTATAGTAGTAAAGGGAAAAAATGTAATCTTCCCTAGCAAGGCAAAACCACTACTTTTCTAATGTGTCTTTATAGTCTTATGGGCTTTTTAAAATTATTTTTAAAAATTTTATTTATTTATTTTTAGAGAGAGGAAAAGGGAAGGAGAGAGGGAGAGAAACATCAATGTGTGGTTGCCTCTTGCACACCCCCTACTGGGGACCTGGCCTACGACCCAGGCATGTGCCCTGACTGGAAATCAAACTGGCTGGCGACCCTTTGGTTTACAGGCAGGCACTCAATCCACTGTCCACACCAGCCAGGGCATATGTTATATTTTATATAGTTGAATCATAGGGTATATATACTCGTTATATGTATTGCTTTTTAAAATGTTTTATTTTGGAGTAATTTTAGATTTACAGAAAAGTTGCAAAGAGAATGCAGAACTCCTACGTGCTGCACGCCCAGTTCCCCTCATTGTTAACATCTCACTTCACCATGGGAGATTTGTCAGAACCTAGAAGCCAACACTGGTGCGTTACTATGAACTAAACTACAGGCTCTGTTTTGAGTTCATCAGGTTTCCATTAACTTCCTCTTTCTGTTCTAGGACCCACCCAGTCCGGGGTCCACTTGCATTTAGTTGCCATGTCTGTGTAGTCTTTGGTCTGCAACAGTTTCCCACTCTTTCTCTTTTTCATGACCTTGACAGTTTGAGAAGCATTGGTCAATATTTTCTATTGGGGTTTTCTGCTGTTTTGCCAGGCATAGACTGGAGTTACAGATTTGGGGGCAAGAATTGCACAGAGGCCCTCTCACCTGACACAGAGTTGGGAGACACTTGTATGTGTACCAGCCGTGCATCCACATCCGAACAGTCCTTTCTGTATCTCTCCATCTCCACACCAAGCTACACACAAGCTCATACAGATGTACCTGACAAATCCATTCCAGCCTTTCTGCCTTGCTTATCTGTCGGTTCCTTTTCAGACAGTGAGCCGCCTGGCTCCCCCACTGTGTATGTGCTTATTTATTTGACACCCGTATACATGCAAGTGGTTTCAGGTTTGTTAACCCATTTTCCCATATGAAACAACTTTATTAACTGATGTACAGTGTTTGTATGCAGGGGTTTTTTTTTTTTTTGCCTTATAGTTTCTAGTCAAAACAGTCTTTCAGAGTTACTGGGAAGCCCCCCCGCCCCCAGACCCCTTCAGTGACACTGTGTCGTACGCTCGTGATATGGCTAGATTCTTCGTCTCAATTGGCATGGCATCCTGGCATCCCCTGGTCAATTGCATCACCTTTTAAAGTGACCGTTTATAAACTTTTTCATGTTACTTTTATTATATATATATATATATATATATATATATATGCTAACTGCTTTGAGTTTGGCAATATGCCACAATTAGTGAAAGCTTATATCAAAATTTAGATGATTTACAATTTTTAGCATTATGACCCTCCAGCAAGAAATATCTTTTTGTGAACTGCTTTCTGCTTTTCTTTTGAATTATTTTTTACAGTAATTCTCAGAAATGGAATTACTGGGCCAAAAGGTCTAAACAGTTTGGTAACTCTTTTTAGGTCAGATTACTCTCTGAAAGTACTCTGCTAATTTAAAATGCTATCTGATAATTATAGGTTTTCCAAACACTTTGGGGAATTCTATAATTTAAAAAAACAACAACTTTTTGACCATTTTAGTAACCACCTGACCCACTTGCATGGTGGTTATAATATTCCTCCCTTGATCTACTAGCAGGGTGAGCACTGCACCCCACCTTGTACTGTCGCTTTGAGGCCTGCACCGTAAAGGGAAAGACGGAGACCGTGAACTCTGTGCGGCAATAAAATTCTGAATTCCCCTAAGCCACTTCTTGCCATTTTGGAACTATTTTAAGTTTAGGAAAAAATAGAGTGTGGTGTTATAACCTTTCCTTTTGGTTCACATTAAAGATTTTCCTTTGGGTTCTGCCATGTTAGACAATGGAAGTAATGGTGGTTGCCCCAAGTTCACATTAGCACGAGTTGTTACCATATTTTGCCATGTACAGTGCATACCCACGTTTTGGCACGCATCATACATGGGATTATTATAACCGTTATTATGCCCATAGTATGTAATCATCATACCCACGTATAATGTGCATCCTTATTTTTCCTTCAGAAATTTGGGCAAAGTGTGCATTATGCACAGCAAGATATGGTGCTTGTTTGAATAGAAGTTTCACTGTTATTTTCTTTTGGGAGCACACAGAGTGCTCAGTGAAAATATATTCTCTTTAAGGAACTCTTACCTGGTTCATGCCCTGCAGTAAACGGCATAGCCCTTTGTACCTAGCAGGTGCCAAGTAAGTGTTGGGGATGCAGTAGGACTGAGTGGTTCAGAACCCAGACTCTGGGTGTGAACCCCGGCTCAGCTCCTTGCTGTGTGACTTGAAGCAAATCACTCAGCTGGGCCCATTGTCATCTGTACACGGGAGCTGACAGCACCTGTGTTATTGGGTCCCTGTGAGGGTGAAATGAGCTTGCCTATCTCAAGCACTTAGAGTACTGCCTGGCACATGCTAAGCACTTATATGTGTTAATTCTTTTTTATTGAATTCAGTTGGATTCATCCCAAACCTTGAAGATCATAGGTGTTCAGCTGTGCTCTTTCCTAGGCATTTTGATTTTTGAAAACCCATAGAAAATATCTCACTTATCTAGAGGTTTCTTATCTTATTAACATAGATGGTACAAAGCCCACAGTTCAAATTCTGACCTTTACGTTTTGAGAGTACCTTAACCTCTCTCCGCGTAGTTTGTTTACTCTGATTTTATGCATAATGCTAAGCTGAGTGAGTTTTTTTCCTGCTCATGTTGTTTTAGAAGTTGCAAAACAGGAAGTGGAGAGTGCTTCAGGAGTAGTGACTGCCTCAGGTGGTCGGAGGGATGTTGGGACATGGCCTGACATCAAGGCCAAGAAACAGTTCCGCAAGAACTCCGTCAGCACCACGCCCTGGGCCCAGTTCCTGGAGCGTGGTTCTAGTCCTGGGTTCATCTTTCAGCTCTGTCACTTAACTACATATTTGGAACCTTGGCCCAGTTTCTTTCCTCACTGGGCTTCATTTTCTTCATTGGTAAAGTGAAGATAATACTTACTATCCATTCATATGTCTATTTACATAGTATCTGGCATGCGGTACGTATGCAAAAACTGGTAGCTCTTGTTTTGTTTTTGAATTCTTAATTTTGATTTGTTTAGCATAGGGTCAGTCAGCTCCTGTGTATTGTAAAAGGCCCCTGAAGCCATCACTATTACCATATTATAGCCTAGTGTAATGGTTGATATTCATAATGATGACATTGTATTGTCCAGATATTAAATTCAGAATCCTCTCTGTGGTTAGGGAATTGCACAAAATGAGATATACCTTTTTTTTTTTAATTTATTGATTTGAGAGGAGAGAGAGACATCTCTTGTTCCATTCATTTATGCATTGATAGGTTAATTTTTGTATGTGCCCTGACCAGGGATTGAACCCACAACCTTGACATATTGGGATGACCCTCTAACCAACTGAACTACCCAGCCAGGGCTCAAGATACATCTTTAAAATAGGGACAAATTTTAATCACATAGTTTTGGGTCAAAATTTATGTATTTGAGAGATTCCCATATAAAACACTTAATATAAACAAAAAAACCACATGTAGAAGCATAATGAAATACCCTTAATTTATCTAAAATATTTATGTAGGTAGAACATTTCTTTCCCAGACAGAAGTAGTTCTGTAATCTCATGCCTGGTAGGAGTCAGTACCGAGTTGATTTCCATTCGCTCTTGCCTCAAATATTTTTGTTCTTCTGGGAAGGCTTTGCTTATTCAGCTTTGACTTTGATACAGTATCTGTAGACGAAAGAATCAATATTATTTCTCCCTTACGGGGGATGGTTTTATTTAACACATCAAGAGCTTGCTTCCTGATTAGGGCTGAGGATAGATGTAGGAGACTCAAAACTATGTCTTTTTGAGAGGAAAGTCATATGGGACCTCAGCTAAGAACACATCCAGTTGTCTTGAAAGCTTCTCCACAAGGTTTCTAGAAGTAAGAATGAGAAGAAAGAGGGAGAAATTACTCGGACATAATTACAGTTAATATTTTAGTAGTTTTCTTTTATACCCTCTGTTGGTGTTTTTCACTTATCAATATTTTCCATATTACTGTCTTCTTAGTTTAAAACACTCCTGTAACAGACTTCATTTTTCAATGCTCTGAAATACAGTTGAAGAGCCCCTGCTTTTAATAACGTTGTGGCTGGTGAGGCCGCAAAGCCCAGTGAGTGCTCTAGTGTCGATCAGTAACAAAGTCCTGGACCATTTGGTTTACTTTTGTGTTTCAGGGGGAGAAGATAGAAGACATTCCAAAGGAAGTATTAATGGATTGTGCCCATCTTGTGAAGGCCAATAGCATTCAAGGTCAGTTTTCCTAGAAGTGTTTTCAGAATTAGCACTGATTTCTCTGTGTCTGACGTGGATTACATTGTAGGGGACGTGTTCCTGACTTTGGCTTGAGTCAGAGGACTAACGTGTTCTTTAAGATGGCAGTTCTGCTTCCTGTCAAAGAACTAAAGACTGACCTCCCCTCCCCTCTCATGTTTACGGCCCTATCTCGACTCTTTTTTACCTTGTTTTCCTTATCTCGAATAGTAGGTTGTCCATACCTGCCTACCCTTAAGGTTATTTGTAGAGAGACTTTTGGAAATCAGGTTATTTAGTAGCTAAGGAAGAAATGTGTCTCGTGGCTTTATTTTGAATATTGTTTGATGTCTTCATTTCTACTGTTTGTCATTAGATACTACAGCTCAAATCTCCAAATCACTCTTTCCTGCTTTTCTCCTTCCTTAGTCTCCCTAACTTTTGTCTCCCTGTAAACTGAAGGTATCAGCTCAGTTGATCTTTATCTCCCAGAGAGTCTCATTTAACTGATCTGGGGGAACCCGGGAGTATCAGCTGCTGCCAGCACTCTCCAGCCGATTCTGAGTGCAGAGGGCTTGAGAACCACTGGTGTTAAGTGTTCTAGGAAGGGCCTGTGGTGCTGGGCGTGGTGCTTTATTCCTACTGTACAGGACTTAACCTGTCAGTAGTGTGGGGTAAGAAGGACAGTTATAGAGTGGAGGTGGGAGTTAAAAAGGGGAGCCAGGAGATGGTGTTCTGCTGAGAATGTTTGAGTGAGTAGATTGGATTTTAGGTATAGGACATAGAGCTGCATAGGGTAGAGGTAAGTTTGGTTTGAAATGAAGTTGGAGGAAGATCCAGAGGGTTGGAAAGAAAGAAGGTCTGGGTAGAAGATAGCATGGGGCAGACACACAGCCAAGAGCAGGCACCAGGGGTTGGTGATTACAAAACAGGAACTGAGGGGTGTGCCCTCTTCTCCATCACGTAGACTGTGTTTTCTGAGTCTGACTCAAGCAGCTTTAATGTTTCAGGTACCAAGTCGAAGAAAGTAGAAGTCTTGTCTTGTAGAGCCACTGACTTTCTCTTAACTCCATAAATCATTAAGTTGCAGTTAGTTTTAGGACACTTCCTTTTTTAAAATTTTTTAATCCTCACTGAGGATATGTTTATTGATTTTAGAGAGAGAGGAAGGGGGAGAGAGAGAAACATTGATGTGAGAGAGAAACATCTGTCTGTTTCCTCCCATACGTGCCTTGACCAGGGATCGAACCCACAACCTCGGTATGTTCTCTGACCGGGAACCGGACCTACAACCTTTTGGTGTACTGGAAAACGCTCCAGCCAACTGAGCCACTTGGCCAGGGCGGGACATTCCATGTTCATGAGTTAGAACAGTGTCTAAGATTTCCAGTTAAGATACTCAGTTATTGACATTAAAAATGGTGTAAATTAAAACCATCATTATCTTCTTTCCTTGTGTGTTGCAACCTCTTCTGCCCTGGCTAGCAGATGTGGCTTTCTTAATGGGGCTTCTTGGCCCAGCCTCTTTCTTCTTAATCTCTTTATAGATGACTAGTTTTAAAGAAAACAGGAAAAGAAGCCTTGACATAGAATTACTCTTCTCTCCTCGTTCCCTTGCACAGCCGTGGCTCACTGAGCAGAAAAAGGAGCTAGGCCTAAGAGTCACTGTCGTGAGTGAGTAGCAGAGGATGCTGAGGAGTCAGGAAGAGTGTCTGTGCCAGGAGATTTGCTAAGTGCGCTCCGTTTGTGTCACTGTGGAGTTAAAATACTTTCCTCCGCGGCTGACCGCCTTCAGCCTTCAGCATCAAGGAAGGTGTGGTTCGACTTGTTTGTCTTCGTGGAGTCTGGTGATCCTGTTTTCTATTCATCTTCTACTCTCTTTCCAGATTAAACTTTCTAAAAGCTTGGGCACTTTTCATGACACCCCCACCTTGTCTATACAATTAAGTCCAAACTTCTTATGCTGGCATTTTAAGCATCTTTGATCTGACTACAGAACTCTTTTTCCCTTCACATACTTCACACTCCAGCCAAAGCAAATATTTGCTGTTTTCCCACCTTGTGCCTTTGCTTTTACGGTCATGTGTCGATTAATGATGGGGATACGTTCTGAGAAATTCATCGTTAGGCAGTTTTATCGTTGTATAAACACCATGCAGTGAATTTCTACAAACCTAGATGGTGTAGCCTCCTACACATGTAGCTTATTGCTCCTGGGCTGCAAACCTGTGCAACATGTAATATAGTGAATACTGTAGGCAATTGTAACACAATTGCAAGTATTTGTGTGTCTAAACATAAAAAAGGTACAGTAAAAAATGTGGTATAAAGGATAAAAAATGGCAGACCTGTGTAGGGCACTTAGCGTGAACAGACTGGAAGTTGCCCCCAAGTGAGTTGCTGAGTGAGTGAAGACCTAGAATGCTACTGTGCACGACTATCGCTTTTATAAATACTGTGCCCTTATGCTGTACCAAGTTCATAAAAAAATATTTTTCTTCAATGTAACCTTGGCTTACTGTAACTTTTTAATTTTTTAACTTTTAACTATTTGTAATAATAGCTCAAAATACACACTGTACAGCTGTACAAAAATATTTTCTTTTTATATAATTTTATAAGCTTCTTTCCATTTTTAATTTATTAAAGAATTTTTTTTTTTTTTTTACTTTTTAAACTTTTTGTTAAAGATGAAGACACTAACATACACATTAGCCGAGGCCCACACAGAGTCGGGATTGCCAGTGTCACCATCTCCTACCTCCACGTCTCATCCCACAGGAGGGTCTCCAGGTGCAATGACATGCACAGAACTGTCGTCTCCTGTGATAACACTCCTTCCCCTGGACCACCTCCTGGAGGGAGGCTCTTCTTAAGATATCACTCTTTTCAGAAAAAGGTCCATGGTGTTTGCTTGGTGGTTCTTTTTTCCAACACAGATTTGCTTATAAGCAGATAAGGTGCCATAAATATCCTTCTCTATTAATGAAAACCTTTCCGTGTTGGGGGTCCATGTTTTCTAACTTTTTAAGGATCTTACTAAAGTTTGCAAAGGCTTCTGCTACAACCTCCGTCATTGCAAATTTTCTTGAGAGTTCTTCATTTTCTTATTCTGAAGTTTCCTATTCTCTTGCCTCATCTTCAGCTATGCATCCTGTTCCAGTTCCAATTCCCCTCATTAGTCAGTTCCGCAGGAGCCACCTCTAGGGCTCCTTGGTGTAATCCTCATCCACACCCAGGCTGAAGTTGGTTGCCATCTCAAACACAGCCTTGTTGATTTTTTGCAACCTCCTTGTCCTTGGCAAACTCTTGGAAGTCGTGGATGAACCTCTTGAGCATCTTCTTCCCAATGCCATTTATACATCACTAGGTGATAGAAATTTTTCAGCTCCATTATAATCTTATGGGACAGCCATCATAGGCGGTTTGTCATTGACTGAAACGTTGTTACATGGCACGAGATTGTATTATTCCCTCTGGTCTCAACTTTGTACTTCTTGTCAATCATCGCAAGTCCACATCCAAGCTCAGGTTCAAGGTCCACATAATAGTTGTAGTACTCACTAACACCGAATGTTAATTATATTCCTAGCACTTTACAAACTGTTCCATTTATCAACCCAGATAAATTAGAGATTATTATTGTCATTTTATAGATAGGGAAGCAGAGCTTAAGGAACTTAGCCCAAAGTGTCAGAGCGCTGCCATGTAGTAGGGGCTGCATTTGAAGTCAAGACAGTCTGACTTGAAAAGTCTGCTGTCTTGCCCACTAAGCTGTATTAACCCTCTCATGGAGCCTTTCCCTTCCTCCCGTTGAGCGCCCACTGCCCCTCTGTACCACCTTAGCACTTTACCTGTAGCTTTCCGACATTTGGTGAGTTCTCTTCCAGTTGCAGTTACTCGTGTACTTTCCTGCCCTCCTTTAGTCTTAGAAGGCATGATCCCTTGTCTAATCCATGATTGTATCCTCCGTGCACATTGGAGATTTGTTAAAAACTCAATTTTGAAAAATCTCAAACCTACAGAAAAGTTGCAAGAAACACACAGCTCTCGTATACTCCTCGCTTAGATTCACCATTTTTTCCATATTTATTTCCTTTCTCTCTGTAACACACTCATGATTAACTTTTTTAGCTGAACCATATAAAAGAAACTGTAGATCACACTCATCATTTCTGCCCTGAGAACAAGGATATTTTCTTCAGTAACTGCATTACAGTGATCAATTAAGGAAATTTGACATGGATCAAACACTGTTACCGGATACACAGGTACATACGTCTGTACGTACGTTTTCCCAGCGTCCCATCTCCTGTTCCTCTGTAGAGTTTTTTCTGATCCAGGATCACGTGTCACCTTTCTTTGTCATGCCTCTAGTCTCTTTTATCTGGAGGCACCTCTTTGTCTTTCAGGACATGGAGCCTGTTAGAGTGCAGGCCAGGTGTGGGATATGCCAGGATACGGATTAGTCTGGCACTTCCTGTTGGGTAGGATAGCGTCATGAATTTTCAGGCAGGAATACTTCATAAGCGAAGCAAGGTGGTGGTCATCAGATTTCTCCCATGTATGGAGTGGTTTAATAAACTATAAAATAATTTGCCACCTAATCTCAAAGGGCTTTAAAGAGTGTTGGATGGCAGTTAAACTGATCCTGCGAGCTGCCTGGAGGCTGTTGGTGTAGAAGGGCTGTGGGCGGTGGGGAGGGAGAGGAGAGGAGGAGGAACAAACCGGGCACCTGGCATCCCTTTCATCCGGAGCATCTCTGCTTTGATCACCTTGATATGTAAAAGAGGTTCCACTGCTAAAAGAAAGCTTAAAAAAAACCACACACACAAAACTTTACTACAGTGTTCAGTTTCCTCGTGTTTCAGATGAGATTGCGAGAGCCATGAGGACTTGCCCAAAGTGACACAGCCGGTGCGTGGCAGGGCCAGGGTAGAGCGCGGGTCTCTTGAATCCCAGGCCACGACTCTGCTTTGTCTTGCTGCTTAACCTTTATTGGATCAAGGACTCCTGTGAGAATCTGAGCAAATCTGTTTGGGCATTTTCTCGGTAATATGCGTATAATAAATGTGCATTCAATTTTAGTGAGTCTCAAGTCCCTGAAGCAAACCCTGGGCCCCACTGTAATACTTTTGCTTGAATTGTGTTTGTCAACTTTACCATTTGCCTTTTGTGGGGTTTTTTTTTTTAATATTTCATGGTTTGAAGCACTTGATGCCTTGTTCATTCTAAGCTGCTCCCTTCATTGGATTTCCGTACCTTGCCAGTGGGTAAATTTAACACTTCGCTGAGTGTCATCCTGCCTGCATGTTGACGACCGTCTCTCTCGGCAGGCTGCAAGATGAACAACGTTAGCGTGGTGTATACACCGTGGTCTAACCTGAAGAAGACGGCTGACATGGACGTGGGGCAGATAGGCTTTCACAGGCAGAAGGATGTGAGTGTTCTGCACCGCCGAGGGAGGCGGGGTCCTGCCCCAAGTGGAGCAGGTGGTTTCTGTCCGACGTCTCTGTTACCGAGTTCTCAGCATGCGTGGATGTTTTCCAAAGGGAATTAAGCTGGGTTGCTAAGCCCCTGGAAAGCCTCTCCGTTCTGGGGGATAACCATAGAGTAAAGATTCACTATTATTCCCCTCTCGCCTTCAAAGGTAAAGATTGTGACAGTGGAGAAGAAAGTGAATGAGATCTTGAACCGATTAGAAAAGACTAAAACAGAGCGGTTCCCAGACCTAGCAGCAGAGAAGGAATGCAGAGACCGCGAGGAGAGGAATGAGAAAAAGGCCCAAATTCAGGAAATGAAGAGGAGGGAAAAGGAAGAGATGAAGAAGAAGAGGGAAATGGACGAACTTAGGTATGTTGGAGCTATGGAATTGGTATTGGAATTGGTATTGGAATTGGTATTGACCTTGAAGAGGCTTCACTGTGACTTTAATCAAGGATTAGCCTGTAAGAATGACATACTGGTGGAGGAATGGTATACATATAACAAGCTCAGAGCTTTAAATAACTCAACAAGGCATTTGTACAAATGTGTTGGTCAAGTGAATGGCCCTTCTATAGCAGCAAGATATGAGAGTGTATAAAATAAAATAGCTTATTTTATTCTTGGATAAACAATTGTAAGTAATCCTCAAAGTGTGGTTGGTAAACATCTTCAGGGAAAGAAAGGATGCTATATTAAGTGTTTAACGTTGACAAGCTATGATATTTAAATAAAGTTGTTTCAGCTCTAAAGGCCAGTGTGAGTAACTCGGAAAGGTGGTTTTTAAGACCTCTTTTTTACATTTTCAAAGTTTAGAGTAATGAATGCAGTGAGGTCTGCTCCAAAACACTGCATTTTAAAATAATAAATAGTAGTTAAAATATAATTTGGATCTTGAAATTCTAGTGTATAAGGCCATGAGAACACTTGACTATATTAGTTTTCTATTGCTATTATAACAAATTACCACAAATTTAGTGGCTTAAAACAACATAGGTCTATTATTTTATAGTCCTGTACGTTAGAAGTTTGATGTGGTTCTCACTGGGCTCAAATCCAAGCATCGTTGGGCTGTGTTCCTCTCTGGAGCTCGAGGGGAGACTCTGTTTTCTTTTCCAGCCCTTAGAGGCCGCCCTCAGTTCTTGGCTTTCCACCTCTCCTTCCGTCTGCAAAGCCAGCAGCGCCGCATGTCTGGCCTTTCTTCCACGGTCACGGCCCCCTCTTCGATCATAGCTTCTCTGCTTCTAAGTTCCAGTGTGGTGACCTTGCGTTCCCACAGATAATCCATGAGAGTATCTCCCCGTCTAAGATCCTAAATCACATCTGCAAAGTAGTCCCTTTGCCATATGGGGCCACATGTTCATGGGTCCTGGGCATGAGCTTGTGGACGTCTTTGGGGAGGATCCTTGTTCTGCCTTCCGCACTGAGCTGTGTAGGTGTGTATAGTTCTCTGCCTGCAGAGGCCCCTCATTTTTCTCGGTGAAAGGAGGAGGTTGACCCTGTGACTTCTAGTCACAGCATCCTAGGTTTTCCCACAGTTGCCCATAGATACCTTGTGTTAAGTATACCAAAAAGAAAGAGGTTTTGGTGTGTCGCTCCCTTGAGGAATGGTGTAGTATCAGCATGAGCTGTCCTGCCATGTTCTGACCCAGTTTCCGTGAAACCTGGATTATTCATCATTCCCATTTTCTAAGCTGCATCTAGACACTTGTAGTTTTTCCCTGTGTTTCTTCAGGCAGATTTTTACATCGCTCTGGTGCATGTATATAAAAAGGAAAGTGTAAGTGGAATAAACTGAAGTCACTTTTCTAGCCCGTGTTTTCCTATGTAGTGTTAATCCCTTCTGCTTCATTTTTAATAAATTATCATGGGCCTCAGAAAACCAGAACCAGTTGGTGTGTTTACTTCTGTGAAACATATGCCGCAGACGTGACTTCCACGTGCTGCCAAAGTGGGAGACCGTGAAGCAGGGCTGCAGCGCGAGGGACCGAGGCGCTGCTGACGCACCGAAGGCATGCTTGGCACATGCAGAGCTGTGGGCGGCGTGCCGTCTTCTGCAGCTTTTGTGAAATTCCAGCCACACGTTCAGGCTTCTGATGTCGTGTAGTCCGTGTTTACATTCCTAGTGCCAGCATCACTTTAGTTTCTGCCTTTGACTCTTCCACCCAAGAGATCAAATGCTATGCCTATAAAATATTCCTGTTCTAAAGTCTTTCACTTGGCTTTTTGACAGTGAAAATACCATTGAATTTCACCAACTATTGATTCTTTTATTTGGACCATCTGGTAAGGAATGTCCGCTTTAGTTGCTGTGATTGCTTAAGAAATTGACTTTTGAATCTTCGGGGGGATTCCACAGATACATCAAGAAAATATTCTTATCCCAGGCAGTACCCCCAGTGTTTCCATGTGATTTCAGTGAAAAAGTACTTAGCCCACTATTCTGAAGAGCTACATTCCAACTTCTTTCCAAGTCTAACACTATTATTTATATTCTGGACTCCATTCTAACTTTTTGAACAAGGATGACAGAAAGCTTTCTATTTCTAGTTTCTACGAGGGGCAAAAATGGATGGGAGTGTTCTTGTAGAGTCCAGGGTCTTTGAGCTCTAGTCAGGATCGTATCCGCCAGCCCTTTGCCCAGCCGTGAACAGAGCAAAACCCACAGCAAAGAGGGCGCTGCCTTCCTTCTCTGCTCAAAAGGGCAGTAGCCCCTGGAGCTCCATCGGGTCCTTGCAAACAAGTGCTTTACTCCTTGTCCTCAGCATGCAGGAATTGTAACGGTCTCATCGTGTAAGCAGGTCTGTATACTGCTCATCCTTTTTTAGGTAGTTTTTAGGAATATTTGGGTTGTTGGAAAATTAGGTAGTAGCAGTATTATTAACACTTTCTGTTAATCATTTTATTCATTTAAACAATAATGAAAATTGTCCCTTCCTTAGACTTAACATTCTCACTTACCCATATTGTTCGTTAGCTCTTTAGCTCCTATTTGCCCCATCAGCCTAAGAGCTAGTGGGGTGTTAGTCCAGAGAGTCTTTGCTCGGGGCTGGGTGTGGGGAGGAGTGCCTGCTGCGCTGGAAGCCACACACAGAGTTCAAAGAGAGTAGCAGAGGAGACCCAGCGCAGAGTTTGAAAGTCCGTGGAGTCTCGGAACTGGTCTTTCCCGGAGAGTTAGAGAAGCAGGACGTCTTCCCTTCAGTCTGCGTCTGGTTTCGGACAGCGAGCTTTCAGAGAAGCCCTTCAGGCTGGTGCCCACCGGTCTCCCACAGATGCCGGGAGGGTGTGTGTGTGTGTGTGTGTGTGTTTGAGAGTGATCGTTTTGTTGTTCACTCATGTAAGCTGACAGTCAGCTCAGGATCAAGTCACTCCAAGTGTGGTGATAATATCACTGGTGACACAGGCGATGAGTTCAGGTGGCATGTCCCCAGACGTGTTTTAACAGTTATGTAATTATTTTAATGAGTATTAGAAAAAAACAGCACATCCTACCTGGGATTTGATGGATGTTACTGCTTAGAGCTGGGCAAAGTGTGGAAAAGGAGTGGAAATAAAGTCCGTATAAAGGTAAGTGTTCACACTAGTGCAGGTGGTACACAGACACAGCAAACCAGACTTGGGGAGGATACCGTCTCTCCCTGACACGCTGGGGAAGAGTGCCCGCGGCTCCCTCAGGGAGTCGTAGGGATGTCATGTCATCTGAGGAGTTCAGTTTGCACAGTACACAGAAGTCTGAAGGATCATTTTGAGAAATTTAAAAATTTTACTCAGATAATGATTTGCAAACCAGGGAACGTAGCTCTTGGTATGAACTGAGAATACACTCCAAGATGGGATGGAGGGGCGGGGGGGCATGTGGATAGGGCAGGGTTTCTAAAGACAGCAGTTACAAGGGGCTGATGATCGAAGAGATGGTTTGCTAGGGGCAAGGAGACCACACACTTACATCATGTGTTTTCTGATTGGTGTGGGCAAATGGCTGGCTGACTCCGCGGTCAAGCAAGTGGGGTCATGTGACAAGAATAATGGGTAATATGTGATGCAGCCTTTCTGAACATCCTAGTTCCAGCCCAGGCATGTTGAACAAAAAGGTTTTTTTGGTCACACAGTTACAGTACAGGGAGTATTATTTACTGACAGTGCAAAGAGTCTGATTTATCAAACAGTACAATTAGCACAGGGGCATTTGCTTGCTCTGTGGGCAGTTTAAGAGCCCAACAAGTTATGATGATATCAAAGATCTTGTAAGTCTTCAGTGGTTACATCCGGTGATGTAACCCAGTGAAAGCTTACCTGCCCTGTTTTAATTTTGTGATCTCCTATTGGGCTTGTGTGGTATTGTAGCAAACTCTATTAACATCAGAATCAAGCTCACCATGTGGATATTGAATAAGAGCCAGGGAAGTGTAGTTGAGAGAGGATACGTGAGTAACAGATCAGAAAAGACAAAGGGCCAGGCACTGGCTCCCTGGCTCAGGGGAAGTTTATAGTGGGCGTCTGGGAGGTCTGCGCTGGGGTCCGAGGCTCCGCTGATTGGAGTCAGAGAAGGACGAGACCTGGGTGAAATGGCAAGTCGCACAGGTTCACGTGTCATCAGTTTGAACATTGACGTGAACTTGATTTGGGGGCACAGATCACTTCAGCAGGGGGGTTAATGTGTGACAAATAAAAGGTTATAGTTGATAAATGTTGAAGCAGGAATTCAAACTCAAGTCTGTGATTCCAGAGTTCATACTTCTGCTATACCGTGCTGCCTGTAAGGCAAGGAATGAACAAGTTGACAAGGCCAGAGTCAAGGTCACGCACAGGGAAATAAAAAGAGTGAAAGGTTTTGTTCAGTTCAAAATTTCACACTGTAAGTCATAAGGAGCCATTATTGGTTTCTTGGGCTCTCGGGAAGAAGTAGGCTTGTAAGGATGATGAGTTTAGTGGCAACACGTAGGAAGAGGTAATGGTGAGACCACGGATTAAAAGGATGACATAGTCTGATGTGGAAATGACCGTTTTAATGGTACCTCCCTCTGTTCTCTGACACTACTACTGCTGCCTTCTATAAACATGCTGGGTACCATAGTGACGCGGACACCGGCCTGCAGTGTCCGAGGCGTTATGGATGAGACGAAATAAATTCACGCAGACTACCGAGTCCTGTGGGGGGAAAGAGATGGCCAGGCTCCTCTCTCAAGGGGAGAGCAAGCCTCAGAGTGCCCTGGCCACCCTCTCAAGAGGAGAGCACCCAACCCTTGCCTCGACTGGCTTTTATTGGATTCAATTTGCATAGGAAGACAGGGCATATAGTAAAGCTCACTAATCATTATCAGTCAGTAAGGATCAAACAGTAGATAACATACGAAGAACTCTGAGGGCCTATTTTGAGTCAGGGTCAGATAGTTAAATGGCCATAAAACTTTGCGAACAAACTCACTTCCTGCTTGGACCCTTATCATTTAATTGAGAGTATTCTAAACAAAGCAGGTTTCACAGGATTTTACATATTCTTTCTTAGGCCTGATTGACCTAGGGAACCCGCGCTTTCCAGCACAGGGCGGTACCCACCACTAGCATTGTTTCAGGTTTAAGGCATTGTCTCAGGCTTAAGTCAGACAGGAGAAGTAAGGCAGCCAGGAAATTAGAAGACTTATCGCAGACAGTGAGGACTTAGGCTGTGTCAAAGTCGAGGGGCAAGGGTCCATCACCCCTTTTCTGTAGCCCCCAAGTCCTTACCTGGGGGCCCCGTGATCGTGCCTGTCTTAAGTCATCCCTCCCTTGGGGAATCTTACCCATCATTGGCTAACTGATCAAACACTGGGGGCCAGGCAGGGTGAAGTAAAAGGAGTAGAGGCGGCACCCCTGCCAGGGAGATAAGCTTGTCTCCTTAGTGGCTTATGGTCCGAAGGTCACTCACTCAGCCTTGGCCATGAGGGGGTTACAGCTCCTGAAACCAGGCAGGGCAGTTCCCAACACCATAGTTCTTCATCTTGATGATAAGCTCCTTCAAACAAACACTTATATGCATCCTGTATCCCCTTGTGTGTGACCCAGTGCTTTGCATATGCAGTGAGTGCGTAGTCAGCATGTTATGGTTGAATAAGTAACGGAGATTAGCTTCTCTGGTAGAGTCAGTGGTTCTGGCGCCAAATCCACACTGCTAGTTGAAGGGTGTGGGGGTGGGATGGGAAGGGTGCTCTAAGCAGAGGGAACTCCGTGTGCAGGACCCTGGGCGCGAGGGAGCAAGGCAGACAGGACTGAAAGTAGGCCCACGTGTCTGGGGCAGCTGGCCTGCGGGATGGCACCAGTCTGTGCAGGGCCTCACTGACCATGTTCGTCTTCTTCCGGAGAGTTTGATGAGGTCATTAAGCAAGGGGTAGCATGATAAGGTTTGTGGTTTGAAAAGATTACTTCTCTGACCTGAATGGAAAGGGAAGCAGGTGGGTGTGGCTAGGCCAGTTAGGAAGCTATTGCCATTGTCCAGGTGAAAGGCAGTGCTACCTAGGACTGTGGTGGCCATGTGGAGGTGGAGCGACGTGGATTGATGACGAGTAATTCTGTAGATAAAAGGGCAGGGTTTGAATGAAGATAGCTTGGATGGAGGGGAGAGGCAGGGAAGGAAAGACCCCTGGGTCTCTGGTTGTGACGTGGAGTGGAAAGCTATGCAGTTCTCTGAGCTGGCAGGGTGGGGGGTGGGGCACTGGGAAGAACTGGACCGTCCTTGGTAGCAGGGAAGACCGTGAATTGGGTGTGGGTATGTGAATCTGAAAATAGCCTTGAGGCATCCAAAAAATGTCAGACAGGCTCTTGGACTGATGGGATGGATGGGAGTCAGAGGAAGTGCCAAAGAAGGGTGAATTGTGTGTTGCTTTCATTACATGGGAATTTCATTTAGACCCAGTGGTCCTTGAACGAAGGTTATAGATGCCCTCAGTGGGGCATCTGAATATATTTTAACCTTCATGGGTGATTTTAAAGTGCAGCCCCTGTTGGCATTTCCTGTTCTAACCACTTTTTAATCAACATATCTTTCTCTTTCCTCTCATGCAGCTTATTGATGTTAATCTGTTTACTTATTTCTTACAGATACCACTTACTGCTACTAATGTCTCCCTCTGGATGCCTTCCCGCAGCTCGTTGTCTGTCTCTCACTGTGACAGTTCTCCTGCCCTCCAGTCCTCAGTGTTCAGTTTTTACAGTTCATGTTTGCTTATGTGTCTCACCAATACTTCAAGAGTGACATGTCCCAAACCAAGCACATCTTCTTCGCAACACTTTCTCATTTCTCTCAGTTGTAGCATTATTTCACCTAAGCCAGAAACCCTGATGCCATGGTCAGTTCCTCCCAGATCTGTCCCTTCTTATCGCACGACTATTAACTCTGCAGATTCACTCCCTCGGGCTGGGATGTTGCAGTAGACGGAGTGGACCATGAAGGCAAGGGCGTGAGCGACCTGGGAGGCAGACCTGGGTCCCAAGCTTTTCCACTTGTTAGCTGTGGGGCCTTGGATAACTTCCCTGCCTCTGCCTGTGTGCCTGCAGTGGACATGACGCACTGCCTTAGAAGGTGGTTGTGGGGGTTGCCAGTAACTTATGAAACACATAGCAGTGGTCCTAGCAAAGGATACTTAGTAAATGGTAAATACTGTGGCTATTAACTGATCTTTTCTTTAATCTCCTTTTCTCTCTTCTCTCTGCTACAGATTGTTCTTTTGAAAACACTAGTATTATTGTCTCTTGTTTCTTTGTGTATTTCTAATAGAAACTTTTTGTATATCTATTGTTGAATAGATCTTATTTCCCCTCCTGGTAAATTTTGGGGTGTGAGGCTTTGTTTTAGTCATCTTTTTCTATTCCCATCTCATCCTCCACCCAGGCTCAGCACAGCATCTTCTATCTCGTGGATATTTAATACTTACCAAACCTCACCTATCTCCCCTCTGCTGCGCTGTGTATTGTGGCTTCTTGCTGGTCACACTGTGTCAGCTCACGCAGTTAGGACGACACAGTCGGGCCCCACACATCTAGCCTCATTTCCCCTACTTGGCTTTCAGACCCCACTTGAGTGGGTTTGAAATGTCCTCATAGATACCATGTATGTACCTTTGTTCTTACAATCCTCTGGATCTCTCTCCCTCACCCATCCCCACTCGCTGGGCTCAGTTTCGGTCCTACCCCACCTGAGGAGAGTGCCCCCACAACCGCGCCCATTTTGGTGCATTTCCTCCCTTGAGTCCCTGCATCTGCAGTTTGGCCAGTGTACTGCAGCTCTGAGTCATGTCTGCTCTTGGCCACAGAAGAATTCCCTCGTTTGAATAGTGCCACACAGTTGTGGAGGGGACCTGAAATGAATATTAGTGAGCGGTTCATAACCTGTGAAGTGCTATGCACGTCCTATTGTTTACAGATACTTATCCTTTCTATATGGCAGTCTCCCTGAGGTCAGGGACTTTTTTCTTTGAAAGACCCTCAGTGGTGCTGGATACATGTAATGCTCACCTAATACTTGCCAGCTGTATAACCTTATTTAATTTTTTTTTCTTCCAGGAGCTATTCTTCGCTAATGAAAGCTGAGAATATGTCTTCAAATCAGGTATGCTCAAGTTATTTGCTCTTATGTTGTACCTTGAAATAATTCACTGCGAGTGTTTGGCAGTTGAGCTGCTGGCCAGTCCTGACCGACATGTTGCACGCAGCTCGATGTGAGTTAGCAGCAGCGATGGGGCTCTTGGGCCTCTCCTTCCTGTGCACTTCCTTGTGCTTGTCTTTAAGTAGGTCCCCTGGTGTCATGCGTTGTCTGTTGTGAAGTGTGGGTCTGTCAGTCCTCACAGGACTTTGCCAGGCCTCATTTCCCTCCGTTCTAGCTGCAGACATGCCAGAGTGCCTGCATGGGTCAGTGTTCTGTATTAATGTGACCATGGAGTCTATGTTACAATTGAGTGACAACAAACTTACCACTTTCGATTAAAAAATAAAGCAGAAGTACAAACCCTAAGATCTAACCTGTAGTCCAGCGACTGCACCAGCGGTGTCCGTGTCCCCAGGACCTGCGGTAAAGAGAAATGGTGGTCAGTGCTGTGGTGCTGAAAGGGTCTTCCTGGCGTCAGCACCTGGTTGTGCTAAACGGTTCTCTGCACAGAACTGAGACCGAGTGGACGCATGTGCTGTATTGAATGTCTTGTAGTGTAGTTTACAAATACGTGCTGTACATCTGTTTTCTCCAATGCACCGGGCACTGGCTGCATGTGGCTATTAAATTTAAGTTCATTAAAATTTTATTTGATTTGAAGATTCAGTTTCTTAGTCATACTAATTGCTTGTGGCCAGGGACTACGATATTAGTGCAGAAATAGAACATTTCCATCATCACAGAAAGTACTGTTAAACAGCACTGCTTTAATACTTGGAAATAATTAACAGAATTCAAGGTCCCTTAAAGGTCATCCAGTCAAACCCCATATTTAAATAGTGCATGAATTGAAATTGTTGATAGGATCTTATATCTTGTTCATATTATATATCCTCCTAAACTGAGTAAGAACAATATCTTTATTCTACCTCTGTGAAGAACTAAATTTAATGAGGCTTCTTTATGAGTCAGAGATGTATCTTTATAATTTATTCCTGAAAAATTGTAGCGCACCATCATGTCACTAAATACAGCCTTGAATTTGAAGTTTAGAGACTTGAACTGTCGTTCGCTAACTCAGCAAGCCTAGTGAAGGTACCGGACCTCCCCGAGGGGTGTGCAGGCGCCGCGGGAAGGAGCCGCACTGCCTCGCGGGCGCTCCGGAGTCGGACGCGGGCACCCGTGGGGGCACTCCTCGGGCTCGATCACTGCGAGCACAGGCGGCCATCACTGGTTCCTGTTCCTGGCGCCCCACCAAATACCAGCATTAAAGCAGGAGACGGGTTTAATCTCCTCTGGAAGCCACTGGGTTCCTTGGAACCCACAGAGGAGTTGAACAGAGAGACAGCAGTCTTCACCACACCCCAAGTCTCCTGGCCTTGCTGTGGCGGATGTGGCGCATCAAGGGTCTCTGCTATTTAGGGGCGGCCTTCCAGCAGAAGCCTGGCACCTACGTTATGTTACGATTTTAAGCATTTTCGTTCCTATTGTTATGGATTTTTAAAGTTTTAATGTTGTCCTAGAATTACGAAGTCAACACACAACATACACACATATGAATACGTATATATGCAAACACCATCTGATTATCAACAGATATTAAAAATTCCGGGATTAGGGAATCAGATTTGCTAACCACAGGATTACTAATCCTTCTGCTTTCCCTCTCCTGCTGTTGCTGCTACCCCTGGTCCTGACCCAGGTTTGAATCCGGTTCAAGTTTCCAAGGAAGCTTGGCACTGGGTGCTCTGATCCTTTCTGGCACTGGAAGGGCTCTCTGAGCCTTTTCCCTACCTCAAAAGGAAAAGCTTTAATTCTCCTTGTAACTATCTTCAGATTTTTCAGCTAAATGCTGGCGTTTATGTAAGATAATTTTTAATTTAGCTTTTACCAGTGAGAAAACTATTTGTCTTTCCGTCTGAAGCTGGTTTTAATTTTGTTTGTGCTCTCCTATTTAGATTAGTTCTCTTCAATCTAATTTCTTTCTAGTCTTTCTAAATCTGGTATCAGGAACCATAAACAATTACTGTGAACATTTTATTTGCTTATCATTTTATCAGTGGATGACAAGAAACCTATTTTTGCTATATTGAAAAACATATTGACTCTTAAAGGGAATCTGAAATATAAAAATTGTCCTAATAAAGTCTTGGCTCTCAGGTATATATTTAAAAGTTACCGTTATCCCAAATTGCAGATTCTCAGACACACAGGAACTCTTTGCAAATGTATCACACAACCTTCATGGGGAGTGATGCATTTTCATTGTCCAGCCTAAATTATCTCGGGGGGTTCGCTCTCGGTGTTCGGGATCTAAAGCCAGCCTTCAGAGAGGCGGGGTGGCTCGGCCTCTCTGTGCTCTTCAGTTTAGTACTCGGGGCAGTCACAGTTTTAGTGCTTGTGCAGGAGGCCACCACTGGTGTGCTGTGGCCTCATTCATTGTGCTAATCGAAGAGACTCTCACACAAAACTGCCGAATGAAACTGGAGGTTGAGCCAGACTTCACAGAAACTATTGTTTTCTACCTGGCTCTCATATTTGCCTACACACCTCAAATAAGGCTGTTAAGAAGGAGAAAAGCATGTCTACCCATAAGCCCACGTCCTCTCTTCCTCTAACAACTCACTGTCCTGCAGTGGGAAAGGGAGAGACACAGGAACAAGTGGCGTGTTCCAGCTGGGACATCTTCGATCAGACGGACCAGAGCTTGCACTGCCAGCAGGTGCTGGCCTTCAGAGCAGGTTTCTCCGCATGCACAGTGTCTCAGAGAGGATTCTGGGCTGTGCTTTTATACTTGTTCTTCAGGACTCGTTTGAAAGCCACACAATCAAATCAGTCTATTTAAACTATGTAAGGTTTTTTACCAAAAACTTGGCAAGCCAGGTAACTTAGCACCTAGTCTGTGGCTTCCTAATGACTTTCCCAAGTTTAAAAAAAAATCAAAGCCATCTGTGAAGTCACAAATATGTGACAACCTTTGCAGCTCAACATAGTTGAATTTCGGGACAGATTCCTAAGTTTTTGCAAATTCCCGATATTTTTGCATACCAGCACATGGTTGGCATGTGGTGTTACGTGGTGGATCTGTCGAAGGAGCACTTGTGTTTTCTCATTGCACCCTGTATTCCATTGGCCGGGCCTTCGTTCACAGTTAGGGCATCGCTGGAGCCTGTTGTGCGACCCGGGCCACGTAATGCGTGATGGCACCTTAGGGCACGTAGCTGCTCACCGCCTCTCTGAACAATTAAAAGTTTAAGATAGAAAAGTTGTGAGTGAATTTAATTATTTTACTCTTTTATTTCTGAACTTGACAATTAGGCGTAAGGAGGCTTGTTACTTAACACTTAGTTATAAACTTTACAGATTGAGTTATTTATTTTGAAGCCTTTTATGGTTTCACTTTTTTGTTTCCTACAGGACGGCAACGATTCAGATGAATTCATGTGAATGGAGAAAAGGACTTTGCAAAGATGTGAATTTAGGGACGTTTTGATTTCATCCGTGTTCTGAGTTATAAAAAACAAGCAACCAAAATTCTACCTTCAGTCTACACAAATATCAACTTGGGATTTTTTTTTAATTGTTCTGCTTTTTGCTGACAGAAAGGATCAGATACCTATATATCAAATACAGTTGGACTTGAAGACAGCATGTAACACTAGGAAAGTGAAAATATATGTGCCAGAACATGTCTTGGTAGCTCACAGAAGTTGGCTGTCCTTGTTCTTGGGATAGGCTTTAGAACAAACCAGCTCGGAAAAGCATTTCTGGTATGTGGTCTGCCTCTGAAAACAGATGTCTTGAAAAGCTTTTTATATTCTTAAAATAGCTTCACTTCCGTGAAGAAGGTGTTGGTGAGCAATATATAGGAATGTTCCTTCCACCCTTGATTTCCTGATTAGAAAAAGAAGCATGCGGGTTCTGAGGAAGGTAACGATGCATCCAGAAGATGGCTGGCCCCATCGTCCGCGTTCTGCTATGTTGTCTGATGCCACGAGCAGAGTTGTCCTTGCCTCTGAGCTCACCCTAGCTTCTGCATTCAACACCCGCACTGTCCCTGAGTGACACCTCCACCGAGGCACTGTCAGACTTAGAGGAGCAGTTGGTGTGAGTCAAGGGCGGGGCTTGAGGCAGTCTTTGCCTGGCTAAGCACCAGTGACTCTGCTCCACCGCCTGCCCTCCCCCACCCCCTGCCCGGGACTGCAGCGTCCAGGCACTGAGGGGAGAAGCAGGGAGGGATGCTCCGTGAGCCATTGTGAGGATGTAAGTTACCTGATTTTTATCTTGGAACGTAGCATAAATCGAAAGTCCAGGTCGTGATTACGATTTTAAGAAAATTAAGCATTTCCTTAGCCAGCCAAGTGTTTATTTACCTCGAAATAATATTTATTTCGAGTTGTAACCCCAGAGTTCAGATTTCTCAATTGTAGGCTCAGTGACTTAATATGTAACTGTACATACTCATACAAACTACCTGCTCTCTGGTGTGATTCTGAATAGAAGATACATTTTTATTGAAACTGTAAGGCAACCCCTGTAGAGAAAAACAAAGCTACACAATTAAAGGGAAAGAGGCCACAGCCTGCAGGTCTGGAGGCACGTGGAGTCACCCTTGAACCACACCCAGAGCTGTGCGCGCCTCCTTCCGATTCTCGTTCTGACCCGGCAACAATGGCCTCCAACAAACTGTCTGTCTGTAATAGCACTTCGGGACAATGGCTGAAACCAAAAGACTTCCACGTTTCTTTTTATTCCAAGTTGGTGTATGGGGTTGAACTGGAAACTTTCCCTGAGGCATAGGCCAAATTTTGAGACAGAGTATGGTAGACAACTCCATAAATTAATAATTGTGTGTGTGTGTCTCTCTAATGATATTTAGCCCAGAGTTCTGTGATTTAAAAATATAATAAAGACTTTTTTTTATTTGGAAGGACATTGATATATAAATTCTTACAACTTGCTTATTATCCCTGTCCTCAGCTGGCTTTGCGGGGGCTCTGGCTGTAGAAAACAGAAAACCCTACCATCGTTTATAGGTTCAGTCCGGCCAGTTCTGTGGACATGCCATCTCTCCCACTGATAAGTGCGTCTCTCCCCAGCTGCCCCCGGGTCGAAGTGGGTGACCTCAGCAGCTGTGCTCTCCTGCCTGGTTACTGGAACCGCTTCTTTAACACTCAGCTGCCAACATCTAAAACGGGGAGGCTTTTCCCCAGCAGCACCCCTGCCACCTCAGCGTTCTAGTCCCTCTGAAAAGCTCCTCTGCACCCAGCAGGACAACATACCGGATGGAGCTTTGGAAGACTACACCTGCCTTTACTGTAGTGTAGGAGATCCAAGGGTCCAAATTTTAAACGTGTTATAATTCACCTTTCGCTGGTTTAAATGTCACAGCCTCCCTTCTGAGTTCTCCCAGCTGAAGTCCAGGCTCTCAAAGCACTCCAGCTGCTCCGTGCTGCTTCCCTCCTTCCCCACCCGTGTGTCGGGTCGTGTTTCCCACAGCTCTCTCGGGCCCGGAGAATGCAAGCATCTTTCCCTTGGAGAACATTGATTCAGTGCCAGTAGGTCAGGCTGTTGGCACTGACGTCGCCTCATTTCTTGCTGTTGGCATGTTTCATAAAGTGCCTATAGGAAAATTCCAAATTATTGGTATTTTTATGAGCTGTGCCCTTGATCAAATGTGTGCATCCTGAGGATTTCTCTTTCCAGTTCTGCCTCCAGTTTTCCCTGCTTTGCTCGCTCTGCATGTGGGTGAGGTTCACCATGTTATTTAATTTCCTTCCCATACTACTCTGTTATATTTCTATAGCATTAGAATTCTTTTCTTCTCCACCTTTGGTGTATCTAGTAGGGTCACAGTCCTCGGGCAAGAGAGCTTTGTCACGGTGCTGGGGAAGTTCACGTGTGGGAGGTTTGCACGCTAGCGGGCAGCGATGGGCTTTAGTCGAACCCTTTCAATATCCTTTGTTAATTGTTTTTAACTTTCTCGAAGCATGGGTTTTGGTGAGCTTTATTAGTGCCCACAGGGCACACGTACAGCAAGGTCAGAGAGGGAGTGCTCAGCTCTGGCCTCCAGTTTAAGAACAAAGCCCTTCCTCCCACTCCCGCATCTGTCTGAGAAGAGGACGCTCTGGATCTCCAGGCTGGAAGAAATGGGACACTTTTCCAGTCTTTCCTGAGCTGTGACCTTGAAACCAGCTCTCTGCTGGATTTCAGTATGGCATCGTGTGTAACACGTCCCGTCCTCGGACTGAGTGCAGGAGGAGTGGGTGACCTTTGGATTGTAAAGGAGACTATAAAACAATCAAACTGTAATTAAAAATGTAAAATTAGAAACTCAAAGTCCAAGCCAAGTGTCAGTATCGACCCCTTGAACACCAGCAGGTCTGCGATAGCTCAGACGTGAGGACAGTTCTGCTGGTGCCCCACAGGCTCACGTTCAAGTTGCGCTGAGAGAGAGTCTACTGGGCACATGTGGGCCTCACATGGGGCAGGAGACTGCATGTGCATTCTGCTGTTTCATGACTGAGATGACAAGTGCGTACTCATCATGTGCTGGGTGGATGATGAGTCGAGTATAATAAAGCTTATAGTTTGAGTAGAACTGTGTGTGTGTGTGTGTGTGTGTGTGTGTGTGTGATTTCACTTTCTCCTCTCTCCTCCAAGACTCAGTCTCAGGAATGTGCAAGCAGGGAGAAGGAGGTCCTTAGCTACCCGAGATGATGCTTTCACACTGGGTTTTGCTCCTTGGCAGGAGGAAAAAGAGCAGAGCAGAGCAAAAGGCAGATTACTCAAGGATTCCAGGAAGAGAACATAGAGCCTGGACCCCAAGGACCATGGGTTCGAGCTCTCGTGCTCGACGTTTACGTCACCACCCACCCCACCGTTCCTAGGTTGGAATCCAGTTCCTAGGATTCTGCCTGAGATCTTGACCACGCGAGGCTGCCGGCGTGAAGACTTGTGGGAGCGGTGTCACTGCTGAAGGCAGCGGCTCCGGACCCAGGTCCTTGGTGATTCACCCTTTCTGTGGTGGCACCTGTGCTGAGCTGACTCATCAGTACATCCTCAGAGAGGTCCTGGGGTGGAGGGAGCCACAGACACACATTCCAGGGTCTCTCCCAGCGCGAAGGCATATCCGAATGTTGGTGGGCATTTCTCACCAGTCAGGGCAGTGCCTGCGTCCTTTTGTGTTTGACGGCCTTGGCTGCTGGAATTCTGGAGTTTATGTTTTTGAGTAAATCAGCCTGTATGGGGAATGCAGGCTGAAGCCAGAATGTTCACGGAAAAGAAGGCAGAGGTCCATGCATGTATTTGGTGGACTCAGGAGTGCACTGAAAATGCAAACACCTATCAAATGCCATATATTAACTAGGGTTTGTCATTCGACTGGAGACCTGTGGTTTTTTGTCTCCCCTTGATTGCTTCATTTTGTCTCTGATTTCATGGGTGTGTCGATTATTGGAGGAACCCTGGGCTTTCTACCTTCGTGGTGTGACCGTGACTCTGCACGGTAGCCGGGGGGGAATTAGAGACACGTCCCTGCCGTTGGCGGGCTCCGGTGGGCGCTGACGGGGCACTTTCTGCCTTGTTGGCAGCCGGGCGAGGAGGCCTGGGAAAGGAGTGCTCGCCGTGTCGCTTGTGCTGGCTCCCAGACCTGGTGAGTGGGCGTCAGTGCTTAAAGCTGAAGAAGAAGGAGGAATTCTCCTGAGTCAGTATTATTTTCCGTTCCCACATCAACCCCATCCTGCAACCGCTGCCGTGAAAATACAAGACGAATGGCCTGACGTTTCACATCCTGCCTAGACGAGGCCGAGCTGCCTGCGCCCCTGCTGGTATTTTGCTTCCTGCCTCAGCGGTTTGCCTTGCACGGAGAGGACTGACGTTTGCTGATCGTTTCTGGGACACGCTCTTGAGAACAGGCTCGCTCAGGTGTCCCAGGCTGGCCTGTTGGCCTTGCACCTTCTTTAGCTCTTTGTCACATTCAGGGTAACAGGTCAAAATTACAGACTGAAAAAGGTAAAGAGAGAAGCAGTAGAGATGGTGCCTTTTTATCCAGCTCTGCCTGGCCAGGATTGTCTTCATTTGTGAAGCTCTTAGCTTCCTTACATCCCTGCGAAACTCTGAAATGTTTGTGTTATGGTTAGTGTACTTGGCATCAGTGAGGCTCACATAACTTTCCAAGGCTAGACTTGCTTCAGACCCTTTAGAAAGGGTTAGAAGGTCTGAAAGAGACAAAGCTTCAGTTTGGTTACAAACTGCTTTACTGCTGCCTGTGGTTTCCTCTTCCAACAAGAAGGAAGGAGCTGGTCCACATTCCTGCCCCAACCGCCCAAAGGGAAGCCCCCGCCACTTGGTCCCTCTGCCATGGTGGGAAGCGTTGCGCTGGTGTGTTTAAAACCAGTTGTCGACTGGGCCTTTGTAACAGTGAAACCCTGGTGAGCAGGACGACACCTGGGCTGCTTTCCTCCCTCACATCTATCCCGACAACTGCTCATGTATCGGGACTAAAAGAGGGTACAGAGAATGCAAGCCTGCCCTCGCTCAGCTCAGCATGCCGGTCCTCCCTCCACGCAGCTCTGTGCTCCACCGAGTGGTCTCTGGATCTCCCAGGGTTCTGCCTGAAATGTTCTTGTTTAGGAAGGGCACAGGTTTCCAAGGCAGTGGAACTATTCTGCATGAGGCTGTGATGGTGGGTACGTGTCAGGAAACATTTGTCCGGACTCACGGCATGCCCAACACCACGTGGCCCTAATGTCAACTGGACTCTGCGTGATTATGGTGTGTCCGTGTAGGGTCCTAAGTCCTAACAGATGCACCCCTCTGGTGGGCGGTTTGATGATGGAGGGGGCTGTGTGGGTGTGTGGAGGGGTAAATGGGAAATCTCTGTACTTCTGCTCAATTTTGCAGTGAACCTAAAACTGGCCCCCCAAAATAAAGTCTACTTGAAAGAAGACAAGGGTTTATAAGAGTGATCGGTGTTTGCAGCTTCCCTTCTTGCAGGCAGTTAACCTTACCTGTTTTTTGTTTTGTTTTTAATTAGAGTGTAGCTCTAGATCTGGACTCAGTGACCTGGGCATCCTGCCTGCTGTACGGCCTGGGTGTGCCAGGGGCTCAGCTGCAGAATGGGGGGAGCGGGGCTTCTCTCTTCCTTTGTATCCTGGGGCATTTAGTCCAAGAAAAAATGTCCAGCCACTTCCCACGCCTCACACCTGGCTGCCGGGGCTTAGGGAAGGTAATGAGTTCAGAATGGAGAGGATCAAGAGGCTTAGGAGTGTCTGGGTGTCCCACCCACTCACAACCTCTGCTTGTAAACCGAGTTACAGGACAGGCTGTCCGTGACTCAGCTGCTGTGTTCCAATTAAAACCTGAGCTCTAGACAGTGAACCAAGGGCAGGAAGAATGCCACCTGCTTTCATCTCAGGTTTGTGCTTCAGGGAGGAGGGAGGTGGTGGGGACAGGACTGGCCTCAGGCAACTGAAGATGTCAGCACCCCAGCTCCCCCTTGGTTCGTTCTCTCTCCCACCCCCAGCCCGCTACCCCAGCTACCCAGGGCTTAGTGCCTCCTCTCCCACTGTTGGAAGGAAGGGAGAAAGGTGTGGTTTGGGTGAGGATGTGCTCAGCGTGATGAAGCGAAGGGAGCCGTCCACCTTTCCCACCCCTAGATTTTACCTTTAGGAGTGTGGGTTTGGAATACAACTCAGCTACTTGCGCATGTGCCTTTGACAAATCAGTTGTCCCCTCTGGGCCTCCTTGTGCCCACTGGAAAACATGGAATAGGACTAGAGCAAGGATTATAAATTCCATTGCTACAGGGGTCAGGCAAGTGGTGGAAAAGAGGCCTGGGGAGGCGAGGTGAGCAAGTGCTCCCACACGCCGTGTGTGAGCGCCCAGCCCCGCTAGAGAGGACGGCTGCTCCTCTGCTCCGGCTGAGGAAGGCCACGGGGGGATGAAGTTTGTCATAGAAACCAGTGAGTAACTGAGTCACTGCAGGGGCTGGACTTGGGGGGGCAAGAGAAAAAGGAAACAGCTTTTTTTCTTCCAGTCACTTTCTTCACTAACACACTAATTTCTCTTCCCCACCCTTTGGTGACATCTTGGATGAATAGACCAGATGCTGTGACTTTCTGATCCTTTCTCAATACAGGAACAGTTCCATTTTAAATTACAGCTTCCTTTCATGTATTAAAAGCCCCAGTCTTGTTTAAGTCAAATTTGTAATCACAATTATAATCCAACACGTCAACTCACCTCCTAGTTCAGGTCTGATTCTTCATTCTGCCTCTCCCAGCTCAACCCCACGCTTCCCTCTTCTCCAGCCACTGGCTTCTCCAGAAGCAGGCAGAGGCTAGAAAGGTGGATTTCAGGAAGCTTACCGCTCAGCTCTCCAATGGGGCTGAGGGTTGGGGTCTCTGTGACAGGCGCTGTTGTAAGGGGTGTGTCTCGAGATTAGAATGTGGGTGTACTCAACTACTTAACTGCTCTCAGCTTTGACACTTGTGAATAGCCAGCAGCAAATTACATTACAAATCTGAGTTTAAAGTCCAATTTCCCAATTTGTACATGTTAGCTCAAAATTAGTCGCCACTGCTGGACCAAGCCAGGCCTGTCCATGGTCTGGACATGGCCACGAGCTATCAGTTTGAGGGCTCTGGGTGAGAGTGGGTTCCAAGGTCTCTGGCAGTCCTCATTACCTGTGAATGTACGGTTTTTGTAGATTTAGCAAGAACCACCTAGAAGTCACCCATGCTTTACCCTTTTAGGCAGCCCCCCCCCCCCCCCCCACACACACCCGGGAATTCTGGGTGGCAGAGGCCTCCTGGAAATGCGTTATCTTGAGTGCCTGCCTCCTGTGTCCTGGAGAAACACGAAAGGCAGGGCCAGCAGGTGGCAGGAGAGAATAGCACGGGTCTCAGCTTCCATGTCTTTGGGAGTCTGTTGTGTTCTTGCAGTTGGACGGGAGGCTGAACACAGGACCTAGGTCCCCTCTGGCGCTAAAAATCTTAAAGCACATCTGGAAAAGCTATACTTCTGGGGGTAGGACATGGCTTTCAAAGCTCTTTGCCACTGAAATCTTAGAATTGTGAGGTAGACGATGCCTAAAACCTCTAAACCAATACCATGTAATGATTTTAAGAGAAAATGGCTGCCAAAATATAATGCTTAAATTCAAAACCAAATGTCTTTTGTTTCAGAAGCAGCTTCTAGCTTCACTTTGCAGGCATAAGGCATGGGTTCCTGGAGTCATAGTCTGGGAGGCCGGGAGGGACTGGAAGGTCACCTAAGCCAAGCAAGCACTCTTCACCCGTTACACCCTGAGACAGAATTGCTCCAGTGTCAGTGCGAATGCCTCCAGCGATGGGAAATGCATGGCTTCATACAGCCACTGGCTGTTCGCAAGTGACTTGACTGAGCCAGAGGCGGTCCCACCGTGACTTCTGCCCATCACTCTGTCTCCTGGAGCCACATGGGGCAAGTCAAATTCTTCCACCTAACAGCCTTGAAACATCTGAGAGCAGCAGCCCATTGCCACCTGTGACCACTTCTGAACACCCATTGGCAGGAAGAGCAGGCGTCTGAGGACAGAAAGTGGCTCCTCACACACACCTCATGGGCCAGGTCCCCCCAGCTCTCCTGTCTTCCTAACTCCCGAGAAAGGGCAGCTCCCCACGGTGCATAGGCCCACGCGACCCCAGGGGCTCACACAGGGCCGGCGGGTGCAGACCATTTTCCCCACAAGTGGCCCAGACCGCCCGACTCTGACTGTGGGCTCAATCCTTGAAGTCTCGTCCTCACGTCACGGTGATTGGACTGCTGTTGGGACTTTAGGGGGTTTTTGAACCAGAGGACTTGAGATTTATGCCTTTTCATTTTTTTTAACTGTAAAATATAACAAACACCCAAAAGAGTACATAGAAATATATCTTCATCTTCAAGGGTAATAATACAAACACTGTATTCTTTCCCCGAGCTAAGAAACAGGACAAGCTCCCCGCCAGCCTCCCCCTCTCCCTCCTGATGGCCTGACTTCTGTGGTGACGGTTCTCTCTCCTTCCTGGCTGTTGTCCCCATGTGCATTTCTCAGAACGATGCACCGTTTGGTTCTGCCTGTTTGAACTTTATATGAATGGAATCTGATTGTAGGGGTTTTTTTTTTCAATTACTTGTTTCCTTCACTCAGTATTGTGTGTTTAATGAATTCCCCTATTAAAGCTATGTTGTGAGAGTCTATTGAGTTCATTCTGGCTTTAATTATTTTCTCTAGCATAATCCCCTCTACAGATGCTGCCTACATATTCATGAACATTCCCCCTGTACTGTCACCCACAAACACTGGAAAAACACTGAGAGGGGTAGGTCTCAGGGCAGTGCTTTCAGCAAGTTTCTAGAAACATTCTAAGAAGACTCAGTTATTCAGCCCTCTTTGGGCACACTTATTCAGTGCTTAATCCTCCACATTTTATTTTAGTCCAGATTATATTATTTCCTCAGATAGTTATCAAAACACCCCTTGCTTGAAATCCAGGTAAAATATATTTATGGCATTTTCCTGACCTACCAGTCCAGCAACCTGGTTAAAATGAGGCTTGGAGATCTCATGATGGCTCCTGGTCATTGCTGCAGTGCTTTCCAAACGACAGAGCAGCCTCTGGGTTCTGTAATTTCGCCTGAGATTGACAGCAAGCTCACCAAGCCTACAGCTGTGGGAAACAGGCTTTTCGAAAACCAGAACTACACTTTGCCTGCCATGATTTCTGAAAATTCACAACACTTGCTTCCCTTCGCAAGTTTTCAATACCTGGAGGGTCCTTTTTCTGGGCCAGGAAGTTGTGACTCAGAGAAAACGAGAGGCAGCTAATCCACTGAGACAAGAAAGGCATTTTTAGTGCAGAGAAGGGAACAGGACAAAGCTCTTAATGACTGGCTTCCGGAAAGTCATAGCTACAGTAATTTTAAGAAATTGGCCGTGGAAGTGGGTTTAAGAATTTGAGGGCGCAGGGGCAAGGTCGAGATAGTCGCTGGAGTGATGAAAAGCACACTGTTATGAGAGGTGAATCAGATTGCCAAGGAGTTGGCAGAGTTGGAATGATTTTGTAGTCGGTCCATTTAGCATGGAATAACTTTCTCCCCCAGCCAAGGAACAGGAGAGGCAAAAGAAGACAGAATACTCCAGGGCCAAGGGTGTAGCACTTAAGGGAGAGATTTGGCTGAGTGTAGGCCGTTTGTGAGGGCAGCTTTGAAGGGGCTAAGGAGCTCCAGGCTCCAGGAACGGATATCAGATGGAGCTAAAGGAGGCATGGACTGGGAAAAGGGGGGCATGCTACGTGACTGGTGACCTGAGGACAGGTGAGTGGGTTCTGGTTATGGTCAGAAAGGGAAGGCACAGAGTGTGACACTGGGTGAATGGACACGAAGTAGGGTGACAGTGTGGCCTGGGAAAGTGGGGTATATGCTGCTGATGTCAGGAGGGCAGAGCAGGCCCAGGTGGGGTGTCCCTGTGCAGGTGAGCCCCGCTGGCCGTCAGGGCATACAGCCCACATGCCAGGAGCCCCAGTCACTGGAGTTGAAGAGGAAAGTATCAGAACCAGATGTGAACTTCGGAGCAGCAGGGAGATGGCAATAGGGTCATGGTCTCGAGGCAGCAGGAGGGAACACAGCAGTTTCCGACATGACCATGGAATGCGATGGCAGTGGGAGACGTCCCCTCAGGACAGGGCAAGCCACTTTGGCCAAGGAGATGGCTGAAAGAGAAAAGGGGATGAGAGTGAATGGAAAATCACAGTGATAAATCCAGAATGTCTGGGTTTACGTCAGGGCCCAGGGCTTTGTGACAGGAGCTCTGGGAGTCAGACTTTCGGGAGCGGGGCTGAAGCTGATTGGAGAGCTGCTGGACGTGGTAGGGGAGCTCGCGAGTGGTTTTCCGAGGAGAGATCTGCGGGTAATAGGGATGAAGGCACAGAGAGTTTGGAGGTGTGCGTGAGGGCCAGCGGTGAACTTGCTGAAGCCTCAGACCTCCCCAGGGGGTGAACGTGTTCCCCTTCTCATAGATGCAGAAGCCCGGAGTAGATAAGAACACAGGCAGTGAGCGCCCTGAGCGCAGGGGCTGCCCGGGCCTTCATCCTCACGTCCACGGGAGCATCTGCCCGCCCAGTGTGGGGAGGTCGTAGCAAGATGGGTTATCCCCTCGGCACAGGACCTGCGAGCTTTTCCAGGACACGCAGAAATGGGAGGCCTTTGAAAACACACAATGGCTTCCAAAACCAAATTAGAGACCGGCACTATCTAACACATGCTTAGCTCATACCTACAAATGCATTACTGCTGTGCCATCCTTGTGTTTGCGTTCAGCATGTGCGAAGCATTTCATGCTATTTTACACTTGTAAGCTAGCGGTGCGCATCGCTTGCTGAGGCATCTCAAACATCTGTAACCTGAGCCAATCAAGGCCAAACAACATCTGGACCATCTCTGCGTTAAGGCTGAGGCCGAGTCCTGCGTGTTCCTGGCCAGGCCCCAGCCACACCAGCTTTATCTTAGTGAGGGCCACCGGGGCTAATCTCGTGTTCTCAATCATTGCCAGAGGCCAGAACACTGCAACCCCGGGGTTTCCTGAGTAGTAAACCAGCCCTGCTCTCATTCTTGCTTTATTTTTTAGTTAAAACATTTTTTTCTTGCTTTATTTTTCTCTATAGCACGTATCTGCCATACTACATGTTTTTTTGTGTATCTACTTGTTCCCACACAGGCTCCACAAGGGCAGGGGCTTTTGTTAACTCTGTACCCCAACACTCAGAGGTGCCATCACATAGTAGGCATGAATTTCGTGGGGAAACAGGGAAGCGTTCTAGACCACAGGTAGCAAGCACGAGGCCCGTGGGCCAAATCCCGCCCTTCACCTTGTTGTATTTGGCCCGGCACCTTGTTTTTACCCGGCGGGAAGCACCGAGCTCTCACTTAACAGTTAAGGAGTAGTTACCTGTATACAGTCCTAAAGTTACACTCAGCCCCTTGAAGGCGACTGTGAGGCTGATGTGGCCCCCGGTGAGAATGAGTTTGACACCCCTGGAGAGGAAGGGAGACTGAAGAACATGACAGTTAAAGGCGACACAGGATTACGAATTAGATTTTTATTGTCGAGGCCACTGTTGAGGCCATGACGACGACAGGAAGGTGGTGTGACTATGACGTGGTGGTGAAGCATCGGCACCCCTTCCTGACTTTGCTGGTTCTGCTGTGTGTGTGGAGGAAAATGTTTTTGCTTGTTGGAAACACAACCGAAGTATTTGAGAGTTGCAGGCGGGCGTGCCAGCGGTTCACCCGCACGCGGTTTGGGGGAACGTTCTTGGTGCTTCCCTTGCAACTTTTTCATAAGTTTGATTTTTTTTTTCAAAACTACAGAGTGATACCATTAAAGAATGTGTATTTCCTAGGCCTGCCCATTACAGAGACTCAGAGGCTGTGACTAACCAGCAGCAACAAGTGTCTCCTCTGCTCCGACTGTCATTCCTAAGCACCACTCCCCACCGAAAGGACTCGGAGGTTCTGAAAGCACCTTGGGTCAGAGGTCCAAGACAGGGAACACACGAGACAAGCCAAGAACATGTTATCATTCCCGAAAGCTAGGAAACTACCAAAGACTACTGAGTTTGGGTCAGAAGGATTTAGGGACTAATCTAAAGAAGACAAAGATGGAACTATTTGAGCAGGAATGAAAATCAGTGCAATAGATCGAAACACATCAAAATCCTTAAAACCCGTGAATTCATAATAATAACAGAAAGAATTTATACGTCATCTTGGGATGATACAGTGTGGGAACCAACTCATTCTGAAAACTGGAAAACAAAAAAGAATTCACTCTGCCTTCCCTGCAGGAACTGTACTCATTGTTGGAGGAGAAAGTTTCCCTTTCAACCAGTTCCAGCTGGTAAGGGAATATGCAATGCTAGAATCGCCATTTTGTGAAGCTTTTATGAGCTAATGGACCGAGATAACGATCGTCAGTATCCACTAACATCACAGAAAGAGAGCCCAGTAGACGTGTACCCCCTAATGGTACAACGTCATGTGACCATAAAGTATTGCTGCTCAGAATCACACCTCACATCTGTACGCCTCACTATCCGTTTACAGGAAACACCTGGGACACGAACATGAGTTAAGAACGTGACCAGCACACTTCAGAATATGGGATACCCTAGGGAAAATGTCCCGGCTTCTGTAACAAATGAAGTTTACAAGAAAAAAGGAAAAAGAGGGAGCAGGAACTTACAGATTCAAAGAGACTTAAGAGATGTATCAACCAAATGCTGTGTGAACAGTTGGGGGAAATCTGAACACCGAGCATTTAATGATAGTGCGGATCTGCTTCCGAACAACCCACTTGTAGAGGTGGGGAGTGGAGCGGGGAATGATGCAGTTGGAGGAAGTGTGGTTGTGAGTTGCCCTTTTTAAAAAAAAAATCTGCGTGATCCACCCATTGCTCTCTACTTTTGTTATGCCTTAAGTTACCCTTAGTACTTCTAAATGTCATGAAACCCAATTGCCCATTGATTTCTGTCGAGGTTTTCCGGCTCGGGTGCCTCCCAACTCGTCCGAGGGGAGCAGCAGGTCCTCCGACACGATGTGTTAATAGCATCCCCTTTGAAAAAGCAAAAAACCTTCCCTCTCCCTCCACCCAATGGCGAGGAAACAGAAATGAGAGAAGAGGTTGAGGCCCCTCTCGTGGGCGGTGGAAGGTGTTCGGTTTCCAGCCTGGAACAACGGCTGTACAGAGGGATCGCGAGGCTCAAATGTCTGAGATAATATATGTGAAAGAGCTCGTATGTAGAAAATGACTTGCGAATGTAAGGCGAGATCGTTTTTGTTTTCAGTTCCTTCTCCCGAAGAGGGTTTTTCTTGGCCCCAAGCTATAACAAGGATATAGGAAAAAGGAGTATGGGGGAATTATTCAAGCCTAAGAGAAGTCTCTCTTTGATTTTCTGCAACCACACACCACTGACTGAATTTGCTGACCTAGGGATCCTGACATCTGCGTCCTAGGGCAAGGGCTGCCTAGGCTGGCGGGGAAGGAGGTCCGCATGGAGGGAGGGGAGGAAGGAGGGGCAGTGGGAGAAGTATATGAATCAGAGTTGGCTGGAGCCAGGCATCGGCACTAGGTTGGCCGTGCAAATGACACAGCTGGATTTTCTGGCTCCAGCCCTGGGCCGGCCTCCACGCCTCTGGGCACAGAGGGCATTTGGAAAAGCCAAGCAGCTGCCCGCTTAGCAAAGGGGCTCCACTGGTCAGGGGGAATCTGAGGTTGGGCAGGTGACTCTGAGCTGGCATCCATGGGACTTGAAGCGTCCCCTCAACCACTCCCCCACCCCAGCCCTGAATTCCAACACTATCCAAAGAGATGCATGGTTGAAGTTTTTTGGACCCAGTGGGGTGCATTAAGGGGACAACCACGATGGCATAGAGGCCTAGGTGGGTGTGCGGAGGCCACAGCGTTGTGGGCGGGATGCTGGGGCCTTGCTCCGGTCCTGGTTTTGCCTGGCCTGGTCACTTACCCCTCCTCCCTAATTCCAAGTTACCCCAGGTCTTGAGTAGGCCCCAGAAATCTTATAAAATCTCATTTTCTTCAGCCCTGGCACCCGGAGAAACTCAGGCTGAGGATGTTTTGTGGGGGGTGGCGAGTGGGATGTTTGAGGGAGGCAGCTTATTGGTGAACTCACTAACGGCTCCCTTAATGAGCCAGGGTGTGAGTTCCGTTTTGGACAAGCCCAGAGGACACTGCCCTCTGGGGAGAAGTCAGGGCTGAAAGTTCAGATTATTTTACAGCTTTTGAAGCAAACATCCACTCAGAAAATATGATGTCACCAAGCATGATTTGATTACCCTGCGGGGTGCTGGCAGCAGACACCTCGCTCCCACCTCCAGCTCGTCCTCCTCAGGAGAGAGACGAGAAGAGCCTCTTTCCCAAGCCAGAACGATGCTTCCACAGGGGGTTGGCCCAGTGTTTTCTGGCTGTGTGTGTGTGTGTGTGTGTGTGCACGCGCGCACGCGCATATGTGAGAGAGAGAGAGAGAGACCCCCAAACCAGAGGGGTGAACCTAAGCCCACACACAGGTTCTGGAAATGCTCTGAACTCTCCTCACAGCCAGAACCACAGCTAGTTCAGGAAGCTTCCCTCCAGGCCAGCCTAGCCCAGGGTCTATAGTAGTGACCCTAAGGACAGCGAGGGGACACTTGACCGACACTTCTTTCACTGTCCCTAAGGCCTTACTCTCTGAGAAGGCCACACGGAGCCCCAGGAATCCGTGAGGAGAGTATTCACTCAACATCCATACGACTCTTTCACCCTTTCCTCTCCCACCCCGTTCTTTTTGGCTTTGATTCTTTCTGCATTTTGGGTGTTCCTCCATCTCTTTTCCCCTTTCCTCCTGCTTCCTCTTCTCATCTTCTCACTATAAGCTGATACCCTTATTTATCTTTTATTCTATACCAGCCCCTCATTTTTCTAAACATGTTACGTGCAGTGTGTCATTTAATACAAGTTTTTCCCCTTACATATTTTATACAAGTAATTCTCACTCATTCTTAAAAAAAAAAAGGACATTCAGGTGAAAAACAACAAAAAACTTACAAACAATTAAAGCCACCCCCTAATCATTGTTGATGTTTTGGTGTATGTTTTCCCAGTTTTCTCTGTAAGAATAACCCCTTCAAAACCTTCTAGAAGATTCTTTGGAAGTCAGAAGTCCTGGGTTTGTGACTGAAGCTCCACCTTGAACAAGTCACAGCCCTCCCACCCCCGCACCCCCCACCCCCCACAACCGCAGCCTGGACCTCAGCTTCCTCAGGCCGCACCTGCCCACAGGGGAGAGGCGAGATTTTCCTCTCAAGGAAGCCCCAGCCAGTTGCTTTTTGCCACCATTTTAAGGGTCAGACCTGTATTCTCAGTCAACCACACACCCTTCCATCCCCTCTGGCCTCGCCCCTGACTTCTCAGCTCACTTTTCTGCTGGCACCGTGGAAATCGCTCCTGTTTCCCTCCACCTGTACTAACAGATGCAAAGCGCTGCCCCAAGCACTTCTCCCACGCTCTGAGTGTCCTGGGCCAGGCACAGGTGCTGCCGCAGTGGGATGGGTGCTAAGTGTTCCTGGGCTTGGCCCCTTCCTCCGCTGATGTCCCCGCCCGGCGGGGCACTCGGGAGGCTCCTCTCCCGTGTGGCTTGGGGCTGTTTTTCCCTCTGGAGGATCCCGGCCAAGTTTCCATGGCCCCGCGTTCAGGGACCCTGGGCCAGGGCTGTGGTGTGGGTAGCTTTCGGTTCCATGTGGGTTCACAGCAGGAAGAGCTTTCATGTGGGTGCCAGCTGGACTCCCGGGCCCAGCCTCGGGGCCTGGCAGGGCCTGAGGAGGGAGAGCTGTGAGCGTGATAAACACTCTCTGTTTGGGAGCCGGTTGGTGGGAAGGAAAGACAAGAGGACTGGGGGACTGGGGACAGCAGGTCACAGTGTCCAGGCTGAGAGGAGAGGGACCATCATGACCCTGTGGCAATAATACAATGTGGCCTTTTCCACCCATGAAGAAGCCTTGGCAGAAACACGAGGAAGCACAGTCCGCTGGGTGGGGATGGAAAACAGTTTCTCAAGCCTGCCTTTGCTCCCTCTCTCTCCCCAGGCTCACTGAGCCTAATCAGGTCAAGCCTGCAGCTCCCTCAGCCAGACACAGTGGCATTGTTTTAATAGCCTCAGCCTCCCCCCATACCCTGTCCCACTGAGCACTGAGTTCCGACAAAGGAGGCCCTGAGGGACTGGCCTGAGAGGACAGAAGCCTGAGGTCTGGGGAGACAGGGTCACTCCCTCCGTCACCCTCTCCTCCCTCCCACCGGTTATTTTTCTACCAGAGACCTGAGAGGGAAAACAAGCCAGCCAGCCTCTGGAAAACCTGAAGTCTGTTTTTGTTTACCTAAGGGCACTTTCCGAGCAAACTGCTCCCTGAAAGGTCAGCAGCAGGCCCAGGCAGCCCTGGGGCTGGGGACCGGGGATGGGAGGTGGGGGGAGAGAGAAAACCCTGGGCCACTTTGGGTCAGATGACTTCACCGGAGCCAGGGAAGTGGCAGGCCAGGCGGCAGGGAGGGGAGCTTCCTGCTGATGAGGCTCTGGGAGCCCTTGGCTGCTACAGAAAACTTGAACGAGGCTTGTTTATCTGCCTTCCAGAACACCCAAGAGCACGGCTGAAAGGCGGGAGCTGTGAACCCTGGGCAGGACACAACCTCTTGCCATCTGGGCCTGGGTCTGCCACTACCTCTGGCTCCACCGCCCTGGGCCTCAGTCTGTGTGAAGGCACCAGGGTAGCACAGCCTTGAGGTGTCCCCTAACCCACATACTGCAGGCTTCCAGCAAACATTTACTAGGCATACACCGTGTACCTGTTGCAATACCAAACCCAAGGTCCCAGATAAGGTGACCCATAGCCCCGGTTTGCCTGGGACTCTCCCATTTTGAGTACTGGAAACCTAGACGGTTGCCCATGCCAGCCCTAGCCCTCAAGCAGCTTAAGACCTGAGAACGGTAGCAGATGTATGGTGGAAAGCATGCGACACGTGGTCTAATAGAGGGTGTGCCAAGGCATGGAGCTCGGAGCAGGCAGAGAGTGGCTCTTGGCCAGGGAGCTGAGAAATTTCACCGTGCTGACACTTGTGGGGAACAATGGGTAGATGTTTTTAAAAAACCAACTGTATTGAGGTATCAATTCTATACAGGACAGTGTGCAGTTCAATGAATTTTGACAAATGCGTTTACTCACAGAGCTGTGACTAATCAGGATATTTATCTCAGCCCCAAAACTTCCCTAGGGCTCCTTTGTAGTCAGTCCCATCCTAACCATTCCATCCCAGGTGACCACTTACCTGGTTTCTGTAGCTATAGAAACCTGTCCTAGAATGTCACGGAAGTGGTGTCATACAATCTGTGCACTTCGGAGCCTGACTTCCTTTGCTCAGCATAGTGTTTTTGAGATTCACCAAAGATACTGTGTGCATCAGTAGTTCATTCTTTTTTTGTACTTCATTCAGAGTATGAATATAACCACGATTTGTTTATCCATTTATCTGTGGATGAACATTCGAGTTGTTTCCCATTTGGGGGTTTTTGCTGTTATGAAAACGCTGTTGTGAATATTACATACAACTCTTCATGTGGATGTATGTTTTCATTTCTCTTGGGTAAATTCCTAGAAGTGGAATGCTGGGTCATTGGTTAAGTAAATGTTCAACTTGATAGGAAGTTACCTAACTTTTCCAAAGTGGTTGTACCATTTTACAACCGTACAGTCAATGTGTGTGCGTTCTGGTGGCTCTACATGCTTGTCAACATTTAATATTGTCAGTTTTTAACATTCTGGCCATTCTAATGACCCTTCATAGTTTAATTTGAATGTCCCTGGTCTTTAATGAAGTTGAACACTTTTCATTTACTTATATGTCATTCATATATCTCCTTTTGGAAAATGTCTATTCAGGTCTTTCCTCTATTTTAAAATTGGTCTGTATGTCCTTTTAAAAATGACTTTTAAGAGTTTTTTATATATCCTGAGTGTATGTCCCTTGTTTGATATATATATAGCAAATATTTTCTCTTAGTCTGTGGTTTGCCTTTTTATTTTCTTTATTTTCTTTATTTTTTACCATTTTTTATTTTTTTAATCTTCACCCAAGGATATGGTTGTTATTCATTTTAGAGAGAGAAAGAGAATAAGAGAGAGAGAGAGAGAGAGGGAGAGAGAGAAACATCAATGTGATAGAGAAACATCGATTGGTTACCTCCCAGACAGGCCCCAGCTGGGGCTCTAGCCGCAGCCATGGTTTGCTCCCTGAGTGGGAATGAACCCGTGACCTTTGGTGTATGGGACGATGCTCCAACCAACTGAGCCACTTGGCCAGGACACCTTTTTATTGTCTTAAAGGTGTGTTTTGAAGAACAAAGAGTTTTAATTTTGATAAAGTCCAATTTATCAAGATTTTTGTTTTATAGCTTTTGAGTTTTATATACTAAGAAATCTTTGCCTATCATAAGGTCATGAAAATGATCTCCTATGTTTCCTTTGAGGAGTTTTATAGATTTGCTTCTTACATTTAGGTCTGTGGTCTATATCAGATAAATATGTTCAAAGAACTAAAGGAAAATATGCTCATATGACTGACAAAACAGGGAATCTCAAAAGAGAAGTGGAAGTTATAAACAAGAACGAATGGAAATTTTAAAGTGAAAATTATAATAAACTGAAATAAAGTATTCACTGGATGAAATTAACAGCACGATAGAAATAAAGAAGAAAAAGTCAGTAAACCTTTGGACAAATCAATAGAAATTATCCAAACTGAAGAATAAAGATACAGCAGAAAAATGAGCAGACCCTCAAGAGTGTATGGAAAAATACCAAATAGTCCAACAACATTTATGAAACTGTAGAGCAAGACGAAAAACGGAGGATAAATACAAAGGAAACCACTTCCATGCACTTACCAAAGGGCTCAAAACCAAAGAGAAAGAGAAAAATTTGGAAACACCCAGAGAATAAAGACACACTGTATACAGAGGTACAGTGATATGAAACATCACTGACTTCTGATGAAAAGCAATAGAGACAAGACAACAGAATGAAATCTGTCTACAGAATTTTATATCCAGTAAAAACGTCCTGCAAAAATGAGGGGCAAACAAAATATTTTCAGAAAAATGAAAGCTCATAGAATTCAGAGCCAGAATATCTGCGTTATAAAAATTGCTAAAGGTTATTTGTTTATGCTAACAGGAAGTACCAGATAGAAATGTGGATTGGTAGGGAAAAGTGAAGAGCAGCAGAAAAGGTAAATGAGTGGATAAGTATTAAAATTTGTGGGATTTTTATCTTTGAATATTCTTAAGAGACACCTCACAGCTTAAGAAAAATTATAAGGCTGTAGGGCATTTATAGTGTATCAGGAAGATATTATAACAATAGCACGTTAGATAAATGAAACTGTGCTGTTATAAGGTTATTAGTGAAGTGGGAATGTCAGGTGTGAAATGAGAAATAGGAAATGTGGCCCTGGCTGGTGTAGCTCAGTGGATTGAGGGCCGGCCTGCGAACCAAAGGGTTGTTGCCTTGATTCCCAGTCAGGGCACATGCCTGGGTTGCAGGCCAGGTTCCCTAGTAGGGGGAGTGTGAGAGGCAACCACACATTGATGTTTGAAAAAATAAATAGGAAACGTGAAGTCAAAATTATGAATTATAAAATGGGAAGGGGTGCAATATTGATGCTAAATACACTTTAATAAGTTAAAATACATATTATTAACCTAGAGAAAGCACTAAAATGTAACATCTATAGTTAAGCCTTTAGAAAAAAAATGGAATATTAATTTTTTTTAATTAACAGTTTTTTAAAGATTTTATTTATTTATTTTTAGAGAGAGGGGAAGGGAAGGAGAAATAGAGGGAGAGAAACATCAATGTGTGGTTGCCTCTTGTGTGCCCCCTACTGGGGACCTGGTCTGTAACCTAGGCATGTTCCCTGACTGGGAATTGAACTGGCGACCCTTTGATTCACAGGCCACACTCAATCCACTGAGCCACACCAGCCAGGACAGAATATTAATTTTTTAAAATTAATCCTGAGAAGACAGCAAAGGAACAACAGAAGAATAGAAAACAGAAGGAACAAAGGAAAAACAAATACAAAACAGTAGACTTACAGCCTAACATACTGAGTGTTACATTCAGTATTGAAGCACTAAACACTCTAATTAAAATTCAGAGATTGTCCGGCTAGATTTTTTAAAAACACCCAACAACCTGGCTGGCGTAGCTTAGTGGATTGAGCGCGGGCTGCAAACCAAAGTGTCGCAGGTTCGATTCCCAGCCAGGGTACATGCCTGGGTTGCAGGCCATGGTCCCCAGCAACCGCACATTGATGTTTCTCTCTCTCTCTATCTCCCTCCCTTCCCTCTCTAAAAGTAAATAAATAAAAATCTTTTAAAAAAACATCCAACAAGATACTGACTACATAAGAGGCACTTTAAATGCAAGGATAGGCAGGAAGTACACGTGATAGGACAGCAGGAGAGGTAGGACAGCGACAGTGTGCGCGGGAAAGCTGGCACCTGTAGGAATAACAGAACGGGGAAAGCAGACTTCAAGACATGGCAAGACATAGAGAGGGAAAAAAGAGGTAAAGAGGGATATGTCAGAATAAAAGATATTAATTTAACAAATTATGCTTATATAAGTTGAATAACAGAGCCTCAAAATTATGAAGCAAAAATAACAGAGTCAATGAAAGAAATAGACAAACTCGAAGTCATAGGTGGGTATTTTAACCCCCCTCGTTCAGTAAATGATGAAATAAATAGACCAAAACAAGCAAATCGGTTAGGGTATAGAAGATCTGGAGCAACTAGAACTAGTGGATAATTATAGAACATTACGTCTCTTTCAAAAATGTAAACATTTCTTTCAAAAATGTGGGTCATCAAGATAGAATATATATTGGAACACAAATTGTCTCAAGAAATTTTAATAGATTGGAATCTTACATTATATGTTTTCCAATTACAATGAAAATAAATTAGAAATCTATGAAAATAAAATATCTAGAAAATCAAAATTCCCCCCAAAATTTGTCAATTAAATATCATACTACAAATAACACCACTTTAGTAAAAAAAAAAAAAAAGGAAAGAAAGAAAGAAAGAAAAGAAAAGTGCTATGTCTATTATAGAAATTTAATTTTTAATTTTTGTGTATAGTGTGAAGTAATATCAAGGTTTATTTTTTCCATATAAAAATCATTTGTTGATAAGACTCTTCTCTCCTTATTGAAATTCTTTGGTGCCTTTGAGGGAAATCAGTTGATAATATATGAATGGGTTCCTCCCAACAGGCAGTAAACAGGCACCACTCTCTCTCTCTCTCTGTGGCCAGCTTCCGTTCCTCCTCCATGTCTCTGGTTATCCTGGGTAGGTCAGATTTGCAAATGAAATCGTCAGTAACCTGTGCTCACCGAGCTGGCGTGGAGGTAAGCTTCATCCGGATCCGAGCTCCACTTACTTCTCATTCCCTTCCCTTCCCTTCTCAGCGGTTCATTTCTTCAACTATCTGCTCATTCCTTGTTTTTTTATACATGCTTTGTCTCTACTTCCTTTCCTATTTAAAAAAGTATTTGTCTCTTGGGTCATAGGAATATGATCTATATATTTGTCAATTTATATGTATATAAACCAATATATAGGTAGAAATCCATTTACACTTATACTATATTACATATTTATATATATTACATATGACTGACCTACACGAGTTGACTCGCATGTATGTGACTGGTGAGGGGCGTTTCCGCACATGTTGGTGAGAGTGTACGTGACACGGTTTCCGTGGAATTAGTTGGCAAAACAGAGCTGGAGAACATCCAGGGGAGAGAACTTAATGTACTATAAGCACTGGCACTAAAATATACCCTTTACATACAAATTTAATCTGATCCTCATTACTGCTCTATGAAGTCATGAGTCTTACACTTATTTTTCAGAAGGAAAGCTGGGGCTCAGTGAGGTAAAAGTAACTTGCCCAAGATACAGTCGGTAAACATCACAGCAAGAATTCAAACCAACATCTCTCTGGTTCAAATGCAGACTCTTTTTACTCTACAGGACTTTCTTCCCAGACAGATGCCCACAAGTGTAATCAAAGGGCACACAGTTCCCGGACTCAGGAGTGTGGAGCGAAGGGAAGACAATATACAGGCAGTAGACCCACGGTCCAGCATTGCCTTGATGGGAGTCGTCGCATCACAGGGCTCCTGTATTACGGTCTCCCAGCGGAACCTGAGTGGCCTGGGGTGGTTCGCGATCAGGCCCGGGAGAATGAGAAGTGGTCAGGGAGAACTTACCCATGGGGATCAGAGATTTAAGTAACTGAAAATCACAGAAAGGGAATCAATCACAGGACTCCTAAAGAGATGGGCCCAAGATCCAGGGGGAGGGACAGAACCCTCAGGTAATAACAGGGTCATTCGGTGCAGAAATTTACGGGAACCCGCAGTGGGCAGAGTTAATGAAGCACACTGAGCTAATCTTCCCAGAAGTCACTCCCATGTGGAACTACAGGAACTGGGTGAGCACCATGGGCCCCCTGGTCTCAGCAGGGGGCGCCGGCATCACTTACCGTCAGGATGAAACCAGTGGTCGAGTTGGAAATGTCAGCTGGTTATGAAGGCATGTGGAAATGACGCAGAGCGTCATGACAAGCACAGGAGAAGGGAAGGTGTGGGAGAGCCTGAAAAGAGAACAAAAATAAAGGGAAGAAAGAATCTCAGAGATTGTGCCACTCTGGCCAAGAAGAGAGACTGAGCTGGGGATTTTTTAAAAATGCGCTCCCTAGAAAGCTACAGCCTCGAATGAATGTGATGATTTGCTAAACTTTCCCCAGTTTGGTTACGTGTCAATACACCTTGCTTTAGAAAGGCAGCCTGGCTTCTTTTTAGAATTTTATGGTAAAAACAATTGCTCAAAACAGTCGCAAAATCCAAAAGAGGAAAAAGACTTAGGTCTGCCTCCTACGTCCGTGGCCCGGTTCCTCAGTTCACTGTCCCAGAGGCAGCTTCTGTCACCTGGCGTCTGCGCAGCCCCCAGAGACATCCTCAGAAAACAGCTGTGTGTATATGTGCGGTTTTCACACAAGTGACAGCACTCTGGACACTTCTCTGGCTCCTTGCTTTTTATAAGTTTTAACTTTTACAGTGTATTTTGGAGATTATTCCTTATCTGTACATAGAAAACTCCCTTATTACTTCTTAACATCCTTGAACATAGTTCATTTTGAGAGAGAGAAAGAAAGAGCACACAGGAATGGACTTGGACAGTCAAAAGATATGTGTGTTTCAAATATATAGAGAATGGTTGTCTCCATTCATGAAATGCGTGCTGGCTGCTCGTTTGCAAACAGGTGCAGCTGGCCTGTGAACCATCTGACGGATGGGAGGAAACCCAGCAAAGGTACCCTCACATATGCTATTCATCCCAGTTGTTCCAGCGATGCTGTGAGGTGTGAGGTTAAGTAATTCCTATGTTTTGTCCGAGAAAGTCAAGCTCAGCAAGGTGCCTACAATTCCACATTAACTGGGTAACTTCCCATCAGCCTGTCAGGTACTCTAACACAGGGGAAGGTTGCATCTCTCTGGGTAAAGGATGGAGATCATTTGATTTCGGCAAGTATGTATGTACGCTTCATGATAAATACCCTAAATCAGCTTTCTTATCCAGGTTGGTCTCAGGTGTGGGCCCGGGCTTCTGAGCCTGAGCAGAGCTGAGACAGCACACCCGGTCTGTTCCCGTCCCACCAGGTGCCGCGGTGCCCTGGGGCCCTGAGGTGACCTGGCGGAGCCACCCCAAACACAGTGTTCCCAAGATGCTGGAGCAATTAGGTGTCTTCTCCGTGCCCACACACCCACATCCGAACACAAGGACTTTTGTTTCCAAAAACAGGGCCTTGGGAAGCCTGCTCCACCCACCTGCCGAGTCCCTCCTGGGCAGTGTGGGAAGATCCCAAGATAGGAACGAGACACGGCTCAGTGCATCCGTGGCATCGCACCGGGTCACTTGCTTTAGCTCGGAGCCGCAGGCAGAAATCACGCCTTTGATCAGCAGCTCCCGTTTCATTTCCTTGTTCCTTGGGAGTTTCTGCCTCCAGCCTGGCCTAAAGCCCTTCCCCACTCAGCTTTCCAGATTCCCAGGCAGCCAGAGCTGTTCCCACTGTCCCCCAGGTCAGTCCTTCGGTTGGAACCCGGGGAGTCTGTAGACCCTCAAACCCGGAGAGTGGCTCCCCGGACACTTCTGGAACTGGCTCATCAAATTTTTCTCTCAGGACCCTTCTGGGCTGTCTGGACACACTCCTCTCAGGGGCTGCTCCTGGTTTTTAGGCTTTTCTGATGGGCTGGTTTGGTCACTGGTGTTTTCAGAGAATTCCCCATGGAATTCCAGGTTTTAAGGAGGTGCCTTGGGTGTTACGGAGAGCCCTTTAACCACACAGGTTTCCCACCTTTAAAAAAAACTGTGAACTTTATATCCTACATTCATAAAAGTACCAAAACAGTTTAAAAAGAATTATTTGTTAAAATTTTTAAAAGATTTTATTTGTGTATTTTTAGAGAGAAGGGGAGGGAGGGTGAAAGAGAAGGAGATAAACACCAATGTGTAGTTGCCTCTTGCTTGCCCCATACTGGGGACCTGGTCTGCAACCCAGGCATGAGCCCTGACTGGGAATCAAACCAGTGACCCTTTGGTTTGCAGGCCAGCCCTCAATCCACTGAGCCACACAAGCCAGGGCTAAAAATAATTATAAAGCCAATACCCATGTAACCTCTACCAGGTGAAGAAATAGAACATTGCCAGTGCCCCACAAGTCCCCTCTGTGGCCCTCCCTAGTCAATTTTATCACTGACATTCAGGGAAGGTGTCTCCTCCTAACAAGTCTGAAAAACAGTGAGTTAGTGTCCTTCCCAAGTGCCCCTCCAGCCACACTCATGGCATCTAATCGAACATCTTGCTGTCTTCTCTCTAGGTCTCTGAGGCTCCGAAACTCGGCCCTCCCCTGACCCCTGCCTTTAACCCCACCACCCAACCAGGTTAGGAATAAGTGTTAGTAGGTAAAATACTTAACAAAGCATATAGGTGAGGGAGAAGTTGTTTGTTATGGTAAATCTTCCCTTTGCCTTTTCTTTTTTTTAAAGAAGTATTTTGGGGTTTTTTGGTCACTATCAAGGACTGTGGCATTTTTTCCCTTTAACTAGGATCCTTTTTATCCCTGTCTCCCTTTCCTCCCAATCCTAAGTCATGGCTGGCCAGTCAGTTGTGAGTACAGCAAAACATTCTAATTTTGGAGTACAAACCATGCACAGGTCACCAGCTGCAGGTGCAGTGACCGGCACAGAATCCGTTTCTGTCCGTCATTCTTAGTGAGACAACCTGAAGTACGGGAGGCATTCAATCAACAGTTTTGAACAAATACAACTTTTCTCAGACCAGTTCCTATTGTCCAGGCTTAACCCAGGCTCGGGATTTCCTTCCACCTGAACCAGCCAGATTCCTGGTTATTCCTGGTTCCTCTTTGTTGTCTGAGCTGAGTGCCCTCCTGGCCTCTTCGCCGGGGCCTTGACAGAACGGTCCGATCTCTCACTCTGTACTTCCTGGTTTGCTGTACATTCAGCATCCACTCGGGGGCAGAAGCCACACCAGTTATCCAGTAGAGAGGAATGGGTACCAAGAAGTGCTGACTGGCATAAAGTCAATCAGAGAAAAGGCAAGGTGAGGACCCCAGTATACATGGAGCTAACCACTGCAGGCAGCAGCTGCCACCTCCAGGGCTGGGGAACAAAGGGATGAGGTGAATTATCAAAACTCCAAAACTTGGAGGAGGGGCGCATGAAGCTAAGGGTGGGGGCTTGGCTCAGCTAGCGCTGGGGTCTTTGAGCTCAGAAGAGAGGATCGAGCCCTCTGAGAAGGGGCACCTGGCAACCGGTGCTGGGATCTCCAGCAGAAGTGGGTGCGATGAGGCCGTTTCTGTGTTGGACACACTTAGAACCGGATTCAGTTGCTGTCACTGGTAAGGAAGGGAGGTCTGGCTGATGCTCACAAGAACAAAGGTTTCCAGGAGGCAGACAGGAAGGAGGGAGCCCCTTCTCCCCCTCCAGTCTTGCCCTTTGCACCTAGTGCCCGCTCTGGGCAGAGCAGAACCTGGAGCCAGGTGGGTAAGAGAACTGAGGCCAGCATCATAAAGCAGGTGTAGAGGACTGCAGAGGTCAGGACTGAGAGACGATGGCTTAACAATAATGGGCACTGATGGTCCGACAGGTAACTGGCTCCCCTGAAAGCACCAGCTGAGGGGCTGCATTTGGTCTGTTCCAGCCCACACGGGGGGAGCACCCGATCCTGGGGGAGCAGAGATGAACGAAGGAAGCACAGCGCCTGCCCTGAAGGACGGCCAGTCGGGCGGCAGAGCACGTCTTCATACAGAATATTACCGTTCGAGCAGTCAGTGTGAAATGCTCCCCGTCTGTGGCTCACCCGTCCCCATGCTCTTGATTTCTCCCCCTGGTCTTGAAGATTCATCAGGGAAGAGCCCCCTGAAGAGAGGACATTTGAATGGAGCTCTGAAGGATGAGGGGGAGCCAGCCAGGGGAAGGTCATGGGGAAGAGAGTTCTAGGTGACGAAATCCACAAGTGTCTCTACCCTGAGAAGGGAACGTGCTGGCCTGTTTGAGGCAGATCAAGGCCACCGTGTTTGGGGGAGTGAGTGAGAGGCGGAGGGACAGGCTAGAGAAATCAGCGGGGTGTGGAGCAGGCAGAGCCTCATGAGCCCTGTTAAAGAGTTTGGATTTTTCCCCAAGTGTGATGGGAAACTGCTGGAACGGCTTAAGGCACGGAATAGATGTGGCCTGCTTTACACAAAAATATAACCCAGAATCCTGGTTGCTCTAAAGACAGCAGCACCACGAATGGAAGAAGAAAGACCAGTGTGCTGGGAAGTCGGCTGTGCACTGCGCACCCAGGAGGTCACCTCCCTCTCAGCAGCCCTGCGGAGAGCCTTTATTATCCTCACTTCACAGACACGAGAGTGAGGCTCAGTAGGCCCCACAGCTGGTCGGAGCTGAGATCCAAATCTGGACGCCAGACACATGCTCTCTCCATGCCCTGCCAACCCGGAGCTTGTTCTTCTGTTCCCCGTTCAGCGGGGAAGTGAAGGGGCCCAAGAACATCTTCCCCCACTGTCTGGGGGCCCAGAGGAGGAGAGGGTTAGAAGCCTCTGACTGGCAGGCATGTAATCACGTGAAAGCCAGGTTATTAAGTTTGTGGTGAAAGGTGAATGGCAAAATAGAGGGTGTTGACTGAATTAGCTCATCGTTGTAGAAAATAGCAGGCAAAAAATATCTCAGACACCATGTGCCTTTTACGTTTTATTACCATGTGTCATCTCCTATGCCTTTTACCATTTATTTCTTTTTCTTTATTGAAATTTACAGGCCCCCCAGTTCAGTGTTGAATACAAGTGACCATAGCAGCAGACACCTTGTTGGTTGGGTTTTTTTTTTTTTTTAGCATTTAAATTTTTTTTTTAAATTACAGTTGACATACAATATATTAGTTTCAGGCAGATACCCCTGTTCCTGATCCTAAAGAGAATGCATATTCTCTCTCTGTCTCCATCTCTCTCTCCCACCCTCCCTCCTTCCTTCTTTTCCTCCCTCACTCTCAAGCGTATTTTATTAATTAATGTAGTGGAAGATGGCGGGAAGGCTGGTTTGAGGGGAGGAAGTGTGGCCGTATTCAGGGTCTATTAATGTTGTCATCAGGCTCTCAGTATGCTTTCTTATTGTGGCTCCTTTCTGAGACGGGGTCTTATCTCACTTTTAGGCAAATGGCCACAGCCATTCCAGGCTCTCAGTCTCCTGAGTTGCTTACCCCATACAGAGAAAGTGCCTCTTTTCTAATAATTCTAGCAAAGGTCTGGAGGTAACACTCTTTGGCTAATTGGGTAACATGCCCATTGCCACAATTAGTGTGGCCAGACCCGAGTCACTGATCCACCTCTGGGGGGATGTGGGAGGTGAGGTCAACCACATATGAACAACATGAAGTGATTATAGGGCTTTATACAAAGGAAAATGGGGGTGCTGTTACATGGAGACGAGGGAGTGCATGCTCAGTAAACTAACAACAGCTGTAGATAGGTTTGAGACACGCAGGAGATACATCATCACACATAATAATTTCTTAACATGGTCTAATAACAAACCTGTGTTCCAATTTCTATGATTTCCAAAAACAAATGTCTTTATAACTGGGTTTGTTTCCATTAAAATCCAAACAAAGTCCACACATTGCATCACTTAAGTCTCTCTCATCAATAAACTTTTACTTGAAGATAGTTTTAATGACCATACAGCATTATATTAGTTGCAGGTGTACATCATGATTCAATATTTGTATATATTGTGAAATTATCACCACAGTGAGTCTAGTTAGTGTCCGTCACCATATAGTTACAAACATATTTCTTGTGATGAAAAATTTTAAGATTTACTCCTTAGCAACTTTCAAATATGCAAAAACAGTATTAAGTAATGATAGTCACCATGCTGTACATTACAAGCTCATGACTTACTTACTTAGAACTGGAAGTTTGTACCTTTTGACTCCCTTCACCTCTTTTGCCCCCACCCCCTTTCCCTGTCTGTTCTCTGTATCTATGAGCTTTAAAAAAAATTCTGGCGTGGGGTGTGGGCTGGGATGGGAGTAAAGGGCAGAAAAATGTACTTGAACAACAATTAAAATAAAATAAAATAATTCCACATATATATGAGATTGTATGGTATTTGTCTTTTTCTGTCTGGGTTATTTTACTTACATAATATCCCCAAGGTCCATCCATGCTATTGCAAATAGCAAGAATTTCTTCTTTCTTATGGTTGGGTAATATTCCCTTGTATGCGTGTACTACATCTTTATCCATTCACCCATCAGTGAACACTTGGGTTATTTTCACATTTTGGCCATTGTAAAGAATGCCACAGATGACATGGGGGTGTAGATATCCTCTTCTTCTAGAAACACTATCCTAGTGTTTTTATTGTCTTCAAACCAATACCCAGAAGTGGAATGTCAGTCTCTTGTAATCTGTAATATCTCCTTTACTCTTTATTTTTCCCATGGCGTTTATTTGTTGAAAAAACTGAGTCATTCTGGGTTTGCCTGGCCCATCTCCAGATCAGGAAGATGATGTTAATGTGTTTCTCTCTCTGGAGCTGTTATATGTAAACTGCAGGATTGATCTAGAGACTTGATTACAGTTAGGGTCAATTTTCTTTCTTTTTTTTGGCAAGTCTACGTAGGTGGTGCTGTGTACTTTCTATTGCATCATATCAGGAGGTATGTAATGTCTGGTTTTATTAAAAGAAATGATTTCATTTTTTCACCTTTATGAAAGATGTTTGCTGTGGGCTTTTTTGGTAGATATTATATTTTTATGTTTAAAAATTCCCTTCTATTGTTAGTTTGATAAGATTTTTTAAAGTCATGAATGGATGCTTAATTTACTAAGTGCTTTTTTTTGCATCTATTTATCTATTGTCTTTTCTGGTCTTGGTAACAAGGGTTTGTATCCTCATAGAATAAGTTGAGGAATACTCCCTCTTTTTTCTCTTCTTTGGAAGAGTTTGTGTTAGATTGGGATTGTATCTTTTTTTTTTTAATGTTTTGGTAGAATTTACCTGTAAGTCTTTGTACATGGACCTGGTGGGGAGTTTTTTTGTTTGTTTGTTGGAATATTTTAAAACACTCATTCAGTTTCTTTAATTATTTCAGAATATTCATGTTTTCTATTTCTTGAGTCAGTTTGGATGAGTTACATTGTCCTGGGAATTTGTTTGTTCCATCTAAGCTCACAAATTTATTGATATCGAATGTTCTTAACATTTCCTTTTAAGGTCACCATTTTCATTTCTAAAAATGTTTATTTTTGCCTTCTCTCATTTTTCTTGATTGATATTGCCTACAGCTTATCAATCTTATTAGTCTTTTAAAAGAACCAACTTTTGGCTTTCCTGCTCCTCTCTATCAAAACCTCCTTTTCCCATTTTGTTCATTTCTGCCCTTTATTATTTTCTTCTTTCCGCTTTCTTCATGTGCGTTCTGGTGCACTCCTTCAAACTTTTTAAGTCGGGTACTTAACTCTTTAATTTTAGCCTTTCTTCTTTTTTTAATGTAAATGCTTTCTCCCCAACTCCTGCCTTGGCCACATTCCTGGACTTCTGAAATTTACTCTTTTCCTTATAAAATAGCTTAAAAGTATTTTCTATATTTCAACCTCATTTTTATTGTAATTTCGCTTTTGACTCATGAGCATTTGGAAGTGAATTTCTATTTTTTATGACTTTTAAAAAGTGATTGTTGATTTACACTCAGTGAAATGTGCAGGTCAAGTGTACAGTTGGATGACTGTCGTCAAAAGCATGCGTCTCTGTAAGTCACACATCTGCCAATACACAGGCCATCTCCAGGCCGGCTGAAACTTGTCTCCTGCTCTCTCCATCTGCTCCTGCTCTGCCCTTGCCCAACCTGACGGAGCAGCTGTTCTGACCTTCAGCATGGCAGTGTCGCCTCTTCTAAACTTTAATATCAACGGAGTCATCCTGTGCGTGCTGTGTACTCTTATATCTAGCTCTTCTTCAATGTCGTGTTTTGACACTAACAAACAATTTTTTGTTGTTATCTTCTCTCTTCCTCTCCTTCTTCACCCTCCTCTCCCCCTTTCCCTTTGTCCTTTCCCTTCTTTTTCTTCTTTCCGAGAAGTTCATTTTTCATTGCATGAAATACCATAATTTATTTATCCCTTCCTCTGTTGATGAATAGTTGGGTTGCCTCCAGTGTGGGGCAATTATGATGATGAAAGTCATTATGAATGTTTTTGTACAAGTCATTTTGTGGAATATGTTTTTACTTCTCTTGGGTAAATACCTCTGAGTGGAAGTGCTGAGTTACAGGGTAGGTGCCTGTTTACTTTTATAAGAAATTGCCAAACAGTTTTCTAAAAAAGTTCTACCATTTTATACTCCCATCAGGAACATCCTCACTAGCACTGGACATTTGAAGTCTTTTTCAATTTAATTATTCTAGTGAGTAAAATGCGATATCCTATTTGTTTTTATAATCAATTTTACAGAGGTATAAATTACATACAATAAAATACACACACATTTTAAATGTATAATATGGTGAATTATTAGACAAATGTCTATGCCTGCACAATATACCATCTCTAATCAAGTTATAGAACATTCCCATCACTTCAGGAACTTATCTCATGGCGCTTTACAGTTAAGTACACCCTGGTTGTGCTCCAGGTAACCCTGATCATATTTCTACCACTTTTGGTATGTTTTGCCTGTTCTAGAATTTCATGTAAATGAAATTGTACATTGTGTACCATTCATTTGGTATGGCTTCTTTCATTCAGCATAATTATTTTAGATACACCCATACTTTTGTGTGTAGCATTAACATTTGCTTTTTTAAATTTATTTTTAGAGAGAGGGAAAGGAAGGGAGAAAGAGAGGGAAAGAAACATCAGTATATGGTTGCCTCTCACGCACACCCTATTGGGGGTGGCCTGCAACCCAGGCATGTGCCCTGACTTGGAATTGAACAATCGACCTTTTGGTTCCCAGGCAGCACTCAATCCACTGAGCCACAACAGCCAGGGCAACGTTTTCCTTTTCATTGCTGAGTGGTATTCTATGGTAGGGCTGTACCACAACTTGTTTACCCATTCTTCTGATGATGAATATTTGGATTGTTTTTACTTTTTGGCTATTATGAATAAATCTTTTATGAATATTCTTGCACAGGTATTTTTTGGATACATGTTTTTGTTTCTCTTGGATACATTCCTAGAGTGCAATGTCTGAACCAAGTGATAGGTATATGCTGAGCTTTTAAAGAAACTACCAAACTGTTTACCAGTAGTATGGGAGTTTCAGTTGCTTGATATCCTAATACTCAATGGTTGGTCTTCTTGACTTTCACTATTCTAATAGGTGTGTAGTGATATCTCACTGTGGTTTCAGTTTGTATTTCCCTGATTGCTGATGATGTTGACCATCTTCTCATACACGACTGTCCTTTGTGAAGTGTTTTTTGAAGCATTTCATAAATTTTATGGATTGTTTTTATTCTTATTACTGAGTTGCAAGAGATATATATTCTATTTATAAGTTATTTGTCAAATATTTTCTTCCAATTGTGTAACATACCTTATATATACTAACTGAATCACTTAGTGTGCAGATTTGAATTTTATGAAGTCAAGTTTATCAAGTTTTTTTCTTTTATGGTTAATGTTTCTTTTATTTTAGCTGCAAAACCTATGCTATCCCAAGATCACGAAGGTATTTTCCTGTGTTTTTGTCTAGAAGCTCTATAATTTTAGCTTTTGTATTTATGCATCTTGAATTAATTATTGTTTATAGTGTGAGGTGGGTGCCAAGATCTGTTTTTTCCCACATGGATGTCCAAATGTTCCAGCGCCTTTCTGGTGTTGTTCATATTTATATGCTAATTTATTGTTAGGGGAGCAAGAGTAAAACAGAAAGTGAGCTAGGAAGGAGGAAACACAAATACCAAATGGTGTGTTTCTGAGTCAGCTACCGTTGCACAAGAAAACAGCTGGCTCCACAAACACAGGGACATCTGTAATGCGCAAGCTGGGAGCAGCTACCGCCTGATTCTTGCTGTCCACTCTCTTGCAGTTCTTAATCCCTTCACTTTTTTCACCCCGTCTGCCAAACCCCCTCCCCTCTGGCAGCCCTCTGTTTTCTGTATCTATGAGTCTATTTCCATTTTGTTCATTTATTTTGTTCTTTAGAGTCCCCATATAAATGAAATCAATTTCATTTACTCCAATCAATCAATTTACTCCTCTTTCTCATTTATTTTTTTAAATAAATGAATTTTAGATTTTTTAAATGTCTTTCTCTGTCTAACTTATATCACTTAGCATCATACCCTCTAAGTCCATCCATGCTGTTGTGAATGTTAAGATTTCATTCTTTTTTATGGCCAAGAGTATGTCGCACAATGGTTTTTGTCTCCTCATCTATTGACGGGTACGTGAGTTACTTCCCTATCTCTGCCTTGTAACTGGAGTGGTTAGCTCACTTTCATTTAATGTAATTATATAATTAGTTTAAGCTTATATCTTTTTTCGGTTTTTTTATTGGTCCTACTTTTTGTTCATTTACTCCTCTTTCTCATTTATTTTTAGATCAATTGACTATTTATAGCATTTCATTTTATCTTCTATATTTGCTTTCCAGCTGTAGCTCTTGGCCTTATTTTTTAGTGGTTGCTTTAAGAATTATAATATACATGCTTAGTTAATCATAAGCTGATCTCAAATAAAGACAGTTTTACTTCTTCTTTTTTAATCTGGGTATTTTTTTCTTTTACTGCTTTATTGCATTGGCTAGGATCACCAACACATGGGTAACTTAGAGTGGTACAAGCACATATCCTTGCCTCTTTTTTGATTTCAGAAAAAGCATTAAGTATTTCACCCTTAACTATGATGTTAACTGTAGGTTTTTGTCTTTTTAGGGTGTTCTTTATCTGAGTGAGAAAGGTGCATTCTAGTCCTAGTATGCTGAGTTTTTTTTAAATAAATGAATTTTAGATTTTTTTAAATGTTCTTTCTTATCTATAGAGATGACGATATTGGCTTATTTTCTATTAATGTGGTGAGTTATACTGATCTTGAGTGTTAAAACAACTTTGCATGCCTGAAATAAGACTCATTCATGATATATTATCCTTCTTGGGTATTGTGGATTCAATCTGCTAAAATTTTGTTAGGAAATTTTGCTTCTGTATTCTAAAGGTACTGATCTGTAGTTTTCATGAAATGGCTTTCTTTTCCTGTAACATGCACCAGGTTTTGTTATTAAGGTAACGCTGGACTCAGAATGAGTGGCAAGTGTTCCCTCTTCTTCTATTTTCTTAAAGATTTTGTGAGAATTTGTATTATTTTTTTCTTTAAATGTTTGGCAGAATTTATCAGTGAGCTCATTTGGGTCTGGAATTTTCTTTGTAGGAAGGTTTTTATATTTAAAATTTCATTTCTTTATGAGTTATGGAGCTATCCACATGTATTATCTGATTTTTCTTGAGTGAGCTGTGGTAGCTGTGTTTTCAAGAGAGTTCTCCATTTCATCTAAGTTGACTACCTTATCAGCTTAAAGTTGCTCATAATATGGCCTGACTGTTCTTGTCATGTTTGGAGGATATGTAGTGATATCCCCACTCTTGTCATTGATATTAGTAATTTGTGTCTTCTCACTCTTATTTCTGATCACTGTCAATGAGGTTTATCCATTTATTGATCTCAAAGAATGAGCTTTTTGTCTTAGGAAGTTTTCTCTACATTTTTATTTTCCTTTTTCTTTTATTTTTCTCTTTAGTGTCTCTTTTCTTCCATTTATTTTGCATTTAGTTTGCTCTTTTCTCCTAGTTTTTTACAGTTGAAGCTTAGGTTATTGATTTGAGAGCTTTTTTCTTTTCTAACATGTGCTCAATCCTATAAATTTCTCTCCAAGCACTGCTTTAGCCATATCACACAAATTTTGACATATTATGTTTTCATTTTAATGAAGTCCCAAATATTTTTCAATTTGTCTTGTGATTTTTTTTTTGACCCAAGGACAAGTATAAGTGTGTTGTTTAGTTTCCATTAATTCGGAGACTTCACAGGTATCCTTCTGTGTTCATTTCTAATTTAATTCCATCTGGTCAGAGAAAATACTCTGGATGGCTTGAATTCTTTTGAGTTGATTGTTACTTGTTTTATGGCCCCCACTATGCTCTGTCTTGGCAAATATTTTGTCTGCACTTGAAAAGGTTGACTATACGCCTCCCGTTGGGTGAAGTGTTCTTTTCGCACCGCCTGTTGATAGTATTATTCAAATCTCCTATATCCTCACTGCTCTTCTGTTGAGTTATTCTATCAGTTATTGAGAGGGCGGTGCTGTTTTCAGGCTTTGTTTCTCTGGGTCTAGAGAAACAAAGCTCCCAGTTAGCTCACCGACACCCGCGGATTCTTACCCTGCGCAGTTGAGCCAACCGCCTGGGGAACTCCGTGCAGACTCCTGGAGCTCCTTTTCTGCACAGCTCCCTCTGCCCAGTGCCCTGTCTGGCACCTAATTCCAGCTGCTTCGGCAGTCTCCAACTCTGACCCCTGGTCTCTCCACGCAGCAAGCCCATTGCTCTCTATTTGGGCCCTGCTTCCCTGTGAGGTGGTTTGAACAGTGTTCCCGGGCAGGGAGCTCACGTGAATCTGGAGCTCACCTCTTCTGCACCAAGTACGTACGTGGCAGCTCGTTGCACCTCAATTCACTATCTGTTAAATGAGTGGCCAAATGCAATGGGATCCCCACACTGTCTATTAAGTTATTAAATGTTTCTATGTCTGAAACAAGGGAGGCCTGCAAGGGACAAAGATGGATAGTGGGGAGCAAGCAAGTTCCCAGTTTCAAACCTGGCGGGGGGAGGCCAAGCATCTGGGGCATTTGCAGGTTCTGGGAGTTCAGAAGAAGAAGGAGCCATCACATGACCAACCTGGGTAAAAACATCCTGTGCAGATTCTTCCTCCCTTTCCACATGAAGTTCTGCCCGACCCGACGGAGAGTGTCTGAAGCAGTGGAGTTGGCTTAGGACAATGGTGTTCGAATATTTTGATCACACCCCCATTAATAAAAAGTGTGTTCGTTTTTTAATCTTCTAACATATATACATTTATTTATGTATAAATTATTTTCTACATTTCTATTATTAGCTAATGTCTTAGGGCATAATTGCACTTAGGGTGATATTATCATTAAGGATAGTAAGTAAACATTCATTCATTTTCAATACGTGTGCTTCATTATTCCAAACTTCGGGGTCAGATCTCATTGTGTGAAAACAACGTGTGGCCTGGAATGGATGAAACACAATGCAAAGACATTTAAATATGCAACAGTTTGTTTCTCGCCCTGGAGGGCTGGTTTAGTTGGGCGCCCACCTGGACACCTGGGGTTTAAGGAAAAGGCCCCGGGGAGGTGGCGGCCTGGCTGAGGGCGGCACCTGGCTTTCCTTCTCCTCCACAGAGCCTCCAGCTATCACAGTGGGAAGCATGCTTCTGCCTCTGACTCCTGCACTGCTCTCTCCATAATCCCTGGTTACCTTTAGTGACAGGGCAGCCAGGCTGGGGGACGCTCTGAGGTGAGGGGCCTGGTTATCGCTGCGTCACTAGCTTACTCTGGGAGCTTGAGCAAGTCCGTTTCTGCGGTTCTCCACTTTCTCAGGGATGAAACACAGGCTCCCTCAATTCCCAGCCCCAGCCATTCTGTAAGAAGTGGTTCAGGGCAGCTGGCTTCCCTAAACCCTGGGTTCAAATCCATGTAACATCTACGTGGCCTTCAATGAATCACTTTACTTTTCTGAGCCTTATTGTTCAACCTATAAAATGAAAATACACTGAGTTTATAAGGATCAAATGAGACAGTATACACCCCAAAAATAATATTTTTCTTTCTTTATCTCTTACACCTGTGGTTCTCAAATTTTATATGGGACATAGGAATTCCTTGGGGAATCTTCCCCTGACTCCTCCTACTCCACCCCTTCTCTGTGATTCTGAAGCAGTGGGTCTGGGCGGAGGCCCGTAGCCTGCATTTTTATGGGCTCCTAGGTGGTTGTTCCTGCCGAGAGCACAACCCCAGGTGCTGCAGGTCTCCTGCCACATCAGACGCGGAGCCTTGCAGCTTGAAGTGTTGAAAAGAAAACAAAGGACTGGGCAGGTGAGGGCGAGGAAAACACATGCCTTATGCCTCTGCCAGTCCAGCGTCCCCGGGGACCGCTCATTGGGCCGCCCAAGGTGTGTCCCCTGTCAGCCCAGCCAAGCTCCACCCTGCTGGAAAGGACACGCGGTCAGACCTTGTTTGTCAGCCCTTTGCTCTCCGCTCCCCTGGCTCTGTTTTGACAGGTGCGTCCAGGGCTGGCGTGGCAGAGGTCACCAGCTCAGCCCCTGCCAGGGAAGAGTGGCTGGAGGAAGGGGGTAGTGAGGCTGTTGCAGAAGAAGGATGGGGAGGCCTGGGGTTTTAAGGGGTGTCCACAAATGTACCTGAGGCCTGTGGCCTGCAGGAAGCCCTCTTGCTCCCTTAGAAGGAGTCCCAGGAGCTCGTTGAAGACTTTGTGGATCCGGCTGGAATTCAAACACCCAATAGTGAAGGCCCTGATTTTAATCCAGTGACTAAACCCTTTGAGCCATCACCCCTTGGTATGGGGCCAGGCTTTATGGCCTTGGCCCTGGCAAGTTCCAGGAAAGTCACCAAGCCGGGCAGGAGGAACAGCGCTTGGTTAGAGTTGCGGACCAGAGGAATCCAGCACATTCCATGGGACTCCCAGAAGGAGTCAAGACCAGGCCACCCTCTGTTTCCTGATAAAGAAACCAGAGGTCAGAGCAGGGCAATGCTGTGCCTGTGGCCGCACGATGAACAAAGGGCCAGCACAGAGGAAGCGTGGCCTGCCCTGGTTCCGTGTCCACAGAGGGACTGCACTGAGGAGCCCACCAGTCTCCTCACCCAGATGCGGTCAGACCTGTTTCACCAAGGTCATGCCCAGGGCAGCATACTGACTCAGAGTGTTTGCTACAAGCGGTTCTGGCTGCCCGCCCCACCAACCCCCGTGGTCCGTAGTGCCCGTGATGGCCCAGGCACTCTGAAGGGCCACATTAGTTCCAGGGGGCCTTTGATGAGGTGGGGCAGAGGGATTGGGGTAGGGGTCCTTCTGGAGGAACATGCAGCAGGAGCTGCTCAGTGGTCCTCCCCAGCAGCGAAGTGGCCTGAGAACTAGAACAGCAGCCACACCAGGGACGTGAGAAATTGCACTGACAAGGAACCAAGAGACCTGAGCTCTAGTCCAGGACGGGTGGCAAACCCCTCTGCTGCTCTCAGCCTTTGGCTTGTCACTTGCAAAGTAAAGCCTTTGAGCCTGGTGGTTCTCCAGCTTGGTCCTAGCTCGAACCACGAAGGGAATGTGGGAGTGGAGCATGCAGGGCCTCCAGTTCTGGCCGCTCATCTGCAGAGGAGACTGGTGGCCCTGCAGTTCAAACAGCTCTGGATCTGGGTGGCGAGGACCACTGTGACAGCGCCTGCGGCTTACAGAAAGGCAGCCCCTGCCGGGGATTGTGGGCAAGTCCAAATGTTGAAGCTATAATCCCCAGTGTGACTATCTGGGAACAGGGTCTCAGGAGGTAATAAAGGTTAAGTGAGGTCATAAGGTCATCCAACAGGACTGTGACCTTCTAAAAAGAGGAAGAAAAGCCCTCTCCCTCTTTCTTTTTTTAAATTAAAGAAAATGTTTTTATACATTTATCTTTTTCGAGAGAGAGAGAGAGAGAAACGCTGATCAGTGGCCTTCCATATGCACCCCCACTGGGATAGGGCCCCCACCGGGATAGGACCCCAACCTAAGTAAGCGCCCTGACCAGGAATCAAACCCATAACCTTTTGATGCATGGGCAGCAGAGCCACACCTGCCAGGGAAGCTCTCTCTCTTCCCCCCACGTTCCCCTCAACTGTCTCCTTCAGCCCAGCGAGCAGAGGGCAAGAAGGCAGCCGTCAGCAGGCCAGAAGGAGCTGGAGCCCTGGTCTTGGGTTCCAGCCTCCGAGAAAGTGAATTTTTGCCATTTGGGCCGCCCAGCCTGTGGTGTCTGGTTATGGAAGCCTGTGCTGACTAACACCCTGGGCAGCCGGACAAAAGAATCATCTTCCTCCAACCTCGCGGGGTAGGTTCAGTGAGAATTCCCACTTCACAAGAGAGGAACAGAAATGCTCAGAGGTTAACTCACACAAGGCAGAGTTTTAACAGAGATATGTCTAAAAATGTCATCATGTGACAGCAAGAAGTTAAATAATCTTTCCAAGCCTCAGTTTCCCTATTGGGAAAGTGGGAATAATAATAGTACATGCAGAGACAGACAGACAGACAGCCATGGATGTATGGAGATATGTAGCTATGTAGATATACCAGCTACATTGTGCATTGTGGTGAGGATTTAATGAGTTAATGTACGTATAGCCCCAAGAACGGTGTTCCGTGGCATAGTCGCTCTCCCGTTGGTGTCTGTAATCGCGGCTGGTGTTACTCTCCTGGTCCTGTACTGCCAGTTGCAGATTTCATGCGCAGCTTTGCTCATGTTCACTCTTGCTCTGTGCCTCTAATTTCACCATGTGGCCCCTCTGCCTCTGCCTCTGTGGCCACAGCCCATTGGACCAAGTGTAGAGCCCCGACCCGAGGGGTTAGCCATCTAGGATTGCTCTCCTAGCACTGGGAAGCAGAAATGGTAGGCTGAGTCCTCTGGTGGTGAGCAGCAGCCCTGTTATGCTGCACCTTGTGCAAACAGAAGATGCTGGTTAAGAGAAAGGAGACAAGAGTAGCAGAGAAGAGAGATCGAAGCCACTAAGAGAAGAGAGATGAGAGACTGGCCCGTTCTCTGAAGACAGAAGCCTGAGACACTGGCAGCGGTTGCATGTCTAGTAACCCTGAGGCTTAGTTGCGCTTCAGTTTCCAGACCCCTGGCTTCACCTGTTGTACCCTGATCGTGAGGCCCACCCCCCAGCCCCTTGCTTAAGAGGACTTTTGTGACCTCAGGGTGAGGGTGACCGCATTGGTGGGCTCGAGGTACCTGCCTCCATGCTGTGCCTTTGACTAAAGCTGGTCACCGAACCACACGGCCAAGGACGTGTTGGTGGCAAGTGTCCAAGACCCATGGTTTCTTCTAATGTCTTTGCTTTTATATTCTTGAGTCACTTCAGTTTTTCTTGTGGCCTTGTCTCTCATTTTGGCCCCCACTCCCCCAGAATTGATTCCAGATCTAATTTTTCTGCATTTTGATTCCAGGGCATGTCTTGCCCTTGTGCTTGGGCTTTTCCCGCTCCAGGTCTCCAGGCCCCCTGGTGGCCCCGCTAGACGTGGCCTCCACCTCACCTCACCTCGGGCGATGAGGAGTTAGTGTCCCGGGGACCCAGACTGTGAGATGACACACCAGTTCATCCCTGCTGCCTCCTCCGTGGCCCGTCACCTCAGTGCCACCACCAGGGTGACACCTTCCCTGCCTGCTCAGCCTCAGCAGCCAGGCTTGCCCTCAGGGACCCCATCCTAGCCAGCCCTCGGCCTGCCCCACCCACTGCTCAGGGTGGAGAGCTCCCTTTTACTGTGCGCTCCTCCCCACTGCTAGAGACAGGCCCTCGGGACAAGGCCTCCTTCACCCACCGTACCTAACTCAGTGCCCAGCACATCCAGGCGTTTCTGGGAAGGAGCAACCCCACACCACCATAGATCCTTGAGGAAATAGTGAGGGCCTTGGACAGTGGCCCAATTAGGCCCATTCCCATTCTTCTCTGCTCACTTCTCCCACCAAAAGCCCTCTGAAGGTCAATTTTTTAAAAATTTTATTTATTTATTTTTAGAGAGGGGGGAAGGGAGAGAGAACAAGAAGGAGAGAAACATCAGTGTGTGGTTGCGTCTCATGTGAGTCCAACTGGGGACCTGGCTGGCAAGCCAGGCATGTGCCCTGACTGGGAATCGAACCAGCGACCCTTTGGTTCCCAGGCTGGCACTCAATCCACTGAGCCACACCAGCCAGGGATGAAGGTTAATTTTACGTACCAACTTGACTGGGCCATAGGATGCCCAGATATCTGATTAAACATTATTTGTAGGTGTGTCTGAGGGTGTTTCTGGAAGAACTTAGCATTTGAATCCATGGACTGAGCAAAGATCAATCCCCTAACCCAAAGCAGATGGTTATACAACCTGTTGAGGGACTGAATGGAACAAAAAGGTGAGGAGGAAGAATTCTCTTTCTACCTGACTGCATGGGCTGGGACATGGGTCTCCTGCCCTTGGACCAGAACTTCGCCTTTGGCTCTCCTTGGTCTGTCTACAGCTTGCAGATGGCAGATCATGGAACTTCTCAACCTCTCTCATTCATTCTCTCTGCCTGTCTCTCTCTGTCTCTCTCTGTCTGTGTCTCTCTCTCTGTCCCTCTGTCTCTGACTCTGTCTCTCTCTCTCTCTCTCTCTCTATATATATAGTCTCCTTTTAGATCTGTTTCTCTGGGGAGCTCTGATTATTGTATACTCCTCACCCCCACCCCTCCCCACAAAAGTACAACAGGGTACAGATCTTGCTCTAGGCAATGCTTTACTAGAGAATGGAGTTACTGTGCTACCACAGACTGAATGTTTGTGTACCCCCCAAAATCTGTATGTTGAAACCTAACCCCCAATGTTAGGAGGTGACGCCTTTAGGATGTGATTAGGTCAGAGGGTACAGCTCTTATGAATGGACTCAGTGCCTCTATAAGGGACCCTGGAGAGATCCCTGGGTCTCTGGCCGTGTGAGGACACAGTGGCTGCCTGTGACCCAGCCAGCGGGCTCTCACCCGAGTCATGGTGCTTGGTCTTGGACTTCCCAGCCTCTAGAACTGTGAGAAATAAATTTGTTATTGGTAAGTCCCCAGGTGTATGCTATTCTGTTATAGCAGCTCCCACAGACTAAGACATGTGCCTTAGAAGCTGGCCCCCAAGGACAGAGCTCCCCCACAAAGTCCTGCTTCCCGGGGCAAGCCGTCTGATCCACAGGGGACTCCTTTGGGCCGTCCTTTGTTTCCTGTGGAACCTGGAGAGTGCCAGACCCTGTGGGGCAGGTCTGTTCCGGTCTTGGCCTCCTTTTCTGTTTTAGCTCCTTGCCTTAGAGACGAAAGGGGGAAGCAGGAGGTGTCATCACTCAGCGGTCCAGGCCTGTCTTATTTTCCAGTGTCATTTTATTTTCTAAGATTTTATTAACTTATTTTTAGGGAGAGGGGAAGGGAGGGAGTAAGAGGGAGAAACATCGACCTGTTGCCTCTCATATGCACCCCGACCGGACATGGAACCCCACAACCCAGGCACATGCCCTAACTGGGAGCCGAATCAGTGACCTTTCACTTTGCTGGATGACACCCAATCAGCTGAGCCAGGCCAGTCAGGACTCCAGCCTCCTTTTACCTGCTGCCTGATTCATAAAGCTCACCCTGTTTCCCACCGGGTTCCTGCTCATCGTGGGTGACTCCCTCAGACACCCCTGGGCCCTGGGCCCAACAGGACCGCTGTGAACTCCCCGCAGAGCTCAGTGTTCCTGGAGGAGGCGGCAGGGGTTCAGGCCCAGACTCCAGCACAGCACTGAACGCCCAGGGGACCTCTGGCCCATGGGCTCCCTTTCAAAGGACATGTGAGGCAGAGCCCCCAAAGACACCAGGCCCCCAGTCGAGCAAAAAAGACCAGAAGACACCCCTCTCTTGGAAACAACTCTTTACTGAGTCAGTAATGCTATGTGGCCAATATCATATGTAGACAGAATTAAATGACAGTGGGACAGGTGGGTGTGCAAACCAGTTGCACATCTCTTGCGAGTGGGGAGGTGGCGTCAAGGCAGTCGGGAGGGGGAGGGGGCTAGTCTCTGAGTCGGGCGGGGCGGGGGGGGGAGACAGCTCCACGCCCACGCCAGGGGCGGGTGGGCTCTGCTGGAACGCGAAGGCAGGGCCGCTTCACCGCGAGCTGGGCCTGTGGGGGACTTCCCGGCGCTCCTCTCTGCCAGGGCAAACAGCGAGTCAGAGGTGAGCGAGGGGTGACGCCCAAATGAAGCCTCTTGTGGACGTTCAGGCCGGTCCCTCCTCGTTCAGGTGTGCTTCTCATAGAGAGGTTGTGGGCCATTCTGGGGCCCGGGGGTGGGGGGTGGGGGGGGCATGGTGAGGTCACTGGGCAGCGGAGAGCTGGGTGCGGAAGGGAGAGCTGTCCTGTTATCAGGGGTCTGTCCGCCCTCCCCCAGCCACCACAGAAGGGCACACCCCAGGAACAGACAGCAACGGGGACAGATTTCTGGGCAGCCCAGTGACCACAGCCTTCGCCACCCCTCCCCCACTGTCCACGGGCTGGGCGCCACTCTGGCAGAATGCTCTCGAGCCTGGCGAGTGTCCCCGCACAGATGAAACTCCTGCTTAAAGATTTCTTCTGGAATTCCTTGCAAGGATGAAGCAAGGAATTTTCTGGAGATGTGGAAGAAACTGCTGAACTCCTGGGGACCCAGTGCGCAGGGCCCGAGAGTGCCGGCCGCAGTGGGCTCCTCTGTCCTCTGCAAGACAGGGCGGCCCCCAGGCAGGACTCTGCTCCCACAGTTAGGGGGAGGGCCTGCGGGCTGCCAGTGCTCCTTGGCCCCAGGGTTGGCACCATAATCCCCTGTAAAGATTTTCCCGGGTCTTTTCAACCAAGGGGAGCCCCAGGAGACTACAGGCCAGGATGGGTGTGGAGATGCTGGAATGCTGGAAGGGCTGACATTGGTCACCCACTCAGGGATAGATTCCAGACCCCCTCCCGAGGTAGCCGCCTCCCTGGCTGGCTCAGTCACAGGAGACGGAGGCCTTCTGCCCTCTCCTCCCGTCCAGCCAGGGACACCCAGCTGGCCCCCCTGGCCAGCAGGGAGGTGTGTGTGTGTGTGTGTGTGTGTGTGTGTGTGTGTGTGTGAGGGGGCTGTTTTCCATGGTGCAGTCACTACTAGGGAGCCCAAGGGTGCAGGGAGGCCTGGGGACCACCCGCTTCGGGATCAAAGGAGCACAGTTGCCTGTAGGTGAGGCTTTCTGGGGGCTCGCTCTGCCCTGAGCCCCCTTCCTGGCATTCTGCGTGGCAGTGTCTGGGACTGGGGACCCTCCTCAGTAGCGGATCTGGCTTCCTGGTGGGCCTGGGGGCCCAGGAAGGCCAGGGGGACCCTGGATCCCTGGCTCACCCTTAGGTCCCGTGGGCCCCCGCTGGCCTGGTGAACCTGTCTTCCCAGCAATCCCTGGTTTCCCCTGAGGCCCCTCTGGCCCCGGAGACCCTGGGGGCCCCTCTGGCCCTGGGGGTCCCACGTCCCCTTTGGGGCCTGGCTGTCCCCTCGGGCCTCCAGTTCCAAAACTGCCCTTTGAGCCTTTGAGGCCTGGGAAACCTCGCAGGCCAACCGGCCCCCTCTCCCCCACAGGTCCTATTTCCCCGGGCTGGCCTTGGGGGCCCTGGGGGCCCGGGGGGCCCAAGCTGCCAGGGTCTCCTTTTGGTCCTCGGCCACCAACAGGCCCTTTCACGCCCACATCTCCCTTGAGTCCTCTTGGTCCTGGAGGGCCAGGGGCACCTAGGGGTAGAGAGAAGAGGGGAGAGGTCAGTCTAGGAGGCTCGGGTCTCCGAGGTTTTCTCGCGAAGTAGGTGCAGTGCACGAGGCCTGTGACTCGACCTCTCTGAGTTGGCTCTACCGTCTGTGAGGAAGAGATGAGAATACTCATGAATTCTGAGATAATGCATGCAAGTGCCCAGCGTGAGGCCTGGTGCACAGCGGGCACCCTCTGTCCTCCTCCAGCGCTTGTCCATAGCTCCCCATGTGCACTCAAGTTGGGGACCAACAGCTGCCCTGCTCCAGAGGCTGGCCTGGCCTTCTACACCTCCTCATGGTCCTTGTTGCTGCACTCGCCCCTGCCACACCCCACACCCCAATCCCAACGCCAGGCTTCGAGTATGACCTGTTAGGGTCTGGAACCAGGAATGAAGCCAGGGGTTATGGAGGATGAGGCCAATACGTGAAGCATGAGAAGCAGATGCCTCCCAGCGTGAGTGGGCAGAATAACAGCCCAGAAAAAGCTTCCTCCAGGAAGCACACCCTGACTACTCCAGCCTCTTCTTAGAGCTCTTGGGGCTACTGCTTCCTGAATACTTTAGTTGGCATGTAGAGAGAAAAGTCGCAGGACAGAGAAGGCAAACCATTGGAGCCTATCTGGTGGGTCCTGCTGGACTGTGGAACCCCAGAAAGAGAGCGAGGGCCTGGGCTTACATCCTCCATCCTGGGCCAGGAGGCTGGCACATGGCAGGGAGAGCTCAGTATACGCTTGGAGGGGATGATTCACCAAACAGCTGTGAACCCTTGCTCCCACCCAGCTCTGGCCTGGGGCCTGAGGGAGATGCCAAGATGAAGACATGGCCCTTCCTTAAGGAGCCCAGTCTAGTGCCCGAGCCAGGGCTCAGAGGACCTTAGTATCCTTCTAGCTGCACAGGCCTGCAAGTTACCATCTCTCAGAGCTGTGCCGACCCGGAGCACATGAAGCGGAGGGTGGCCATCCCTCTGCCCAAGGCACGCCGGAGTGCCCGGGGCAGAGGAAAGAGGGCTGCCTGGCCTAGTGATAGGGACAGCAGTGTGGAGAATGGTGTTCGCCCTCTGAGGCCAGGGCTCAGCCTGGCTTTCTTCAGCAGCCTCGGCGTAGAAGCGCGGGGGGAGCCGTGGACCCCAGGGCTGGCCTGGAAGAGAGAGTCCAGTGCCCACAGTCAGCTCTCTTCGGGAACTCTGCTGTTACATCATCCCCTTGGCGAAGAGCGCGCTAGAGTTCTTGAGCTGGGCAGGAGCCAGTCCAACTCCTTCACTTCACAGAGGAGGCAACCAAAGCCCAGAGAGGCAAAGTGATATCCCCAGAGGTCCCCGAGGGGAAGCCAGCACCCAGGTGGCCTCTCAGAGAGAAGGGATCCTGTGTGCCAGGGGCTGGGAGCCCTCCCGCTGGCTGCGGTCCAGCTCCGTGTCAGGGCTCCTTCCCTGGCTGACGCTGCTGCCGCCAACCCACCCTCCCCCACGCTCCCCATGCCGGCTGGTCTCCTCCTGTCTCCTTCCCAGAGTGTGTTGGAGTGGCACAAAGTGTCCGTGAATACCGTCCTCTATTGCCATCCAAACTGGAAACCAGAACCTAGAGGGAGTCAGCCCCACCAGGGCCAAGGAAAACCTTCCAGCCGTTCCCTGCACTGCCTGCAATGCCCGCCTCCCACGCACAGCGGGGATGTGGCCCTGCGTGGGCTCAGCTCTCGTGGCCTGCCAGCAGCAGACTGGCTGGAGGCAGGGGTGAGCATTGCCCTGGCCAGGGAGCGGCTGAAGGCAGGACCTGCCCTCTGGTCCAGAGCAAGCCCCACCCGCACCCCAGCGAGGCAGCCAGGACAACACAGAACAACAGGGGCACAGGGAGATGCTTGAGCAGGGACCGCCCTCCCACCCAGCCTGGCAGGACAGTCTGGGAACTGGCAAAGCCACTGCCCTGTCTTCACCCCAACTCTGCTCTTGGCGCCTGGGCCAGCTGAGGCTGGGCAAGCAGAGCGGTCAGAGTGGACGCAGCCCTGGAGGCTGTGCGGCCAACGAGAGTCGGGAGGCCATGCGGGGACATTCTGAGCTCACGCCCTCACCTATAAAAGTGAGAGTCACACCAGCTCCTCGGCCCCATGGCTCCACGCCGTCCCTGCTCGTTGGCCCGCGCCTTTAGGCTCATGCTCTGCCCGCTCTAGGGCCTGGCTCCCGGGCTCGCCCCAGCCCCCCGGCTCTTCACTCCCTCTCCTTACAACCACTTCCATGGGCTCTGCCCTTGTCCTCAGGACGAATGGTCCACAACCCCCATCTCTAGCCTCCACTCGGGAAGAGCCTGAGAAGTTTCCGTTCCCCGAGGACGCCCTGCCCGGCGCCAGGTCCAACTGGAGCCCCTCCCCTCCCCGCACTCTCACCCGTTCCTTCCATTCCACTGTTTTCAGTCCACAGCCACTCCTCCCTGGCCCCTGAAAGGCGCAGAAGCCAGACACAGGACTTCTAAGGGTTTTATGTCCTCTCTCTCACTCCTGCCCACCAGGCTCCAGCTCCCCTTTCTAGAGAAGCTCTCGTATCTTCTCTGGATGGGGAAGGCCGGGCGCCCACATGCCCTGGGTAAAGGTTTGTGTGGAAGCCTGGGTCACAACTCCACCTCATTTTCCCGGGAGCTGCAGCCCCCAGCGTGAGTGGAAGGACGATGAGGAAGGGCTGACTTCCCTCTCCGTGCCCAAGTAATGGCTGCCGCTGCTGACCCATCTCTGAGAACCCAGACGGGGTACCAGAAAGCAGCCTGGAGCATACCAAGTGGGGCAGCTTCACCTGGGGCTACGGACAGGTGCCCTGGTTGCAGACTGGCTGTCCTTGCGGCCTGTGTCTCGGGCCAGAGGGTGGGGCCTGCACCAGGCGGTGCACCCACCCAGACGCCCTGCCCTATTCAGCCCCAGCCTCACTCTCCAACCTCTCCGTGACCTGCCTTCTCACGGAGAGGGGCAGGGCGATGAGATCAGTGAACTTTTGTGCACTGGCCTCTCCGATGCCCCCAGCACTATATACAGATCACGGCCCCACTTTACAGATGAGAAACCGTGGAACAAAGAGTGGCAACTTGCCCAAGATCACCAACCAGTAAGGGGCAGAAGCAGGATTCGAACACAGGCCTGAGAAGCTCTGAAACCCGTCTCCTTTCTCCCTACCCTGCTGCCTGTGCTCCTGGTCACACTGTGGCTATGGCTCCTGGCGCTTCCCCTAACCACCCCACCCTCCTGCCCTTGTGCTGCCCAGAGGAGGGGAAGGGGTAACCAGAAGGACTGTGTTACTCAGGTGAGCCCTGCCTCCGCCTGTCCCTCCTGGGCCAGCCATGAATCATGCGGTCAGAGAGTGGAGAGGGAGCAGGACCTGGGTCTGGCCAGAAGGAAGTCAACAACTGTAGCTCAGTGGTTAGCTCAGTTGGCGGAAGGCATGTGGACGCAGGCTGACCAACACACTCTCCAGGACAGGGTGCCCCTGACGTGGCCGGGAATGAGGTCTCGGTATCAGCAAAGCCGAAGGGTGAAGGACGGGAGGCCTGAGTGCTGTTCTGCTCTGAGCAGCGGGAAGCACTTCAGGCCCAGGAGGTGAGGGGCACAGCAGAGGCTGAGCGGTGCAGCTGGGGGCGGGAGCAGAGCACCCTGGCGTCCTGGGGAGGCCCGTCATTAGCAGGAAGCCAGAGGCTGTAATTAGGCCATCCTGGCCCATTAGGGCACAGCCACAGCTGACTGCATGTCTGGGACAGATAGGTGGTCTGGCCCGTCTGCACTGGGGGCAGAGAGGGGGTGGGGAGGTACTCGGCAGGAGGGGCCAGAGAAACCGCCAGCTTGCAAGGGCAGAGGGAGATGGGGGCAGAAGGGGTGCCTCCTGGGGGACCGGCCTGGTGCCAGGAAAGGCACGCTGCCCTGGAGCTCGGGGGCCTCGGGCTGCAGTCCCAGCTCTGATATCAGCACGCTGGGTGGCTGGGTAAGGCTCTGCCCCTCTGTTCTCTGAGAACAGTGGCCTGGGTCTGGAACGCTCAACCCCGGCTTTTGTCACCTGAGGAGCACTGAAAAAAAAAAAAAACCACCAGTGGGCTTCCACTTCTGCTTCTCATGGCCTAGTTTGTAACAGACTCAACCTCCCACCAAGTGCAACCAGAATCATTAGATAAAAATACCAGGACAGCTTTGTGAAGGCTTTGGAGAGAGTTCAAACACCAAAAATCCCAGGGGGAAGGGAGACTCACTGAACTAAGCCCCGAGTTTGTTGATTAGCAACGGGCTTGGGCCGAGAGGCTGGGAGGCCCGACGGAAGGCTGCAGCTGTCGGCTGAGAAGCTGAGTAGGGCTTTCAGCAGCTTCAGTGGGGCTGCCGCTCAGGCTGCCCACGCTCCGGGCTGAGATTCAGGACAAGAGGAGAAAAGGAAACAGTGAGTGCATTTGCTCGAAGAACCGAAGAACCACCAGCCAAGAAGCCGAGCAGAACATTCAGCCTCATTTATTCAGTCCTGTGGCCGGTGGGAGTTCAAGGCCGGCAACATGGTAGGGCCCTCCAGGACCATGCCCTAGAAGTAAGTCTGTATCAGAAATCGGCCAAAGGTCAGAGTCAGGCCCCCCGCAGGCACCAACCGAAGCTTACACGGTCCTCCTTCCCATCAACCACCTGTGCCGCTCAGCAACAAGCAAGCCCCCCCTGCGACACGTTCCCCACTGCCACCTCCCCAGTGGCTCCTCTGCCGTGAACAACAAAATGCTGCAACATTCTCTGTTCCCCCTTTTTAACATGTGACCCCCTAAACCCTCGGGGTGTGAGAGAAGGATGGAGGGCAGTGCCTGTGGAACAAGATTGCAAATTTAATCCCTCTGCACCTCACCCTTCTCACCCACCCTCGGCTTCCGCCCTCTGTTCGTACCACCCTGTGTGCATTCACTGAACAAACGTTTCCTGAGCGCCTTCCCAGGGCTGGGCACGCCACGCCGCTGGGTGCCTGAGGGGAGAGACAAGGAGCCCGCCGTCAAGCCAATCACAGTCAGACTCATCCCTTCCGTTAGGACACCTTGTATATTTTACAAAAACGTGTTCACATTGATACAACTACCCCACAGGATACAGGTAGGGCAGGTATTTAATTTGTGGAGGAGGAAACTGAGTGGAAAGTAACCAAGAGCTTTGTCCAAGGTCATTGGCCTAATAAGCAGTGATATTGATATAGGTGGTTTCCCGTCTCCAGTTCCCGATCCCCAAAAGCCCTGTCTAGCACAGACACAGAAATCGCCCTACAGGGTAGGAAGAGAGAAACGGCCTGAGAGGCACAAACACTGTGGAAATACCACAGGCTTCCTGCTGAGCCAGTGGAGGTTCAGAATGCATCACAGAGCTGGAAGAGGTCCGAGAACAGCTGGTCTTAGCCCTTCATTTATAGATGAAAACAGACAGACAGCAGAGGCTCAGGGAGAGTAAGTGATTCTCCTAAAGACCCAGAGCAAGTTACACGCCAGGCTCCTGTGCCCCGCAGTTTGAGAGCCCGGCCCTGCCATCGGCACCTGGCACCTTCCTCTCTGGCCGAGGCCACGGCTGTCCCCGCTGTCTTCATTCCAGTCTGGAGAGCAGCTCGGTTCTCGGCTCCAGCCACGGGAGACCCCCTGCCAGAGCCTGTCGGCACCTAGGTCTGCATTACGGAGTGAGTGACAAGTTCAGTGGGAAAGCAGGGACATTCTGTCCTTAGAATTTTCTTTCAGATATGAGTCATTTTACATGTGGCGACTTCACAACCAAGAGGAATGTTGACCAGTAAGAACTATAAGCAAACGGGCAGAGGCTGAACTAAGAGGCAGAGGCAGCTCAAACGGGTGTCCCACCCCACTCTGCAGCGAAGACGGGGTCCCTCCCTGGATGAGAACGCAGCTGTAACCGGGAACCCAGCAGACGTGACCTCCCACGACTAGGGTGAGGTTATACTTAGCGTGAGGTGCTCGAGCAGCTCCCCTGCTAACACTTCTGGTCTCCCGTCTCCCCCTTCTCCTCCACTCTCTGCCCCACACCCTCCACCTCCCTAAACAGGACCGAGCAGAAACGCTGTTTTGGTATTGGCAAGCTCGTGCTCTGAGGGTCTCCTCTTCTGCCTGGGCACTAGGTGTGTGCCTCTCAGAGCCATGGCAAGGGGTCAGGATTTTAAACTACTGTGTGACCTTGAGCCCATTCCTTACCCTTTCCCAGTCTCAGGTCACCTCTCTGTAAAGTAAAAGCACCAGCACCTTGTCCATGGTACAAAGCTGCGGCAAGGCCACAATGAAACAAAGTATGTGAACGGGCTTTGTCTGTCCTGGGAAAGTTCTCTACTGCCTTTGTTCTTAGCTTGACTGCAACAAAGATGCAAATTACTAGAAGATGAACCAAAAGAGCTATCTACTAGTGCCTGGATTGCAACACTGTGTTCTGGACCTCCCACCGATCCACATTCTAGGGGAATTCTGTGGGAAGAGTTCAGTTGCCAAGGAAATACTCAGTAACTGCTTTTGTTACAAAAATATATGACAATAGGCAAACAAAATCTGCTCTCCCATGAGCCCCTTCAAACCTCCGATCTAGGTTAAAGAAGAAATTATCCCTAGTGGCGGTAGAAATGCTCAATGATGCAAAAATGGAGGCAGGTTGGTACTAAGTGCATAAACAGAACCGGAGAACAAGAGAAGTTGGGTGTAAGTCTGGGCTCTGCAGAGAGAACAGAGCTGCCTGGGGGAGTGGGGGCCTCCCTCGTTCCTCCTGGAGCTTCCTGGTGTGTGTGACTGGGCCCAGATACACAGCACCCCGCCCCGCCCCCCCCCGCCCCCCACCACAAATATCAACTACATGCTCTGGAATGGCCAGATCTGGGTGGCTACTTATCCTAATCTCCAGAGCCGAGAGCTGCTCTGGTTTTAGGTTGAACATTCTTCCCACAGACATGCACTTCCTGGGGGAAGGGTCTGGGGGATCCGGTTACAGCCACACCAATTCCTCATGAGAGGGAATTCTGATTAGGAGTCTCTGGGACCTTTTCCAGGAGAAAAACTGTTGGCACTCTTGCTGTGAAGGACTAGAATGAAAAAGTAATGGTGTTTGTTCAGGGCTGAATTGGGTCCCCTCAAAATTCACATGCCGAAGCACAAACCCACAGCACCTCTGAAGACGACCTTTCTTGGAAACTGGGTCTTTGGAGGTAATTGTGTTTAAATGCAGTGGTTAGGGTGGCCCCTCATCCCATACGGCTGGTGTCTTCATGAAAAGGGGAAATTTGGATCCAGAGACAGACACATGCAAAGAAAGGGAAGGTGATATGCATCTGAAGGTGCCTCCTGGGGAGCCGGGAAAGGCTCTGACGGTTTGGTGACAAGTTCAGTGGGAAGGCAGGGACATTCTGTCCTTAGAATTTTCTTTCAGATATGAGTCATTTTACATGTGGCAACTTCACAACCAAGAGGAATGTTGACCAGTAAGAACTACACACAGGGGCCAACACAGGGGCCTACAGGAGACCCACGGAGAGTGAGTGAGAAATCTGTGCCTCGTGGGGTTGGTGTAGGGAGAGGAAGGGACTCAAACATTCGGGGGGATTGGAATGTCGGAGTGGGTTTGTCGTTTGAGACCAAGTCACCCACCCTGGGAAGACACGGCTGTGAGGGCATGAATTTGCGAGGGGGGGACCCGGTGTCCTGGGGGAGCCGGGATCGCTCTTCTCTGGGGGCCAGACCTCGCAGTGGGAGCAGCAGGCACTGAATTCGGAAACTGAGTGAAGTGGGGTGAGTGGATTCCGCGGGTGGGGACAGGTGATGGCACTCAGCCAGCAGAGGCAAGGTGGCTGTGGTCACTAAAGGGACCAAGACACCACCAAATATTCGCACAGCGACTCTTCCTCCAGCCTTCGCTGCAAGGGCCTCTGGCCAGTCCCCAGGGTCACTGAGTTGGGGAAGAGGAAATAAACAGGCCTTGGGGGGCTGCTGGACCCCGACCCTGAGCTGACACTGACCCCGGGACACCCACCGTCACTGTGCCCCCAGGCAGGGCAGGGGCCTTGGAGCTCCACAATGGTGGAGCGTGGGCCCAAGTCCATCTGACAGTGGCCCGTGAGTCCCCACCGTCACCCTGGGTGACTCCCCCCGTTCTGCACCTTGTGTAACTGGGACAGACATGCCGAGCAGCCGGCAGAATCCCCACACTGGTCCCCTGGCCGGCGGCAGGAGGGGTGTTATGCGGGAAAGGCCATGGGGGAGGCAGAACCGCCCCCACCCAGGAGACCCGTGAACGGAAGTGACAGCACCTTCCGGGCAGGGCCGCAGAGCTCAGTGCCACCATCGGGACCTGACGACGCAGGCACAGTGACCCACCCACCTCTCCTCTCTGGCCTGGGCAGGAGAGTGACGGGGCTCTGAGGACCACAGAGGGTTTCTGGAGCTTCACCGGGTGGTGAGCCCTACTGCAGCTGCCATGCCAGGGGCGGCTTCACGGCTTGAGCAAAGTTAACAGGTCCCCTGGCACTCAGTTACTTTTAACTGATGCCCCTTTGCTCCGTTCATCCCTGCCCGCAAGGCCCACCCACCGGGAGCAGTGGGCTCTCTGCCGGCACGGCCCCCTCACTGCCCAACCTCGCAGGACGACCGACCGTCGCTGCAGGCCTCTGTCCTGATGAGGCCACGGGGGTCTTGTTCTCCTCTCTTTCCCCAGACACCGCACCACTCCGTCACACTGACGGTGTCATGCTGAGTGCGCCGCGTGGGCACGCAAACAGCCCCTCAGTCTGGTTCTGCTCTATTTGTAAGACACGGACGTGTCAGAGGGTGGGGAACAAACCTGACAGCTTTCGGGGTCCTGCCACGTTGGTGGAATCCCCAGGGGCCCCTTGGAGGGGGTGTATTCCGGGACCCCTCCAAAGGCAAGGAATAATGGTTGCATTGGGCCTCTCCTGCCATCAAACAGCAGGCACCACACCCAGTGGGCCCCTTCGGGTTTGGGAGGCAATGTTTTCCACATGCGGGTGTCAAACTCCGGCCCATTTGCTGAGGGACCCAGGGAGCTGCTGGCCTTGGGTGGGGCCCAGGACAACAGCAGGCTCTGCAGCGGGTCTGGCCGCCCCGCGAGCCGGCCTGCCACTTGGGTCATCCCACCCAGCAGGTGCGTCTGTGCTTGAAGTGGCCGTGGCAGACAGCGGTGCTGTTCGCGGCCTTTGGCGGGTCCCTACAAGCAAACCGCAGCGCAGGCCCTTGAGATCTGGGGCAAAGCACCGTGACCCTCTGCAGATGACTGCCCTCCTTTTGAGAACTAGCTCTCGCCTGCTGCTGGGCCTGGGGAGAGACTGAGTGCTCAGCCGTGGGCCATGTCACCGTGGACCTGAGCTGCCCGACGTGACCTGGGTGTCACCTGACCCCAAAGCTGGGCGTGCAGAGCCGCACTCCATCCAGACAGACAGTGCACACAGGTGACGGGGGCGGAGCAGGCCCGGAAGGCACAGAAGCAAGTCGTGTGAAGAAGTGGCCCGACTGTCCATGGCCCCCACTCCTGTGCCACTGCCTTCATTCTGTGGTGTCATGGGGAGAGCCCTGGAATCAGTAGATGGGGCGGGGGGAGAAGACCCGGTCCAGGTTCTGCACAACGTGCAGGCGTCACCCCAAAGCGGACCACCGCAGCCCCGCAGCCCCGCTCTGGGACACCCCTGCAGGACAGTGGGGAGGGGACATCCTCCCGGGGGCAGGACTTTTGGTCGTGAACCTGACTGTTCTGTCTGCTTGGAAGGAGAAACGGTCAGACAGGCCCTTGGTTCACGTCGTTTAGTTATAATGTTGACGAGAGAGAAAAAGTCAGGTCCCGGCCAGGGCCACTGTCCGTGTGGGGTGGGCATGTTCCGCCCGGGTCTGCGTGGACTTCCTCCGGGGGCTCCGGGTTCCTCCCACAACCCGAAGGCGTGCACGGTAGGTGACTGGCGTCTCCACGTGGTCTCAGTCCATGTGGGTGTGGGGGTGTGGGTGGTCCTGCTGTGGAAGCAGGTCCTGTCCAGGGTGGGGTCCCACTCGCTCCCAGAGCCTCAGGGAGAGGCTCCGGCCATTCAAAATCCTGGACTGGACTCAGCAGGCCTGGACTGATCATTTTCTTGATTTTATTCGTATTTCTCAAATGTATGTAGAGCTCCCATTTACTTCAGCATTTAATATGAGAAATGTTTTGGGTCTTCATTTAGAAGTTTGGTGATGCTTTTGTGACCAGAAATATGCTGCGGGAGCTTAGCTCTTGTTTATATCAATTAGCTTGCAGGAAAAATGGTTTCATTATACACCATTTTGTTTCAAGTTGCCGCTTCCAGAAACCTATCGACAACATTAAGTGAGGCCCTACTGTAGGTCAGTTCCTAGTCTGTGGCCAGTGATTTGTCTGGATGGTCAGGGACTTGGAAGGAACACAACTGGAAAACTGGTTGAAATGATATCTGGGGAAGAGGTATGTGAATAGTTCTCTCTGAATGGGCAAAAACATGTGAAGATTTGTGTTCAGTGTGAATGCTCACCAAAGGGTGACCGACCTCAGCAGAGGAGGATTTCAATCATCAGGAGGGTCAGACAGCCTTATCTGAGGGTTCCAGTCCGCCTCTTCCCCCAGCCCCCGCCAGCACCCGTGGGCTCAGGAACAAAGTGGCCACGGTGACAGGGCTGGAGGTTATTCTCAGTTGTAGCAACACGGACATCCAGTCACCAAGGCTGATGTGCGGGGAGCCCGACCTGTCAGCGGACGGGACCAACAGTGGACCCCCAACATGGCACCATTCCCCAGGGGTCCCGCCAGCTGCCTGGTGGCAGGCTGATTACGCTGGACGACTTCCCTCCCGGAAGGCGGTGTGTTCTGTTCTTAGTGGAAGAGACACTTGCTGTGCACGTGGATGTGCCTTCCCTGCATGCAATGCTTCTGCCGACTGTGGCATCCACGTGTTCACAGAATGCGTTACCCGCCATCCTGGCACTGCACACAGCACGGCTACTGATCAAGAAACCCACTTCACAGCAACTGTCGTGTGACAACAGGCCCCTGATTGTGGCATTCTCTGGCGTTTCCGTGTTTCCCATCATCTCGAGGCAGCTGGCTTGGTGGACACGGAACGGCCTTTTGAAGACTCAGGTACAGTGCCTGTTAGGGGGCAGGCGCTTTCAGGGCTGTGTATGCTGAGTCGTGTCCAACCTGTGTTGCTGTTTCCCTCACAGCCAGACTCACAGGTCCAGGGGCCGGGGCGGAAAAGGGAGTGGTACCTCGTACTGCTTTCCTGAGTGACCCATGGGCAACATTCTCACTTCTTGTCCCTACAGCCTTACGCTCTGCTGGCTTGGAGACCTTGGTTCCCAAGGGAGGGCTGCTTCTGCCAGGAGACACAACAAGGGTCCCGTTGAATGGGAAGTGGAGACGGCCGCCCAGGCACCCTGGGCTCCTCAGGCTGCGGAACTGACAGGTAAAGAAGTCGCCAGGCTTCTCGGGTGACGGGGCCTGACCACCCAGGGGAGGCTGGACGGCTGCCCCACAGGAGGTGTGTGTCTGGGGTACAGGAGGTTGCTCACGACGTCTCTTAGCAGCTCCATCCCTGCTATTAAGCCGACGGGAAACTACGACCACCCAGTCCAGGCAGGACTGCTAATGGGCCTTGGAGAATGAAGGTTTGGGTCACCCTGGAATCGCGGCCAGCCGAGGGCTTGCTGAGGACAGGGGAACATGGAGCGGGTGGTGGAGGAGGGAGTTAGTTATACACACCAGCTGTGAACGTGTGACCCGTTACAGAAACGAGGGCTGTAGTTGCCAAGAGCATTTCTTCCTTATCGTGTTAATAATATAGGAATATATGTAATACATGCAATGTCTTTGTGCTTCCCTGTCTCATTCTCTTATCATGTAACATAAACTATAAGGTGTATTGAATTTATATCACAGCATTTAAATATCATTAACTTTATATCACAGTATTTAAGTTATGAGATATTAAGGCGAAGAGTAAGGTGAGAGGGGTGGGCTGGGTGGACAGAGACAGAAGGAAAAAAGAAACTGGGACAATTGTAATAGAATAAATGATTTAAAAAGGAGAAGCGTGGACATGACTGAATCACTCTACCTCCTCCCCTGAGGCGGGGTGAGTGTGATTTGGGGCATACCCATGAGAGCGGCGTCATGCACGTCAGGTGGAAAGACGGCCTCGTCACTGTCTGCATTCGGGGACTAGGCATGACTTAAGGGCGTGTGTAGGAGTGCAGGCTGAGAAGGGGTGGGCCTGTGATGATTAGCTTTAGGTGTCAACTTGACTGGGCCAAGGGGTGGCCAGATATCTCGGTCACACATTATTCTGGGTGTGTCTGTGGGGGTATTTAGGACGAGTTTAGCACTTAAGTCAATACTGAGTAAAGCAGGTTGCTCTTCCCGGTGTGAGTGGGCCTCATCCGATCATCTGAAGGTCTGAAGAGAGCGACAGGCAGACGCTCCCCCAAGAAAGAGGACTCTCTGCCCCCTCCACCCCGCCGACCCGGTGGTCTTCACGCTCACACATCACCCCTCCCTGGTTCCGCAGCGGCTTCCCGGCTCTGGAGATGGACCAGGACATCAGCCGGGCAGATTTTGGACTTGCCAGCCTCCACAATCCTATGAGTCAGTTCCTTACGCTCTCCCCCATTGGCTGTGCTTCTCTGGAGAACTCCAACTAACGGGAGGGGCGGGGGTGAGACAGGAGAAGGCAGCACCAGCATGGTGGGCGTCTGAAGGGCAGATGGATGCCAGCACCGGCAAGGGGTGGGAAGGGAGGAAACGAGGAGACAGAGTTTCCCAGAGACAAGGCCTGCCTATTCCTCTCTGTGCATCAGTTACACAAACCTGTGTGTGAAAACCTAGATACGTATGATAGGCCGAGCTAGGAATCACAACACCTTTACACAAGAGGTTTGCAAGTGCGTTAAAACCGCCAGTTGCCTAGGCATTTGCTACAGGATCGGATGAACCCACTAGGATTTTTGCCTGAAATCGGGCACTTCTGGGCCTGCCAAGAGGACCCAGGCCCTCTGGGAGCTCTGCGGCAGCCCAGCCCACATCTCGCTCTCACCTCGTACGATGGTGACGTTGCGCAGGATTTCTCCATGGTGCGTGTCCACGGCCTTCATCTCCTCCACGATCATGGACAGGTTGCGGACGTTGAAGTCCAGGCGGGCGCTGAGCAGGCTGAAGCGCTCCCGCAGCAGGTCCGTGGTGCCCAGCATGAGGGAGACGGACTTGTTCAGGTAGTAGAGCTCCTCGGCGTGGGTGTGGAAGCCGAGCGTGCAGGACAGCCGCACGTCGTCCAGGTACTTGAGCATGCTGTGCACGTGGCTGTCGGTGGCATTGATGTTGGTGAAGATGGTGCCGATCTCGATCTCGTGAGAGGCCATGCGTCCCTCCAGCGTCTCGAACCGCTCCACCGTGCGGTTCTGGGCGTAGCGAGTGTGGTACTGCAGGTCGTGCATGTTCTCCTCGTGGTCGTCCAGGAAGGTCGAGATGTTGTCCAGCTGCAGCTGCAGGCCCATGACCTGCATCATCAGGTCGTGCATGCTCTCCGAGTTCTGGCTGATGCGCTGGGACGAGGTCCCCAGGGTGGCCTGGATGTTCTTGACTGCTTCTCCGGTCTTGGCTGAGGTGGTGCGCAGGCTGCCGAAGAGCCGGGTATAGTTCTGCCAGTCCGTGACAATCTTCTGGAGGGTCAGGGTCTCCTCGTCTGTCTTCCGGCGAATCCCGTGGATCCATTCGGAAGTCTGCCCCACGGTGAAGTTCATCTGGTGCACGGCAGCTTTGACGTCATAGCACTCCTGCGTGAGGTCCTTCAGAGAGAGGTCCAGGCCGGCTGTGGTGGCCTGCCAGCCTCTCACCTGGGTCAGGAAGAGCCCCAGAGTCTGATTGACCTGGTGGACGGAGAAGGAACAATTTCCCATCTCCTGGGAGATTTGACTGCTGGTGGTGGAGAGCAGTTCATGGGTCTGAGAGGTCTGGTCCAGCTGGACCTCCTGAGCCAGAAGCATCTTCTGAATTCCCTCCAGCTCCTCCTGCAGTTTTCTGATCTCTTGCCCCAGCTGCCCGGCCTCATGGCAGAAAGAGCAGTTGTTTGGGGCTTTCGGATCTTCGGGAGAAAGAAATACCATTTTAGTTGCTGAAGGATCATGGGACAATGGTGGCTTCTTTAAATGCAATGTTTCACAGAAGAATGAATTGGCAAATGGCTTTCCGATTTTTCTTCCTTTCCTAACTCCTTCTACGGAATTGTTTCTGGAAGAGCCTTGCCATCTCTATAAAATCATTTTTATCAAATGACCTGCAATGTAGGATCTAGGATATTTTCTCCATCTCGCCACCAGATTCTTGGGAAAGCACTTCCTAACTTTTTGGAGGTTGCCAAGAACCTCCCATTTACATTTTATTTTAAAATGCCTCCAAATATTTTTACATGTTATCTGATCTGATCCTCTCATAATAACATTGTGGAGAAAACAGGGCAGGGATGTTTCTGCTGTGACCGATAAGAAACAAGGCACAGAGAACTGGCTTGGCCAGTGTCCCTGTGTGTCTGGAGACAGTGGCAGAGCAGGGCTTCCTCTTTCCATGGCCACAGACCACCTCTGACCCCTTCTGCTATGGCTCCTCCCTGCTCGCAGTCAGCACGAGAACGTCCCTTATTAGGGCAGGAGATAAAGAGTAACACAAACCACGAACACTTTACGTAGAGTGACGAGAAAAGGGCTGGCTTATCAAGCAAGAAGCTTTGGAAGGCCCTAAAAATAACTGCAGGTACCTGAGGACAGTGGGGTACATTGAACTGTCTTGGACTTCCTCCCCGCCCTGCAGGCTCTGCATGCAGGCTCTGCACCGCACACGGAACTCCAGCCCCAGGGCAGCCGCCCTCCTTCAATGGGTGGTTCTCCAGCAGAACAAGGAGCAGAGAGCCGTGGCTGTCCTTCCTCACACCTAGGTTGGGGGAGGCTGCCCTGCTCCAGGTCCTATGCCAGGGAGGGCACACAGCACGGGGGGACCCTCGCCCTACCTCAGTGACGTTATTCCCCCTCGACAGTCATCAGCACATCTGGACGCTGGACACTTACCAAGTCCCTGGAGATTTTCCTGCACAGACACAAGCTTCTTGTCATAAATGGCCTGGGCCAGGGCGATGTCTTCTGAGAGAGAGTCTACCTTCCTGAAAACTGCAGGGCAAACACAGATGAGAAACTGGGGCAGGGTGCTGGCTCAGGGAAAGGCATTTTTATCAGTCCTCCTGCAGCCAAAACCATTCCCCTGCTTCCATGGGGCTCCCCAGTGGGGGCGAGGGAAAATTCTTCTTATGACCAGTGGTCACAAGTCCCTTAAAAATACATATCTAGGTAACTGTATCTGCCTATGGACATAGATAGACAGATAAATATATCTGTTTATATATCCCCCTTAAGTATGTATATCTGTCAGATACATGTATGTGTATTATAATGTCTAACCTATAATTATATACATAAATACTCTCTTCCCTAGAACCAGGACCTGACCACACGATAGAATAGGGAAAATTAGGAAAAAATATAAAAAGAAATATTCTTAATCCTACCACTGATAACTGCCATCAAAAACTCTGTGTAGCTCTTATAATCTTACTTATTTCCACAACCATTCTATAGCTTCATAAATATATACATTTTTAGAAAACAATAACACAGACAATTGGGATGTTCTGAATATCTCATTTCTTCCATTTTGCATTATTGGTATCATGTCATGAACATTTTCTCATTGAGATTTAAATTGTTTTAAAATCATTACTTTTTTCAAAATAAGATTTTATTTATTTATTTTCAGAAAGAGAAGAAGGGAGGGAGAAAGAGAGAGAAACATTGATGTGTGAGAGAAACAACCGGTTGCCTCTTGCACGCCCCCTACTGGGGACCTGGCCTGCAACCCAGGCATGTGCCGGGACCAGGAATCGAACCAACGACCTTCGGATGGCAGGCCATCACTGAATCCACTGAGCCACACCAGCCAGGGCTAAAATCATCACTTTCATCATCTGTTAACACACTCTATATAATTGATTCAACACTTATGAAAGCCCCTTAATTTGGGGGACATTTAAGGCATCTCCCCTTCTGAGCCTACAAATAAAATCTGAGTAATTCTAGATCCTAAAAGTAATCCCTGGATAAGGTGGTTGTGTGTATGTGGCTTATCTCGTAGGATAAATTGCTACAGTCAGAATGAATACGTCAAAAGGTGTTAAGGGTTTTGAAGTCGTTGATACATGTTGCCAAGTCGCTCCTGGGAAAGTTATGCCAGTTCCCACCGCACGGGCAGCCTCGCACTCTGCTGTGGGCTCAGCGCTGGCCAGTGGGCAGAGCACATCCAGGCAGTACTAGGGTCCCTGGCTTTCTTCATCGGGTGCCTGGCTGGGCCTCGTAGTGAGAGACAGGCACAGATTGGGCGGGGGTGGACAGAGAAGGGCACGGATTGGACAGAGAGTGGACAAGATATTTCCCACAGACCCTATGAAGGTCAAGTGTTAGGGGGTGGAATTGGCCCCACCGAGGGATTTGGGTGGCTCAACTTCTAGTCCCGATTCGCCTCGTGTGTCGGTGACTTCAGGCAAGTCATTAATCTGTCTGGAGCTCAACTGGATTATCTGTAAAAAGAAAGTCTGAAGCTACTCATAAATGATTTCTAAGGTTCTCACCAGCTCCAAAATTCTATTATTCCAATTTTGTTTTTGAATCTCTGGGCTTTAACTACCATTGGATAGGTCAGACCTGCCAAGGTTTAACTAACAGCAGTGCCCCGTTGAGCGAGCCGAGGAGTTCCGAGTGTGGATGTGTGTGGAGCACCTGGGACGGGAGGACGTCCCGTCCCGGGCGGGTTCCCTCCACGTGCCCAGGCTGCGGGGAGAGGCCTGGCCACCCACAGCCCTGACCTGGAATCCTTGGGCTGGAAAATAATCTCACCTGGTCTTACTCATCTTTCTCAAATGTATGTATAGCTCACATTTAGTTCAATGTTTAATATTGTAAGTGTTTTGGGTCTTTATTTAGGAGTGTGGTGATATTTTTGTGACCAGAAATATAATATAGGGACTTATTCTTGTTTATATGAATCAGTCTGTGGTGGAGCTGGTTTCAGTATGTGCTGTTCCTCTTAAAGTCGCAGTTTCCGAGAACCTATTGATGACTTTAAGTGAGGCCTCACTGCACCTCCAGCCTGGGCTGGAGCCAGGCACTCCCCGTCAAGGGCTGGACGAGTGTGGGGTCCGCGCCTGGCATGAGCACCTCGCCGTCTCACTCTAGTCCCACTCGTGTCTCCAGCGTCCAGTCCATTCGGGCAAACGCACTTACTGCCTCCCTCAGCGGAGAAGTCTGGAGTTTTAACATCAGGAGCTGCGATTGGCATGGGCTTGCAGTAAGACGCCATCAGACTTGTGTTCATCAGTTTACCAGAAACTGTAGCATCCAGAAGGCCGAGGTTCCTGAAATCCAGCTGCACGCCCTCACCTGCCTCAGCCGCCACTCACATAAATCACAGTGCGTAACGGAAGCCCCAAACGTCAGATCCCTGGGCTTCGCCTGTGGGACTTGGAGCCAGTAACTGGTGCAGGAATCTGCACTTCGGCACCTGCGGACTTGACAGAACGCAGGCAGCCATCCAACCTCACCCTGAGACAGTCACTGAGACCACAGAAGGGGCTTAGAAACTGCCCGATCCAGCGACCTCAGCTCTGGGTAGACAACAGAATCATCTGGAAAGCTTAAAGATATGAATTAATTCCATCATCCAGGGCAGGGCCTAAGCATCAATATTTTTTAAAGCTCCCAGGTGATTCTAACACAGAGCTAAAACTGGGGACCACTGATATAGTCCTAGCCTCTTGTTTTACCAATGGGGAAACGGAGTTCCTGGGAGGGGAGGGGCCTCACTCCCGGCCACACAGCCAATCACCGACCAGAAGTTAGGAGCCAGGCTTTGCAGTTTAAACCAGGCATTGAGGCTCCCCGGCTCTGGCCCTGCCGCAGAGATCGGTGTGTGCCTACGTGGGGGAGCCTTGGTGCTGGAGACCTGATCAGAAACCCCCTGTGTGCAGGAGGGCATGGGGTGGGAGGAGCCCTGGGCTAGCCAGAGGCTGCCGGGGTCTGCACTCACCCAGAGAGGCCAGCACGACCACGGCCACCAAGAGCAGGGCCAGGAAGAGGTACAGAATCCGCACCGACGTGTGCAAAGACAGGTTTTTCTGGCAGCGGCTGCAGCGGGGCCCCAGCTGGCCTGTGGGGGGACAGAAGGAGGACAGCGTCTGAGGCCAGTGGCTGAGGCTGCAGTTGGAAGGCCAGTTGCATGTTCCTGCTCTGGCCCGTCTCATTGCATTTCACGTTCTAGAGCCTCATTCTTTGCCCCCCTCTCACCGCCTTTCCTCTAGGCCCTAGAGCTTTTGGGAATGGGAGAAGCCAGAGTCAGGGTCTTCCAAGAACACCCATCACTACCTTACTCTATGGCGTCATCATTCGGCCTGGACTGGGGGCAAACACGTCTTCCCGACACACTGGCCTTACAACCACCCACCATGTGGGCAGCCAGTACACGCCTCACCCCTGCGTGATCAACCCGTCCCGCTTTGCTTGGGTTCCTGGTTTCAGCGCTGAGTGTCTCGTGTCACGGGCACTCCTCGATGCAGAGCAACCAGGATAGTTTGCCAAGACCGAAAGTCACACACCCGGGGCAACCCCTTCAGTCCCAAGCAAACCAGAAGGTTGGTCACCAGTCCCCAAACTTCTCAGGTAACCAACAACCCTTACGGAAACCAAAGGAACTGCTCTAGTCCCCCAGGTGGTGCCTGGTGCGGAGGAAGGAGAGCCAGGTATTCCTGGCGACTCTGGCGGGTGGCCGATGCCCAGTGGGAAGGCAGTAGTGTTCCCAGCTGTGGAATCTCTAGGTTTGTTCAATTTCAGCGGCACGCTAGGCGTACCAGGAATGTCTAAAAATCCCGATGCCCCGTCACACTCCAGACCGAAGGACATCAGCGTTTCTGAGGGCTGGCCTCAGGCATCCCGGGTGATGACGATGTACAACAGCCAAGGCTGGGAACAGCTGCTCCGATCTGTGCTGAAACCCATCAGGAAACCCTGCTCCGAGTGACAGCTCAGGTGAGCCAGCTGCCAGGCTGGATCCTGCGGGCCTCAGAAGGACAGGCTACTTGGCCGGCATGGGATACAGTGGCAGGGGTGGGTCTGGGCCAGCTGAAGGACAGGCCCCGCGGGGCTTGGCCGAGGTCCCTGACAGGTCTCACAAGGATCCCTGGAGACAGATAGCACTTGTGTCAAACTCTGATTTCGCCTGTACTGCATAACCCAGGCCCATGCCACTCTGACTTTTTACCCCCACCCCAGGAAGCAGAGGGCAAAAGGACAGCCAGGATTTTGAAGCCGTGTAGAGAGGCAAGTGACCAGCCCAAGGATGGGAGCACGGAGGGACTCAGAGCACAGAGGGACCCTGAGCACAGAGAAGAGATCAGACGGCAGCCCGCAGAGCCCTTACCCTCCTGCGTGCACGGGAAGGATGGCATTTCCTCATCACCAGCCAGCTCCTCTTCTGAAACACACAACGCATCTCCGTCGCCACCAGCCGACCTCACTGTGAGGGAGCCAAGCACCGTCAGATGCCAGGCCGGGACCCTGAGCCACACCCACCCCTCTGCAGCCACCCCACTCATTAACGGTCCCCACACTCTGTGCCCACCCCCTCCCACCCCTGGGTCCAAGGCAGGCCACTTGAGCTCCAGGTGACCTGACAGGAAGCAGAGAAAACAGGAACAGGGGGAAGAGTCAAAGCAGCCGAGGAACTGGGATGTGCCAACACATCGGGTAAAAGGATGCCATGACCTCCCACACACTGGAGAAGACACACAGGCCAGTTCGATTGCCTGCTCCACGCGCGCCTTGCTCAGCCGCCTCTGGGACTGAGAAGAAATAAGAGCCAGTCGCCCGATCCAGCTCAGTGTCCTTCCGCTCCTGGCACACGGGGGCTGAAGCAGGCACGTCTTCCCCTAGCCTCTTGCCCTTGCTCCCCTTTTCTCAAGGAGCAGACTGGCTGGGCTGAGACTCAAAATCTTCCATCACAGGTAGGGGTGCTGACCAGTCAGTGGGAAGGCTGACCAATCAGGGGAGAGTGCGGCACCCCCCAAACCCAGGCTGTCTTAGGGTGATGCACTATGGCAGGGCCTGGGGCAGGGGCTTTATGTTGGGGTCTTCGGTCCCACTGCCCCCCGTGCCACTCTAATTATTGTATTAGTTATTTGTATTACAACTGTTAACCCACTGTTGTCTGTCCCTGCGCATGTACTCTGAGAAATCGGCCTTCTGGGGCCCGTGCTGCATCCTCGGCAGCTATCCCACCCCTCGTCACTCTGCTGGCTGTGCACAGGGTACGTTTGCCCGGGAGGTTACAGGATCACCATGCCTTCCCCATAAACTGGGGCCTCAGGCGGGCCCACTAGGGTTCCTAGGCGCCTCTGACTCTGCCTGCCCCGCACCGCAGGCCCTCGCGCCCCAGCTGATCTCAGCTGGAACGACGACGAAGCTGCATCCGCCAGTGGACCCACTGCCAACTCAGGCCTCCGCAGGGAGATGTTCCTTCCACTGGTTGGAACAGAAACGCCTCCTAGGCCTTCCTGCCGAGTGCCTCATCTCTCCCCACCCCGATGGTGCGCTCTGCCCTCCCTCGTGACCAGGCCTCCTCCCAGCGCTGGCTCCAGCGCTCATTTCATCGCTTCCCTGTTTATAACCTTCGCAGGGAATCTGGGAAGACTTAAATCAAGTGCAGCTGACACCCACCTTCAGCAAACACCCCGTTGAAAAGCACACAGCCTTGTCGTAACCTTGCTCTCCCTCCAAGAGTCCCCTGCACTGGCACTCATTAGCAAGTGGGAAGTAATAAAAGACCCTGCTCTGGTGCTCTGCGGAGCAGCCCGAGGGAAGGGAAATGACAGCGGCCAGTGTGGGTCTCAGCTCTCTCCAGGCGAGAGGCTCACAAGCATTTGGCCCTGTTTCCTTTGCTGACATCTCAGCTCCATAACTCACAGCCCTCCCTAGTCCCCAAGGAGCTCTCTTCTCTTTCTAATCCTTCGGATTTCCTGTTCTCCAGGGCTGAGCCTCGAACCGTGGGGACCCCTCACTTGCCTATGTCTGGAAAACTGCAGCAACTCCCCACTTTCGCCTTGTTCATTTTAGTGAGAACACGGTCCAAAGCATTTGTGAGGCTTTTCTAAGCCAAGCCCTTTGCGAGCACGGGCTCATTACGTTCACATCACTCCAGGACTGTTCCGGTCAGAGGATGGAGGGAGAGACAAACGCAGAGAACTGGAAGAGCTTGGCTTGGGGACACAGAGTCCACGATTGATTAGAAGATGATTGATTAGACAGGAACCTGTGCACTCCCCTTGCCCTGGGCCAAGCAGGCTTGACAGAGAGATAGGAAAAGGATGTTCGTCCCGCCCTGCACCTCCACGCCTGCCCCTCCCCACGCCGGCTGGGGTGATCCGGCTTCGTGCCGGCCGTCCCGGCTTTCTGAAGTGTTTGCAGAGGTAGGGAGTGTGCACAAAAAGGGGGCCACACACTCAACCTGACGAGCTCAGGGGAGGCCTGCATGGCGGCCTTACAAACTCAGAGACCGGAAGTACCCACATGGGATGGTCTGAACACGAAAGCTCCTAACTAAAAGCAGGTCATGGCAGGCAGTCACGTCCCAGGCCCGTAGCTTCCTTGACAGAGGTCAGTCTTTACTGTAAGTGAGCCCATCTGTGGTCTAAGATAATATCCGCTTGGCAAGTCAGAGTAACCCCCCTTTACCGGACCCCTCAAAGCACAGCCAGCACCGGAGCAGGGACCACAGAACCCCTCATTGTTACCGTGCTCCCCAAATACCACCTCTAAGCGCTGTAAATGTTAACTGCCCTGTGCCCACCAATGCAAAAGACGGATGTGTCTCTCTATCCAATCGCAGAGGATGCTCTGCTTTCTCCCACCTCCCTAACCTATCACCGCTGGGTTTCATGCAGCCCTCCTTGTGTCTCCTCCTGTGACTCTCGTGTATAAAATAAGCTGTAAAACTGACACTCCCTGGAGCATTTTCTCAATCCATGGAGATTTTGTTTCCCAGCAATTGTTGTCAGTTTGGCTCAAATAAACTCATACAAATCTCTACAGGTTTGGATGTTTCTTATGTCAACGGGAGTAGGAAGGGAACGTGTCAGTCACAGAACCTGCCTGCCATGTTACAAGGGCTCAGAGAGGTGAAGGGACCTGTCGCTAGCGACCGGTTTGTGAGTGAATGCCCAGGAACCTGACGCAAGATGAGAAGAACACACACGTAGAACTGCGTGCACCGAACCCAGACGGGCCTCGGAGCTGGGCCGGGTCCTCCCAACCGGGCCTGGCCTCTGTGCACGTCGTCCGGGCCCCCAGCAGTTCGTCATCTGCTGGAGGTCAGGTCATCTTCCCACCACGAGGGGCTGACCACAGAGCAGGCATTTAAAATAGATGGGTTTACTGACCCTTTGCCTCCCTGGTTGATGGTTAACTTCTGCTGTTTCAATGAAGGGTACACCTTTGCTCAAAAATAAAGGTTAACGACTTAAAATGCAGTTTAAATAGGGCTCATCCTTAGAGTTCCCCACGGCTGGGGTGTGTTGGGGAGCGCTGGTACACTGAGGAGGCAAAGGCTTCAAACAGCAGAGACTGAAAATGAACACACGGAAGCCTGATGCCTGAACTGAACAGGAATGAACTGCGGGGAGGGTGCAGCCAAATCCAGGATCTGCCTCTCCCTTTCTCAGAACTGGAACAAGGGATATAATAAATTCCTCCCCCAAAGCTAAAAGGCTCCTCTTGTGGGTTTTTGTGGCCGGGGGGGGCGGGGGGGCACTTCCATTAGTGTCCCAGTTAATTACCTTAGAATACCCCTGGCATTTTTATGGCCCTCTGAAATAAGGCCCTGGTCCTTCCCGGAGTCACACATACATTATCTGTGGGAAACTAAGGACTTCTGACTTGCTGACATGGAGGAGCACCTGAGTATCACACACTGTGGGCGGCCAGGTGTCTGGAACAATTAGGGAAGTCGCTACTCAGTAGGCCACGGTGTCTGCAGACAGGCTAAGTTTCCAGCAGCCTCTGTGGCCCTCTGTCTCTCTCTTTTCTTCCTTTTTTTTTTTTTTTTTTTTTTTTTTTTTTGCATTTTGCTAAATCCCAGATAAAGGCTACTGTGGCCGGAAGAGGTGAGCTCGGGGAAGGACGCTGGAGGAGACGTGGCAATGCCTGGGCTTGGGTCAAGCCCCTGTCTCGGGAGAAGGTGAGGACAAGCTGGGGACAGCACGCTGCTCTGAGCAGCAAACACTAAGACTCTGTGGGCCACCTCCTGCCTCCGCTGTCCCAGAGGCCCCGAGAGATGGACACTGTCATGAAGGGGCATCCCGATCCCTGTTCTAGAGAGGCCAGGCCCACGAATTACCCCCCAAAGACACAGCCAGGTCCCACTCTTCGTGCAGCAATCTCTACCCAATTACAGGCAGTATCTTAAAAAAAAAATCAAATAGCCTTCAAAGCAGTGTTGTAAGCTCAGACTCGTAAAGCAGTGGCAACCACTGGAGATCTGAAAGAGCCTCTGTTCCTCTCCCACCTAAGGTCATAACATCCAACGAAAGCACCAGGACGGCCACGAGAGGAACTCCTTTCTTTTTTTAAGCCTCAGCTCCCACAGAGCCACGTGGAAGGTTTGATTGAAGGTGCGTTGTTGGCACATGGGGAGGCGGGGCTGCTGACGCGGTGGGGTTGCGCCCGGTTCCCGGCCCCTTCTGGAGGCGGACGAGAGCCCGGACCTGTTAACCTACTGCTCACTCAACTGCGGTCGCCGGCTCCAGCTTGCTTTTGGCTGACCAAAAATGTGGAGTTAATTCACTCCTTAGCCTTTCTGCAATCTTCCATTGGAGTCAGCAAGGGGGAGAGATTCGAGGAACTGAATAAAAGGTCTTTCTTTGGGAACTTCAAGGAACATATTTTGATGATTATCTCCTACTACGGAGTTCACGGAGTGGGTTTTTCAAAACAGCCAATTGGGTCAGTAAAAATAAAGATTTGAGAGTCTTCTCAGGAGCCAATGCTATATTTAAAATTGCAGAACAGCAATAGTCGAAGCTTGGAGAACGCTGTAATTAAGGTTGCAAAACTGTTTTCATTAGAACCCCCCTGCTATTACCCCCTCCCCAGAGGCTTCCTCTGTGGATGCGCCCATATTCGGGCAGGAGCCCGCCGGCCTGTCTAGGCTCCAGTGAATCTGGTCCTTCCCTTTCAGACTTTCCTGCTCAACAAATTGTCGTGATCGGCTGTCCTGGAGCCCTCGCCTCCTCCCTGCTCCTTCGTTCCTAAAACCCACACTGGATGCTCCGGGACGGGCATTTCCTTCCCCCTGCCACCTCTGTCTGAATCCCAGCCAGCCGCAGCCCCACACCACCTACTGCCTCCCACTCTGCTCCTGGCAACCACAAAGCTTGTGGGCAGATTCCCCCTTCACCCCAAGCCCTCTTTATCCCGCATGACTTTCCTCCCCTTCCTTGCCCCGAGTGTTTCTCCCCAGGGCCCTTGCGGGGTTTGGGTGGCACAAGGCCTCACTGGACAGGATCTCCCCACAGCTCCTCGCACGCTGGGCATCCCAGCCCACCGACTCTGAGTAGGATCCCTGGTCCTTGTGGTAACTCCCAGTGGCCACCCCATCTCCAAATACCCCTTCAGGGGGTGGTATGGCCTCTAGTTGAGAAGAGAACCCAGGGTATTCATTCAGTACAACAGACTCCAGCCCTCCCCCATCACATGTGCGCTGGTCTCCGCTGCATAGAGAGCAACTTCTCCCCTGAACCCCACAAATCCAGGGGGGATGGCAGGGGTAGAGGGGTCTCGATGTCTATCGGCAGCTCTCGGCCTTCAAACCCTGCTTGAGGCCCATGCTGTCTCCTGCATGGGAAGCTCCCTTCCCATCTCCAAGTTTCACGTGCAGACACAGTGGGAACACCATCTACTTTACAGAGCTGCTAGAAATTCAATGGGGCGACATGTGAGAAGTTCCTGGCACATAGTAAACACCTGATAAATGGTAGTAACAGTCATTTTTACAGGACTGTTCTTCTGCCCCACTGGAACTGCAGCTGTCATTTGCCCCCTCCCCCATGTCTGTCACTTTTAGGACCAATTTCCAACTTTCAACAAACCCATTTTCTAAAATATGTCCTACACACCCTGGCTGATGTGGCCAGGTGAATGAGTGCCAGCCTGAGAACCAAAAGGTCGCCAGTTCGATTCCCAGTCAGGGCACATGCCTGGGTTGCCAGTCAGATCCCCAGTTGGGCATGTGAGAGGCAATGGCACACCAATGTTTCTCTCCCCTTCTTCCTCCTTCCCTTCCCCCTTCTCAATAAACCAATAAACAAACAAACAAATATGACCTATAGAATGCTAATATTCTTTGAAAAAAAAGTTCTCTGATCAAGTTAGTCTGGAAAATGCTGCATACTTTCACCATCTTAGAAACTCATAGTAAAACGCTAAAACATTTTTAGTCCTTCAAAAAAATAAGCCTATTGCAATCTGCGTGTAATTTGATATTTCTCAAATTTACCTGACCAAAGAACTTGCTGCCACTCTCAGAGAAAAGTGACCTATAGGGTGTGGGGGGGGGGGGCGGGCAGTGGGAGGGGTAAATGCAGACAACTGTACCTGAACAACAATAAAATAATTTTTAAAAAACTGACCTATAAAACCCCATGGAAATGGTACCCAAAGGCACACCTGCTTCAGGGAACCCTGTGCTGGGCCAGTCCTTACCTAGACTGGGTGATTCCTTCATCCTGTCTCTGGCCATCAACCATCATGGCGACATCATTATGTTTAAAGCCCATGGGCCCTCCGGACCTCAGGGCCCCATGACCTGGAATCTGTAGGTCTCATCTCCCTGGTGGTCATAGCTCAGCCTGACCACCCACTGTGGTCTACCTGCATGGTCTCAGCTCCTTTCCTCCCCCTCTCCTGCTGTTCTGCCAACCCTGCTGCACTAAGCCTTTACACTCTGTCCTCTGCCCCGGCTATCCTCGGAGACCCCAGGATCCACTCCACCCCCTGGAGCCTTGAGCTTCCTCTCCTGCGCTTGTGCCCCACCTTCCTCGGCCTGTTTTCGCTGCTCTGCCCTGGGACAACCCAGCTGGGCAAAAGCACGTCAGTGAGTGGTACAGGGCTGGCCCCAGGCAAGTCCTACCATCAGGGTCCTCCCTCCATATCCCTCCTGTTCTCCAAAGATGCACTCACTTCCTCCCTCTCTGGAAAGACCAAAACCATTAGGTTTAAGGTCTTCACCGTTCCCTGACTCCTCCAGCTGTGTCACTGCAAACCCAGTGTAGGCACAGGCGTGTGGAAACGGGCCCTCTTGTGCACCGGGAGCACAGAGTGGCACGCATCTCCATGCTTCACGTGAGCCTGCCTTTGGATGCAGCGACCCGCCTTCTACCGATCTTTCCCCTGCAGGGAACACGAATTCACTAGGCTGAGGTGGAGGTGTGCAGACTGTCACTGGAGGCTATGATGAACCTGAGGGAAAGTGTAAATAGCCCAAATGCCCATCAATAAGGGGTTGGTTAAATAAATCATTGTGAAGTTGTACCATGGAATAGCATGCAACCATGGACAAAATAATGCGGCTCTGTACTTATTGCCCAGGAAAGATGTCTGTGTTCTATCACTGAATTTTAAAACACATGTGACAGTGTAATCTTACATACGTAAAAAGTCTGTGTGCAGGTACATGAGGAAATATTTCTGGGAGAAAGCTCATCCAGATCTTGTTGATTATCTCTGAGGGCTAAGAGTCCATGTGAGGGCTGTTATATTTTCCCTTTTCTGAATTTTTCAAAAGTTTCCATAATGAGTGTATATCATAAAAAGATTAAATGGGCCCCAGCTGGTGTGGCTCCGTTGGCTGGGGCATCTTCCCGTAACTGAAAAGTTGTGGGTTCAATTCCAGATCAGGACACATAACTAGGCTGCAGGTTTATCCCCGGTCCGGGTGCCTATCCCCGGTCCTGGCACGTACCAGAGACAACCAATCAATGCTTCTCATTCACATTGATATTTCTCTCTCTCCTTTCCTCTCTCTCTAAAAAGCAATGAAAAAAAAAAAAAAAAAAAAACGTCCTCAGGTGAGGATTAAAAAAAACGGATTACATGCAACTAGTAATGCAAAAAGTCTGTGTCCGTATTCTTCCCTGGGGACCCTAGAGACAGCCTCGCTTCTTTCCATGGCAAAGTCGCCCGCCCCTGCCTTCTCTGCCACCGCGTCCCCGGCCCTCCTCTCTTCTCTTCCCCTCTGCCTTCCAGTGAGCACCTAGGAAGACCCTTATGCCTGGCCCTGCTCCTTACTGTAAGGATTCGGTTCCCTTTTTCTGAAGCTTGTCGACCCCAGGCCTCCCCGCCCCTCTGCATCAGCGCTAGCCATGCCCCTCCTGCCCCTGCGGCCTGGCCCCCTCTGGACCCAGGAAGCCTGCGCTGGCCCTGCTGACTGACGGCCAGCTTCACTGACGCTGTTGACTCTGTTGACTTCTCCCTCAGAGCGTTCCCCTCCCGATTTCCAATGATGACAGTACCATCACACGTCTCTGCACGAGCTCTGGCCACTCCCTCTGGTTCCCTCACAAGTTCATTTCCTTCCTCTCATTCTCCAAAAGGAGAGATTCCCCAGCGTCTCCAGGGAGAAGCAGCAACCAATCTATCTCCTGACAAACCCTTCCAAATCCTCCCCAGTGTCAACAGCACACATTTGGAAGTCCTTAGCATGGCACTCAAGGCCTCCTGGTCTGGTGACTCCCTGTGTCTCTCAGCCAGTTCTCAACTCTGGACAAATCTCTACCCGCCACTCCTAAACACATCTGCCCAATGACATGACGCCCAGCTTTCCCCAGCACGGTTACCTGCTTCTTCTTACGGTCCTGCGAGTGACCCCATCCAAATCCTGCCCACCCTCAACCCCTCCCTAAAGTCTTCCTGAGCCGCCCCAACTTGAACCGTTCTCTTTATCTCAGGTAATTCCTATCGGACCTACCAGAGACACCCCCACTTGTTCTTTTGCGTCTTCTCCCTGGATCATCAGTTTTCTCAAGGGTCTCTGCCTGCAGGCAGGAACCACCCTGGTTTGCCTTTAAATTTGCATGCCTCCTCCCTAAAGCAGGTGCTCAACACATGCTTGCTGACTGAAAGGCGTGGGACAACATCCCAGAATAACCAACATTCTGGTTGGGGTCAGGCGGATATACAGGCGTCTCCCCTGAGCCTTGCAGGAGGTGTCTGCAGCTCTACGCTGGGGGATGTTTGGGACTCTGGCGGAAAGATGAGTCTGGAGCTCAGAGAGGCATCATCAACCTATTCCTGAGACACATCTACGACCCCGGGAGAGACCGTTCAAAGAACGGGTGTCCAGGAAGGAGCAAGGAGCGCACAGCTGAAACCACAGACTCATCCAGAAGAGGAGCAGCAGAGAAGAGACGGGGAAAGAACCAATACCACCCGAACGGCCTCCTGGGAGTTCTCTTATGACACCACTGTTAGTCTTTTTTGAATAATTTGGGCACACACCTTAAGCGTCCTAGCAAAGGGTAAGCTCCTTGTGAGAACGAGCAGTGTCTGAGCTCTTCTTTGCATCTTTCTCGAACATTAGGCACACATGGGCATACAAGCCCTGGCACTTAGCAGTTGCTCAATAAATGCTTGTTAAACAGAAGCATGAATCTTCACTGAAAACCTACATTAGATGCGGGGATACCATGGTGTGACACTTGCCTTTAAGGATTCCAGTGGGTGGGGGATGCAGGTGTACCCACCGAGTGAATGTAGTGGGCACCTCCCACGTGCCAGGCACTGTGCGGGAGGGAGTCCGGACAGGGGCAGACAGGGACCCCATGTTCATGAACTCACATTCTCATACTTCCCTGTGGGCACTACAGTTCTGTTCTGGGAGGAAAATGTGTGTGTGTGTGTGTGTGTGCCCCATCGAAGGCAAAACAATAGAGTAGGATGTTAACATTGGAAAGAACCTCAAAGACCATCCCCCCCACTTGCAGATGAGGAGACTGAGGCTCAGGGAGGACCAGTGGCTTCCTCATCGTCACATAGTTACAAAGCTGGTCTGGGACAGGGCTAGGCCTAACCTAGGGCTTTGGTGCTCACAATACACACACACACTTGCTAAATTCAACGCGATGAGCATGGGCAGTGTATATATGGCTGGCACCGCGTGTCATGCTGCTGTACTTGCTGATTCTGGCACCCAGCACAGCTGCCTGCCCTTCGTGAAAACTGCCACACTATCCACGAACATCTACTGAGAAGCAGAATTCTTTTTCCTCTCTCTGAAATTAGCTATGGGATGTGAATCTTCCATTATTCAAGGTACCCCAGCTGGATGGCGAGGTGGCTGGTGTGTGTGTGAGAGAGTTTGGAGCTGATCCCCAACATCTAAGCCCCTCCCCACTCCCCTGACATGGACCATTTAACAGGTCTTTGCACCTGTGCCACATCTGCTCCTTTTCCTCTGGTCTCAGCCTCCTTCTAGTGCCCTGGGGCCTGGGGATGGAGGTCAGGCTTCCAAAGAGGACCAGTCTGCCAGCTCATTAGTGGATATGATCCCCCCCTCACTGAGCTATGGAAGGTGGGTCTTCCTGGAACCACACTGCTATGTTCCGCAGCCCCCTCCTGCCCCTGCCTGCCCTTTGCCCACAGGCAGTGGACACTGCTCTCTAATGGGGGTGGTATTCCTCCCCTGCTTGGAGAATGGTGGGGTGTGTCTCTGCCCTGTCCTCCGTGGCAGCTGAGGACAAGTGTCCCAGGGGTGTAGAGTGGCCCATGCAACAGGCCTGCTTCCAAACAGTTTTCCACCAAGTCACTTCCGCTCCCAGTGCATCAAAGCGGGATGGCCTCAGGGACACCCAGGAGGCAGAACCCAGAGAGGGAAACACTGCAAATGCAGGGCCGGGCTGCTTCTGGGGCGGGGGGCTCCCACAGCTGGGAGGGCTCCCATGGCAGGACCCTCTCATCAGAGCTGTGGAAACAATTCCACAGGTGGCTCTTAAGGGCTCAGACAAGCCATTGGGAAGCTCTGAAGTGGGCTCACCACCAGGGGGCTGGAGGCAACTGTGTGGCCCTCAGGTGTGCATGGGGCTACACCTGGGGCCAGGTGCCAGCTTGCATCAAAAGATGCGGTTGCCTGGGAGGCCTGGCTGGCGGGCAGGCAGGAGGGGCCTCAGGGTGGAAACAGCTCGGCTGGCAGAGTCGGCCCTGGCACCTGGCCACTGGTGGCAGTGCTCCTCCGAGAATGTGTTTTCTTGTGTAAGTGCCATCCCTGCCAAAACCCCTCTCCCCCACAAAACATAACATCACCATGTTTTGCTTTGAGCGGGCACGGTGAGCCTTCGTCAACAGATGTAACTCTCCGAGCAAGCAGTGGGCCTCGGGAGAAGCCAGCCGCCCCTCCAGAAAGGGCTGCTCTGGAAGGGGCCGCCCTGCTCTGCCGGGCACTTTACTTTTTCCATGTGGGTGAAAAAACTCCTGATTTTTCATACTCCACCGATCCCAAAGGCCAAATATTTGCTGTCTGCCCTGCCTTTTCCATTTCGGGCCGAGGTGGTGGCAAGTCCTGGCTCCTGGGCAGGACTATGGAAGACCCTGCAGGGAGGTGCGCTGGGCTGCACCCCTCGTTCCCCCTGCAGCCCCGCAACCCAGGTCCCGGTTCGTTACAGGAGAACGCGGGAAGGTTTCCCGGAGACTGGAGGAAAAGTGTGTGACCGTTGCCCTGAGGGCCCCAGTGGGCAGGGACTGGCCCCACGTGGTGCTGGGGCTGCTGGACGAGAGCAGGAAAAGGACGTGAGAGGGGCAGGCCACAACGTCTTTCTGAGCCTCCCAGTCAGCCAGCCAGGGGGACCCTGAAGCCCGACCACGTGATGACACATTTCAGTGGGCCCTCCTCAGGGACCTCCTCTAAATACTGTCACGCCAGCTCGTTTCTCCTCCACTCGGAGGAGTGGAACTGCCACACTAAGTTTCAGAAAGGTGGGTCATGTGTTCCTGACCCCATCTTCCTTGGGAGCTGGGTGTCTCCTCCATTTTGGAGGATTGTGGACCTGCCTGTCTTTTCGGCACTGTGTTTTCCCTCACAGCGCTTGTCTGGATGGTTGGTGGAGCCAAACTGCTCTGCGATTGTGCAGCATCTCAGCAGCATCATTAAGGCTGAGAGCAGCGTGGGCCCCAGGCCTGTGGTGAGATGTGGTCTAAGGCCTTCCCAAAGGCTTCTGGGTAATGACCTGCCCCCGCCGCCTCACTGCAGAGGGTATGGCTCCATAGGCGTGGTAGCTGAGAGCAGAAACTTTCTGGGTGAGGCTCCTCCCTGCTGCCACTCAAACTCCCTGGGGTTGATTATAACTTGCTTGCCTTATCCTAGACAGCCCAAGACGTGGTGAGGCCGCCAGGAGACCAGGGGCCCCAGGGAAGGCAGCGCTCTGGCCTGGAAGTCAGGAGCCCTGGGCTCCACTGTCCCTGACTAGCCATGAATCTTAAGCAAATCCTTTCTCCTGCCCATAGGACCAGCAACATAATTTGCAGAGCCCAGTGCAACATGAAAGTGTGGGGGTGCCTTGTTTAAAAAATTATTGAGAATTCCAAGACAATGGCAGCAGGGCACTAACCTAGTGCAAGGCCTTCCACGCGCAGGGCCCCATGGGAAAGCACAGGCTGTGTGGCCGTGAAGCTGGTCCTACCTGTCCGGGCCTCAGTTTCCTCACCCACGGAGGCTGTTTTCAATCAGAGAAGCCCTCAGACCTCTACGTGTAAAGGACGCACACTGAGCCGCTTCTTCGGCATCCCCCCGAGAGAACAGTTCCAAGCCCTGCAGCTGACCTTGCAAGTCCTTTTCAGCTTCAACATTCACTAAGTCGCAGAGGCAGTGAGGTCCGTGCTGCTAGGAGCACAGGCGTCTGCCCCGGGTGCTAAGGAAGGAGTAATGAAAAGCACGGGAGACGGCATGCGAAAACACCCGTGGTTCCTCGCCCCATATGTAGCCTGCCTCTCTCTTAGCCTGAAAACGAGCGTGAAGACCAAGCATGCGCTTCCCAGGCCTCACGAAAGCCCAGCCCAGGTAGGAGCACCTGGGACCAAGTCTGATTCTTGTTTCCATCCCAAGAACTGGCTGCAACGGCCACCATCTGATGACCCACTGCCCTGGGGGCGGCTCAGGTCTGGACCACTGGTCTTTTCCAGGTGCTTTGTTCCCAGGAGGTCAGAGGGCAGGGCAGGGCAGCCAGGGTTCTGAGGCTGGGAAGGGCAGAGCCTGGACTGAGGGACTCAGACACTGCAGGGCTCTTGTGAAGAAGGGGTTGACTTTCTGGAGGACAACCCTTGGCCTGGCACTGCGCAGAAAGCTAGGTGGGGGCTGCCGGAGCTGAATGGGTCCTCCGGGTGGGGATTTACACAGCTGGAGGGCTGGGCCGGTGACATCTTTCCGCGCTGGCCGGTTAAAGGGATCAGAAACCTCTCTGGGATGTAAAGCAGATTTTTAGAGAAAGCGATGAACAGGACAGGACTGTAGGAACTTTCTCCACGTTCCTTCTGCTCTCCCCTTCTGCCTGACTTCAGGTCCCTTAATACCTTCCGCAAGGGGGTCTGTCAGGCAGGGAGAAGACCCCTGATGCCCCTGCCCCGGGGAGTCCTCCTCTCCTCAGCCCCGCCGGGTGTGGTGGTCCCTGCAGGGTCTCGTCTGGGAACTCGAGCGCCGGAGGCTTACCTTTCATGGTCCCTTGCGTGGGGGCCTCCGGAGGGCCTCGCTCCTGGCGGTTCAACGGCGGGGTGACCGGGGTGAAGCCGGCAGCTCCTCGAGGGGTACCCGATCACTGCCTACGCGCCACCCGCGGAAGCCGGGCTGGGAGCCGGAGTTCTGCGGCAGCACCGGGGCGCAGAGGCTGTGCGCGTAGGGGAGGGTTCGCGGGGTCGCAGCCTGGGGGCGCCGGGCCCGCCGCCCATCCCGCCGCCCGCGCGCTCCCCGCTGGAGGCCGACGAGCTCTGCGGCCGCCCGATCCCCGCGCTCCCGCCCTCGCTCCCTCCCTCTTCGTCACTTCTTGGGCCCTGGCCCAGATCAACTTCTTGGTATTTTCAAAACTGCCGCGGCCAGGCCTCTTTGTGCCGCCGTGGGTCCCTGCGCCCGCGCCCACGCCTCGGCCAGGATCTCGGCGCAGCCAGCCGACCTCCCTGCCCGCGGTGCTGGGGGAGCGCACAGGGCAGCCGCCTCCAGAGCAGTCGTTTGCCTGTGGGGGCCGCCTGGCGGCGGGGGTGGGGGGATGGGGGTGGGGCTGCAAGCAGTTCGACCTGGACATGGTCTCACCCCTCCAAGGGGTAGCGGGACTGAAAGCAAGAAGGATCCTTGGGATCCAGCCCCAGCCCTCGCCGTCCTGGTTTGCTGGGGACTGTCCCTGTGTCAGCGCTGCTCACAATCGCAAATCACAATCCCGCATTCCTAGAAGCCCCTCAGTCCTGGGCAGACGGGATGGTTGGTCATTCTAGCCCTGGCACCCTAGCTGAGTGACTGGCCAGTCACTTCATGTCCACAAACTTTCATTTTCTTTATGAGAGAACTGGGCTCCAGCGCTTCCACGTGCTGGGATTTGGTGCCTGGAGAGGCCCCTGGTGTAAACAGTGATGTCTGAGGGAACCTCCAGCAAGTTGCGTCTCTTGTCACGGGCCCTCCTCTGAGATCTTCCCACGCACGTCATTCTTCACTGGTGGAACAATTACTTAATTTACTGAGCACCTGCTACATACCAAATGCTGCCCCGATCTCCAGGAGTGCGTGGAACGCGTCGTACAGCACTGTCTCCGTGAGGAAGGCCGGCAGTGAGACAAGTAATGGTGCGGTGGGGTGTGAGCTGCGCAGGGCAGTTCAGCGAGAGAAGGGACCTCAGAGTGGGGACTGCCCGCCCGGTCTCTGCAGATCGCTGCTGGCGGTCCCTGTGCCACACCCCGCGCGTCTCCCCGCCGACCCCCATCTGACCCTTGAAGTATAAAGTACCAGGGGCCAAAGGGGCAGAGACGCTTTCTCCCACCCACTCCAAAAAGGTGATGTTCAGCTAGCTCTCATCTCCTCCACTTTGCAGTAAGTGTCAGTTCTCAAGATGAGGTTCAGTTCTCAACAGAACTTCAAGGCAACCTTGAGAGTGAGGCCAGGAACCATGGTACCAGTTTCGGAGACCAGGGCTCAGGGATGAGGACGAAAAAGGAACACTGATGAATCTAACCAAAAGTAACCCCATTGACCTGACCATAAATTCCTGACTGAGTGGGGGATGGTGGGCAGTCATGCCTAGAACCTGTAGCTTCCCTAGAAAAAGGCACACCTCTGCCTGACGCAAGCCCAGCCGTTGTTTTGTGCACCCAGGTTAGCACACTTCTGAAACGCCTCTTTTTCAGATCCCTCAGAAGCACAGCCACCCTCAGGAAGGCACATGATCTTGTTAACTCTCTTGTAATCCGATTCCTGCCTTCCTTTTTCCTACCTACCTTCCTTCCTTCCATCCAAATGTATAAAAGAAACTGCCAACGGTCATTCTGCAGGGCGCTTGAGATCTTACTTACTGATAATCATCATCAGATTGGCTCAGATAAATGCATAACAATCCTCTGCAGGTTTGGCCATTTCTTACATGCACACGGAGAGGATGTTGCCCCTTTGCGAATGGAGAATTTATGTGCCTGTGGTGTTGCTACGATAACTCGGGTGAATCAGCAAAGCGATGAAAGATATCAGTGCCTGGTCGTAGGTGAGCCTTGGATGAGCAGAGCTGGTCCCCAGCCCTGAAGACATTCAGAGGATGAACTCCAGTTCCAAAGGACTCCGGGGAGAGGAAACCCAGACCTGTGGACTGGCCGGCCGGAAAGGGCTGGAGACAAGTTGGCAAGACACCAGAGGCCAAAGCACCAGAATAGCTCAGAGAGGGAAGAGGCAGAAAGAGGAGCGTAGGGGAAGACCTCAGATCACAGATCCAGAAGGAAGAAGACAGGGTTTCCTGGGTACTACAGCAGCCTTTGGATGAAAGCTTTCAGTGGCCATTCCTGCCAACAACCAGAGGGATGGACTCAGGGTCGACTGGACCCACTCCTCCTAGAAGACCACACTGTGGGACTACTAGGATATGTCTCAGCTGGGCCCACGGTGCAGAGGCCCAGACGGCAGCAGCCAGGGTGGGGCTGGGTGCGATGGGGTTGGGGCAGTGGCTTAACACAGTTTTTAACGATCTGGGGTGGGCATGGAGGGGGGGCCATGGACGGAGGCACATAAGCCAGGCTTTTGTTGAATGTCAAAGGAAATAGCTAAAGAGCAGAGGTCATTCAACAGGAGGGGGGGTGGGGGGATGAACAGAGTCACTAATGGTGGAACCTTCCAGGTGTTGATGAAGGGAGAAAGTCCCACCTCCTCGTTCTTGAGCCACTGTTGTAATTTGCTCAGAATAAAGCCTCCCAGGGAGCACCGCAGACTTTCCTTTCTGTTTTCAAGTTCAGGCAAACAAACAACAAACAAAAAACCCACCTCCCTTTCTCCTAGAGCTGAGTGCCCCCACCTATGCCTCTGAGGCTTTCTTCCCCACCCACGCTCCTCTCCAGCATCAGGATGTTACCTCCGTTTTCCTTCTCAGGATGTAGCTTCAGCCCTGCATGCTTGTGCTCTTGCTGGGTGAAATTGCTCCCTTCCTCCTACTTGCCAAGTACCATAGCCTTTTCAAAATCTGTATCCCTTCAACCGCTTTGTAGAGTCAACACTGTATCAGTCAGTTTCTCCAGAGACACAAGAGCAATGACCAGCAGGCTGGATACCCAGGAAAGAGTTGGTGTTGCCACTAACTGCAAAGCCAGGCTGCTGGGGGAGTTCTCTTTCTCTGGGGAGGGCACCCTTTTTCTAGTAAGTCTTTGGCTGCTTGGACAAGGCCCACCACATGATGGTGGGTAATCTGCTCTATTCAAAGTCTGCTGATTTAAATGTGAATCTCACATAAAAAGTACCTTCCCATCTAAAAGCACCTAGAATAACAGTTGACCAAATATCCAGGTGCTATGGCCTAGCCAAGTTGACACAGAGAATTAACCATCACAAATACCATTGGTGACTCCTTGAACTTCACTCCCCTGGTTTATCAGATTCTATACACTTCTATTTCTCCTAAACTTCTTTGACTTCTTCTCAAATGACTCCTCCTATTTGTTATATTTTGTAAATATAGGCATTGCCTAGCCTTATATCAATTAGTGAAAGTAACTTCACTGGTGTGTCAACAACCCCCACACCCCACTAACTTAACACAACAAAGGACTATTTCTCATTCACAAGACAATCAAACGGTGACTTGGGGACCCAGGGATCTTCTATCTTGCATCACCACCATCCTCAATGTGTAGCGTTAAAGTCGCTGCAAAATGGAAGAGAGAATGGCTTGAGCTCTGGGAATGGCATCGTCCTGTGAGGCGATGCTGTCCTTTCCGTAGGTGGGGAAGTGACTCCAGTCTCAGATGGAGGCGTGTGGACCGGAGCACCACAACAAACAGGCCCGTCTGGGAAAGGGAAGGACGAAGGGTGCAGGAGCTGTCGGTCTGTGGGGATACTGACCCCTCAGACAATATACTAACGAAAAATAAAGATGTTCAGGTTCCTCACACTCTGCTGCTCGACTGCTAAGCTCATGCCACATATTTGTTTTCATTCCAGTGGCATCCCATTTCACGATAATTTCTATAGTAGTTAGAGTAAGTCACACTAGCTTTAATAAATAAGTGCAGGATTCTCAGGATGGTACAATAATAGTTTATTTCTCATTCAAATCACAATCCATTGCAGGTTGGTTGTTTCTCTTAAAAATGTTGATTCACACCCTGGCTGGTGTGGGTCAGTGGATTGAGTGCCAACCCGTGAATCGAAGGGTCGCCAGTTCGATCCCAGGTCAGGGCACATGCCTGGGTTGCAGGCCAGGTCCCCAGTTGGGGGAGCGCAAGAAACAACCACACGTTGATGTTTCTCTCCCTCTTTCTCCCTTCTTTCCCTTCTCTCTAAAAATAAATAAATAAAATCTTTTTAAAAATGTTGACTCGGGGATCCAGGGCTCTTCCCCCCTGTGGTGCCGCCTTCTTTAATAAGTAGCCTCCAAGTTTGTTGTAGAAGAGGAAGGAGACTGGAGCTTTGTGGGTTGGGGATTATCATGCGACAGGCCTAGAAGAGGCATGTAATGACTATGGGCCCCATTCCATGGGCCAGAACTCAGTCACATGGCCCCAACCAAAGGCCAGGGGGCTGGGATACACCCCTTAGCTGCATCACCACAAGGAAAGGGGGACACGTGAATCCTGGCAAGCCCCACCACTCCTTAACACACCCCTCTCCAACCCAGACCTTTGCCGGGTTTTTACCCTTTCTCCTCAATAAGCTCTCCAGTGCCACAGATTCAAAGTCCGTGCAGCATTACTGTCTTGTTGACGCCAGTGTTGCCCCCAAAATGATCAATCCCTTGGAAGCGAAGGGGCAGTGTATGTTTGGAAGGCAGCTGTGCTCTACTATCAACACTGCCCAGGATGGAACTATTTTTCAAAGGACACAGATTGCCAGTCCAGGGTGTTTTGCGGCAGTTTCCAGAAAAGTTGGCTCCAAGGGAAAATCTAAATCCCATTTTCCTACTGGTTTCCATTTAGAATAAGTAACAGAATTCCCTGGTTAAAATAAACAAGAGGATTCCCTGGGAAAGAATCCATCAACGTTCTCTATCAGAGATGTTTGTCTGGAACGATAGATACTAAGTTGGCTTTTTTTGGCCTAGTCTATAAACTATGTTATATTTTCACAATGCTTAAGTTTCCCATCCTTTATTACTTCCTCCCAGAAATTCACCTGAAATTTCTCCCATGTCTACAGATTCTTACCTCACATTACATTGACCAGTACTGGAATTTATTTGTACAGCAGCTCACCCTTGTCCACGGGGGATACATTCCAAGACCCCTCAGTGGACGTCTGAAAGCATGGATTGTACTGAACCTGTGTATACTGTTGGGGACCACCCTGCCTGGCCTCAGGAAGCTGTAACCCCCTGTGACTTAGGCTGAGTGAGGGACCTCCAGACCAGGAGCCACTAAGGAGACAAAACTTATTTCCCTGGCATGAACGCTGCCTGTTCTAATGCCTGGCTCCCTTTGCATGATCGGCAGTCAATGACAGGTAACAATTCTCTAGGAAAGAGAATGAATCTAAGACAGACGCAATCACGTGGGAATGCCCTAAGGGAAGAGATTCGGGGCTGTGGAAATGTAGGGATGATGGACATCAACCCCTGCCCCCTCGGCTTTGTCAAAGCCTGAGTCTTTGTTCTTAGATGTGAGAAATCCAAGTCTCCTGGCTGCCTTTGTCTTCTCTGTTAACTCAGGCCTGCGGAAATAGCAGGGGCGGTACAGCCCAGACCAGAAATGGCGGACCCCCGGGGTAATCAGGCCTGGGACATAGAATATGCAAGATCCCGTGAGATCTGTTTGCTGGAGGATGTTATTAGATTAGAATTTGAAGGCAAAGACAGGAAACCAAAACTAGCCCTTTAAGCAGTATGTTAAAACTCCAGTCTCTGACCAGAATCACAGCGGGGGTTCTGTCTGCACCTTTGTAAGTCACCTATTTCTTTTGATCTTTTCTGCCAGACTGTGAATCCACAAACTGAGTCTGTATTCTCAATAAAAATCTGCTTGGGAATGGATACGGCTCGCTCCCCACTAGAGAGAGTGGCCATTCTGTTCCTATTTCCCCACAGGACCTGGTTGTCTCCGTGTGTGCTTTTCTTGTGTTTTCGATGAGCATCCGCAGCAGAGATGGATACTGCTAGCCGGCATCCGCCACAGTCAGCATGGACTTTCTATACACACGTACCTGTGATAAAGTTTAATTTATGAATTAGGTCCAGTGACAGATTAGCACAGTAACCAATAAAATAGAACAGTTATAAAAACGCAATGCAACAAACAGTACGCACATGTGGACTCTCTCACTATCTGATGGCGCCCCGTGTACAGCGTGGGCGCACCGGACAGAAGGATGGCAGCACCCGGGCAGGACGGAGTGGGACAGCGTGAGATTTTATTGCACTGCTTGGAACAAAGTGCAGTTTAAAACATATGAACTGTTTGTTTCTGACATTTTTCCTTTAACATGTTACACCGTGGTTGACCATGGATAACTGAAATGACGAAAGCAAAATTGTGGGTAACGGAGAGCCCGCACATACCTGGCCAAGCAGCGCCTTGCAATACCACTCTTTACCAGTGGGTGATGCTATGTAATATGACTTCTAGCCTGAGAAATCCTTCAGGGGGCTTCGTATTGTCAAATTAATACCTTATTTGATGAACTCTGTAAGGGTGAAGTTCTGAGAAAAGCAGTGTAATTACAAACCTTCCTGATTACTATAATGAAGTCTTAGCAAAGACAAACTACTTAGATAGTTCATCGAAATAAGTTACATATTCAGGACGAAAGTGGCTGACTTTATTTGGGGCTGGATATAGATGAAAAAGAAGGATCCTTGATGATCTGTAGGAAGCAGAGACTCTTTTAGCCAAACTATCTCCTGGACAATGCAAAGGGCTCCCCTCGGGAATCCCTTTCCAATTTCAGGATGGCAAATAGGGCCAGAAAATCCCTGTATCCAGGCAGCCAGGAACTACACAAATCAAAATAAAAAGACCAGAGGGAAAGGGGCATGAATGCTTTTGAGGAAGATATTCTCCAAAGGATTTGGTACATGTGAGGTTCTTTATAGCAGGCTTTCAAGAGGCTGGACTTTAAAACTGATCAGAAGAGCCCTACTAGACATTTCTATCTATACTCCGGATGGAGACCCCAAAGTCATACTTAGTTCTTTGCAAGGTTTTGTTTCTCATTCAAAACTGGGGAAACAAAATTCAGAACAATGTGGACAGGTGTATACAGTGCATTTATAAGATAAAATTCCAAAGAAATAAAGTTAAACCCTATTTTCAGATTCATCATCTGTTGTAAGGATGAAGCTTAGCCATCCAGAGAGAAAGATCCGGTTGGTACTGGGGGCCATTCATGGCTCTCCCTCCTTGACTGAGCAAGTCCATGGCCAAGAGCCGTGTGGTGCTGAGGGTGGGTCCCCAGCCTCACGGACATTACGGTTTTGATACGAATACAAAATGAGGTGAGATTACTAAAAAAATGGGATCTTAAATTGCACTCATTGAAAAATTAAAGCAGGTCATCCAACAGGAAGTTATTAAACACCTGTTAGGCCACAGCTTGGAGACTGGGAGCACAGAGCCGAGTGAGAGAGGGAAGCATTGGAACGATAGTCTGCGGTCTTTCGGGACAATATGCTCGGTCAGGATTTCTTCCATTTCCCCTGCCGTAATGACAGAAGTAGCGAACATCTGAAGTCTTTCCTTTTATTTAAAAAATATACATAAAAATTGCGTGCCATAGCATAATGAAAAAATTATTTTAATATGAAACTAATAGTCTTCCTGGATCGGGGGTGGGGGAGGTGGCAGGGTGGTGGAAAGGTGGATTTTGTGGCCGAGGTCTGCTACATCGGGACTTCTTTGTACTGCATATTTTTAGTAAGTTGTAGTGCTTTATTTTTAAGTACTATTTGGTAGTATAAAATTATATGCATATCTTACTTCAATAAGAGAAAACTTCATTTAAAAATAAAAATAGTATTTTAAACTATTTCTAGACATGTTTCTAAATAAAAAGAACATAAAAATGCATATTCTTCCAAAACTAATGTGTGCATTTAGTGCAACTATAACTGCAATACCATTTTTTAGCTGGACACAATTAATTTAAATTTTATATGGAATAATTAATGTCCATGACTAGCCAAGAAAACTTGCAAGACATGAGTAAGGGCAATTACATTCTCAAAATTAAATATTGTTTTAAAGCTATGTAATAAAAATAACGCGTTACACATGAATAAAGATATAACTCAGAGGGATAAACTGGAAAGTCCTCAAACAGATCCAAGTTCATCTGGGAAACTTCCCAGATGACAGACCGGCACTTCAGCTCCGCCTGAATAGGGTGGTTTATTTGATAAATCACGTCGGCACACTTGGCTCCATATCTGGAAGAAATACAGTTAGATCCTTGCTTTACCCCCCACCTTCACAAACTCACACAGGCACGCACACACACAGTCCATTGGGATTATCTGAATACAAAATTAACCGAGTAGAAAACGAGAGGAAACTCAGAGAATCACTGTTCACATTTCAGTGGGAGGAAGACACTCTTTAACAAGACAGGAGGCCTAGAAACTATGAAGGGAAAGCTGAACAAATCTTGCTACACAAAGAATCGTAAAGCCTCCATAGTCAAAAGGTAAAAGATACACGCTAGCTTGGTAAAAAATAGTTTCAACACATATACGGTTAACTTTATTTTTTTAAAGTGTTTCCATATATTGATAGAAAACAAGGATGAATAACTCAGTAAAACAAGCAGACAATATGAGTCGGCAAATCACAAAAGAGGTGTTTTAAGGAGACACAATTATGCTCGGAGACTGAGACCGTCTTTGATGACAGCTTAACACCACTTCACTGCAGGAATTACAGTAATTTCATAAGCCAAAAGCATACAGGAAAATGTCTCTTAATAAGCCAATAAAGAAATAACATATTTTAAAGCGCTAGTGGATTAATCACAGTATTGTTCCAGGCAAGGGGAGATGAAGGAATGAGTTCCGAATTTAGTTGCGGTATGCCTTTATATGACTTGGTACTTGGGAGAGATGGCTTAGCCCATGGAGAGCTGGCACTCAGCTGCCAGCACCAAAGCAAAAGTCCCTTGTTGCTAGAGCACCTGCTAGGCAACGAGGGCTGCAGTGTTGCTAGGCAAGCTGATCTCTTTGATGGGTCCACTGGACGGTTTCCACCACTGCGGGTAAGGGTGGCCCTTGTCCAGGCAGCAGTTAGTGCCCCGGATGTCTTCAGAGAGCTGTTTAGATCAGCACGCATAGCCGTGCCCAGACTGAATGCCTTCAGGGAGGCCTCACAGACTCTTGATACTTGAAGTCTAAATGTCCCCTTGATGTCGCTACTTTTCCACGTGTTTTATCGATAAGCCCCCATCTGTGCCCCTCATCAGCTGAGCTCCTGAATGCTTCTTGGTGACAACTGACCGTCATGACAATATCCAGACACAGCCTCCTTGTGAACTGCTTTACTTAAGTCACAAACAAACAGATCAAAGCAACTGCACCCACATCACAAATACCGTATTTTGCCATTTACAATGTGCACTATTTTCCCCAAATTTTTGAGGGAAAAATAAGGACACACATTATACATGGGTAGCGCCTGAAATACCTTATATCTGTTCTTATGTTTTGTAATCATTTTTTGTTTTGTCACATAAAATTTCTTGTACCATAATATGTTCAAAAATAAATGTTCAATTTCCTCTATAATACAAAATAATAAGTATTTAAATACAAATAAATAAAAATTGAATTAAAACATTAAAACGAAAGATTTTTTTCTGAAAGTTTGGGCCAAAAATGTGGGTGCGCATTATACATGGCAAAATACGGTAAGTGGATTTGAAATCCTGTCAAATCAACACACAACAAGTCGCGGCAGGTGTGTCTCCGTGGGTCAGAACATCGCCCAGTCCGGTAAACTGAAAGGTCATGTGTTTGATTCCTGGTCAGGCAGGGAACACGCCTGAGTTTCGCGCATGGAAAGGCAATCAACACATGTTTCTCTCACATCCGTGTTCCTCTCCCTTCCTTCCCCCTCTCCAAAACCAGTAAGCAGGTCTTCAGTGAGGATTTAAAAAAAAATCAATACACAACAAGGGGAGGCTTTATTTAAAGATGAATAGTTGAAAACAGTAATCAGATGAAGAGATTAAGAAGGGAGCAAAATACTTTACCCACTAGATTGGCAAAAATTCAACAGGGCAACAATGTCCAGCAATCTCAACTCGAGACTCTACCTTATAAGTAAAGGCACCACCACACCACAGAGGAAGCTGAAACAAGAGAAAGACTTAATAAAATATGTAACGACTAAAAAAGTATAGGCTAGGTCTACGTATTGACCTAGAGGGATGTTTATAACATTTTATTTAGTGGAAAAGAACAAATTGCAAAGCAATATATATAATATGATTTTATGTTTATTTTTAAAGAGAAAAGAAAAAGGCAAAATCTCTTATAGGTTTATATATGTAATATATATTATGCATATACATATTATATGCCCACATTCTAAATATAAATGTATGTACAAATAAACACCCATTAGAAGCATGAGATTGAGTGAGGATTTGAAAAAAAGATGAAAGGAGGAGAGAAGGAAGACTGATTTCTCATTAAATATGAACTTCTCTCCCTAAATCTTTGAGTGGAACTGCAGCCGGCTGCTTCTGTCTTTGTGGACTCCTAGTGCGCCACGGCCTGCCCCAGGGTCGGCGTAGACCCGTTTGGGGAGCAATGTGTAAAATTCAGCAGACGGTGCCTTGGGGGTACGGAGGCTTCGTATCAAATCACATGCAGAGTCCCACCGCCATCTCACTGGGGGGACCCAAGCTGGTATTTGCTCCTAAAGCCACACAAGAGGGACAAGGACAAAAGGGAGGACCCTGGGGTCAGGCATGAGCACAGTGAGGTATCTGCCACCCTCACTCTGTGAGAGGAGGGCAGAGGACCTGTGAAAAGATACACATCTGAGATGGAATTATTTGCTTTTCGATGTTTGAAGGGCTGTGCTGTGAAGAGGGAACAATGTAACACACGGTGCCGCAGAAGTACGGTAGAGGAAAGAGAAGAAGGTATAAGGAGGCTGATTTCAGCTCAGTGTAAGCAGAAACCTGCTAACTGAGAGTCCCTTGACCCCAGTTTTCTCTTGTATAAAGTGGGAAGAATACTACATACTTTTAACAAGAACATAGAGATGAATTAGGATCAAATGGGTAAACCGTAAGCCAGCAACGGTCAGCTGGAAAGCAGTGGTCCTCAACTCTGGCTGCATATTCAAATTACTTGGAAAAACACCCATCAAAACAACTTACTTGGAGAGTTGAAAAAATCCTGATGCACTATCTGGCTTCCATCGCAGCCTCTGGAGGTGGGACTCAGGCACTGGTCATTTCTAAAGCTCTTCTCAGGTAATTCCACTGAACAGTTCCCCTGAGAACCACTGATCCAAAATAATTAGTAGTTGCATTCCCAGTGGGTGTGAAAAAAAAGTAGATTTAACCTCAGGCAGATCTGGGGGCCAATTAAAAAAAATGCCCATTAATCTATGAATTGGAGCAAAGGTTAGAGCTGAGTGGTCAAGAGCGTGATTAATAGTGAAGGCTGTTTGGTGACACTTGTCTTCGTACGGGTCCGTGCTAAGCCGCGCAGGAGGGCCTCGCCTCGCCCGTTTTCCCAGGCAGACCCCACGTGGGAAGACAAGGGAAACACACGGATGAAGTGACAGTCTGTGGACTTCAGCATCCCCCCGAAAAGCACTTGGGATTCCTCTGCACCAGCTGTGGGCTGATTTTACTGTGTATGCTTTTATTATCCATGCTTTTTGGCCATGACCCTGTAATTGACTGAATACACCCATTAATAATTAGAGCCTGGAGAGAGATTCTTAATTATAGGCCACTGAGTGCTGCTCTCGGCCACTTCTACTCGTTCCAGTTATATCGGCGATGGTTAAGCTGTCACGCTGGTGGCACTGAGCCTGACATTGGTGGGGAGGGGGACGCTAACAAGGCCAAGCAGAGAGACGGATCAGCGTAAAGCTCCTTACTTTCCCCTCCCCTCTTCCCGATTGAGAACCACTCCCCTATCCTCCCCCAACCCCCTCAAAGAAAAGAGATCAAGCTAAGAACCCCAAACTTGTTGCCTGACTGCACACGGAGGAGAGTGATTTAAAAGCAGCATTGCCAAAAAGACGGATTCTAATGAATCAGCCAAGTGACTCAGCAGCTCACAAGAGCTAATCGGAGAGAGTGGGCGAGGGCTGGTGGTCCTGCCCTGTGCTGCGGTCAGTCCTTTCTGGCTCCAGCAGGCCAGGACTGGGCCCAAGGCTTCAAGGAGGCAAGGTCCAGAAGGCCAAAGGGCAAGCAACGAAGGTGGGGAGGTTAGGAATCAAGTATTGTGTGAGGGTTGACCTGGTGACCTCTGGGACTTACTTAGAATAGTCACAATCTAGCTACCCATTTATGGTGCTTTCAAAATCCACACGTCTCCCCTGGAGTAATCAAGCCATGGTGCCCAGGGGACCACAGCCTTGGCTGGGATCAGGTTACTTTCTCCCAGTCCCCGCTTCCCCTCCTCCCTCCCCCTGCTTCAGCTGACGAAGGCAGATCTTGCCTGTCCTCCAAAGTTCGATTTTTTTAAATATAATTATCACAGATGTACGCGTCCCGTGCCAGATGCTGAGGGAGCCATAGAACAGAAAAGTTACAGAAGCGTGCTCAGAAACAATTCTTCTGCTTTTCCTCCAGCATTCATACACTAAGGAGGAGGTGAGAGGAGGCAGTTTCCATAAAAAATGTAGCTGTTACTGATAATTAAACTTTTTTTTTTAAAGAAAGAGCCTCTGGGGAGAAATACTGCTCCAAATTTCACTAGATTTTTGTTATTTTCCAGACTGAGGATTTTCTTACACTTGGCATTGTCTCAAGTTAGGGTGAAGGGAGGACCTTAGAGATGATACAAAACAGAGTCCTTACTGTCTGGAAGAAATCCAGAGGACAGAGTGACTGCCCCAAGGTTACCCAGCTCCTCCGTGCAGCCCTGAGGCTGCGGTCCAATCCCAGGCACTCAGCTCTGGGTGCTTCCTTCGCAGGCCTGGAAGCTTTCCCCAGGCCCCCTCCGGAAGAGGACCGGGTCCTAGTTGCTTCTGAACTTCGGTCAGCCAGGGCCTGGGCCTCAAGCTGTACCTTGAAACTAGTGAACAGGAAAATAGCCCGGGCCCATAGTTCCTCTCAACCCTTTCACCTCACGTGGTTTTCAAAGCCGCCCCCACCCTAACTAGGCTGCCCACACCTGCCCGGCGCTCCCATCCCCCCCAGCGCCTCAGACAACAATCTTCCAGCCTCTTGTCCTTTCTCCCGGTACTCCAGCATCCTGTGGTCCGCAGTGGGTGGCTCTGCGTCTTCCCCACGAAGTGGATAGACCTGAGGGGCTTCTGGGTTGGTCCCCTCCCCGTCAGGGGGTGCCGCTGTGATGGCTCCCGTCCCTCGATCACGTCCAAGCTCCTGGACAAAAGGAATCCAAAAATAGCTGCCTCCCGGATGCAGAGGGAACTTGGGACCAAGTGAGCCCCTTTCATGCTACAGGGCGGGTAGCATCACGTTCCAGGTGTGGTGCACAGTGGGAATGTGGAGCCCTGACTCACGAACTGCTCAGTTTCAAGGCTGCAACAACCGCGCACCACAGCAGGCGCGGGGCTGCAGAGTCGGCGCCCGCCAAGCCCACCCTGCTCGGCTGGGCCCCAGTAAAAGGGGACGACACTCACTTAAGGTCCGGAATCAAGGAGCCCGGAAGGCCTGGTCCCACAAACACACGCTACGATCATCCTTATAAACATATTTCTGTCTCCTCTCGGTCACTGGGAGGATTTGGGAAGGCACTTCATGTTTTCTTCTCTAGCGCAACACCCTCCCTCCCCATCCCACTCTCATTATTTTTCTACTTAAATGAAACAGGAGCGGCGTGTGTTCAATAGGGCTGCGGAACCGTGAAGTTTAATTTGGACTGAGAGGGCAAGGAGCGCAGTGGACCCCGTGAACCCTGAGGAACTCAGGCTCGCCTTTCCCGGGTCGCCGTCCCCCATCTGTGAGCCCCGGGGGAGCGGTGCGGTGCCCGGCGCACCCCAGGGCTTGTCTTCTCCAGCGATAGCGCGGCCTTTCGCGGTGCAGCTGCGCCTCCCCGTGCCCCCCGCCCGGTGCTGCACCGGATCCCCGCACCCCCTCCCGCGCCAGCTTCCAGAAAGCTCCGGGTCTATTCCCCAGCATTCTTTGGGCGTGAGTCATGCAGGTTTGCAGCCAGCCCTAAAGGGGGTGTATACGAGGCAGAGCGCTATAAATACGGGCGCCGCACGCTCACCACGCCGCGTCGCCAGGAGGAGCCCACGGGCACCACTGACCGGTGAGAGGTCCCCACCTTTCCTACCCCAGCGCAGATCCTCGCCAGGACCGATGGGCGGGCGGGTGACAGGCAGGCGAGAGAGGACGATCGCTAGTAGTCGTAGGGCTGTCAGGGGCACGCGAGGATGCAGTGGAGGGGGGCGGGGGTGGAGCCTGGGAAGGCAGGTAGCCCGATCACCAGGCAGCGGAGCAGAGGGCCAGATCGCAGGGGGCGGTGCTCAGGCTGCGACTCTGCTCATCAGCTGCAACCACACACTTCTGTGGGTAAACAGGACAGATGTAACGACCCTCTTTGTGCAAAGACTGGGGAAACCGAGACGTGGAAAACTGGCGTCTGTTACCAGAGGCCCAGGCTAATGAGTGGCCGAGTCCGCCAGCACGTAGGGCCCTTTTGCAGCATCTTCCTGGTCAGGGCACCATCTCCCCAGTGGTGGTTGTCAGCTTGTGTGCCTGAGTCATCTTGGTTGCCTCAGAATTTTCTAGTTCTCTGGATAGTGTGTTTACAGATGTTTTAAATATATGTTGCAACCACTTAATCCTACTCTTTCTGCCTCCTGCTGCACCGGGGCACATCAGAGGGAAGTCACACCACCTCCATCAGGCGTCAGGTGTCTGCCTCACCCGTCTCAGTTCCCAGATGAGCATCTGAGGCCTGCAGAGGACGTCTCCAAATATAAACAGCAAGTAGGTGTCAGACACCAGATTAGAACCAGAGCCTCTGGACCTTCCAGAATTTCTGGACCTAATAATAAAAAAAAGAAGCTGATTATTGTTATTAAAAGAGAAAGGAATCTTAAAAGGATGCTCATGACAATGTTCATTATGATAGTGGAAGCTTACGATTTAAATGTCTAGCCCTGTGGGATAGCAAAATAGCGTATATCAGAAAATGGACCATATTATTATAAATGTGCTTTTAAAGAATGGTTGATAGAGTGGATACAAGGAATCTGATTATATACAAATGCACAAGAAATAGAAGGAAATATACCACAGTGGTAATATTTGCCTCTAGATGGTGTGAGTTACAGGTGAATTGTTTTCTTCATGGTTTAGTTTTCTACATCTGAGGAGGAAGCAGGGAAGGAGCTTTAAACCCTGCAGTTTATAAGCTGTGTGATGGCTTGTTTAGGTTCCCGAGTCCACCCCAGGCTCCCTCTCGCAGCGGAAGCCCTCCTGGGGGAAAAGGCTGCCCAGCGATGGTGGGAAGGGGAGGGCCTTGGCGTGGCTGCTCTAATCAGGGCAGCTGCCAGGCGGGCACCCAGGCCAGCAGCTGGGAGGGGAGGCAAACCAATACAAAGCGAGAGCAGGCGGCGGGGCAGCTGCTGCGCTAGTGTGGCCCTGGGACTGGCGGTGTCAATGTCACCTGCAAGCTGGTTAGGAAAGCAGGCTCTGGATCAGAATCAGCATTTTCATGAAACCCATTCCCTCCCCCGCCCCACCCCCTCCACCCAGTGATTCATAGGCACTTCACAGTAGCGGGTCAGTTCACTAAGACAGAGCCACCTGGTCAGGGAGGGACCACAGGTGGCCTCTGTGTGCCTGCTTCTGTCCCTCTGCCCCTCCCCACACCTGCCATCTGCTCCCACTTCCCCGAGGGATACTGCCAATGCCCATGCTTGGTCCTACATCAAATTGTGAAGTAGTCAGAAGTCACCATGACCCTGCGTTTACAGAACACACTCACGTCTCCGTCTCCAAGGTCTATGTCACGTCTATTTCACAGACCAAGAAACGGGCTCAGAGCCTTAAGTGACTTGGTGTTGAGGGAAAACCCTGGACGAGGGGATTGGGAGATCTGGGTTGTCACCCTGGAGTTGCCATGAGCCTTGGGGACCCCCACCCTGTGTCTGGGTTCTGCACCCCTCTGGAGTGGAGGGACTGAGCAGAAGACTGATCTTTCTTCTGGCTCTGAGGTCAATGGCTCCCCCTGACCCCCAGGCTCTTGGTGAGAGACCCTGTGCTGGCTGCTGGGCTTCCAGGCTCCTCATCTAGTGCTCTTGCCTTCAGCTGCCCTCCCTCCCCTTTCCTCAGGGCCAAATACCCTGTCTTCTGAATATCTCAGAGGTCAGTACTACCAGGGACCTCATCCAGAATGGTATATTTTGCTGGCTTTCTCTCTGGCGTGACAAAAGCTCTGTTCGAGTTTAAGGTGTTCCAGGCCTCAGTGAGCAGCTGGGGCAGAACTTTCTAGACCGGGACCTTCTGACAGGCCTGAAATAGTGCCCGGGCTCAGCTGCCCACCCAGTCTTTGGGGAAGGCGATGATCTGCTCTTTCTTCCAAGCTGCTAATCTGCTCTGTGCAGTTGGTGCGGGAACCGCACAACTGGGCTGCCTTGCTGATTACTTTCACGGAGAGGCTTGCTTATTAAGGTTCTATCAAGCATCCAGATGGGCCTGCTGAGCTGAGAGCAGTTTTCGGATGTGTACAACTTCAGGAAGGGGGCACCCCCCTCCCTGTTCTGTCATGGGAAATGGGTGACTTCAGATATGCAGTTGGGGTGGGGGAGGGGTGGGCTACAGTGGGAGGGGTTTCTGTTTTATGTAACAACTCTGGCTTCTGGGAAAGGGTCTGTTGTGTAAGACCAGGCTGTCCCCAGGCGCAGGGCAGGCAGCCCAGAGTGGTGGCAGGAACACCTTGGCAGGGCACCCTGCTGTGGATGTGGAGGGAGTCGGCCATGTGAGAGGGACCTGGCAGGCCCATGTCCTCCGGGAGGGATGGCTCCTAGGGAGGCACCGGAGCCCAATTGCCCTTGGCTCCCAATGTCAACCTTTTGACTTGGCCCCTCCCTCTCTGCTTCCTGAAGACAAACGTCTTTTCCTCTGGCTCTACTCTCTGTGTCTACCCCTAATCCACGCAGCCTGGTGCAAGTCCCACACGGGGGCTGACAAAGGGGTTTATTTTCCTGTGCCAGCCCCAAGGGTTGGCTGCCATGCTCAGACCCTTGGAACCAGTTTCCAGTGGTGCTGAGGCCCATGGGGAGAAGTGCCATGACTGATCCAGGGTGCAGCGGTGGGCGGGGTCAGTGATACGTGTGGGGTTGGGGGTGAGCTCTGGGGTGCAGTCCCTCCTGACGGAGGGGCAGGAGAGGGCCAGGCGAGTGATCCAAGAGAGGTGTCTCCAGGGTTTGTCTGATATGAGCAGGTGTGATCAGGTAGACCCCTTTCTGGAGGCGGAAAGTGCGTGCACCTTGCTCAGGCACATCGAGCTGCTGTGGGGGTGTGGGGGGAGGAAGGCTTGGACCTGAGCCCAGCGCTCTGACTCCAGAACTCTTGTTTTTTTTTTTTTTTTTTGCATTAGGCTGCTGTCTTGTGGTCCTTCCCTGTACCCACTGCCTCCACTTTCTTTCGAAAGTGTCTACTGTCAAGTCTGATATTTTCTCCCAACTTCCACGGGGATAAAAAGGCTGTGATGCCAGTGGAGAGGGGGTAGCTAATAGCGAGGGCTCCGCAGGGCTCCTGGGCAGCTACTGCAGGCAGGCAGGCTGGGCGGGGAACCAGCAGGCTGTCCAGCCGTTACCATGACAGCATCCTGCTCTCTACAAACAGAAGCGTGCGAGGACTCCAGAATCACAGGACACAAAATGAAGACGCTACTGCTGGTGGTGGGGCTGCTGATGACCTGGGAGGATGGGCAGGTGCTGGGCGACAAGGCAGTCTCAATCAGAGAGCTCCAGGGTAAGTAGACAAGAGCACCCCTCTGCCCACACTTCCTCCGTGTCAGGCCCCGAGGACTAGAGGCCACGTGAACCTGTGTGTGAAGTCATGTCAGCCCCGCCGTGCCCCTCTCTGAGCCTCTTCTCCGAGGCTCCCTGTGGCCAGCTTGGCTGCCAGGCATTTCCGGGGACATCAAAGCCTCTGCTGGCTGCTGTGTCTCACCCACTGCTTCCCTTTCCAGTCCCTGCAGCCTGATGCCCACACCTCCCCCATGAAGGTGCATGGAGCCTGGACCGGTGGAGCCTTTGTGGAGCTCCCCTTTTTGAGTTCCCATAGCATTTAAAATCTGCATCCCCACCTTCCCACCCGGAAAACCATGCTCTGTCTCCTCTGCTCATGGGGACAGGAGAAATACCGTTCAGTACGAGGCTCGGCATCCTTCAGAGCCCAGCTGGTGGTCCCCTCTTCTCCCGGGCCTGGCCTAAAACCCATCCTCCCTCCCAGCCACTCTCACTCTACTAGCTGACCCACCCTTCCAGGTGGGAGTTAGAAACCCGACTTTGAGATCAGACCTGGGTATGAGTCTGGCCCTGCCACTGCCCCGCTGTGTGACCCTGGGTGAGTGTCTTGACCTGTCTGTGCTCCTTCATCCCCCTTTGCACAGTGGGGACGATGGTGGTGCCAGGAGTGTGAAGGAAAGTGCATGTGAGGTGTCTGGCTCCGTGCTGGGTCGTGAGAATCATCAGCTGCATTTGTCACATGGTGTTGTGTCCTGGGCACAGCGTTCTTGGGGAGCCATGCTATTACTTCATCTTTGTGTCTCCGTCACTGTGAATGGAAGAAAAGAAGTTCAGATGTTTGGTTATACTGAATTCCAGAAAGACTTGTATCCAAAAGAATAACACTTCCTATTTTGATGCTTAAGTGCTGACTCTTCCAGGATGGTTTTCCCCTCAAAAATTTTCTTCTGGGGCTGGGCAGGCCTGGCATCCAGCCGGTGGGGGGTAGTGCCACTGTCCCTCCTCTGGGGGTTGCCTTTCTGAGCAGCTGGTGCAGTCGATTCTTGGACTCTGGGTCCACGATGAGCCCTGTGACAGGAACCTGTGTCAGGGCATCACCGGGGCCGGGAGGCTGCCTGCCAGGGGGTTCCCAGCCTTGACGGCCCCTGGACCACTGCCTTTCTGACCATCCCAGCTGGTTCCAGGGTCACGCTGCCAGCGCCATCCTTCCTCTCACCATGTTCCACCTCCCTACCCTTCTCTTGCAGAAATGTCCACTGAGGGGACTAAGTACATTAACAAGGAAGTTAAAAATGCCTTCAAGGAAGTGAAACAGATAAAGAGCCTCATAGAACATACGAACGATGAGCGCAAATCACTGCTCATCAGCTTAGAGGAAGCCAAGAAGAAGAAAGAGGTGAGGAGAGCCGGGTGCCCAGCCATGGGCCTGCTGTGACCCTCCCTGCTGCAGGGCGGGGAGGAAGCGGTCCTGGCTCCTCCTGCGGTGTCCTGCTGGGTTGCCACGTTGACCCTCTGTCTTTCCAGGGCTGTGTCACCTGACCCTGGGGCTACAGTTAAGAAATAGGGAGAGTTTATTTGCTTTTGAAAGCTTCAAAGGGTGAGATGTTAGGCTTGCTTCTGTTACAAGCCTGGCCCAGGGCCTGATACCCAGGTTCACTTCAACAGATTTTTCCAAACCGTGGCTATGGGCAAGTTCCAAGGTAGGCGTCGGATAGGGTCTGCCCTGGGTGGGAGGGGGTGGCGCCCTACTTTCAGAAAGCTCGTCTAGCAGGAGTGATACCCTTGGTTTAGGGCGAGCACACACTGCCCCGTGTCTCTCTAGGGATCTGGACAACTTCATAAAGAGACACCCAAGTCCAAGAGAGAGCATGGTGGCTCCAGGCTGTGCTTAATGATTCAAAAAGCTGAAACCACTATAATTCCATGAACAATTTATTTTAAAAAGTGAACAGTCATTTTAAGGGTATCCTCAAAACCTACTCCCATTGCACCCCTCCCCCTAATGAAGGAGATGCTAAGGCGGGGCCACCTGCCTCCTTCAGGGCCCGTGACGCACAGTCAAAGCATGTTACAGGCCGAGAGAAGTCCTGCAGCAAAGACATCTGGGTAACCTCATTTAGCCCCATGTTTTCCAAATCAAAATGACCAGGGAACCATTTCTGTGTTTTCCTATGGCTTCTAGCGCAGTTTCCCAGAGGCCACTTAAGGAAATGCTGGCCTGGGCGCAGTGCTAACTGTCTTTGAGACTTTCTGTCCCCCCTGGGCATCGGTGTTAGTGCTCCCCATTCTGTGAGAACCCGCAGGTAGCTCTCGTCCTCACGTGTGTGTGGTGAAGGTTGGAGTTTGGTATTTGACAATCCAGATTTTAGAACAAAGCTCATCAAGGTTGGAAAAAGGCTCCACTTACTTCTTAGCTGAGGCCTCCGAGAACCTGAAAGGAAGGAGCTGGCCCTGGCGCTTGGGCTCTGTAGGTGGCCCTTCCCCAGCACAGAGCAGGGCACGGAACGCTGGGCGGAGATCACCTGACCTGAACTCCTCCTGGTTGGATCTTCACGGTGTCTTCATGGTCTACCTCATTCTTCATGGGTATAATCCTCTGAATATACCCATGCATCAAGATTTTAATACACAAAAGTGGAGGTAGAAGGTTTTCCATCATCCTTATAACTTAAGGACAATTCACTGTTCACGTGAGATCTATTTCTTACGACTTTTTTCCTCTGTTTTTTGACAAATCATAAATTTTTAACATAAAAAATGCTTACTATAATAGTGAAACTTATTAAAACTATCCTTTGTAATCCTTTGTGTGTGCCACAATCTGCTTCACTGGTCCCCTAGTTTTGAGCATCTGAATTAATTCTAGTGTTTTGTTGTTGTTGTTGTTGTCGCCGTACACACATAGGGGAACAAATATATTCAGGCATAAGGTTGTGTCCTTTGTTGCAGGAATTTCTTGGCATAGATTCTTATAGAATTATTGGTTCAGACGACATGGGCACGTCAGAAAGCTTGGGTGGTTTTGGTGACTTTGATTTTGAAAGCTTGCCTATTCCTGGTGCGTGCCAGGGACCACGTTCCAATAGAAACATGAGATTCAGAGACCTGCAGAAGCAGCTTTGGGAGACGACCCCTAAACACCAGGAGCTGAGCATAGGAAGTGAGGTCTAGATGAGAGGTAACTGCTGAGGCGTGTGAGAGAAGGGGATGTCTGTGTGGGCTCGGGGCTGGGGACTAGGAACAGTTGGGTCTTGAAGATGAAAGGATGTTGAGAGCTAAGTGGGCAGGGAGTTCCACGTGGGCAGCAGAGGGAACACATGAGCCAGGGCGAGGGTGGACACTAGCACACTGTGTGGCCAGATGTGGGAAGGTCTGCCTGGGCGGCGGGGGGGCCCGGCGCGCTGTGCGTGCTGGGGAAGGGTAGAGCCTGTGACTTCTCTGGGGCTAACCCGGCTTCGTGTCCTGCTGTAGGATGCCCTGACCAACACGAAGGACACTGAAATGAAGCTGAAGGCGTCCCAGGAGGTGTGCAATGACACCATGATGGCCCTCTGGGAGGAGTGCAAGCCCTGCCTGAAACAGACCTGCATGAAGTTCTACGCGCGCGTCTGCAGAAGCGGCTCGGGGATGGTTGGCCACCAGGTGAGAGGCAGAAATGCGGCTCGAGGGCAGCCTAGGCTCTGAGTGGGAGTGAGGAGACCCGGATGAAGTGCGCTTCTGCTATTCTGCACCCAGTTCCAGTGTGTGGGGGTCCTCGGGCACCGGCTGGGTGTCCTGCACTTCAACCCAATTCTGACACTACCTCTCTGGAGACAGCGTCAGATCCCACAGGTGAAGGGCCCAGTCCCACAAGACTGCCCCACACCCCCTCCATACGCTCAGCACAAGCCCAGTTGTCACCTGTGTTCCGACTGTTAGGCTATAGATCAGCAGTTCCAACAACCGCCTCCTCAATTAATTGGCTAAAGCTGCTCACAGAGCTTAGAGAAACACTTTGCTTGTGTATATTATAAAAGGAACAGCCAGATGGAAGAGACACGTAGGGCAAAGTACAAGGAAGGACAGGTAGCTCCCACACTCTCTCCAGGTGCACCTCTCTCCCCAAGTCTCCCCGTGCCTGCCAACCCCACAAACTCTCCAAACCCTGTTTTTCTGGGGGGGTTATGGAGGCTTCATTAACACAAGCATGATTGATGAAATCGTTGGTCATTGGAGATGGATTCAACCTCCAGCTCCTCTCCCCTCCTGGGAAATCAGGGTGTGGAACTAAAAGTTCCAACCCTCTATTCATGGTTGGTTTCCCTAGCAACCAGACTCCATCCTTCAGTGTTTTCCAGAAGTCACCTCATTAATATCGTGAAAGACACCTTTATTGTTCTCATCGCAGGAAATTCACAGGATTTTAGGAGCTCTGTGTTAGAAAGGGTCAAAGACCAAATATATATTTCTTATGAGTATCATAAATCACAATATTGCAGCTTCACTTCACAGATGCAGTTGATTAGTTCTGGCTGCATTTGGGCCCAGAGTGCTGGTATCAACTGGTGATGTCTGCTACGAGTACAAAAATTGGGGAATGTGAGTCATGAAAAGCACCTGTGCTGGGTATTTGCCACCTCTTAGAAGACGTATCTGGCAGTTCCTTGCTGGATTGTGTAAACTGCTTCATGGTATGGTGGAAGGAACTGAGAATTTTTAGTACATTAGTATGGATCCCATCCTTCCCTGTGGGCCTCGGTAATTGGGGCTCATGAATTTTGCTGCTCACTGAAGACATATCACTTGGGCCTTGGCTGAGCAGGAGTGGGGACCACTGGTGGCCAAAGAAGACAGCAAACTAGGGAGGGGCTTTGTGATTCCCACGGCCTTGTGGGTCTTCCTAAACTGTCCCTGTTGGGATGGGTAGACTGGCAGGGCACGGGCCTGGCAGTGCAGAGACCAGGGAGCCAGCCCGGGGGGCCCTCGGTCGAGAGCTCGCACACCGTGACTCTGAGGAGACTGAAGGGCAGCGAGGAGCCGCCCGTCCCGTCCCAGCAGGGGACAGGTGCAGGAGGTCGGGGCTCGACTGAGCCCCCGCTACCTGTTCCCCACTCTGCCTGTCACAGCTGGAGGAGTTCCTGAACCAGAGCTCTCCTTTCTACTTCTGGATGAACGGCGACCGCATCGACTCCCTGCTGGAGAATGACCGGCAGCAGACCCACATCCTGGACGACATGGAGGACAGGTTCAGCCGGGCCAGCCGAATCATGGATGAGCTTTTCCACAACAGATTCTTCACCCGGGACCCCCTGGATTCCTACCACTTGCCACGCTTCGGCTCATCCCCGGGCAGGCCTCTCTACCTCAACCCCAAGTCCCGCTTTGCCCGAAACATAATGCGTTTCCCCATGTTTGGGCCCCCGAGCTTCCAGGACATGTTCCAGCCCTTCTTCGACATGATACACCAGGCTCAGGAGGCCATGGACGTCCACATCCACAGACCTCTCTTCCAGTTCCCGATGGAGGACCTCACAGCAGGTGAGGACGGTGTCTCGCCCTCCTAGGGAGGGATGGAACTGACGATTTGCCGAGAAACCCATTCAACGCTAAGATCTGTCGTGGGACTCAGCGTGTGCCATCTTGACTTCCCCCAGCAGCCCTGTGAGGGCGGCATCAGCTCCATTTAGGGAGGGAAAACAGTGGCGGAGGGCTAAAGGAGTGCATCCAAGGTTTTGCAGCTGATAGTTGGAACCAGTCAAGTCTAGCCTTGAAGGATTTGGAGTTAGTTTCCCACGCCCCTTGCAGCAGCTGGTGGGCACACATGGGCCCTCCCTCTAGAGAACCAGACCCCTCTCACTTGGAACTCAGCTGGTTTTCTATGGACGTTGTGTGTAGATTGGCAACAAATTATATAATCTCAAGAAACCTGTTCATAGTGGTAACCTTACGGCCTGGTAGGCCATGGGCACACAATGAATATGTCTTGAATGATTGAGGTCTAATATGAACATGAACAGCCAATCCCTTCAGAAGCGATTTCCTTCACTGAACTGGTAGACAGACATTGGCTGGCCAACACCACCTCCTAAATGCTCTAGTTTGACTGGCCCCGGGGTTTGGCCTCAGATGGACTGGAAACAGAGGAGGGTGTTGAACTGAACCAGCACCCACTGCATATCCATAATGCAGGAGCCCTGGGTTACAAGGAGGCTGTAAGGAGGACCCCATTCCTGCCTTCAGGGGGCTTGTTGACTGGCTGGCTAGGGGGAGAGAAGTGAGTCAGGTAAAACGCAGAGCAAAATGGGTCGCGATGCCAAAGACAGGTGCAAATAGTTAGGGGAGTGTAGAGGCAGGACAGGGCTCATCACGGGGGGAGATGGCAGGAGGGAACCCCAGGAACCACCGCATAGCACCTCCTCAGGGAGCCCTGATCAGAGGCCTGGGTCTGCGGGCCGGTCCAACCTGCTCTGCCCGAAGAGCCACCACCAAGGGCCAGACAGTGGTGCAAAGGGGTCGGGGAGATCGGGGAGACCGGCCCATCACTGTATCGCTTCATACGGTCCCTCCGCATGACCCTCTTTCCCCATGTCTTCCCCCGTGTCTCCACAAGGCAACGATAACCGCACCGTGTGCAAGGAGATCCGTCACAACTCCACGGGATGCCTGCGGATGAAGGACCAGTGTGCCAAGTGCCAGGAGATCTTGTCAGTGGGTGAGTCTGGGAGCCGCGGGTCCCTGGTGCCTCAGCAGGGCTGCCTCACGGTCAGACAGATGGGCGTTCCAGTTCCAGCTCTGCTGCTCTCCAGCGGTGGCACCAGAGCAGGCCCTCTGCCTCCTTCTGCCGGGCCCCTTATCTGCAGACAAGGCTTCGGAGGCAGGGCTGTCCCTGAAGTCAGGAAACAGTGTGTAAGGTACCTGCCGGGTCCCCCAGCACACGGTCCACAGGAAGTCGTGGGAGGGGCTGCTGTGCTGTTTCAAACAGCCACCATCTTTGAGTTCCTTGTTAGTCTTTCCCAAGGGCCAAGCAGAGTAGGCATCTTCATTTTTTCCTGCCGACGATGACATCCTAAACAGTGTGTTTTCTGGTTAGCAAACACTTACTATGGGCCAGGCACCATGCTGACTACTTTGCAAACAGCTACTTATTTCCTCAGGATGACCCTGAGTTGGGTACAATTACTGTCCTTTTCTTACAGAGCTAGAAACTCAGTCAAAGGAAGGCGAAGCAACTCCCCAAGATTACAGGACACATGCACAGGGACCCAGGTGTACTGTCCCCGGCATGCATGGTCACTGACGGTGGTCCCTTAGCCTCCCAGCAACACAGCCTTTGGTCAGTTAGTCCCCAAGGCCAAGGGAACACTTCCTCTGAACTTAATCCGATCTGGACATTGGCTAGTTTCTTCCTACTCTGAGATAGCAGCTCTAAACGCATCTAGAACACTCCCTGGCCCACAACAGTCTATGGTCAGAAAGAGTTCCTTGTTTCCCTCATAAATTAAGAATCAAACTTGTGGCTTTGCTCTATTTAATACATTTGGGTTTGCCAGGGCAGGTCTTAGGAGTCTGGTCGCATATTCTAGCCTCATTTCTATAACGTCAGGAGCCACTGCAAAGTAAATCCAAGGGTCATAGTACAGGAGGCTGATGGGCGAGAAAGCAGATGAGCACCCAGCCAGGCCCCGTGGACTGTTCCCATAAAACGGCGCGGTTAGACGGGCATGGATGTGTAGTGTCTCACCACAGCAAAGCCGTGAAGGCCGGAAGGGGAGAGATACAGCTGCCTGGGCTCAGACCAGCACCCCTGGCCCTGCCCCGAGTGGTCTCTGGTCACAGCTGAGCTTCGCTGTCGACATCGAGGGACACTCACGGCCCCTTATTTAAGGTTCCTGAGGCCATATAATGGGCCCTGCCCTGGAACTCCAGACCGGAATTTCCCAGCTTCCTCACTGTGGACATTTTGGGCCAGATGGCCCTTTGTCATTAGGGGCTGTCTTGTGCCCTGTAGGGTGTCTGGCAGCCTTCCTGGCCTCCGCCCACCCGGTGCCAGTAGCTGCCCCTCTCAGGTGTGACAACCCAAAATGTGTGCGGACCCAGCCACATATCCCCTGAGGGCAGCACCCCCTGCCCCAGAGACGCCCCCAGACTGAGTCTCTGTTCTCAATGACTGCTTGTTTTTTAGGTTATTTCCTGGTAAAAAAAAAATTTAAGGTTATTCATGATCTGTTTTTTTCCAACCTGGCTTCTTGCTAGTAATTCTATTTCTTGCCCCTCCTAAAATTTATTTTAATACAAATTATTGAAGCCCTGGCTGACGTAGCTCAGTGGATTGAGCACGGGCTGTGAACCAAAGTGTCACAGGTTTGATTCCCAGCCAGGGTACATGCCTGGGTTGCAGGCCATAACCCCCACCAACCGCACATTGATGTTTCTCTCTCTATATATATCTCCCTCCCTTCCCTCTCTAAAAATAAATAAATAAAATCTTTTAAAAAGTCTTTAATTAAAAAAAATACAAATGATTGCATTTAATAGAGTCACTGGGTACAAATTATTACATAGAAACCATTTAATAGAAATGATTATCATTCTTTGGTGTGAAAAGACCTGCTTTCTCCTGAGTTGTCTGGGCTTGACGTGCCCTCTTTGGAAGATTTTTGAAAAATTTAAGGGGAGAAAAAAACAGTAGTTTTTAGAGATAGTGGGTAGTTTCCAGCTCTGATCAATCTGACAGCCTGCAGTGGGCATTCAGGGACCACAAGGAATGAACCCTGTCTCCCTGCTCTCCTGGTGAGCTTGGTGACCAGCAGTGGTAGGTTGGTGGGACACCAGGACCCCCAGCCACCAGGCTGCTGTGCTTTGTGACCTGAGGGTCCTGGCCAGCTCTTGTGCAGAATGAACCTGGGGGCCAGAATTTCCAACTCTGCAGCTATGCCCACAAGACAAGCTTGGAGAATTTTCCAGACCCACAGATGGTGGATAGGAATAGTCTAAGTTTAGGAGTTAAAGCCCTGGATTCAGTCCCAGGCCTGTGAACTGTTCATGACTTTAGGCTTGTGATTTACTATTGTGGGCCTCAGTTTCATCACTGGTGGAAAAAAATCATTATTGGGGGTTCTTAGAACACATCTGATTATTACAGGTAATGGGTATCCAAAGCACTTATGTGGTAGCTGGTCCATTGCAGGTGCCACACAAACAGTAGCTGGGGGTCACTTCCCCATCTTTGGAAATGACTCACCAGGGGGCTGGGACAGCCGGAGTGACTGCTGCTCTGAGCACACAGAGTGCTGAGACCCACATCACCGGAGTGTGGTCGGCACCGAGCACCACCACTCTCCCACGAGGTCTCGAAGCACGCTGTTCAGTTCAGCTGACGCTGTTTTCCAGAACAAGACTTTCTCCATGAAGGAAGCCACGTGCTAAGTGATGTTCATGCCCTGATGGCAAACAGTGTGGGCCCCAGCACCGGCCCCTGCGTTAGGTCGTGGCTGTGGGAACTGACTTGCATCCGGGTCTCTTTTCTTTTTGCCGTGCCCGGGCAGACTGTTCATCCAGTGACCCTGCCCAGAGCCTGCTGTGGCAGCAGCTGAACAACTCCCTGCAGCTGGCGGAGATGTTCACCAAGAAGTACGACGAGCTGCTGCAGTCCTACCAGCAGACGATGCTCAACACCTCCGCTTTGCTGAAGCAGCTCAACGAGCAGTTCAACTGGGTTTCCCAGCTGGCTAATCTCACTCAGAACGAAGACGACTTCTCTCTCCAGGTCACCACGGTGAGTCTTGTCCTAAAGCCAGGGCCCCGAGGTGCAATCTGGGGGCAAAATAGGATGAAGATACAAAGGGGGCCCTTGTGTTGTTCGTGGTACATTTGTCCTACGGCAGGAAGCATGAGACTTCCACCTGCACCGCTGCACAGAAGCCTCACCACCCTTGGGTGCAATGTCATGACCCCATGTTATGGGCGAGGAGAGTGAGAGAGGTTCAACACTTGCTCAAGGTCAAATGACTAGGCGTTGGAACCTGTTTGCCTGCCTGCAGACCCTGTGCTCTCTCCACAAGCTGCCTTGCTGCCCTGTAATGTGTGGGGTGGCTCAGAATTAAGTGCATCCTTCTCTACCAGTGATAAAGAAGCTTCTCTCTTTGTGTTTTCTTTCCCCAATTCCTTTGCACTGCAGCCAGGCCAGTGGCTGCCCAAAGAAAACATGGTGGCTTGGAACCCACTTTCTGTTCCATGGGGCTCCCCTGGGGCTGGTCACTTGCGGTGACATTTACACCGACCAAGTGTCCCTGCATTCAGCGAGTTGTCCACATGTCGAGATCAGTAAAAGCCAAGGGGTCAATGGCCCAGGTTGAAGCCTGACTGTTGTTGCCCAGTGAGTCCAGTGGTTCAGCCCTTCTCTTACCTTTGCTGCTTCCAGGTGGCCACCCACAGTTCCGACTCCAGCGTTCCCTCTGGCTTCACAAAGGTAGTCCTGAAGCTCTTTGATTCCGACCCCATCATGGTGACTGTCCCAGAAGAAGTCTCCAGGAACAATCCTAAGTTTATGGAGACGGTGGCAGAGAAAGCTCTGCGGGAATATCGCCAAAAGTACCAGTGAGTGTGTGGTCCCCCCAGGCCCAGCAGGTCCCTGGGAGAGGGAAAAAGGGCCGAGTAGCCAGCCTGGGAGTGACCGCCAGAGCCCAGACACAAAGCCGGGAAACCGCTGGGGCTTTTAATTTCCCTTCAGAGGATGTTTTTCTCTTGGTTGATAAGAATTTGAGTGTCGGTTGTGGCGTCTCAGTGAATATGGAACCCTCACCTTCTCCCCACCTCCACTATTTTTTTTCAGGGAGGAGGTCAGGGAGGAGTGAACCTTGCTTTTCCAAGAATGGGAGTGTCTGAATCCGGTGCCTCCCCGCCACCCCAGCAAGAGCTCTGCATGTCACCCAGTGACCAGGCCCCAGCCTCCAGGCCCTCTGGACCCCACCCAGCCTCTCCTCCCTCTGGACCCCGCACTCTAACGCCCACTCTTGCTGATCACGGGACGGACCTCCCCCACACGCCACTAATTCAATAAAGCTGCCTGTGTGCTCTGCAGTGTCCTCTTCTTCGGCTGGGTTTTCCCGCCTTCCATACACCTTCGTTTTGTTACAAAGGAAGCAGCAGCCACTAAAATGGCATGGGGTGTCATGGCGTTGAGAAGAAAAGGAGTGTGGTGATTAAGCTGGCCCAATTCAGGGATTTCCTTTTTCCAGGGAGAGATATGTTCCAACATCCCACTAAACTAAATTTCTGAAAAAGGAGCCTTTTCCATGCCACTATAGAACTGCCGCTGTGTTCTCCTGGGGTGAGCGGAATCTCCAGGAGGAATACAGTGAAAATTACTGTGAAGAAGGGGTGATGGTAACACATACTGAGTACTTCAATGCATAATCCGTGTTCTCCTTGTGGACACTGTAGTCCCCAAAAGGAGACATGAGGCAGTTTGTATTGTGGTTCTAAGAGGCTGGAATCCCTGCGGCATCTTTTTGACTGTGGTGTTGTTTGTCCACTGCCAGTCCCAGCAACCTTTATATCTTTCCCTCAACCACAGGAATTTCTGCTCTGCTAGGGTTTTTCCCCAAATGACAAATTCACCACTTTCTGAAATATAGCTGAGCTGCAGTACCCCATGTAGCCAGCAGGTGGCCCTGATGACCCATGGAGTTGATCTCAAAATCTCATTAGCAAGCTTTTCCATTTAGGAATTTGTGATCTTTGACTTCAGGAGGGTGCAGGCTCCTGACCCCCACATCATTCAAGGGTGAACTGCGTTCTCTAATTAGAGAATCCTGTTCATCAAATATACTTCAAGCGGAAATCAGTCTGGCTGCATCTCAATTTTCTCAGTTTCGTTGCCAAGGCCACCACCTATAGATGGACAGCTATAACAAATTTAGGTCACCACCACCCCTTGTGTCTCTCCGTTAGGTTACAGGCACCTCTACCACACAGGCACCGAACTAAACCTCAGGGGTTTGCCATATGCATGTCCAAAGATGCTAGTATTTTAGCATTTCTAACACGGAAATTCAGAGTAAAGTTAATACAATTACTTAATGACATACATACTTTAGGATTATGTGTTCAGAAGGCATTTTTTTAAAAGACCATGATTGTAAATTATATGTTACATTAATGTCACACATTATGTTTCAGAAGTTGTTTTCTGTTTTTCACTGTATTGCTAGGTTCTGCCAGCCACTACATACACACTTGTTCCTTCTTTCTCTGAACCCCTTTAAACTATCCCCGACTAACATCTGAAAAGACCAAGCAGACCTCAGGGTTCCCCGGGACCTTCTCCCACCCTTTTCCCTCCGTTGCTCAGCGGCCTGGGTTGAGGGTCTTGGTTTGAGGACATTTGGTTGCTCCTCCAGCCCTGACAGAAGCTCCAGCCCGAGGTGCTAGAGAGACTGAGGCAGGACCATGAGGTCACCAGGGAAAGGGGACACGCGGTGGGTGCTCCTGGCGTGTCTCCCTGGCCCACCTCACGTATCCAAGGTGGGATCGTGAATAAGGGGCCCTTGGTTCCCGGCTTCTGGATGCTGGCGGCAGAGTGGGTGCAGGGAAGACAGGGCTTGGCGCTTGCCCGGCGGCTCCAGCCCGGCTGTGAGCCCCTGTGTTGACACTCGATTGTCCTCTGCCAGACAATTGCGGTCACATACCACCTCTGACGACTGAAAGGGGACATGGCACCGGGGTTGTGCAGTGCGCAGTATTCGTAACTGCCACCAGCAGCCTTGACCAGCCAGAGCGCTCTAACACCTGGGCTAACTGCTTCCTGTAGTCCCTGTAGGTCCTCACAGGTGTCCTCCAGGCAGGGGGCACTTACCTCGTGTTACAAAGGCTCCAGGAGTAGCCTTCACTAGAGCAGGGTGGCCTGGATGGGAAAACACCCAACCCTAGTTCCCGTGAAAGAAACCTCTGGTTGCAGGTTCTACACCGTGAAACAGCGGGGAATGGGGGGCGCGGAGGGAGGCGACCAAGGAAGCTGCGCATGCGTGCACGGAGCAGCACTCACCACGGGGGATGGGATTGGGAATGGTCCGAGGGCCCTTTGTCTCAGACTTCATGCTCCCCAAGAGCCTCTCATTAGGCTTGTGACATTGTGTCCACTGGGATTAGACTGAGAGCAGGGAGGCAAACTCACAAGATCGAGGAAAATGCTCACAGCGTCCTGGGGATGCACAGTGCCGCGTGGGGAGCACGGTCGGTGACAGAGTGTAACTCTGTGTGGGCCAGGCGGGGCCGGAAACATCGCGGGGTAGGGGTCACTTTGTAAAGCATGTGGTCATCTCGCCACTGTGCGGCACACCTGAAACTAAGGTGGAATAATAGTGAATGCAAACTGTACTTGAAAAATAAAATTTTAAAAATAAAAATGAGGGGAGAGGACTGCTGAGGATGAAACAATCAAGCGAACCGACCGACAAATGTAGTGTTTGCCACATCCGGGGCTTTCCCCTCCCAAACGCAGCCCCGTCTGGGAGCTCTAATTTGGGTGAATATGTTGTAAAACACTCCGAGGCCAACACCAGTTTTCAGAAGACAGTCACATGCACATTTGAAAAGAGGACTTTCCAAGCAAAACTTCAAAAACATGAAATTTCCAAGTGCAAACACCTCTTTACCCCTCAGTATTTCTGTTTAAATAATAAATGTGTCAGGTAAAATGTTTCAGAGGACGGTCTTAATGTGTAAAATGTTAAAAAGCTATGCATTGTATCATTTGTGGTTATAAGTATAATAAGTTAAAATGGTCTCCATTAAAAAAAAAAAGAAAATGCTCACCGTATAACCATGCCTTTGTCCCACCCAGAGGGGTCTGGCGCTGGGGCTGCTGGCAGGGACCTAAGGAGCACACAGGTGCCGCTCTGAGGGCACCCGAGTGAAGTTCAAGGCCTGTCCAGGGAAACTGTCCTCCTGTCTGGAGAAGGCTGCCTGGCATAACAATCCCAGTCACCAGACCAAGCAAGACACCCCCCTCCTCAGATAACCTCAGCCAGAGAGAGGGGAGGCCAGGAGGGACCTCCAGGAGAGACCCTGTCACCCCCTGGTCCAGAGCTGACCCAGGCCCCTTCGCTGCTCCGCTCTGGGGGCCTCAGAACAGGCGGGGAGTGCGAGGGTAGAGTTGATGCCACTCACCCCGACCCTTCCTCCTCAGATGGAGGAGGGGAAGCGCTCTGGATATGAGATGGACAGATGGCCCATAGGAAGCTGGTTGTTTGCTGACTGCTTTCAGGAGCAAAACAGTCTGCTGAAGGTGTTATCAAGTGATGGGAACGGTGGTCAGAACGACTAAAATGGGTTCAAGTTTGTGCCTCTAAAAGAGCTGAAATTGCACAATAAACAGATTCAGGAACTGTTATTCACAATTGGGCATGAAGTTTAGACGTGAAGTGTATGAGGAGAGGGAACTGAGAGTGAGGTTGTAGAAACAGCAGGGATTGTGTGGACAGGCAGCTGGTAAGTGGCGAAGTCGGGATTCAACCCAGGCCTGATTCCGGGCCCCACGGGGCCCTCGGTCCTACCTCATTATCTTATCTAAACCCAGCATTTGCCTGGTATATTCTAGCTGTAACAGAATAGCTTGGCGAACCCAGGGCATATTAAATATTTCATTCTAAAGACAACATGAAAAGGACTTGGGTCTGCAGGGCTTATTAACAGCACTGATGATTCCCAGATGGATCCATATGATGACAGTAGATGCCAGAGTACATGGAACAAATTTACAAGGTTAATAATGAACTTTCTGTTTGCCCCTGAAATATTCTCAGCCCTTCAGTTGTAACCCTCCCGGCTGATGCCATTGCGCACTGCGGGGTGGGCAGCGGTGGGGCTCGCCCCGCCCCTCCTGCCCGTCCCCACCACAGACGGCTCACTCGTGGTCAACAGTTGCCTTCAGTCTGTTCATGTTCATGTTCACGTTCACATATACAAGATCATGGAGACGCACTGGCAGCATCGAAGGAAGATGCTCGTTCTCCAAATTCATACCTGTGTCCCATCACCTGCCCGCAGTAAACGTGGTATTAGTCTGTAAAACAACACCCTGCACTTATCCGGGGCACAGCATAACATTATCTCACCCTGTGTATGAGGGCATTCTTTTGTGGATGTCGAACAATTAAAACAAACTAACATTTTGATCATTCTATTTGGGAATTTTCTGGAAATGTCTGGGACTTTCTTGACCTCTGAGAAGCCCTACCACACTGGGGAAAAGGCCAGGGTAAACCAAGATCAGCCAAGGTCATGTATTTAGTGCGACTTCGTGCAGACACTGCCTAGCATGTTTCCCTTTGGCGCTCAGGTTCCTCAAGGACCCTTTGGGACTGGGGTCCTTGTAGCTATTTTCCCGGTTTGCACTCCTCCATCCTTGGAACAGCTCCTGCCATTGGCCTCACTTCAGAAGCTGGAGACCTACAGGTAAGATCTTCCTCGCAAGGGACCCAGACTCATCCCTGCTAAATTAGAAACTTACTGAGGCGTAGAGGTCTCTTTCCTTCCAGCAGCTCCCTGTAGCGCCCCCCTCGGGATTTGCCGCCTTCTCCGTGGCGTCCTGCCCACTAGGCAGTTTGGGACTAGCAGCTACACACACACAGGCAGCCGCTGTTTCTGCCTGTGTCCTTCAGCTGCGTCGGCCCAGCTGCCACCAGGGGGCGCCTCGAGCTCCTCTTCTGGGGCTGACGGTGGTGCTGCCTTCACTCCACCTACCCGCCTCCCTTCATCTAGCCCCTGGGCCCAGCGGGTTCAGGGGGCCAGGCTGACTCGGACAATGTGGGCTTGGTTATACATTCTCTCCACTGGGATTTGCCCGTGAAGTGAGAGGACATCTGCCTCGAGTTGAACGTCCCAAATCTTTGCATTTTGGAAGGCCTCCCTTTCCACTATGCACCTGTGGAGTGTAGGGGCCCACGGCCGCCCTGAGTGGAGAAGCTGCCCACGGTTCACCTTCTCTCCTTGCTGAACACTTCACGTCTCCCTTCGGTTTGTGCTTTCTCACCCCAAATTCAACTTCGAGAGGCGCTCATAGCGCCGCAGCCCCAGCGCTGTGCTCTGATTAGCGTCCCACTGGACACCGCTCCTCCTTCTTCCGCCTCATTTCTTCTTAGAGGCGACCGCCCACTGTTAGAAGTCCAGTCCAAGGGCTGCAGGCTCCAGGCCCGCCACCACGACTCTCCCGGTCTCCTGACGAGAGGAGGCTGTTTGTCTGGGGTGGGGGTGGGGGCACAGCTGGCCCGTGCGCCCTGAGGCTTGGACAATAGGGCGGTGCTGGCGGGGAAGAGACACCCGCCAGGGGGAACCAGGACAGAAGTAGCAAGAAGGCAGCGATGAGGCAGGAGAGAAAAAGGGATCCCAATGTATGGGCTCAGCACACACCACTCAGCATCAAAAAGATTCTGCAGTGAGAACTTTTGGGAAGTGGTGACCTTTGTGCATCCAAGGACCCCACATCAAAGGAAGGGTAGATTACATTCATCAAAACCCTGAACCGGAAAGGGCCTCTGGGTTCTGCAATGATTAGAAAGTCTGATTCCAGAACATTCTTCTGCCCCAGCATTCCAGGCACTGAAGCTGTACTGAACGTCAGGGCTCCAGACTTCAGTCGTGGCGGTGCACCCCTTAATGCCTGTCCTTCACCCCGGGGCAGATGGGAGGTTCGGGGGCCACTGAACAAGCAGGGCACTCCTTCCTAGAGCAGACGTGCCATTCAAAGGTTTTGAAAACAAAACACCACTCAGAAGTTTAGAACCCCATTACATAATGGAACAGAACCCCAAATTCATAGATTTTGGAAGTTAAATTCGAGCTATCGAACATCCCGGGCTGTGGGGCATTCTCTGGCTGACCGTGGGGAGGCACTGCCTCTCCCACTTGCTGTGCGACGCCTGCGGCCAGGCCCCCAGCTGGGGGTGTGCACGAGGCAACCGCACACGGATGTTTCTCTCTCTCTCTTTCTCCCTCCCGTCTCCTCTGTCTAAAAGTAAATAAATAAATAAAATCTTTTCAAAAAATGTATTATCAAAGTCTCCATTCCCATTACCATCAGGCAGTGTGACAGTGGAGAGGCCTCTGGCCCCAATTTCACTGCTGATTAGTAAGTCCCATCACCTCTGACAGACCCTCAATTTCTTCTCTGTTAAATGGATTCCCTGACCCCTGCCTTACCCTGATCACAGGGTTTCTGTAAGAAAAGGGAAAGAGAAGGAATTTCTCCAACAGCTCAGAGGGAATTACAGTCCCCGGGCTGCTGGAACATGAGCGTGGAGGGAACCTGGACACCGATGCGGTGGTGGAGTCCCTCCTGCTCCTGACATGCTCAGCACCTTTCCCCAGCACCCCAGCCTTGGGCAGGCCAAGGAATAGAGGAACAGGGAGGAGAGCGCCCTCTGGTGGAACTCCGCACTCACAGACGCTCCCCGGCTGACCGCCCGCCCCCCCCCCCCCCCCCCCCCCCCCCCCCCCCCCCGGCAGGTTCTGACTGGCGAGTCCTGCCTTGGCCCAGTGGGGCCGGCCCACATCCTTCTTCATGACATCCTCATAGACCAGCCGTTAGTCCAGCCACTGCACGGCCTTGCCTAAGGACCTGGGGTCGGGGCAGAAGGAAATGAGGCCCTTTCCCTGCTCAAACCACCCCGGTTACCTGGCACCATCCCTGAGCTACACCCGAACTTGGCGGGTGACATGGAGGTTAAGACCTGGCTTTGCCCGCAGGACACTGACGGCGGTGACCCAGCAACTTGAGGGCCTTTGCTCACAGCTCAGCCCGGAAAGATCTGGAAAGGGTTTGCGTCCTCTCCACATTCTTTCATTGACATCGGAAAGGTATCATGAGTTTAAGTAATTTCAAAGAACTGTGTGTACAGATACACACAGTATATATTATGTAATTATATATTCATACGTATATATTACATATTTATAATTGTAACTTTTGGATTTTTTTCTGGATTCTGGGATTTCCTTCCAGAACAGTGCATTCCTGAAGGGTCTCTTGGGAATCTTATAAGCTTGGTTTTGTTTTTTTTAAAATAATTTTTTTTATTTATTTTTAGAGAGGGAAGGGAGGGAGAGAGAGAGAGAGAGAGAGAGAGAGAGAGAGAGAGAGAGAGAAACCTCAATGTGCGGTTGCTGGGGGTTATGGCCTGCAACCCAGGAATGTACCCTGGCTGGGAATCGAACCTGGGACACTTTGGTTCCCAGCCCGCGCTCAATCCACTGAGCTACGCCGGCCAGGGCTAGCTTGGGGTTTTTTATATGCTGAAGACATACACCATATAAGGTTCAGCCTGGGTAAGAGGTGTGTTTTTCTTTTGCAATGATATTATTATATTATGTATTGTATTATATATAATATGTATATTATGTAACATATATATGTATATATCACTGTAGATATGATTCCGACAAAGCCCAGGAATTTCGGCCTCGCCGCATTCGATGTGCAGGCAGCATGTCCGAGTCCCCTAGTTGGTCAGTCACTGCCCAGCCCACCAGCCAAGTCAGACTCACTAACAGAAAAAGTGTAAGTCAGAATTCTTAAAAATTCAAAAAGTACATGTTAAGATGCAGTCCCGTCACTCCCCTCGCTGCTCTCACTCCCATCCGGACAGCGTGGTGAGCTGGGGCCACGGGGCTCTCGAGTGGGGAGCCTCGGGGTGCGGCTGATTTTCCCCTTGGGAGACCAGGGACGCAGCCCAGTGGCTCGGCCTGCAGGGTGGGGCCGGGACACTGGGGAGCAGGATGCACGCATCTCCTCATGTGTGGGCCCCGGGCCAGCCCACTGCGTCGCCCAGAATCCTGGCAGTGACTGTAAAGTGTAATGTAAAGCACCTGTCCTCCGCCCTGGTGCCCGAGATGCACAAACAGCTTCCCACTCAGAGTGGGGCGCCGCCAGTTACCTCCGGGTCATGGGCTGTGCCTCCCTCCTACCATCTACCCTTTCTCTTCCCCCTGCATCACAGGACAAAGCATGCCCCCTGCCCCCCCCCCCCCCACCGCCATGCTGAACTGTAAGCTTCTGGCGGCACGAACCGCCCTGATCTGGCTCTGTACCCTCCAGCTCCCAACTTGGCACGGAGCTGCCACTGAATGAGGGAACCACCCAGGCCTCGTCCCATCGTGAACCAAAATCTCCCGGGGACCCGCAGAGAGTCCCCTCTGGGAAGGATAGTCTCTGGGGTCGTGAGTGTCCGTGGACCTGACTCGTCTTCCCAGGAGCACTGTCGAAGGAGTCTGGGCCCCAGAGGAGCCTCTCCCCAGAAGCAGAGAAGAAAAGGGCCCAGAACAGCAGAGGCCTGCGGGCAGAAGGACATCGGTCTTCACCGCGGGCACTCAGAGCATCATTCCATGGTCTCGGGGGAGCGCCCGCAGCACGGCGGGGTCTGCATGCCCAGCACCAGGCAGAAGGCGGAAGGCTTTCAGGACCCTGCTCAGAGTGAATGGGGCCTCGATCAGCCCCTCAGCTCCGTCTGGGGCTTGTGGCAGGTGAGGGTCCCGCCCCGCCCTCACGGGGCCCCCTGGCTTAGCCACACCCTGTCACTGCCAAACAGCTCCATGATACGTCCTTGTCCTGAACTTATCCTACCTGCTTGGCCACAGCATCCGGCAGCTCCTTTGCCAGTACCGGCCCAGGCAGGCCCGGCACTGGTCCTGCAGGAATCAGCGCGGAATGCCCTGGAGCCACGGCTCCGCTCTGCCAGGCTCCAGCTGCGAGCGCCGGGGAGTTTCCTCCAAGCACCGCTCCTCTGCGCAGGGCGCTTCCGGGCGCCGGGCCTGGGCCTTGCGGTTTAATGCATTGGACGTTCTAATGGTAGGGATTTTGGACCGGGTTCTAGGTAACAAATTTTCCCTTTATGACTGACTATGTGTCATGGGGGCCATATTTTAGTACTGAACTAGACACTGTGTGTGTGTCTGATTTAATCCTCGTATTCAATACTTTAAAACAGGCATTATTAACTCTCTTTTATAAATGGGGAAACTACATCTCAGCCAGGGTAACTGACTGGCGTGAGGCAAAGCCAGCATCTAAGGCAAGGAAAGTTTGACCCCAAAGCCCACCTTACGCATGCTGGGTCAGTAGTGGTCACATCACTGCCAACTGCATCTGTGCAGGGGTTCTGCTCATTCTGAATGACCAGGTGACAGGGAGGAGCTCAAACTCCAAGGAACTCGGAAACATAAATTCAAATCCTATAGCCTAGGGGTTATCAGGGGTAGATCCAGGCCTGCCGGGCATTTCAGGACTGCCGGATGCTATCCATCCATCCATCCACCCATCTACCATCCATCCTTCCATCCATCCATCCTTCCATCCTTCCATCATCCATCCTTCCTTCCATTCTTCCATCCTTCCTCCCATCCACCCATCTACCCATCCATCCATTCATCATCCATCCTTCCATCCTTCCATCTTTCCATCCATCCATCCATCCATCCAGCTGACATGGGTTTTTATTCACTCTAAAAACACTGCTGTCAATCAGAAGCCAACCTTTCTGCTTCCTTCCACCAACTCCTTGATCCAAGGCCTTTAGGCACACAGTGAGCCTGAGAGTTGCCCCACCCACCAGCTGTCAGAAACCACTGTAAAGGAAACCCTGGATGTACCTGTGGCTCAGTGCAGTTGAGGGTCAACGCCTTCCAAGGAGCAGTCAGCTCGGCCAGCACCATACCTCTCGTGGCCAGCCTCTACCCAACCTCCTTTCCTGCCCTCCCCTCCCCAGCCCCCAACAATCCTCTGAGCTTCACTGACCTGCTCAGAGAGGGTTCTGGCCACAGCATTCCTAGGGCCCAGGAGGGGCTGGCGAGGTCAGCACACTCCCCCATTCAGGGGCCTAGCAGTGGAGCATGGCCCGCTGGCTGGCGTTCTCCATTTGTTTTCTGAGGCTGGGTGGCGGCAAGCAAGGGACCAGTGCCTCTCTCAGGGTGGAGGGGAAGAAGCTCCCCTGCGAGGGGAACTGGGGCACACCCTGCAGGGTGATGGTGAGGACGACCCCCAGGCAGCCCAGGTGCGCCCGCAGGGCCTGGAACGCCTCTGCATTGCGGACCCTGAGCGTTCCACAACGGTCCCGTAGGCCATCGGCAGGTCAGCACCGCCACCTGGCAGTGGGGCAGGGCCACGCTTCAGAATCCTGGTGGGCACTTCACCATACACTTTGGGCAAAGCCCTCCCTTTCCTGTTTGTCCTTGGAAGTGAGGCCAGGTATCGCCTGTTCCGGCAAGATTGCTGTCATCTGGCAAAAGGGGGCTTTGCCGTCCAGGTCTAGAGTCACAGCCTGAAGACAGTCTCGGTCTCGGGGGACGGAGGGAGGGGAAAAGGGCAGAGGGAGGCTGAGTCTCGGTGGCATCGCTCTCAGCAGGGAGGGGGCCCGTCCATCACGTAAAGTCCCGTGGGACCCTGGGCTCGTCCTTCCTTGCTGTCTGGTCCTTCCGTGGGCATCACAGCTGGGCATGGCAGGCCTCTCTCTTGCCTGGGGAAGGCCTAAGGTAAGATTGGGCCCCAATGAGCGTGAGGTCCTGGGTGGGCTGCCTTGGGGGCTGTATGTGTATCTGGGGTGAGGCCAGCTCTGCCGTCCCAGCACGCAGCCCGGCACGGGGGTCCCCTGCAGCGTCTTCTGCCTGTGGCTCCCCCGGGCACCGTCTCTGCCAGGCTGAGTCTGTCCTCTCACTGGGGGCCCACGCTTCTCGGGAACCAGATTCTCCTGCTCAGCTGCACCCCGCCGAAACCTCTGGGTTTCTACAAAGAATAGGGCACTCACTAGAAACAGACGATTAGCTCTAGAATCTTCCCCCTTTGCCCTCATTTGCAGAGGAATCCTCTCTCATCGCCCGTGGACACATTTCTCCACAGCCCGCCGCCTGCTAATGTGGATGCAAATTGCTTCTGACATGTGTAGTGGGTGGCTGGGTGCTCCAGGAGGGAGAACGGATAATGCTGAACTAATTCTGATTCATGGTGACCACGACCAGAGAGGAGAAACTGGCAGAAACAGGACACGATGGCAGTGAGGGCGTCAGAAGGACTTTTGTGAAACCAGATTTTGTGTGAGACCCAGAGCAGTGAACGAGAGCTGGCCAGTGGAAAACTCCAGCAGAGCCCAGCAATGAGTACAGGCTGGGCCCTGAGTTACTAGCTGTGGGACCTTGGCTGTGTTACTTAACCTCTCTGTTCCCTCACCTGTAAAATGAGGGTAAATCTCTCAGTGTGAGGCATCCGGCTAAGCACCTGGTGGACAGTGGGCATCAGAGGCAGCAGCCCCCACTCCTTGTTCCCTGCTGTGTGGCCTGGTGTCTAAAACACAATGGCGGGGGCTCCCACCTCTGTCCACAAGCCAGTCCTGCTCAGCCAGGTGTTCCAAGAGAGGGGGCAGATAGCTCTCATGTGTGTTTTGGTCTGTGGCCACCCAGAATTATTTGTGTACTCTGCTGATCCTTTTGAGAAACTGAGGCAATCAGTGTGCTATCAGCCCTAGAAGGTCGACTAGGACCAGGACCAAATCTTGGGAGAGGGCAGTGCTGTTGTGTCGTCTGTCATTCACAGTCACCAATGGACCCTCCTGGGCAGTGAGGGCAGCTCTCACTGCCCAGGAGGGAGTGATGACATGTCCGTCTGGGGCTCTGAGTCCCTAGGATCAGACCCCACAAAATCTATCTGCTTTGGCTGCACCAGCTCTTACCTATAGGGGGCGCTGAGTAACACGGGGCCCTCAGCCGGCCCTCCTACCCTCCCCCCCCACACACACACACTCCCAGTGCCTGTTGGAGGCAGGTTTTGAACCCAGGTCTAAGTCTAGAATCTGTGCTTGTAACCAGTCCCCCAAAATGGACTCCCGAGAAGTTTAAGACATGCTTCTCTATGAAGGTCAGGTGTGGGTCCCAAGCCCTTAGGTGCTGGGCTCCGCCCCAAGTGGCTCTGGCTTCTGTCCTGGCCCTTTCATGACTTGCTACCCTGGAAAGGCCCCTTGTCCTGCCTGGCTGCAGGTTTCGATGGGGAGAGAACCGCTTGCCCTTCTTGCCCTTTTCCACGGGGTGGCCAGGAGGCTCCTGAGGGGCAGAGGTGCATCACCGTCCACGAGGGCTCCTTCGTCCCTGTGTATGTCAGGGACAGACGAGGTTTGGAGAAGGAGATGCTGTTCCTGGAGGCACCCGCCAAGTCTCCACCACAGGGAGAGACCAGGGCGGCTCTGAGGCCCACACCGAGCTGAGCAGACACGCGAGAGTGAGGACCATGTGACTTCCCAAGAGTCAGCGGAGTGCGGAGAAGCCCGTGGACTCACCCGAGTGGCCAGGATGCCGTGCTTGCCCCCCGTGCTGTGCTTCCCGCACCCAATGACACCAGCTGCAGGCGCGTCTGACACGGCTCCCAGGCCGGGCTCAGCCAGAGGGAGGAGAAAAACCCAAGGGACCAGTGAGGCTTCTCGGGGATATGAACCCTTGGGTGGTGGGGTGAGGCCCCTCAGAGCAGAACAGTACATTTACGCCCGCCTGGGTTCCTGTCCCCTGCTTCCCATGACTGAGCTTGTCTGGTGGGTGGTCCTTCTCCTTCCTCTCTGAGCCTCAGTTTCCTCACCTCAGCGGCCTGTCTGAAGAGCTGGCAGGGGCATGGCTCAGCCCTGAGGGGAGGCCTGCCTGGCTCTGGGGTGTCCACAGCCTAGAACCATCTCTTCCTCTGTCTTCCATCTCTCGACAGTGTCTTCTCCAGCAGACAAGGCCCAGGTACTCCTGCTAAGACTTCTCCAGCCCAGCCTGTTGAGGCCTGGGAAGTCCGGGGGGCCCGGTTCAAATGGCGCATACAGAGGCCCCAGGCAGGTGAGGAGGTGTAGCCTCCCTGAGCCTTGGGGAAGGGGGGAGACCAAGTCAGCCCCCTGCTCAGAACCCTTCAGGGCTCCCGGCACTCCAGAACAGAGCCCACCTTCCACGGCTCAGTGACGGAGGCCCTGGAGTGCATAGAAGATTCTATGTGCGCAAGAGGGCCAGATTCCTGAAGGGGGCAGTTCCCAGCACCAGCCCCCCCCCCCCCCCCGGAGTGCACACCCTCCAGAGGTGTGCGCTCTGGGGGCAGGAATTAGGAAGATGTGCCCAGATTCCGGGGCCACGGAAAAAGAACAGGTCAGGGTATAAGAGGCCTGCTTCTCAGGAGCTCTCTCTGAGGCACCCCAGCGCCAGCTTAAAGGGGAAGGATGCCAATACTTATCCAGGGCCCACTGGGTGCCAAGGTGGCTGGAGCCTTACCTGGTACACAGGGGCTTCACATACAGAAATGGGTTTGGCATGGAGGCAGGGACTTGATGGGACCCTGACCCTCAGCACGGAGGGGGCCTCGAGGCGCCTTGGCCCCCAAAGACACAGGCTGCAGGTCCCAGTGGCTCCGCTCTGCTTTCAGTGCGAGTGGACAGAGAGTAGAAATCTAGCCTCAGTCTCCCACAGAGACGAGCAGGTTTTCCCGGGGCTGTCCTGGCAGGACAGGAAGAGAGTGGAAGGAACCAGAGCCTTTTCCAGCCCTCCCTGCCCCTGCCCCTGCCCCTGCCCCACCCTGTGTCTGCTGTGGTCTCTGTCCCCCTTCACTGGACAACCTGGTGATCCTGCCGCTCCTGGAAAGGCCAGAATGTTAGAAGAGGTTCATAGACAACCCGCCCCAGGGAAAGGGGAAGAGGCACAGCACAGAGACGGTCAGCCCGGAATCGTGTTTAACAGTGAAAAACTGAGATCAGCCTGAATGCCACAAAGCGGGTGGTTGGTCCAACTGCAATCTATCTGCTCTTCTCTGTGAGTTTATTAAGGTAAATGAACAGCCCTGGCTGGTGTGGCTCAGGGGATTGAGGGCCAGCCTGCAAACCAAAGGGTCGCCAGTTTGATTCCCGGTCAAGGCACATGCCTGGGTTGCAGACCAGGTCCCCAGTAGGGGGTGCGCAAGAGGTAACCACATGTTGATGTTTCTCTCCTTCTCTTTCTCCTTGTCTTCCCCTCTCTCTAAAAATAAATAAATAAAATCTTTTAAAAAGATGAAAGAACAGTACAGAAGCATGCTTGCGATGACATTCAAAGAAATAAACCGTGGCCAGGTTCCTTGTGAGTTTGAGCCTGTCTGTCCCTGTCTGCAGTCAGCTTGAGCCACCTCTGACAGCCAGCAGCCAAAGGGACTATGGGAAGAGCTGGGGCTTCAGGAATATTCTATGCAACTTTTTTTTTTTTTTTAATTTTCACAGCAGAAAGAGAGGAACAAGGAAGAGGAGGGATTTGCCCATGGTCACTGGCAGAGCTGGGACTAGTGTTCAGGGCTCCTAACCACCACCTCTGCGCTTCCCCCCCCACCCCACAGACTACGAAGGCGGGGCTCCTTGTGTAGCTGCGGGGAGTCACCCACCAGGGAGGGCCTACTCCTGGGTGGGGCTTGGCTTTGCTAGACAGAGTTTAAATTCTCACTTACTCTCACGTTGGGGGGACTTAGGCCAAGACGACAGCTGGACAGGCAGGGTGAGGAGAAGCGATGTCTGTTCAGCTCTTTGCCACGGGCCAGACGGGCGCTATGTCCCCAGATTCTCATGGCAGCCCCGGGAGGGAGGAAGAGTCTCCCTTCATTCCACAGGGAGGAGACTGAAGCCCGGGGACGTTAAGCCACTTGCTCAAGGTCACATCAAGGTCAGAAGGGAACTGAGGTGAGGACCCACATCTGCGTGACTCCAGAGAACAAGCTCGTTCCATGGACCCCGAGGACAGAGCTCGGCAAAATCAACTGCCAGAGCCCAGCCTCACTAATTAGCAATCAGAGTCAATTACTGCCGTGACTGACATCTTGACTGGAACGTTTTGTATGAGGTGCAAACTGTCAGCCTGAGCAAATAAGGCAATAGTAGGGAGGAACTCAGCACCTCTGGAGCAGGGCAGGGTGGAGAGGAGGTAGGTTATCTGGCAAAAATTACTGCTCAGGGGAGCTGGACCTGTCAGGTGAGAACAGGAGTCGCAGGGACACTCCTGTCCGGCTCCCAGACTCCCGGGCAGGCCCCTGGCAGTCCCCGAGGGCTGGCTGAATTGCAAGGACAGTATCCCAGCCCACATTTGTCACCCCAAAATACACCTTTTGGGATAGTGCCTATTTTAAGCTGTTTTATTAAGTTGCTTTTAAGAGAAGGGAGACTTGGAAAAAAGCCTTGACCTTGCCCCTAGCTGTGAAAAGGATTTAGACAGAGGACCTGCCCCGGGAAGGGGGCTCCCTTCATGGAGAACTAGGTGCGACCCGCAGTGGGACCCAGCAAAGCCATTTTAGTCAAAGTCCTCTTTGGGCCCCGCTGGTAAAGGTGGAGCAGCAAGCTGGTATTTACTGAACATGTGCTTTTCCATCTGCACGTGAATGGCCTTCCTGTCTGTTCAAGTCCAAGCCCAACACATGGACAAAGCCAAAGGGGGTGGGTGGGATCAAGGGTGAGAGGTGGGGATGGCTGGGGTGCGGGGAGTGGTGGTGGGGAAATGGAGACAAATGTACTTGAACAACAATAAAAAAGAGATAAATAAATAAAAAGCCCAAGCCCCAAACGTCCACCCACCCCTCCTCCTCAGCTCGAGATGGCACAGGCGCCTTGACTACCCGGTACGTCCCCGGGGCTCCTATCTTTATGGAACCCCTGCAGGTATACGGAATAAATGTGTAAATCTCTTTTGGTAAAATTGTTTTTGAAAATGTGTATGTAAATACGTCACCTTCTCCTGTGAACCTATTTCGTGTCGGTTGACTTTGAGTCCAGACAGAAAAACTTAGAAGGGTAGAAGGAAAATTATTTCTCTTCCCCCCACAACGCCAGGCTGCCACCGCCGCAGGGGAGAGAACAGGGCACCTGTTCTCAGGGGGTGATGGCACCGAGGGTGAGGGGCTCTGGGTTCCGCCCCCATGCTCTGCTGACCGCCTCTGTGAACCTGTCCATAGAAGAAATGCCCAAACCTGCAGAGAATACGTAGCAGTCTACTTGAGCCAAACTGACAACATACGCCAGGGAGCAAGATCTCAAATGCTCCCAAGAATAACAGCTTTGCAGTTTCTTCTACGCATTAAAATTTGGGAAGAAATGTAAGGAGGTAGGGGGCAGCACGGTGGGAACTGAATTACAGGGTAGTTACCAAGATTCTGTGCTCTCCTGAGGGCGGTGATCTCACAGGTGTGTGGACCCAGGTGCGCACAGACAAGGGACAGGGCTTGCTTCTGGCGAAGATGAGCCTTTCCCTAAAGAAGTCGTGTCCCTGGGGTGTGGCTGCCCACCCTGACCGGCACAGTGAGGGGTTTGCGATCAGACCGCCCCGTGAGGCTGCTTTCTACAGAACCCTTCTTTCGTCCACAAACCTTCAGGAAGGTGGGGCATTTTGGCCTATGCCTCTGGATCAGTAGCAGGGGTGTCCAACCATCTGGCGTCCCTGGGCCACACTGGAAGAAGAAGAGTTGTCTTGGGCCACACATTAAGTACATTGCAACATGTAATCACAAAAAAATCTCATGTTTTAAGTACATTTACGACTTTGTGTTGGTATGCATTCATAGCCATCCTGAGCGGCTTCTGGCCCGTGGCCCGTGGCCCGTGGCCCGTGGGCTGGCACCCCTAGTGGCTGCAGAAGGCTTGTGCACAGCACAGGGACATGACTGGAGCTTGGAATGGCAGGCAGCAGGCTCTCGTACAGCCCCCGGCTGCGAGCTTACTGGGCAGGATCCCCGGGACACTACTGCTGTGTCAACGTCCCTCAGCTCAGCGCCTGGCTCAAAACCAGCGCCCGAAGCACGCTTGTGGGACAGATTGGCTTAGCAGGTCTCTCCAGGCCGAGACCTGGCATCTGTCTGGTGGGAATGGGAGCCCTGGAGTCTGGGGAGAAGAAAGGCCGGGCTGGAGGAGCGGGGATGGCCCTCTTGCCTCTGCTGCGCCTGCTTCCTTTGGGCTGAGCCTAGTGCAGGAAGCAGGGTCCGTGCACGCCCAGGGCCGCCAGCCCCAGCGCCCAAGGGAAGAGCGCTCCCCACGGAACCGCAGGCCTTCTGCCTGGGAGGGGCGGGGCTTGGCGCAGGGAGGCCTCGGGGCGGGGCGGAGGGATGCAGAAAGCACCTATGGGGCTGGCTGCGGTCCCTTCTCCACACTCGCCGGCTCGAAGCCGTAGAAGCGGGTCCAGGAGCTTGGCCAACAGGCGGGAGAGGCCCATGGGGGGCGGCGGGGGAGTACTGAGGGGCAGCCCGGGGCCGTCCCAAATAACTTGTTTTCCACTCGCCTTCAAGCCCTGTCCCTGCAACTCCAGGGAGAGTATGTCCTCCTGCCCGCAAAGGCCGTTTTCAGTGGCAGACCCCAGGGTTCTCCTTTTGGTGAAGGCTCTCTGCCCTGGGACAGTCTGGAAGCCGGTTCCATGGGTGTGCGTGGGCCGGGGAGGGGCCCCCTGCCCTCCCTGCTGAGAGTTTCCAGCGTCTGGAGCCACACACGGGGTTTCCTTTCTTCACCCTGAACTGTTTGCCCTCGGAAGGGACGCTTCCTCCCCCAACCCCAAGTCAGTCACATCAATTTTATAAATTGCCTTTACTGAAAGTCAATTACATGAAAAGAAATTTACAAATCAGCAAAAAACAATGTGTATCAGTCCATTCAATCTGCGTTGCTACCCTCCGTGGCTGAGGCTGATAATTTATTGCTTATTTCTTCTTGTCCGAAGGACTCGGCTGTTCTCGGCTGTTCAATAATTGCTGAGTCTTAACTTTTTCCACGCAGTTGTTGGCAAGGGAGATCAATGTTGCCATTCTGACGGCCACTGAAGCTTGTTCTTGATCTCTTCCCTTCCTGTACTTGTGAATCAGTGAGAAGGAGCATTTTCGTGCACAATTTGTACCTGGTAACGCAACTCTTATTTCTTTGAAACACAGGGGACATTTGGGAGAGTGTTTAAGGATTTCTGATCTGCAGGTCTTACGTCCTCGTCCCACTCGGCCGACTCATTCCCTTTTTTTAACATCGCAGGGCATCACGTTCACTCAGCCCCTGACCTGAAGCGAGGCGGCACTGCAGGGGTGCAGGACGAGTCACCCAAAGATACAGCTCTGTGGTAGGTGGGTTGTTTTGAGTCCTGAGAGCTCAAGAGAAACTCCTGCCGCTACCCTCTTAACCACCTAGAAGAACTTGAACTGGGGGCCTTGCCCGGAATGAGAGATTATCAGAGACAGTGTCTTATGACCTATCCGTGTGGCAGAGCAAAGCTCTAACTGCTGAATTAATCATCCTTCAATGACCTCCCTCCTTCTGACGCCCCCAGGTGGCCCTTTGCTTGGGAATGTCTTACACACCCACGTTCCCCTTCTGCCCTGGACCCTCTCGAGGGTGTGGGGTCTCCGACTCTCTCACGTATGTGGGGTCCCATACACATTATATGTTTGTATTCAACCTGGTTATTTTCTCTTGCTAACCTGTCTGGTGTCCATTTGAGTACTAGGCCAGCCGCAGGAGTCCAGAGTCGAGGAAAGCGTCCCCCTCCCCCACGGCACTGTCTGAAGTGTCCCCCGCCCCCTGTCTTTCACAGCTCTTTCCCCATGTGACTCCGGGAAAACGGGCGGAGGCGATAACCAAATGTCCGCCCCTCACCCCATTCAAGGGGCAGCAAACACCACCGTCTGGTGCTTCCTCTGGAATTTTCTTACTTCGAGTTGCACAAGCAAAGAATTGTTTCTGCCTCCCAAATTCTGACATGAGCCAGGGAGCCACACAGGGTCCCCGAGGCTGACACATTCTGCCCCTGTCCTGGCACCGACATCACGGAAAACAGCAACAAACTGCATGGGAAACAGGGGTTAGGTCCGAACCCAGGACCTTCCGACCATGGAAGTGAGTTGTCCATTGATTAAGAAGTGAGCTTACAACATGCACAACAGGGGAAAATATTTGCAGATCATATGTCTTGTGAGAGATTAATACCCCTATTATGTAAAGAAGTCCTACAACTCAACAACGAAAAAACAACCTGATTTATACATGGGCAAGGGACTTGCACAGACATTTCTCCAAAGAAGATGTGCAAATGGCCAACAAGCCCATGAAACGATGCTCAACGTTGCAAAGTATGGGGGAAATGAAAATCAAAACTACAAGGAGATGCCACTTGCGCCCATTAGGATGGCCCTCCTCAAAACGCGAAGACAGAACGACAGTGCTGCTGAGGACGAGGAGACGGAGCCCCCCACATGGCTGGTGGGGGTGTAAACGGTGCAGCTGCTATGAAAACCATGGGTGGTTCCTCAGAAGATTAAACACACGACCCAGCAATTCCATTTTGGGGTACTTCCCAGAGGAACTAAAACCAGAGACCCAGAGAGAGATTCTCGCACCCACATTCGCGGCAGCATTACTCACAACAGCCGAAAGGCAGAAGCAACCCGAGTGTCCACCCACGGATGACTGCAAACCGATGGGGCCTACCCACATGCTGGAATGTCACTGAGTTTTCACAAGAAGTTCCGACGCACGCTCCAACACAAGGAGCCTTGAAGACCTTATACTAAGTGAAATGAGCCGGTTACGAAAAGACAACTACTGTATGACTCCACGTGTGTGACGCGGCAATGGTGGTCAGACTCAGAGAGGCGGATGTAGGAGGGGGCTTCCCAAGGGTGGGACGGGACGGAGGGGGCGGAGTCGCTGTCTGGGGGGCAGGGAGGTTTGGGAGACGGTGGAGGTGGTTAAACAGCACTGCGAATAACACCACTGAGCTGTACACTTAAAAACTGTTCGGGTGGCAACATTTATGTCATGTGTCTTGTGCCACAAGGAAAAGGAGGCGTGCTGACCGGAGTAGGGACATCGCCGGCACTCTTTCCAAAGCAGGTGAAGAGCCTCGGAGCCCTCACGTGTAAATAGGACACCGTGTATTTAGGCAAACGGACAGAGTGACTCCACCGATAACACGGCAGCTGTGAGCCACAGTAGTTGTAAACACTTCGGCCGTGTCACTACAATAACTACCACAGCGGCAGCCCCGCAGCACAAACCCACGGGCGCGCGCGGCAGTCGGCCCCAGGAACCCCGCGGGGACTCACGGATGTCTGGAGCCTGGGTGCCACGTTCTTCCGAACGCCTGGCAGCAGACAGGCCTGAGGTCTCCAGGAGAGATCCACTGAGGCTTGGAATAGTGACAAAGTGACACACTTGGCCATCCATCTCCCCCAGCAGGACATTGAAGTCAAGAATGAGAACGAACTCATTTTTCCGTCCATTCATGTATGCTTCCGTTCTCGGATTTAGTCGGCAGGCAGCTGGTGAGCATCTGGGGAATGCCGGGCAGGGCTGGGTTGGCGATATTGATGTGAAAAGTGTGAGGCACTTCAAGCCTGAAACCCTTACATCCCGAGAAAGGGAAGAACTATTCTAACAGACTCGCTTTGAGAAGATATTTCTCCTGGAAACCTTGGGCGCTGCTGGCTGACAGCCACTAAGTGTGGGGACAGAACCTGTGGGCCATCTCGGCTCCCTCTGGTGTGTGCGTGTATGAGAGAGAACGTGGGTCTGCCACGCCTCTGTTCAAAAAGGCTATTTCCCTTAGCAGAGGTGGATACATTTGCTGTTTATGACTTTTGTGGTCGTGAAAAAGAGGAACATTTTATAAGTAAATCCATTTGAACAGACTCTCTGAAACTGGCATCTGAAAACCGTCCCCGTCCCCTCGGCCACCACAACTGCAGCCGTGGTGTGCGGCCTGGAGCGGCCCGAGCAGACGGGGAAGCACAGCTCTGGACACTCCCGGTGTTTTCTTGACTGCGCCGAAGCCCTCGTGCAGTCCAGCCTCTTTATGAGCCCACACCCTGCAAGCCTGGTGGTATTTTTGTTGCAGTGCTATGGACTTAATGCATTTGGCCCTTATTTGCCAAAAGAGTGGAATTTCTGAGGCATTTTTGATGGTTTATGGGGATACCTGGGGAGAATATTTGACACTGAGGTAGGGCAAAGGCATTTGCTTATTTGTGCTTCTCCCAAGGAAGGGTGTTCTAAGATTCCTCTTTCCTCTCCTCCAACTGCTCCCTTACAAACGAGCCTGGACATACTACTTTTTCAAATGTTAGTAAAATAACATCATCTGGCTTGTGTAGTCATTGCCCAGGTCACATATCTGCCTTTGAAACGGGCACTTCCATCCTCCGATGCACAGGAGCGAGGTGGTGGCGGTGTGGCTGGACACGGACAGCCTGGCGGGCCTTGTCCCGAGAGGACGTCAGGGCTACACTTCCGCAGCGCCCCCTCCGTGCCAGGCACGCATCTAGGGCCCCGCCTGTAGGGACTCATTTTACACTCACGACCAGCTATGAGTTTGGCACAATCAATGTCCCCTTCCACAGGCGAGGGACCTGAGGCACAGGAAACCCTTCCTCAGGTAACCCTTACAGTGGCAAGTGGCAGGCCGGAAGCCTGATTTACACAGTCTGACTCCCGACTTGGAGACTTTCGATAGGAGGGGCTCAGCCTTTGCAACCAAACCACCTATGTCTGAATCCAGGCTCTGTCTCTCACGAGCCAAGTGACCTTGGCCGAGTCCTGTGCACCTTAACTTCCCCATCTGTTGACGGGAGGGCAGAGATCGTGTAAGCAAGGTCCCAGGCACACAGGGGCACTCAGTGACAGCTGCAGACAGCTCCGACCTTCCCTTTGTTTTCTACACACACGGGACACACGTGTCCTTGTGCCTGGTTAATCCATACTCATCATAATTCACAGCTCAAGCTTTCCCTGTGGAAAGTACAGCAAGGGAGGGTGCACCCATTTGGAAGTATCCCATGCTGGGGGGCAGGAGGGCAGGGGCCAGGGCACAGGACGCTGCCTGGGGACTTGGTGCAGGAGATGGAAGATGGGAACGCTGCAGGCCAAAGGACCCGTTAGCTGAGATGGACAACAAGGAGAGTCAGTGTGGTGCATGCAGAGACTCAAGATCGGCGACACTGGAGGGCAGACAGAAGTCAGGGAGTGATGGGGGTGGGGCTGGGGGAGGGGGCCAGGCAGTGCATGGGCTTTCTGGGGGGCCAGCAGGAGGCCCTGCCATGTTCAGACCAGACCTGGTGCAGACGGCCAGCCGGTCGGGAGGCTGCCGCAGCGGCACTCCACACAGGGGAGGGGGAGGACTCGAAGCAGGGCGGGCAGGCAACGCCGCCAGGCGACACACCCGTGGGCACAGCTTCCGGGCGAGGCTGGGGGAAGTTCCTAGAACAGCCACGTGGCCCTCCTCCCGAGGACATGAACAGTGCCTCACAGCGGTCTTAGCTCTATTGAACAAAAGAGTTCCAATCTCTGGAAATGCTTCAAAATTAACTGTCGATTTTGCTGCGGAAGCTACAAATTGGTTAGTCAAAAGGAAATCAGCCCCTGGCTGTCCCACTCTGTCCCCCCATGGGACACTAATCGTCCTTAGACACAAAGCGATGCACTGATATCCAGAGAATTAGTCACACACGATTCCTCCTGTATCTAAAAACTAGGCCGGATTGGAATCACTGCACTTAAAGAAAATCACTCTTCAGAACAAGGCCGCTGGTTCTGAGAGGCGCGGTAGGGTCCCATCTTGGCGCTGAGAGCAGCAGCCCGAAGGGCACACGTCACACCCTAAAGCTTCGAGGCCACTGGTGAGTCCCGGGCGTCGGTTTCCAGCCACTGGACAAGGATCCGATTCACCTCAGCGGGCCTGGAAAGGAAACGCCAGGCCGCTCACCCCATCTGCACCCACTCGGTCCGCACTAAGTGAACGGCTCACCCGGGAAAAGCTTTACTGAAGGTGAGCGGGAAGTCCCAATGTCCCCCACCCAGAGACCCCCAGCTCCTTACTTCTCTATCTGTGTGAAGTGTCCACAATCCTTAATGTGTCCCCTTTTCAGGTGGGGGATCTGGAAGAAAACACAACCCGGAAAAGTAAATGACAGAACGCAAACAGGCCTGGTGTCAGGTTGGTGCAGAGTGTCACACGGAGCCCTGAGACGAGGTGCCTTCCTCTCTGCAACTCACAGGCCACCCTCCTTCCTGAAAAGCTCTGCATTATTTAGGGAAGTTACTGAGCAACTACTATGTGCTATGTGCTCTGCATGCATTGCCTATTTAACCTTACCCACAATCCTGTGGGGTAATCAGAAATCCCAGAGAGGTTAGGTAATCTGCCCAAGGCCAGAGTGGCTGAGCTGAGATTTGCATTCAGGGCGGACCTGTACTTGTCACAACCGTCTCCCTTCAGAATCATTCACTCTCAGCCCGTTTGTTTGCTCCCTGGAAACTGCTCAGTAGCTGTTTGGCCCTCGCCATATAGTCGCAGCTGCATTCCCTTCTCGGGCTTCCAGGCTGGTGGTCTGCGTTCGGGGCTGTTTGGCTTCCCCCTCTGTAACCTGAACTCTCACAGTGGGTCAGAGCCACAGGCGCCGAGAACTGCAGACCAAGAGGGAGCAGCAGTGCAGCAGCTTAGGATATGTGTGTTTCTTCCTGCACCGCCTTGAACCTTAACAGGATGTGGAAAAGGCTGGGGGGAGGGGGACATGCCATTTTCTTCTTGGAGATGGAGGCTGCCACTCCCAAGCACGATAAGCCTCAGTGAGGTTAGCAGTCAGTTATGAGGGGCTGGAAAGGACCAGCTGAAGAACCTGAATTTCTACAGAAACCCTCGAGGGTCTGGGCCAGAGAGACAAGGCCCGTGGGCTCCAAGCTCTCTGGAGCCCCTTCCTCGGCTGGATCCAGAGCCCACAAGGGGCATTGTGGCAGCATCCCAAAGCATGCCCTCCCCACCGTGCCTGGAGGTACTAACGAAGCCCAAGCCCAGGGCAGATGAGCTGCTGTGGGCAGCTGGCGAGCCCACAGTCACCCTTCCTGAGAGCTCCCCACTCACCACCAACCCCTACACTTGGAACAGAGTGAGCTTCAGGTCCTGGGTTTGGTGCCCGTCACCCCCTTCAGTGGCTCTCATGGCTGTGGGCCCTCACAGCCCAGCCTGGCCAGAGGCTCAGCAAGAACCTGCAGCCTCATCGAGCTCCGCCGCTCTCCAAGCATGCGTGCTCCTCGCTTCTCAACACCCAATCTGCTCCCGTGTTCTCTCTCTCTGCCTGTGTTGAGTGCGGGCGTAAGTGCAGGGCAGGCAGCTCCTGGAGGGCGGGGCCTGTGTCTTACTCATCTTAACCTTCTCAGTACCTAGCACAGTCCCGACACATTTAAGTGCACAGTAAAAGCCCACGAAATGAATAAATGAATGAGTGAGTGAATGAAGGGCAGACTCCATCAGTACGAGGAGGAGGAAGCATCGGTCATGGTTCTGGCTCCCAAGAGGTGACAGTGATGCTCCTGATGAAGCCCCTTGTCAAGCAAGTGACTCACCTGAAGGTCCCACTCCGTCCTCAGCTGCCGTCTGCCCTCTGGGACCCCTGCCTCCTCCCAGAAGCACCGAGGGCCCCGGTGCAGCACCGCCCTTACCCAGTCCTCCATGCGCTTGGACATCCCAGGAGTGAGCACAAAGTCCTTTTCTGCCGTCACCATCAGGGCTGGAATCAGGATCTGGGGAGGGGTGACAGAAAACAGGTGCAGTCACAGAGGGAAGGAATGTCTTCTCTTGTGCCCTCCACAGCTTAGGTCTCCCCTCCCCTGGGGCAAGGAGACGGGCTCCATTTCCATGCTATGTGGCTCCCTTCACCACTACTCCCTCAAAGGACCCCCAGCGGCACCACCGTGGCCCCGGCCTTGTGTCTGGCATGCACTGCAAGAAGGCGGCATTCACCCTTGCTGCGGGTCCGGAAGGGTGCAGGGAGATAGTAGAAAATGCACGCATCGGTCCCTGCCTCTGGGTCCTGGCGCAGAGCGCCTGAACCCCTGGACACTCCTAAGTGACAAGAGCTCTGGGAGCACCTTCCGGTCTAAGGAGGCAACTCGGTGTTTCCTGGGTGGGGCTGGTCCCCCGAAAAACCAAGCCACGATCAGGGGCGCGAAATTTTCAGCCCACCCCCCACTTCTCTAGAGAGGGGAGAGGGCCTGGAAATGGAGTTAACAATTGATCACAGCCCCATGAGGAAGCTTCATAAAAATCCCAATACTGCTCGGGGTTCGGAGTGTGTCTACACACCCATGTGCCCGGGAGGGTGACACGCTCGGCTCCACGGGGACAGAAGCTCCTGCTCTCGGGACCTTCCCAGACCTCGCCCTGTGTATTTCTCCACGTGGCCCCTCACCGGTGTCCTTGATCACACTCTTTGCGCAGTTGGTAAGCGTGAGGAAGGGTTTCCCTGAGTTCTGTGAGCCACTCTAGCAAAGACTGATCAGACCCCAGGAAGGGATTGTGGGGGCCTCAGATCTGTAGCCAGAGGGTCGGAAGCACAGGTGACAACCAGACTTGCTACCGGGGTCTGAATTGTGTGGTGCCAGGGGGTGGGCAGCCTCGTAGGACTGGGTCCTTAACACGTGGGATCTGACTCTGTCTTCAGGTGGATAGCGTTAGAACTGAGTTAAATCGTAGGGCACCCGCTAGTGTTGCAGGAACTGCTTGGTGGGGGAAAAGCCCTCACACATTTCGTGACCAGGAGTGTCAGAAGCAAAGTGTTTTGTGTGAAAGTGAAGGAGGAAAAGATTGGGATTTTCCAACGCCGATGAACTTAGCGCCGTGACTGGCCTGGGTGAGCGTGCACATGCATGCTTAAGTAAGAATGAGCTGGCTGGCCCGCTCTGTGCCATGGAACCGAACGGGTGGCCCCAGAAAGGAAAAGAGATACCCTTGAATGGAGATCAATACTCCTTTTCTTTGAATTAGATGAACGCTTCCAACAGACAGCCAAGACCCTCGTGAGTGGCTGGTCAGCCACAACTGTCGTTGGCCTGACACCAGAGGCAGCGAACATGACTTCCCGTTTATCTACGGACGCCTGGGGCACGGAGAGGCCACGCAGCCTCCACGCAGCCTCAGTGCTCACTCCACTGTTATAATTTTCAAACAGCTTCAATTTCTCCCTGATGAGGGAATTTGCACTATTTTATTTTATTTTATTTATTTATTTATTTTTTTTGCCTACATGCAGAACCATGTGCTTCTCACTGCACCCGGTCCTCCAAATAATGAAGGACCAGGGCACGTTCCAAAGTGCCTTTGCTGCTGAAACTCACCCTGAGGCTGCTGTTGTGTAAACTCTAGAATGTTCCAGGTCAAAATGCAACCTGGTGGTGGGTGTATGGGAGGGAGTGGGGGAGGAAGAGCACCTAAAAGAAAACTGCCAAAAAGCGGGGGGTTCCCAACTTAGACGCCCTCAGGGTTCACCTCCCCAAAGACTGTGTCATTATGTTCTTCCATGCTCAGAGTTTGCCCATCAAACTGCAGTTCTGCCATTTTTGTCCATCGAAGATTAGAGTGACGATAAGGATAATGACCATTAGTTGAACTACTACTATGTGCTGGGTACTGTTCTAAGCATTTTACGCGCATTCACCCCTGATATCCTTACACAGCTCTATGAGGTGGGCACCATTCTTGCAGAGTAGTTAAGTATCTCAGCCAAGGTCACACAGGGATCAGATCCCAGGCTGAATTGCCATCCAGCCCACCCTTAACCACACTGCCTCTGGACCTAACTTGTGAGGCCGAGACCTCATCTGTTTTATGCACCTGGTACCTCCACGGCCCAGCACAGTGCCTGACACATAGAGAGAGGGTGTTCACATTTGAGCGGGCCCACAAGATAACCAGGGCTCCTGTGGAGCTGGGGACTGTGAAAAAGCAATTTTCCATAAGCTTTTCATGTAACCTGGGACCCCAGGACTCCTATTGCAGACCCAGAGATTGGAAACCACCTTCTGCTCAACAAACAAGGAAACTGAGACTCAGACTGACTTGGTCACGTGACGCAGCCAGAGGCGAGGGCCTGTCTCTCTGAGAACACCCAGTGCTCCAACTGCAAACCAGGAGCTCCACGACCTCGGCCACATTTGGGAGTCGCCCTGGACCATCTGCTTCATGGAGCTGGGGCAGCATCAGGAGACCTGGGCCTTGCAGACTGATGCTGCGGTCACCTGGACAGACCCCTGCTCTGGCTGTAGCACCACCTTCTGCTGTTTCAAGAGAAGCCTCAGCAAGAGGTCCTAGGGGAGACTCTTGATTGGAGGCACTTCGGGAAGCCCAGAGGAAAAGGACAGAAGGGAGGAAGCCGGCAGGTCAGTCTGTCCACGCCCAGCTCTGACCCGAGGGCATATCAGCTGGTCAGTGGGAAGGGGGCAGGGGAGCCACGCTGCACCAGCACTCACCTTCCTTCCCCTGCCTTTGCAGACCCACTTCCAGTTCCTGTCTATGTTTCGATACCAGTTCAGGGGACCTCTGGGGGGCAGATCAGGGAATAAAAACAGGAAAGCTTTTAGTCAATGACTATGCTATAGACCCCACCAGGAACCAGCTTCACACAGAGATGATCTTCTCAGGAAGAGCAAAGTTTCCACAGGGGAAAGAGAACAGAGCCCAGGAGCCAGGTCTCTTGCCCTGCACAAGAGCGTTACACAGAGCAAGGCCTAGTGAGCACAGAGCTCACGGTGCAGCTGCCATGCAGGAGCCAGCCCACAGCATTCCCCACGTTAGCCCGGGGCTGTCATGTAACAGGATGCGGAGCTTGGCTTAGCCCCTCTCCATCCAGAGGCCATTTCCCTTCCCTGGAAAACCCACTGAAAAGGGACATCAGTGGGTGGTGCAGAGGGGTCTCCTCCAGGACAGGTAAGGTTGGCCGTAGGCCTGGACCTAGAACACTCTCCCGGTCCTCAGGCAAGGTTAGGGTTGGCGCCCTCGGGCCCTCACGGCTACTCCTGTGGCCCCAGACCCTGGGAATACTGTGAACAAGCCATATGCCCTTTGGGGACTTTTACCTTTTCCTCCTAACCAAGGAGGGGGTGAGACCAGATTATCTCCGTGCTCCCTTTCAGAGCAAATCTGTCCCCAAATCTGAGACTCTCAAATGGTCTCTGCTTGAAGAAGAAGAAGGAGGAGGAGGAGCAAGAAGAGGAGGGGGAAAAGAAAAAGAAAAAAAAAAGAGCCTTAGGGAAGAGCTGTAGGTGGCGGTGGTACAGGAGAAGCTGGGGGCTAAAGGGCGGCAGCCACAGGCGTTCACGGCCAAGGCTGCAGTGTCCTGGACTTCCGGGGTGGGGCTGACCAGGTCGTGAGTAAGTGACCATGGTTTGGCTCTTTCTGCGTCCTTGGGTTCGAGTGAAGGATGGAGGTGTCAAGAGAGAGGCATAAGGGAGAGAGGAAGGATGGAAATGTGGTGAACTGCAGTGTCCTTGAAGAAATCATGAGCTTTGAGGACTTATGATATTTAAATAGTTGAGGGGCTATGCAAGAAAGGGGCTGTTGGAGCAATTCTTTGTGGTTCTAGAGCAGGGCCCCGAACTTCGGCATAAAAGCAGATCTGAGAAAAAGGAATGAAGTAGCTGCACCTGCTGCAACACGGGTGAACCCTGAGAACACCAGCTAAGTGAGAGAAGCCGGGCACAGAGAACCACATAAGATACTCCATTTACATGCAGTATCAGTACAGGCAAATCCAGGGAGACTGAAGGCAGACAGGTGATCGCCTTCTAGTACTGGGGCGGGGGTGCGGCGCAGCGGGTTGGGAGGGTAGAGGGGAAGTGGGGGCGGGTTGGCTGCAAAGGAAATGGAGTTTCTTTTGGGGGTAATGAAAACGTCCTAAAATGGAACGTGGGGACGGCTGCACAGCTTCGTGACCACACTAAAGACCACTGAGTTTCAGAGAGTGAGTTCTGCGGTGAGACAAAGCTCACTAAAGCTGTTTTGAGAGAGAGAGAGAGAGAGAGAGAGAGAGGGGTCTACAACACCCCTAAAAACTTATGCAATTTTTGAGTTTCTGTGTTTTCCTGGAGAAGGAACTCAGAGCTGTTGTTGGGTTCTCACAGGGGTCATGACTGAAAACAGGTAAAGACATCTGCTCTGAAGGGGCCCCGAAGCATAAAGCAAAACCAGGTGATCTATTCCAAACTAGAGCGGCAGAGCATCGTAAGGTAGTGAGCCTTCGAACACTGGAGGCATGTAAGCAAAGGCAGGCCAGGCATTCATGGGGCTGTGGTAAAGGAGAACTGGGCCTTACCCTGCACCCTGAGAGCACAGCAGCCCCTCTTTGGGGACAATCTCTGTTCTGTGTTTTGGGTACCCTTCTGTTTACCTGAAACCGGACTTCTTAAACTGCTGCACATAGTACTGGATGTCCTCCTCAGACAGGAGCTTGCTGAGGCTGGGCTCTTTGGGGGCTTTGCATAAGAGTCCTCCTGCAAAAAGACACTTCTTTCCAATCCCATACCTGGGCCAGGTGTCCCAGCAACAAACTCTGGCCTTCCCTAGCGAGGTTGAGAAGCTCCTAATTGCCTCTCATGTGCCCTGGTGCTCCTTCATTCATTCTCTCTTAACCACGATAAGCCCATCTCTTCTCAGGCTCCAAGTCTGTGCTGTCTCTGTCATTCTGGAATGCAACAATCAATCTCTCTCTCCCTCTCTCTCTCTCTCTCTCTCACACACACATGGGCCTCAACTTCCAGGAAATGCTCTAGGACTGACCGTCCCCCTCCTGTCCTGCGGAAACATGCAACCCAGTTCCGGGATAACACCTGTCTTCCCCTGTCTCCCGGCCCTGCCAGCCCCCCAGCTCCCTCCTCACCTAGACGAAGCCTTTTCTACATAGCTTAATGAATTACGCCCCTCTTCAGATGTCTCCACTGAGAGCCTTGGTATTTTCACAAGATCTTGACTCCCAAGTTCCCTAAAGGAAAGGAACCCGAGGCCCTGCGGTCAGCCCAGGGCTCAGGCGAGCGGTGTTCCCCTGCGGGGACCCTACGTCACACAAGTCACAGTTCAGAGCTGGCGGCTGGCTATTGCTGCTCAGAGGAGGTGGATGGAGAAACCCTCGTTTAGCGCTCAGCGGGCCCCTGCCACGGCCTCCTGTCTCCCTTCCCTCAGAACCTGAGAGCAACTCTTACCGATTTTACGGATGTTGTACATGATGGGAAGACCCTGCAGGGAGAAGAGTGAGAAATTATGTCACGGGTGAAGTAAAGAAAACAGACTGAGACAGGTCATCCGAAAACCCCGTCACACCGAAGAGCCACGAGTGCCAGGAGACTGTTACAAACGTGCCAAACTCCCAAGAGGGACAGGCAAGCCCTCCGGGGCCAAAGCAGAAGCAGCCAGCAACCCAAGCTCTGGGCCGAGGCTGCCCCACCGAGCGCGCGCAGATCTTGGCGGTGTGAGAGGACTCGGGTTCACCAGCCCCTGGGAGCAAGAGATGAGGCCTCAGGTCTGCGGCAGACGGGAAGTTAAAAACGGGACCCTCCCCAGCCTTCCACCGGAAACCCAGTAAGTCTGTGGTCCTCGGCTGAAGGGTGGGCTGGGGAAAAAAACGCACCCGTCATGACAGAGAGATGTCAAAGGACTTGGTCCATTCGGTTTGGTACTAAGAGGAAACCCAAAAGTGTTCACCAAGAAATTCATAGCGGCTGCCTTCACAAGTTTGGATTTACACTGTCTCTATGCTTTCAAAACCTCCAAGGTGCAAAGTCAATGACAAAAGCAACCACAAAGAGAGGCTGGGTTGGCGGCACCCCCAGGACGCCTTACAGCAGTGGCAGGTGCTACAGCACAGTAGGGTCACTTCTTCAACACTGACTAAGCACACCGGTGCACACTCAGTGCTGCTGAGGGTGAGCTCACAACCAAAGTTACCACGCTTCTCTCCCCTCTCCTCTCTCCTCTCTCCTGCACATGCACACCCCAGAATCCCACCGCAAGGGACAGCAGACATCAAACCATGAAATAAGACTTCCCAAGAGCATCAAATAATAGACCTTGCAAGAGAGGGAAGAGGGAAGAGAATGAAAACAGAGTATGCTTAAAAGTATTATACACAGGAAAGAACCTGAAAAACAAGAACAGAACAAGAGTCCAAATGATTGGGGGGAAAAAAACAAATACAATTTTCATCAATTAAAAAAAGTTTCCTTGAAATTAAAAAAGAAGACTTCAGAGATGGGTTAAACTGCAGATTAGACACCCCTAAAAGACCAATAATGGGGCAGACCCAAGGCCAGGTTCTCCCGAGCAGTAACAGGAGTCTCTAAAAGAAAAAAAAAATGTCAACCTCGAGTTCCACACTCAAACCATTCTTCAAGACTGAATAGCTAGGAGTGCATGACTGCCCGACTGCCAGCAGAACTGCAAAAGAAGGCCCTTCAGGAAGAAGGCAAGTGAACCCGGTAGGAAACAGCGAGCCGCTCGAAGTGAGTGAGGCGCGGAGACAGCGGCAGACACGCGGAAGGCCAGGCAGGCGCTGCCCCGTGAGACGAGGCAGTCGGCTGACCTCTCGCGCCTGAGACCGGAGGGGGGCGGTGGTCACGGAGACAAACCATGATGAGCCACTTTGTGCACGAAAAGATTTAGGGGTAGAAATTAATTTTGAGCTTTGATAAACAATTACACATGCTAAAATGGCAAGGTGAAAATGGTATAATTTCTCAAGCGCCACTATTATGTAACAGTTCTTTCATTTCAGTTTCAAAGCTTTCGTGACCTTTCCTCCTTAACTCGACTGGTAGAGTGCGAGTCCCAACCCTGCTGGCTGCAGCAGTCAGAGGGCAGAAGGCCAGTGGGCTGGTGCCCAGACACTCGAGCCCCTCCCCCATCCTCGTAGGGAGGCCACCCAGCGACCTCGCACCACTGCAGTCCCCGGCCCTCGCACCACTGCAGTCCCCGGCCCGCTGCCCAGCCCACTCCGACCCTCCCGCCGGTGCTCCTCACCTCATCATGTGCTCTTAATATGCATTTGAAAGTCCGATCCAGGTTCTCTTCCAGTTCAGCCTCAGCCACTCCCTAAAATAATCAAGAAAGCAAAATGACGGACTCCACAGAAATCTCGGCCACTGCACCCCTCCCCGAGCTGACTGAAAGCAGGACGCCCCACAGTCCATCCCCTCCAGCCCATGTTCCATTAGAAGCACATTCATTGTGATTTTCATACTGAAACACATTTTTTAAAAAAAGGTTCAAATTAAATACAAGATGCTAACGGTGACTCCTCCCCTGGGAGGTGGGTTTATAGGTGTGGCTTTCTTTTGTTTTCCAAAATCCCTACCAGGAGAAGTCTTGCTTGTAATAACCCCTTTAAGGGAACAGGGGGCGGGGGCTGGCACAGGAGGAGGTGGGGGGCCGAAGGGTGGTGAGAAGAGAAGAGGATTCCAAGGACTCTGAGGAGCCAAGTGGAAAAGCCAAATGCTGTTCCGATCACACCTCTTTTTGCTGCAATAACTTCAAATCCGTCTCCTTCGATTTGGGCGTAAATTTTTACGGCCCATCAGAAGCCCGTGGATTGCCTCCCTGAGGGCAGCAAGGTTCCTTGTTAAAGAGCTGGGACACAGACCCTTCGTGCTGGCAAATTCCTAGGTCTTCCGGCCTCACGGGAGCCTCCTTACATTTAATTGCCTTATCTACACCTGGTTGTTTGGCCATTTCCAGGAAAACAGGCTAAGAGATGCAGACATAAGAACTGAGGTCCCAAGGGTGGGGTGATGGCTAGACGAAGGAAAGTGCCCTAGTTCTGGGGCTGGGGAAGAGATTCTTGCTGGAAATGAAGGGTCTGGATTCATCTTCCCACCACCTCTCCTTCTCACTCAATTCCCTGTCCAGGAGCATTTCCAGACACAAAGAACAGGGAGGCAGGTGGCATGGGGCTTTAAGATCCATCTGTGGATCTTAATCTACTGGCTCAGGTCTCCTGGCTCCAAGATTTTTAGGGCAGAAAAAGAAAATGTTAACACAATCTGTATTTTCCAGGAATTGAAAGCCCTTGGACCTGAGAGCTGTTACAGAATCAGCGTAAAGAAAATCAGCTGGCCCTGAGGCACAGATCCGCTGGGGTGGCTGCTCAGAAATGAGAGATCCTTCCTGGGCAGTCCCCGAGGGAATCAGTGTTATGGGAAGAAACTGGGTAAGAGTATGGTGGTGTCTTAGTCCATTCAGGCTGCTGGAAGAGAACTGTAAGTTGTGTAGCTTATAAACACAGACATGTATTTCTCACACTCTGCAGGCTGGGACTCCAAGGTCAAGGCACCAGCGAGAGCCCACTTCCTGAGTCACAGATGATATCTTCTTGCTGTGTCCTCACATGGTGGAAGGGGGAAGGGGGCTCTCTGGGGTCTCTGTTATAAGGGCATTAATTCCATTTACGAGGGCTCCACCCCCAAGACTCGATCATCTCCCAAAGGACCCACCTCCTATTAACACCACATCAGGGGGTTAGCATTTCAACATATGAATTTGCAGGGTGGTGGTGGGGAGGGGTAAACACAAACATTCGGTCTACAGTAACGTGTCAATCTATTCTTCTCCTCCTTTCTGCTGCTCGCCCGAACGTACCTGGGGAACAACTAAACTGGATTGCAGAATGTTTTCTGAAAGGATGCCCTGCTTCCCCACCTCTCTTACTTTCTATATTGTAACATCCACCAAGAACACTTGCATCCTTCAGACTGCCTTCAAGGAGCCTTCTGCACCTGTCCCAAACGCTGCCTTCTCCCTGAAGTCCTGCCTTCCCCCATCACTATAAAATCCCTCTGCTCTCCTTGGATCCCAGGGGACCTTTCATGTGCTCCCCCCGGAGCACCCGGAGAGCAGGAAGTATCCACTCGTCTTATTCCCAGGATTATCTGTGACTGGCAGAGTAGAGGCTGACATTATGTTTGTTTCTCTCCCCCAAGTAATGTTCCCGGAGAGGAGGATCCTAGAAGTGAGGTCAATAAAGCGTGCTAGTGACCAGCGGCCCTCTGTCCCTGCACGCTGTAAGAGGTCCCCCTCCACTGCACTTCATTTGTTCTGCACATTGCAAAGCACGAGAGCGCTGGATCTACGAGCTGCCAGCACGGTGCACGGGACGCATCTGTCATCAGGCAGTGCTGGGACTGCAGTCTGAGACTTGCCGAGGAAATTGATGTTGGTGTGTTAATTACAGTCCCCTCATACGTGTAAGATTCAATTATGATGGAGAATCAATCACGGCCCTCTGCTACGAGATGAATGCAGAGGCAAGAAATAGCTACGGAAGGAAGCACATTTTAAGAGGTCGATGGCAGCCCCAGTCCCCCCAGCACATCGACGCGGTCATCACTCTGATTTACAGAGAGCAGCCCCCATCCATCCCAGAACCACGGCGGTTCATGAGCTCAGGGCACATCTTGGTGTGTGCAGGCCTCTCCGTAGGTCCAGAGTTCGGAACAGGGCTTTGGCCCTCAAACGGTCCTTGAAAGAGCAAACAGATGCCAAAAGGATCAATAAAAAAAATCAAAGGGGGCCAAAAGGTAACTAAGTCTGCGCACCCACAGGGGAGTGCGTCCGGTGAGCAGAGCGTGAGGACTCAGGTCAGGGCAGAAAGGGGAGAAGCCGGTGATGTTTGTGCTCTGGCTGCGTGCCTTGCTGATGGCGTTGGCTCTCTGTAATTTACAAAAATTCTTTTTCAAGTTCTACAGAACAATGTCAAGGTGCCTGTCTGCCCAGCGGGATGGGGCACCTCCCTCTGTGCCACCGAGCATAGGACTTAAACAAAAAACTTTGGAATTCTACAAATGTGGTTTCAAGCCCCGGTTCTGAGAGTTATTAACTGGGTGACTTAATCTTCCAGAGCCTCAGTTTCCTCATCTATACAATGGGAGTTTTATTTCCTATAATGCCTGACATATAAGAGGGATGCCAATAAGTGGTTATCATTGTCATCATAATTATTATCTCCATCACTGATGTTACCAAATTGCATCAGAATTGTCTACTTTTAGTCCTGGACCCCTCACTGGCCTGCTAATTTCTTCGGGACAACACACTGTACCTTGTTCACATTCTCATTCCCGCCACCATAGCATGGTAAGAGGAAGTAGCCAACCAAGGCTAGATGGATGGGAAGGAGAGAGGGGAGAAGGGAGGACAAAAGGGAAGGAATGTGCAATGAAGACTTGGGAGGGAGTATCTTCTAAATGACCACGTGAGTTGTGGCTTCATTTTTCTGCACTCCACTGCACACCCATATTCACCAAACAAGGTAATTCGCCTCCAGCTCTGAGGTGGAGCTGAGCACCAACCCCCAGAACAACGCCACATGAAGGCACCTGATCTACCATCGCCCAAAAGTTACCACCTGGGGCAGCAAAGCTGAAGAAAGTTCTAGGTCCTAAAAGAAACTCCTTAGAAAGAAAGCCTTTGGAATTCCATGAATCCTGGAGCTGTCTCAGAGTACTCTAAGGATGTTTAAGGATAAAGATTTCCTGCTAGGCAACTTAGAAATGGTGTGAATGACTTGAAAAAGAAGAGATCCACCTTAGAGAATTCATCAGAATCTCTTAGCCGTTCTTACTAACCACGTCCACTTTTCTCCCTGCTTCTTTATTTTACACTTGACATCACAGACACTCCCAGTGAGAAGGAAACATCTAATTCTGTCCTCCTTGGTTTCTGAGGCTTCCAGACCAGCGTCTCCAGCTTCGCCCTTACTCCTGAGACACATTCCCACTGTCTGATACACGTGTCCATGGGGATATCATGCCTCACTCTTCAACGCGATCATTACAATGAACGTTAAAAACCAATAAAGAAAACGCAGCACTTGGTGAAATACATTTTTCATGCATACCCCAGTCTCATCACACGTCATCCTACTGGTTTGAATAGTGACCCCAAAGGATAGGCCAAGACCAAATGCCCAGGACCTGTGAACCTGACCTTACTTGGAAATGGGGTCTTGGTGGATGTAATTAAGTTAGGATCTCAGGATGAGGGGTGGACGGCCAAGTCCAGGAGCAGTGAGGGTGTCTGGCATTCAGCAGAGGGTGGGAGAGAGGCGCGGAGAGAATTCTCCCCCAGAGCCCCCTGAAGGAACCAAACCTGCCGAGGCCTCGATTCGGACTTTCATCCACCAGCACTGTGAGCGAACACATTTCTGTTGTTTGAAGTTCTGGCCATGTGTTACGGCAGCCTCGGAAAACTGATCTGCCACTTCAAGGAGTCTCTTGATGTGAGGGGTAGGGAAAGAAGGACAAGGCTGAAGGTCTGCAGAGCCTCTGAGTCCCCTGGGGCCCACTGAGCAGCAGGAAGACACGGGTGCTGACCACAGGGTGGGGGGGGGCAGGGGTTCCCAGGAGCCAAAGCACCCAGACTTCTCCTTACACCCCGTCTTTATTCCCATGCATATAATCAACTCACTGTCAGAGGAGCCCCAGAAAACTAGGGTAAGATAAAGAAGCTCAGGTTCGTTTGGACTTTTCACCCAAGTGCTGGCAGAGACAGAGGTCTCGGCCACCTCATCTACCAGGGAGGGCCCTGCAGCCAGGAGGACACAGCAGGCCGCCTTCTCCAGCTCAGACCCGACAGACACCTCCTCCCTTTTCACCAGCCCAGCGGGACTTCCCTTTCATCTTCCCTTGTGTTCTTTCCAGGCCGTAGACTAGGCCTGCTGTGGAAGATGCCCTTAATTGGGCCTATTGTTTCATGGCTAAGACAGTAGGGACGGCCACTTAAATCAAATGGCAGCTCCCGCAAAGCGGGAGCCCAGGCAGGTGGTGCAAATCTATGGCTGAGACCACAAGACACCGACTCAGGGCGGAGATGGGCAGGTCCCTGGAGCCGGTGGGCTGGGGCCAGCTGCTCTGATTAGGGCTGTGGCTACCCTGATAATTACTTGAATTCCTCTGAAACTCGGGGCAGAGTTCTCTCAGAACAGGCCAGAAAACATGGCTGGGGTGGCTGTCCCTGGGGCTGAGGGTGCCAGTGGGTGGAGGTGTCTGACACCCGGGGAAAAAGCAGAAACTGCTTATTATTACTGTCTGCAGCTTGGAGAGAGAGGGGGGGGGGCAGGGAGATGGAGGTCAGGTTTCAGAGGGGCTGTGAGAAGGCCTGAGACACTGTGACGCTGCCTCCCCTGGGAGGCCCCTTCTGCTCGTCCTGACGGCACTGAGTCGGGAAGGCCATCCTGAGGAGGAAGAGGGCTCAGGTTGGGGTGTGATCTTGTTCGGAGGTGGGTTACAAATGGTTAGGCTGGGAGTGAGAACTCCAGTGTGAGGCGCCTCAGTATTTGGTTCTTTCCACTAGAACATAATACAACCCACGTCAGAAAACAAAAACGAAATGCCAACAGTTCCTCCCAGGGAAGGCACAAAAACAAAACTGTGACAAAGACTGGCGAGGAGGGCAGCTCACGGTGGCACATTCTTTCCCAATGTGTGATTCCATCAAAGTTGTGTTCCTCAATGGAAGGTTGGTTATGTGAATGATTACGGTCCATCTTGATTATGAAGCACCAAGCAGCCATTAAAAGGGATGGAGTAAATCTTGCCCTGGCTGGTGTGGCTCAGTGGATTGAGTCCCAGCCTGAGAACCAAAGGGTCACCAGTTTAATTCCCAGTTAGGGCACATGCCTGGGTTATGGGCCAGGTCCCCATTGGGGGGCATGCGAGAGGCAACAGCACATTGATGTTTCCCTCTCTCCCTCCCTTCCCCTCTCTCTAAAAATAAATAAGTAACATATTTTACAAAACAGGAATGAGGTAAATCTCTATGTACTGCAGGAAAGTCTAAGATCTATCCAATGAAAAAGCAGAATGACTCAAATTATATCAAAAGTTATATATACTCTCATGTACACACACACTGAAATATTCTTTAAAAATGGGAAGTACCAAATTATTTATAGTAGCTAGTTCTAGATGAGTGAAGGGGGATTTAACTTTTTATTTTGCACAACTAAGTGTTTTCTTTAAAGTAGCAAGCATAAATTGGCTAAAAAATACAGGATGTAACAAATCACCAGCTGTCCCTGTAGCCTGAGGGAGGGAGTTAGAGTGCTCTAGGGATTAAGGAGGACTCGAGCCTGTGAGGGAGAAAGATCGTTTGTGGAAGTGCCCTTCAGCCAGGCAAAACCCTCTGCCCTGACCAAGACCTAAAATTTCCTTTCCCTACATTTTCTCTCTATTCCCTAGTTTCTCAGCTGGTTAAATACCTAAAAGTAAGTTTTGGTGCTTGAAATCTGACTATAGCTTGTTTTATGGTTCCATACACATGTGTGCATGGGTACGTGAACACGCACACGTGGGTACCACACACCACACAACCCAAATAAAAATACACCTGTACTTCTTCCTGCCTAGGGGGCACTTCCTATCTAGGAAGAAGCGAAGATGAACCAGCACTGGGAGGCAGAAGAGGGCAGGGTTAATAGGACACACTAGACACGTTCTGATTTGGGGCGGGGCAAAGAGGCTCTGAGATGTCCCCAGCTAAGCAAGACGTGAAGAGTCTTAAGATTTAAAATTACTCAGGTCCTGCTAAAATTACTCAGCTGATTCTTAGTCTTTGCTGCCCAGAGCTGCCTCCTTGTCCTCCCTTTCTTACTAATACAAATGCAAAGCCTATTACCCCTTCTCTGGGAAGCAAAGAAAAAGACACCTTTTAATACTGGTTTCCACCAGACTTGGCAAATTCCCAGGACAAGACCGTAAACACGTGGGCTAAGGGTTCAAAGGGCTGGGGGTGGGGCGTTGGATCTAAACCTGGAATTTGTCTAAGCCGCACCCCGCAGCGTGCTCTGCAAATAGGAGCAAGAGGTGGGCAGGCTGGACACCCGCACAGTCCGGAGCCTTCCTCAGGCCGGATGAGTCTGGAATGACCTTGAGTCCTCAAGGATGACTCCTCCAGGCTAGAGCAGTGGGGACTGGGCTGGGGAGAAAGAGGCAGAAAGTAAGGGCTGGCTATCAACACCCATCCCTGAAAGCAAAGAGTTGCTGTACACTTTACGTTTTACTTATTGGCCAGAATACGTTTGCAGCTACAATCTGCTTGAAAACCATCCAGTGAGGCCATCCTTTTTCATCCTTTGTCCTGTTACTGAGTAGGTAGCAGGCACGCTGGAACAACCCAGGCGAATGGCTTCTCTGTGAGACCCAGCTGTGTGCCTACCCAGACTACCCCGGCAGGGCTCCTGGGTTCCTTCAGTGGCCAGATCGCTAATTTGAATATCTAACTTTTCCCTGACAAGAGGCCTTGCTTGAGAACAAAACCATCCCCTGCTCTCCATCCCACACTTAAACCCAGTGTCGCGACAGAACAGCAGAGGCACTGTTTTCACAAGGATGGTGCCAACCTTTGAAACCAAAACCTTTGTCCCACTGGGACTGCAATAAGCTCCCGTCTTTCCCCTGGGGCTGCTTTTTCAATCAGGACTTTGAGCTCAGCCTGGTTTGCTTCTCCCCTTTCTGCTGAGACATGCAAGACATAACCAACCCCAAGCTCCCTCCCAGAGTGGCCTAAGGGGAGGCACACGGACTTTGAAGTCAAACAACAGGAGGTCAACACCCCCACGCAGGCATGAACCCAGTGTCGGGCCAGTTAGGGAGCCTGTCGCAGAGTCTCTGCTTGCTCAGCTGAGAGGGTGGGACGGACACCAGAGTCGGGACGGACGCCAGAGTGTGGTTGCAACAGAGCTAACTGGCATACAGCACTCAAACACAGCAATAGTTGCAACCCAGCTGCCCATCGACAGAGGAACGAAGAAACAAAATGTCGTCTACACATACAATAGGATATTATTCAGCCTTAAAGGGGAAGGAGGCCTGGCTAGTGTAGCTCAGTGGATTGAGCGCAGGCTGCGAACCAAAGGGTCACAGGTTCAATTCCCAGTCAGAGCACATGCCTGGGTTGCAGGCCACAGCCCCCAGCAACCACACATTGATGTTTCTCTCTCTCTCTTTCTCCCTCCCTTCCCTCTCTAAAAATAAGTAAATAAAATCTTTTTTAAAATCCTATCTTAAAAAAAAGAGGAAGGAAATTCTGATGCGTGCTACAATGTGAATGGCACATGCCGGGTGAAATAAGCCAGACACAAAAGGACGAATATTGTACGATTCCGCTTAGAGTAGTCAGATTCCACTTAGAGAAGTCAATTTTGTAGAGACAGGAAGCAGAACGGGGGTTGCCAGGGTCTGGAGGAGCAGCGAGGGGGTAGTTAGTGTTTAGTGGGGACAGAGTTTCCGTTCTGCAAGATAAAAAGAGTTCTGGAGCTGGATGGCGGGGCAGCCGCACAGCAGTGGAAATGCCCTTAACGCCATCGCACTGTGCGCCGGAAAAGGTAAATTTACATCGCGTGCATTTCACAATTTAAAAACAAATGAAGAAAATAATTTAAATGAGTTAAATCCCATCGATAAAGACTCTCACTGAAATTTGATCAAAACACAATATATAGTGGAACTACTATTCCCTTTTTCTAGCTCCTATAATTACATTAATGCAACTTTTTAAAAAAGCAGCATTTTTCAAAGGTCTGTCTGGAGGAAACCTGGGGAGCCCTGAGGCCAGCGTGCTGCCTGTGTCTATCTCTCGGGCTCTCGGAGGCAGCTGTGCGGATCCCGAAGGATCCGTGCGCGCTCTCGCGCAGCTGGCTGCAGAAGCAGCGCAGACAACCAGCTGAGTCCCTTAGGCCAAACACAAAAGGGATCTGAAAAATGTAAAACAATGCTACTCACTCACTAAATTGTTTAAGGAAAGTTTGTTTAAAAATAAAAATGTTATGTACACTAACGTGGGCGTGTTATTTTAAAATGAATTAATATTTTAAACTTTCACTTTCTAGTAGAGTAAATATCCATAGATAGAGATATAATCCACATGAACCAAAACCCTGAAGTCCTTAGTGACTTTTCAGAGTGCAAGGGAACCTGAACCTAGAAACCTGAGAATCACTGCAGTAAAGGCACCCTACGTGCAGGCAACAGCCAAGGCCCAGCCCCCCACCCCCGCCCCGAGGTCCGCTCCAGCAGGCCTTACTGGAACCAGCTGCTCAGAGGTCTCTAATCCCCGCCCCGGCAGAAGGATGGCTATCAGCCCAGCACTGCCTGGGGAATGGCTGGATTAGCTCCTCCCCTGAGGCTACAGCCTGGTTCTCAAGCTGTGCTTGCGGGACCAGCGGTATCAGCCTCACCCAAGAGCCTGTTAGAAATGCGAATCCTTTGGCCCCAACAAAACCTACTCTATCAGGGCTCTGGGGCTGGGGTCCAGGAATCTAGCCTCCCACTCTGATGATATCTGAGAATCACTGGGCTAGATAGACACCGTGAGCAGTCAATGAGATAATGAGTCACATGGAGGGCCTCGTTAAAGCGCAGCTTCTCACTGGGTAGATGGCAGAGGGCCTGTCAGGTGAAGCTCCCAGGTGATGCTGGGCTGCAGCTCCCTGCTCCCCACCTGAAGCACCAAGCCCATCCCATCCAGCAACTCTTAGCCTTTACAGAGTTATTAAGGTTCTGATGAAAGTCAGGGACTCTTCCTTTCCCTGGAAACATGTGGGCATACATTAAATTCTGTGGGCAATTTCAAGATGCTCCAGACCTTACAAAACTCACCTTAAGGATCACTGACAATTTCATTAGAAACTCTCATCTCCCGTGATATTTATCCCAGGTTAAACAACTTCTACATGCAAATTCAGCCATGTGTCCCTCAGACTAGAATATCCTTCTCACTCACATCCACCCTTCCAAATCTTACTCATCGTCCCGGGCCCGGTTCCAATGCTCTCTCCTTTAAATGAGTAAAAATTAACTGTTTTCTTACAGACTCCCAGAACGGGCTGTACCTCGTTACAGTGATTTATGCTACTCGTCCCCTGCCTGTCCTCTCAGGAATTGTTGAAGCCCTCAGAGGTCGCTACTCATGTCTAGACCCACTCCTGAAGCTGTCACATAATAGAAGATGCATAAGTATTTGCTAGATGAAATAATGAACATTAATTCTTCACAAGTAACACTCGTCAAAACGTTTTGACATTTCAACATTGTCTGTAACACTCGATCCCTCACACACGTTACAGGGCACCTTTGCTTCGCAGCAGATGGAGTCTTCTTACAAATATTCAACCCAAAAGGATGAAAAAGAGAAAAAAGAAAGAGGATGTGGAAGAAAAAACAGTAAGGACGACACCCCATGCCCACACTTTCCCTCTGGATCACCCACACGGGGCACCCAGCGGTGGGGCCAGGGTGTCGGGGGCCTGTTGGCACCGACCCACAGGGCATGGGGGCTGCGTTGGGGGAGAGGGGTGAGAAGTGACTGAGATTTGGGGTGATGGAAGGGACCTGTGGGACGGCGCCCTCTGGGAGGGGAGCTCCGGTTGGACACTTGGGGTGGGGGCCAAGCAGAGCCAGAGCTTGAGAATGAGGTCAGATAAGAGGTGAGAGGGAACCAAACCGCAGCTCCCTAATTTTGTGGGGGACTCTGCTCCCTCCTCAGTTCCCAAAGGCCAAGGAGCTGCCACTCAAGAACCCAGAACCAGCACTTTGCTTCTCTCCCTCTCACCAGATACTTCTCCAGCATGAGCTGTGCCTGGGTGGGGCAAACACCTGGCAAAGGGTGGTGGGCGGAGCATCACACCTGAGACCGGGCTTCCGATTTCTAGTCCGGCTGAAAGGATTTTCACTCGGCCATCTCTGACGGAGTGACGAACCTACAATGGTTTTCCACCACTGCTGACACCAGCTGCGACTGGGGGCTTACTTTCCAGCCTTTGCACAAGGGTCCCCTGGTCCTTCCGGTTCCACTCGCCCAGATCTCATGCCTAATATGCCAGCCTCTCACAGTCCCCACTCTTCACCCTCACTGCCCCCCTCCTGTTGTCATCCTCCTGTTTCTTTCACAAGGGACACTGTCCCTTTTTTCTTTTACCCATCTGTTGTGGGCCGAACCCTGTCTCCCAGAAATGCCTATGAAGTTCTGATCCCTAGTAGCCCAGAATGTAATGGTATTGGGAGGTAGGATCTTTAAAGAGGTCATTAAAATGAAGTCTTTAGGGTGGGCCCTACTTCGCTGTGAAGAGGAAATCTGCCATGGCTGGTGTGGCTCAGTGGATTGAGTGCTGGCCTACAAACCAAAGGGTCACCAGTTCAATTCCCAGTCAGGGCACATGCCTGGGTTGTGGGCCAGGTCCCCAGTGGGGGAGCACACAAGAGGCAACCACACATAGATGTTCCTCTCCCTCTCTTTCTCTCTCCCTTCCTCTCTCTAAAAATAAATAAATAAAATCTATTAACAGAAAGACAGACAGAGAATGGAAAGAAAACAAAGTTTTTAAAGAAGAGGAAATATGGATGGACAGGCACGAGGAAGTGCCATGTGAGGACAGTTCAAAGAGGGGACCATCTACAGACAAAGCAGACAGACTTTAGAACCAGCCAGCAGACACCTTGATCTCTGACTTCCGGTCTCCAGAACTGCGAGATCATCCACGTTGTTGTTTAAGCCCCCAGTCCGTGGTACTTCGTTACGGCGGCCCTAACTGACTAACATACTGTTTAATCATATCCATCCTTCAAGACCAAGACTGCTTCAAACTAATTCAAGCCATTTTGATTCAATTCGAGCTGAAGGACGCTCACTCTTCCCACGCTCTGGGCTGTGGCCTGGACGGGCACGGGCTGCAAAGGAGGATGTGATTCATGGAGTCTCTTTTCACGATGTTTGTTGTTGGAGGCTTCTGGTGTCCTTCTCAGTGAGTCAGGTTATTGCTGGAATCAAAAACTTCCTCTTTTGAGGCACCATCTTATCTAATAAGGTTGTTCTTAGAGAAAAGTTACTTGCCCAATCAGAACTGGGGTGTTGTGACCCTCGCTGGAAATGTACCACCTTCAAGCAATGCTCTTGTGATCTTCATTAATTAATTTAATCCACTCTTCTCTCTTTAGAGTGTTAATGAAAGCTTTTATCCTTTCTGAATTACCCAGATGTAGCTAGACATTGGGGTCCAGAGCCCACAAATGAATGCACCACAGGTGCACCACAGCTGAGGTCAGCCACGGGGCAAGCCAGTGACACTGACTTCTGATGCTGCTCCCGGTGAATCCCAGTGACACGTGATACCCCAGCACACACGTCACCTGAGCTCCAAGGGGCATCTTGGGTTTTGTGGCACATCGGGTGACGCCTAGAAATGCCCCACGTCTCCAAAGCACACCAGAGGTCCCTACAGGGCTTTTAGGCTCTGCCACTCCCTGTGATCACAAACCTTCCTTCTCAAGAAGTCGAGATACCAGGTCCCGGGCAAGAGGCGAGGAGATGTCACCAGCAAGGGATGGGTTCTACCACCCTCCCAATCAGAGAACTAAAAGGGGGCAGCTCCAAACTAGCACTCAGCCCCGACTCCACAGTTTGGGGGAGCAGGAGAAGCTGGTGTGCCATCGCCCGCACTCCCGTTCCCCTCACCACCCCAAATACACACACAGAGAAATGCGTCGTCACCCAGAAAGGACAGCTGAGCTCCGGAGTCAGTCTCGCCCAAGCCCGTCTATAAAGTCATTTCTGAGTAACGCCAGGGGACAGAGATGCATCGAGTCAGCGAGAAGGAGAGAGAACGGGGAAAGGAGAGCCATACCTTGCTGGGCCCCGAACTTACCGGTTCTTGGAAATAGAGCTGGTACTCAAAAACAGGGCTGGCTTTGATTTTCTCCATCGGGTGCATGTTGGGGTTTGCCGGCATGAAGGGAGTATTCAAACTTGCCACGGCCCTATGGAAAGAAGAGGCACCAAGACACAGACCCTGAAGACGGTCTGCAAGAACCAGACAGGACCTTGCATGTCCAACCAAAGCCGGAAGCGGGCACGTGATGTGCACAGGCTCTCGTCCAGCAGCGTGTGGTACGAAAGGATCCACACTCAGACCTTCTCACACCCAGCCCAGTGGTCTTTTCCCTCATCAAACTGCAGTATTTCCCACTCGCCTTAGATGAAGACAGACAGACAACCCCCGCCCACACACACACACTCCACTTGCAGTGTATCAACCTTGATTAGGGTATGTGAACAGTACATACAATCTCCCCCTGGTTTTTAGCATTCATTTATTCCTTCCTTCCTTCATTACTGTGTCTCTTCTGTGCTGAGTATAATTCTACACTATACACAAGGGGAGAGGAAATAGAAAGTCAACCCTCAAGGAGCTTCTCACAATTTAATAAGGAAGGCCATAAGAATAGCACAGATACCACAGGCGTTCAAGGGGATAAGACGTTTCTGGGTTTGGGCATCATGGAAGCCCTGATGGAAACCTGAACTTGGCATCTAATACAGCAAGTAGAGTAGCCTTTTGGGGAAGCCAGTTATTAAGAACTGAGCTCTTATTTTGCTTTTGAATGAGAGAGAAGACAGGGAGAAAAGCTAAAGAGATCAGAATAAGAGTGTGAACAAATTTTAAGACATTTTAGAAAATGTTTGATTCTTGTTAGTGTTTGATACCATTCTACCACTTGAGCTGTGGTGGAGTTGAACCAAGTTCTCCAGTGTTTCCATTGTTATAAACTTAGCCAAATAAAAAGTAACTCGAGCAGGCAGGGAAACACAGATGGCTGCTAAGGGCAATGTTTATTTAACTTTGCTAAGACCCCAGGCCAAAATGGGAGGTCAGACCAGTTCTAGCTTGGGTTGCCAGCGCCAACAGAGCGCAGCTGCAAAAATACACCTGACTCTCTGGGCTCCAGACCCGCCACCTGTAGCCCCTGCCGGTGCTCCGAAATGCCCTTCTAAGGGTGGTTGTGCCTGACGTGAGGGTGATCGTGAAATGCATGCCAACCTGACACCTGTACACCCGAGTGCAGGGTATGTAGTCGGGTAGGGAGGAGTTCGCGGCACCACTTTGTGGTTGAGGAAACCAAGGCCTAAAAGTGCTCGTTCAGGGCAAAACTGGAAGCCACACTTTCTAGTCCTGACTCTCCATCTGGGACTAGTCTCTCCTGGTGCTCAGTTCTATAAACCCAGCACCCCTGCTGCTTCCCCACTCCCCTCCGAGTCTGCCGTGATTCCCCCGCACGCCCACTGAATACTGAGTCCCTGAATTACTTGTCGCACTACCAGTAACAGGGGCAGGCCTCGCTGTCTAAGACATTATTAGCTCACTAAGTCCTCCTTGTTGGTGTGCCAACGGGCACTGAGGACTTAAGGGGGTACCTTCCCAGATAACCTGTTTGTCTTCAAGAAGTTTTCTGGGGTTCAAGACCCGAGGAAGGATTTGATGGGAATGCAGCCCCCGTCTTACCCAAACCCTCACTGCCCTTGGCCTGATTACCTCACTCTCTCAGGGTAGAAGAGAGCCATGCTCCACACCAGCATGCCTCCCCAGTCGTGGCCGATGAACACCGCCTGAAGGATGCCCTAGCGAAGGGGAAAGAAGGCAGCGAATGTGGGTGGGCTTCTGGGCTGAGGCGCCAAGACCCCAGGCCCCGAGTTCTCCTTAGGCCCGGTCCTGAGATGCGGTCCTTCCGTTCACTTCCCAGGGACTCCTCCACGGGCCGTGTGGCAACAAGGTCATTACAGCGTCAGGACGGGGCGGCCACACCAGGCCATGCCCTCTCAGGTGTCCCCAGCATACTCAAAGTTCCAAGGCCAATTCCACGGGACTGAGAATCCGCAGAGATCAGGGACTGGGATGTTTTCGCCTCCTTCACTAGTGCCCGGCACCGTGCCTGGTTATCATTCTGGGACCCCTGAGTCATATCAGATTCCTCCCTTGGCAATCACAGCCGCTCACAGGTGACCCATCGCACCGCTCTGAGGCTCCCGTAGCCATCCCTCCCCTGACAGTGCTTCCACTCCGCACCAGGACCAGCTGAGAGGGGGGCAGCGTGCCACTGAGCCGCCGCCCCAGGGGTGGCACGGGGCTCTGCGAAAGCGTATTCACAGATCCTCATTGAGTGGTTTCGAGTCTGACATTCCAAATGAAGTTAAATGAAGGCATTCGATTTTAGATATTTCAAAAGATATTTAAAAAGTTGTGAAATATTAGCCTATAGGATATTTTCTAAACTTCTTGACTCAAGCCAACAAAGGTATCCTATTCCCTGAAAGATGCTTTTCATGAAACAAAAAAAAACCCCCAAACTATCTCTACACAGTTCTCCAACATCTCTGTCTTTGTGATCCCTTCTGCTCCCCCCACCCCCACCCCTGAGTCCCACTGTCCCCGAGTGGGCCTTTCCGTGCCCCTGGAGAGCTCTGCAGCCGACACCTTGAAGGCACCATCTTGTCTTCAACTGCCCAGACCCAAACAGAATTCTCCAAAGAGTTCGGTTGAAAATGATTACTTACCAACTTATCCAGGAAGGTTACCATATCCTAAGAAAGAAAACACACACACAAATCAGGAACTGTATCCACCCACCTCAGCCATGTCAAGATTAGAATGACTGTGTTGCCTTTGTTATCGACTGAATTTTGTCTCCCTAAAACTCACAGGTGACGCCCTAACCCTCAGTGCCTCCAAAGGTGACTGTATTTGAGAAGACAGGGTCACTAAAGAGATGACAAAGTTAAAATGAGGTCATCAGGGCGGGCCCTCATCCAATCCAGCAGGTGTCTGCATAAGGAGAGGAGATCTGGGCGCATGGAGACTCAGGGAGAAGATGGCCACCTCCGAGCCTCGCCTGGAAGCCTCAGACAAAAACGTGCTAGCACCTTAATCCCAGACCTCTAGCCTCCAGAATGGCAAGAGATAAACCTGTTGCTGTAGCCACCGAGTCGGGGGTACTCTGTCACAGCAGCCCGAGCACACTGACGAAACGTTCGCACATTCCACTAGCTTTGGAGTTCTCTCCCTTCCCTTTCCAGCTTGCTCTCAGGAGCAGCAGAGCGGAAGAGGCAAAGGCTTGGAAACCGAGGGAGGAGACACAGACCCGACTGGAAACCAGGCTTCTACCTGCACTGCCCTTGTGAGATGCAGAGGCTGCGTGGGGGGCTGGTGGGGTGGGGGTGGGGGCTCCAGAGCTGTGACACTGAGATAGAGGCTCTTTGTAATTTTAGTGTAAGCAGTAGTGTTGCTGGTTTTCTGTCCCCCCCTTGACCCCTCCAGCCTTTGCTTTTGTTCTAAGGAAGTTTGGGTCGCAGACTCTCCTCACCTTTGCCCCATCCCCCCTTAAGCTCTGAGATGAGGGTCCCCCTCTGCGACAGTGCTTATGCCTGTCTTAGAATAGTCACTGACCCACACACTAACTCTTAGGTCTGGCCACCAACATCTATACCAAAATACAGTAATTTTTAAAGCTCCCAGGATGAAAAGACAATATGGGGGAGCGGCTAAAGGGAGAGCTATGGAAGCTAACGTAGGGTTCAGACCTGGCTCTACTGGCTGTTCCCCTCAGGCAATTACCCTCAGGCTATCACCTGGGACTCAGTTTCCTCTCCCATCAAATGCTGAGAGCAGGACTTGAGACACAGCAAACTTTCAGTAAGAATTAAACCTAAATGTTGTGAAATGATATTTTCCTGAGATTGAAGTGAACACCCACACTTCTGTCCTATATTGGCAAAAACACCAAGAGGAAAAAGATGTTACAGATGTTTCCCAAAGATCCTTCTTACCTTGCATAACACTTCCAAGGAATATTCTTCTATTTCTGCAATTAAAAAGAAAAGAAATGCATTCAATATGCAGGGCTAAAATTTAGCAACAGCCGAGAGGACCCTTTTACCAAAACAAAAGTTTGTGTTCAACCCTCAGATTGATGCAGCCCACTTGTTTCCGCTTTTGTTGCCTGTGCTTTTGGTGTCGGACCCATGAAATCATTGCCAAGACCAAGGTCACAAGGCTTTTCCCCTATTTTTCTTCTGGAAGTTTTAGCTTCAAGTCTTACATTTAAGTCTTTAATCTACTTTTGAGTTAATTTTTTGTAAGATAACGTGTAAGATAATGGTCCAATTTCATTCTTTTTATGTGCATAGCTCATTTTCTCAGTGTTTTCCCTATTGCGTGTTCTTGACACCCTTGCCAAAGGGTCAGTTGACCATATGCGTGTAGAATATGTGTGAATTTATTTCTGAGCTCCATATTCTGTCTTTATGCCAGTACCATACTGTTTTGATTACTGTAGCTTTGTAAAATATTTTGAAATCAGAATGTGTGAGTCCTCCAGCTTTGTTCTTTTTCCAGATTGGTTTGACTATGGTCTGTTGTGGATCCATATGAATTATAGAATTGTGTCTTCTTTTTCTGTAAAAAAAATGCTACTGGATTTTAATCAAGGTTGCATTAACTCTGTAGATTGTTTTGAGTAGTATGAATATTTTAACAATAAATGGTTAAATAAATGGTTTGGTTCTTGGCAAGTCCAGAAAGAAAAAGAAAAAAACAGAATTACCACAGAAGTAATTCAAGAAAATTTCCAAGAACCAAAAGATAAATGTATCCAGCAAAGTAGATGAAAAAAGACCTTTGTCACAGCACAAGATCATAAAATTTTAGAATACAACAAATAAAGAAAAGACCCTAGTGTCGAGGGCAAGAAAGAAAAAAACAAATGGTCACATAGACAGGTTTATGGATCAGAATGGCATGGGATTTCTTAGTAGCAACAAGGAAAACTAGAAGATAGTGAGACAAAGGCTTCAAATTTTTAGAAAAAATAATTTGTTATTTAAAACCTATTAACAAATGGTTTGAAACTCATACCCAAATGATCTGAACCAGATGTGTATGTATTCCAAATCATGCTTGGCTTTAGAATTCATAGTATATAAAATCTTCAATGATAGTTAATGTGTAAATTATGGTTTCCTTAAAAATTATAATTAGGGTATAACCGTAAGTTCCGGTTCCAGTGTCAGTGTGCTATTACTAATAGTGCCCCTTTTTACCTTTAATAGTGTTCGGGTTTGAATGAAAAACTGTGTTACTAAGCTATGCCAAGGGGAATCAGGGAACATTGCAGTATAGATGAATAAAAAGACACTTTAATTATTAAATTTGTTTAAAAACCTTAGACACCTTTCCCAGGTTTTTGAACTGAAGGCTGTCCTTCTGTCTAAAATGCTTCCGCATCATTCAACATCATAAGCAGCTGCTGAATCAACACCTCAACACTCAGGGGAAAATCACGGAGGCACTCTCCTGCTATGACAATCTGAGGGGCCTGGTCGGTGGGTCACCTGAGTGACCCAGGGCATCAGCCCACTTCTGCTGGCTTTAGACTCAACACAACAGGCCGAATGTGAACATGGGGGAAGCAGCTCAGAAAAGGGGTGCTGAGCAGCCGGGCTGGCTCACTGGGCCCACACTCACTGAGCAATGCTAACAGCATCGCTGACACCTGAAGGCACCAGGGGTTTGCTGCATGCCTGGCTGCTGCTTCATGTTGCCGCCTCCACACTTGGGATTCTTAAATAGTTTTGGGCTGAGGACCCCTCTGAAACTGATCAAAACAATGAAAATATGCTCATAAACCCACATGTGGCCTCAGGGGTTCACAGGCCCCCTGATACCTGTTCGTGGATAGACTCCCACTGGGGTCCATGGACGCTGGGTTAAAGATCTGGCCTGTAAATTACCTTATGATCTAACAATTTGACTTCTGGTTATATAACCTAAAGAAATGAAAAGAGGACCTCAAACAGATATTTGTGCACCCATGTCCACAGCAGCATTATTCACAATAGTCAAAAGGTGGACAACCCAAGTGTCCATCAATGGGTGAACTGATAAATGTGGTATATCCATTCAATGAAACATTATTCGGCCTTAAAAAAGAAGGAAATCATGATGCAACATGAATGAACCTTGAAGACATTATGCTAACTGAAATAAACCAGTCACAAAAGGATAAATACTATTTGATCCACTTATGTGAGGTCCCTAGTGTAGTCAAATTCATAGAGACAGAAAACAGAAGGGTAGTTGCTAGGACCTGGAGGGAAGGGGAATGAAGTTATTGTTTAGTGGGTAGAGTTTCAGCTCTGCAGGATGAAATATGTTCTGGAGCTGGACGGTACGTCCTACACTCTACATCCCCATCAGCCAGCAGGAGACACACTCAGGGCACAGACCACTGGGCTTCTTGTACTCATTCGGAACCCAAACTGCATAGACAGAGGACACTGCAGGCGAGAGGAGATGCAGACTCAGACCCCCTTGAAGGACTGCCTGCTCTGACCTGGGACCAGGGGAAGGCAGTGCAGCTGGAGAGCTGGGACAGTCTGAAAGCATGACCAACAGAGAACAGCAGTAAGCCAGCCAACCCACCAGGAGGAGCGGACGACTCTCCATAGCCTTTCAGGTCCACAGCCAGTACCCGGAAACCTGCCTGGGCCAGAGCAGGAATCTAGAAAACAAATAATTCAGGTGCACTCCAGTGTGGTCTTATAACTGTTTGACACTCCCTCTTTGTTTCCTCTCTCCCCCTCCTCTTTGTAACTGGCTCCATCCCAAGTGCCACGTGACATTACCTGGTATCTTCTCCATGGGATTGGAACGAGCCCACCTGGATAGGGCTGCCATGGGCGGTGGTAGGGTCTGTGCACTGCATCTAATGCTGCATCTAAGAGCACCTTTCTTAACAAAGACCTTGCAGATTTCTACAATCATTACAAAGACTTCCGGCAGGTGGCACAGAGTGAAGGAGTCTGCCTTTTTTTAATCTGCAAAGGTAGCATATGGGCTAGCACAGCTCTGAGGTCTCAAGAAATCTCCACCCCCAACATTTCTGAGGTCTCACAGCCAGACTTTGGTTTGGGCTTCTTAATGACATTCAGGCTGGGGCACACCATCTCGACAGGCTCCTTGCCTCACCCTGACTGGGGCATGCCTTCACCCAGTTTTCCTTACCTGGTACTTCCAAGAGAACCAGCTCTCAGGAAATCCATGGCAGAGGCACACGGCAGGGCCGGAGCCCATCTCTACAAAGTGCAGGTGCACCCCGGGCTGCAGGGGAGAGAGGTGAACAGGAAGGGGCCGCTGCGCCAGGCTGGGCAGAACAGGCCCCTCTTCTGCCGCAGTCCGGGCCGCCTCAGTGTATCTCCAGATCTTGCACAACCCACATTTCTCAGCCTAAGACCCCAGTGCTAGAAGATTTCTAAAAAGAGACAACTAGCCAAACTGCAATAAAAACACGTGGCTTTTATTGTAACTTATTTAAGAAGCTTGAAAAGAGTATAATGTTGGGGGGGGGGGCAAAACAAAACTATTTTGTCTCCTCCCTAAAAGGCCTTTATACTATCAGAGTTTCTGGTGTGGTTTGTCATATTTTCGATATTAAAACTTGGGATTAATTTTGTGCAGAGCATAATATTCATGCTGACATGCAGAATACCATAATTATTTTATTGAAAAGCTGTTTATCTCTTGAATATGAATTTTTTCAAGTTTGCTATACTTCTAGTACTTTCTGGACTACAGGGGTATGGCAGAGGCTGCTAGGGCTCAACATCCATGTTCCTCTCTTCTCCCTGGAACATGGCAGCATTTTCCAGACCTCCCCCCTGCCCCCCGACTTCCCGGCAGTGGATGTGGCCACATGACTGAGTTCTGGCCAATGGTATGTGAGTGGAGGAAGTGTGTGCTGTATCCAGGGCCTCTACACTGGCCCTCCCTCTCTTTTTCCATCTGTATCAGAATGGATTGGGCCTTGAGAAAGAGGGAATCAGCAGAAAAAAGGAGCCTGGGTGCTTGAATGACCACGTGGAGAGGGCCTACTGTCCAGCTGTCCAAGAAACAGACTCAGTGTTAAGCCACCGAAAGCTGGGGTTGGCCGTGAGGGCACTGAGCCTCCTCTGACCACAGTGGGGTCTAAGCAAACCAACCAAAGCTACATGTGGTCACAATATAGACTACTTTCCCCACATGCACCCACCTCCAGCTTTCTAGCGGAAATGAAGGAGAAAAATGAGTTTCCCATTATGGAAATTCACTTGAAACAATTCTGTTTCACTGCGTCTCAGACTTCGCCAAGCTGGTGTCCCAAGCTGGACGTCTCAGTCATGACTCCCAACAAGCTGTTTTGCTCAAGGAAATGTCAGGCTGACCTTTCACAAACCCTTTCACGGACTACAATCTTTTTTTATCAGAGTATGTTCCACAATCTTCCCTTTAGTACTTGGTAAAGGGAGGGAATTTAACTTTAAATGCCATACTCCTTATATTAAAAATGTTATACTGCCAAGGTCCAATCCAATGATCCTCATCTGCCTCTGTTCTAAGTGGATCCTAATTAAAGCCTCGTTCTGCTGCTTCATATTTGAACCAGCTGAGTAACTCAGCAAATACATGTGCTCCCCCCCTTAAATATGTTAATAAAATTGCCATAAAGCTGGAAAATGAGAAAGATCTATTACAACCCAGTTTGGGTTGCATTAGCTGCCAGTGGAGATAAATGCATGAGCACCCCCAAGCCTCGTCTCCACTGGGGTTCCCCAGAGGTCACTGCCCCAGCTGCTGAATTTGGAGTGGTGGCAGGGGGGTAGCAAGCTCTGACCACCTTCCTTCCAAGTCAAATGAGGAATCTATTGAAACTGGCTGGATATGCAAACATGAAGAGGATGACAAGAATAACCCTGTCCATGGGGTGGAAAACACCAGGTTACAGCCCAGACCCAGGCCCATGCCAAGAGCCCCTCACTCTTCATCAATATAGAGGTGAGGTGTGAAGGGTTATGAAATGCTCACCCCCCACACCCCAGTTTAGGACCACCCAGGGTTATAGGAGGGGCTGCACTGATGCTGACCCGTAGCTTCTACTACCACTTTTTTACACTCCAACTCCCGCTCATCCTTTGATGCCCACTTTGCCATGCCAGCTGAGCCATCCGCTGGCATTCAGGGTGCCGCCTGCCCATCACAGAGCCCGTTCTCAGTGCACCGGGCTGTCAGGCCCAGACCTCATCCTCTGACGTAACCACAAGGGCTTCAAATGTTTCTCTCAGTGGACCGTAAAGTTCCTCGGGCGATGGAAGACCCTCCGCTCACCTCGGCACTTCTCCCCATGCCCAGCCCACAGCAAATGCTCAATAAAAATCTGCAGGGCTCTCCTCTGGGACAGCAGGTCTCGCATGATCTGCATACCTGTTCAGATAAGGCCAGCGCCCCTCTTCATCTGCTACTATGCCTGTGGTCTGCCTGTGGTATTTTGATTAGCTTTTACAAGCACATTGAGAGAAGGACAATTGACCCTTGAACCACACAGCTTGAACTGTGTGCATAAGTAGCCCGTTGTTTCCTGAGCTCTCACAGCATCGGCCACACCCCTTTGCATATCCCAAGGCATGGTCTGTGTCTTTTGATTTTTGAGAAATGATACTCGTGGGAAATGCGATTTCCTTATAAACAGTGGCTATTCAACTGCCCTTGATATTTAACAAATGTCTCTGTGAGTCACTTTAGTGACCTGGTTAGAGAGCACTCAGCTGACCGAGAAAGAGCTCGCTGACTGAGAAAGAGCTCACTTACCTTTATCGGCACGTACCCATGGCTCACATCACTTGGGTGGCACAGGGCTGGGGGAGGGGCCGCTGCTTCGAGAAGCTGCAAGTAGAAGACACAGTGAGAGGTACACGGAGGGAGGCACCTGCAGCTTCCTTCCATGAGGGGTTCTCAGAGTTTCCAGAACTCCACCATGCTGGCACCAGAGGTGAGCTCACAGATGCCCTCTGCCATGGCCTCCTGAGTCCTCTCGGTGACTCGCCAACCCACCATCCTCTCCTGTAGTATCGATCTCATGATAAAGCTGTGGACGCTGAGATTCAGAGTGGTAAAAATTGTACCTACACTTGCCATCTTGGTAAATGCCAGGATTCAGACTGGTTCTGTTGGATTAGAACCCCGCTGGACTTCATCTCACCTTCCTGTCAGTTCCTCGGAGGCCTCTGGGTTCTGACCAGTGACATGCAGACAGAAGAGTATGGCCCATCAGCTGGGCCCATGGAGATCCCCACCCAATCCTCTCCATTCTCTTTTCCCTATTTTCTAGCTGAGTGTCTGGTGTGACCTATAGGAGGTGTTGACCTGTCAGTCTAGCCTGGGAAAAAGATAGGATTGGCTGGGGAGCTGGACCCTTCTGGAGTGTGCGGAATTTGGAGCCAGGAGATTTAAACAGAGGGAAGAGCAGAAACATGCCCCTTCTTCCCTTCCTTGGCCCTGTGGGGGCTGGCTCATGCCCAGGTGGAGTTGCGCACACTGGGCTACACCCCAGAGAACACTGCCCCAGCAGTGAACTGCAGGACACAGCGTCATCTTCCAAAGCTGCATGGATGGTCCCAGACAATGCTCCTCTTTTCCTCTGAGTTGCTTGGTACAAACAGGTGGGCTAGAGTGCTTGCAGACGGGAGGGCCCTGGAAGCCACATGGCCAGTGGGCAGGTGACAGGCTCCTGGTGTAAGAAGCTGTGGCACAGCATGATGATGTGTGCCCTGTGCGCAGACTCCAGCGAGACTGAGAGCAACCCACCCAGCAGCCTGTGCTCCAAAGAACAGAAAGGATGGAGCAAGACTTCTGGATATGGTTTTGGGTGTGAGTCTTTGGAGGAGCCAGGGAATTCTCTGGTCCCCCAAATTGTGCTACATTTTAAGAAAGACCCTTTTCCTTCCCCACCACCCTTTCTTTTCGGAATATACCTGTGTTTGGTGGTGGGCAGCCAACTCCATGTTTGTTCAGTAATACTTGGGCAAGGTTCTTTAAGGTTATGAAGTCATTAGATACACATTTTTATTTATTTGTTAAAGACAAAAAGTCAGTCATTCTGAGCAAAACTGTACCTCCTTCTGTTGAAATCTTAACCCTCAGGACCTCAGAATGCAACTACATTTGGCGATAAGGTCTTTAAACAGGGGACTAGAGTAAAAGAGATCACTGGGGTGGACGATGGGAGTCAGAATCTAATTTGACTGCATCCTTATAAGTAGAGATTAGGAGCCACACAGGGGTAGACCATGTGAAGACACAGGGAGAGGATAGCCATCTACAAGCCCAGAAGAGATGCCTCGGATGCTGCCAACACCCTAATCTTGGGTTCCTAGCCTCCTGGTGAGGCTGTTGTCTCAGACACCCAGTCTGTGCTATGTTATGGCAGCCCTAGGAAATGATAGCACTCCCTCCGAGAAAATGGTTGACACCTTTGCAGTCCATCTAGCTCAATCAAGTGTATGGATTCCCTGCTCTCTCCTATCCCATCACACTGACAGCCCTGAGCAAAGCACGGCATCACTGCAAAATGTCTGTAACTGTCACCTCTGGACTCCCTGGGATGGGTGATCTCAGGTAAGCTCAAAAGAACAAAAGGTGCCTTGGCTTTGGCAGAGCAGGCTAATTCCCACGCAGCCCCCCCAGGAGTATCATTAAGGAAATCCCATTCTTAATAAGAGGAACAGTTTTTACTCAAAAGCCTTCCTGTAGGCTGGCACGAGAGGTGTGCACCAGGAGAAGCCTAACAGCCACACCTGAGTGCCAGTGGCATGACCAGGCACATCAGGTGAGGCCTGGGCTCCCCACTGGGGTAGACCTAGCAGCTACACTCTGAACATTCACTCTGAAAAGGACTGGTTGGCTCGGAGAGCCTGACTCTGACGAGTATAGATTCTCACTCCCAGAGCATTGTTTCTCTGTTCATTGACTGCAGAGAAAGGAACCAGGTATTCGTCAAGGACACCATGATGACGGTACAGCAGGTAATGAACTCCCACCCGAGAGATCTGCGCCTGAGCGCCACGCCTGGAGCAACGAACTGCCCGAGCACCAGAGTCTCCTCTTCTTTCGCCTTGGGTGCCTCCACACAGACCAGTGGCAGGAAGTCTGACTCAGCACACACACACACAGTTACCTGTATCCCAGTTACTTTCTCCAGTTCTTGCAGGGCGACGTGGCTGTCTCGAACGAGGATGGTGACCATTCCTAAATTACGGGCTGGCTTCAGATTAGCCCCCATGTCATCCAACCAAACAACCTGAATCCAAATAGCATGGACACTAGCATTACTTTGACTAAAGCAAACCTCATGTGCAAAGGACAACACCAGAAAGAAACACATTAAAATATGAATAGAGGTGCCCTGGCCAACGCAGCTCAGTCAACTGGAGCATCGTCCAAAGGATTGCAGGTTTGATTCCTGTTCAGGGCACATGCCTGGGTTGCGGGTTTGGTCCCCCTTAGGCACATGCAAGAGAGAACTGATGGATATCTCTCTCTCTCCCTCCCTCCCCCTCTCTAACACCAATAAGCATGTCCATGGGTGAGGATTAAAAAAATGTGAATAGTGGCTATTTTATGAGATAAAATTAAAAATGATCTTTATTTTCATGGAACTGTTTATTCTTAAAATTAAAAACATTGAATTATGTAAGTATCACATAGACACACAGATATCCATGTTCCCACATACACCTACTGGTTTCAGCCTGAATTCTGAAACTGTGAGAAGATTAAGAAAGAGTGTAAATTACCAGAATGACATTAAAATTTATCTAGAAAAATCAACATTGATGAATTGACAAAAAACACATCTGGAAAAGAACCATAATAAACACAGATAAGAAAACTGCATAAAGGACTTCCGGCCAAGATGGGGACATAAGTAGACACACTGTGCCTCCTCACACAACCAAAAGAAGGACAACAATTTTAAAACAAAAACAACCAGAACTGACAGGAAATTGAACTGTATGGAAGTCCAACAACCAAGGAGTTAAAGATGACACACTCATTCAGACAATAGGAAGGGCAGAGACAGGCAGGCAGGCAGAGAGGACTCGTGGCAAGGTGATGGCTGGAGGACCCAGTGAGGTGGTGGATTATGGGACGGGGAGCACAAGCCAGTGGCTGGAAGACTGAGCGGTCCCACATTTGAGCACAGATAAACCGGGAGAAACAACTGAGGAATGGGATGGACTACACAACCCAGGGTCCCAGTGCAGGGAAATAAAGCCTCAAAACACCAACTGAAAACACCTGTGGGGGTTGAGGTGCCAGGAGAAACCCCCAGCCTCACAGGAGAGCTCGATGGAGAGACCCATAGGGTCCTAGAATGTACACAAGCCCACCCCCCAGGAACCAGCACCAGAAGGGCCCAATTTGCTTGTGGGAAGTGGGAGAAGTGACTAAAATTCAGCAGAGAGCAGAGCAAGCGCCATTGTTCCCTTTCCACCCCTTCCTTACATACAGTATCACAACCCAGTAACGTGGGTTGCCCTGCCCTGGTGGACACCTAAGGCTCTGCTCCCCATATGTAACAGGCATGTCAAGACCAAAAAAATGGCCCAAATGAAAGAACAGATCAAAGCTCCAGAAAAAATACAACTAAGCAATGAAGAGGTAGCCAACCCATCAGATGCACAGTTCAAAACACTGGTAATCAGGATGCTCCCAGAACTGGTTGAATTTGGTCGCAAATTAGATGAAAAAATGAAGCCTACACTAAGTGAAATAAAGAAAAATGTATAGGGAATCAAATCAATAGTGATGGGAAGAAAACTGGGACTCAACTCAACAGTGTGGACCAGAAGGAAGAAAGAAACATCCAATCAGAAAAGAATGAAGAAACAAGAATTCAAAAAAATGAGGAGAGGCTTAGGAACCTCCAGGACATCTTTAAATGTTCCCACATCTGAATTATAGGGGTACCAGAAGGAGAAGAAGAGCAACAGGTGGAAAAGTTATTTGAACAAATAATAAAGGAGAACTTCCCTGATCTGGCAAAGGAAATAGACTTCCAGGAAGTCCAGGAAGTTCAGAGAGTCCCAAAGAACTTGGACCCAAGGAGGAACACACCAAGACACATCATAATTACATTACTCAAGATTAAAGATAAGGAGAGAATCCTAGAAGCAGCAAGAGATAAGGAGGCAGTTACCTACAAAGGAGTTCCCATCAGACTGTCAGCTGATTTCCCAAGAGAACTTATAGGCAAGAAGGGGCTGGAAAGAAGTATTCTAAGTCATGAAAGGCAAGACCTACATCCAAGATTGCTCTATCCAGCAAAGCTTTCATTTAGAGTGGAAGGGCAGATACAGTGATTCTCAGATAAGGTCAAGTTAAAGGAGTTCATCATCACCAAGCCCTTATTATAAGAAATGTTAAAGGGACTTATCTAAGAAAAAGAAGATAAAAGCATGTATAGTAAAATGACAGCAAACTCACAATTATTAACAACCACACCTAAAACAAAAACAAAAACAAACTAAGCAAACAACTAGAACAGGAACAGAACCACAGAAATGGAGATCACATGGAGGGTTATCGACAGGGGAGTGGGAACAGGAGAGAGGAGGAAAAGGTACAGAGAATAAGTAGCATAGATGGTAGGTAGAAAATAGATAAGGGGAGAGTAAGAATAGTATGGGAAAACTAGAAGCCAAAGAACTTATATGTATGACACATGGACATGAACTAAAGGTGGGGAATGTGGGTGGGAAGGGGTGTGCAGGGTGGAGGGGAGTGAAAGGGGAAAAATGGGACAACTGCAATAGCACAATCAATAAAAAATATTTAAAAAGAAAAAAAGAAAACTGCATAAAGCCACAAAAGGTGAAAAAATGTTTGGTACTAAAAAAAGAAATTGACAAAAAAGACATATCAATGAGATAGAAGAGAGTCAAGAAATAGACCCAAATACAAATTATAGTTTAGTTTCTAATAAAGGTGTCATGTCTAATCAATGAGGAAAAAGATTATTAAAAAGATTATTTAATTATTTTATCAATTTGAGGGAAAAAGTGGATCCTTCATATCTTACTTCCAAAAATATTTTGAATGGATCAAAGGTTTAAATTTCAATAAAAATAAAAGGTCCTTAGAGGTGTAAAAGAAAACATGGTGTCTTTATTTACAATCTTGGATTAGGGCAGGCCTAGACTTCTAAGCAGCTTATCCAACCCAAAAGCCCTCTGTGAAAAGACATTCATTTATAGGCATGCTAAAGTTGAGAGTGTTGTTACAGTGCTTAACCTGGGTGTCGAGGAGAGCGGAAGCAAAGTTCTAGAGGAGAAGACAAGGGTTCTGGGAGTATGGAGCCTGGCAAGGATTCCCAATGACAGGGCTCGGGATTCCATCTGATCAGGTGTGGGTGCGGTAGGGCCAGTGAAAGGGTCAGAAACAGCAGGGGAAGGAATTTAATCTTGGTTCCAATTGCCTTTTTGAAGATGACAGGAAGGGAACACAATGAAACAAGTGCTTTAGAATAGGCCATCTAGAGACAGTGTGGAGACAGAATGTAGGGGTGCTGGGGTGCTAGAAGACTGCTGTGATATTGGAGCCCATTCCTGCTCACCCTTTGGAGTGGTGATCCCAACTAGCCTTGTGGTCTTGGGAAAATCTCTCAGAGTTGCAGTGTTTTTACAGGCAAACTGAGGCAGCTGGTCTAAAAGCTTTCAACAATACCTATTTTGATCAAGGTCCTGTAAGAGCCACAGAGAGCAGTCAGATGCCCACCTCTGGTAGAACTTTCTAGAAGGGATGGGTAAAAGTCTACAGGAGTCCTGGCCTGAGAGAAGTGGAACCTGCCACTGGACCTAGAGCCATCTGCCAGGCCCCAGATATCCCCCACTTGCTTACTCCTCCTAGATTTTTCTTGATTACCATATCTCTAGAACAGCAATCTCCACTGCAAGACAGCATCTACTACACACCTCATTGGGGCTGGCCTTCAAGGTGTCCAGCACAAACTTGTAGATCTGAGGATCAGGCTTGGCCATTCCGATCCGACATGACTCTATCAGCAGGTCAAAGTGTGTCTTCAGTTCACACATCAGCTGGGCCCAGCAGCTTCTCTGGGTGCTGTCATCCAGCCAGTTGTTGGTGAGGATGCAGGTTGTCAATCCTGAGTGAGAAGTAACCCGTGAACAGACCAGCTACAGAACTTTGCTCTAAGAAGCTCTGGGTGGAGTCAAGTAGGGTTCTGCTCACTTATACCAGTTTCCTGATGCTTGACACCTAAGTTGATAAACTGGAAAAGAATCATCTTTACCCTTAAGCACCTCCTGAACAGGGGCATGAGAGCCAGCCCATTGTGTTCATTAGGGCTTTCAGAAGCCAAGATAGAGGTGCTACATGCCTTACTTCCTTGCAGTTGTAGAGCAAGTGGTTGTGACATTTGTCAGTTCATTCAATCCTCACCCCATTTGCACTGGGAAGGTCAGATCTTACCATCCTACTTCTGCTGATGAGCAAGCCAGAAGCTCAGAGAGTTGACAAGCTGTGCCACTCACACAGGGAAGGCAGCGCCACACGGGGCCCAAACCCTGCCTTCAAGGTGCCACTCCACTGCACCTCCTGGTCTATGCTATTGCGGACTCTGCGCCTGTGTTTCAAACCACCTGCTTTGGCTTTCAGGGACTGCATTCCCATGTCAAAACTAGAGAAATGTAAATAGACATAGCAGTCCCCTCAGGCTTTCTCTGTCTAAACAGGGAGAGCAAGACCCAGGAGATACTGGCAATGAGACAGCTAAGTCAAGGGTGTGACACTTCCCATGTAATATGAGTGACAAATATGGACATGGATGGCTCAGCCACAGTCAGGGAAGTCTACTGATAAGTGGGTGGAATGACTCCAGATACACCTGTGGAGAAGAGCCGGGCTCTGACACCAAATGAATGGCTGTTGAACGAGCATGAGCTCAAGTCATAGACCATTTGACACCATCTCAGTCCAGGTCAGCCAACTCATAGCTCATTACTGTGCCAACCAGAGGTTGGGAAAACCATAATTGCTGAAAACACCTTATTTTTAAATTATTGTGGCAAGATGTTGGGTCACTTGGGTCATTACTTCTGTCATCTTCGTCAGAGGGACAGAAGTTTGCTCACAAGGCACGCTCTGGCATAAATCGCTTGGTTACGTAAAACTTTCATTTTCCCAGCCATTCTGAGGGTGTTGCTTTTTGCCATTGGGTATAACTAACTCTGGGGCTATGTTTTAAGAACAGCTTTCCATCAAGGTCTGGAAGATTTGTGATCTCAAAACACATTTAGATATACTCTGACCTACGCTTGCCAGAGGTCCTGGTGTGGCTGGCTCAGAAGACGGCCAGGACCGGATCCTTACCCTTCTTCCTGAGAGTGAGGGCTGCCTGGAGCATGGGGTGGTTGATCTTCCTTTTTGAAATCGCCTTTTGAAAGACTTGAGTTATGGAGAAATTCTCAGGGAGGGCAATTCCAGAATCCTTGGAGTGTTTCCTGCAGTCTTCTTCTGTGAGTGACATCCACTGTAGAAGGAAATTGCCAAGGGACTGTCAATTGGTACAGTCACTTGGAAAAGCTTTTAGCAGCATTTACTAAAATCTGAACATATGCATTCGGTGTGATCCAGTAATTTTACTCCTGGACACATACCCAGTGGAAATGTCTACATATGTTCACTGCAACACGCACAAAAATGTTCACAGTAGCATTATTCCGTAGAGCCCCACGCTGGAAAGTACTCAAGTGCCCCTCGTATGGGCTGAATTGTGCCCCACCCCCCAATTCCTGGTGAAGAAGTCCTAACCCCCAGGACCTCAGAACGTGACTGTCCTTACAGACAAGGTCTTTAAGAGGTGATGAGGGTAAAATGAGGTAAATGGTTTGGCCCTAATCCAATCTGACTGGGGTCCTCAGAAAAACAGGAGACTAGGACACAGACCCTGGCAGAGGGGAGACCTTGTGAGGACACAGGGAGAAGACAGACATCTGCATGCCCAATAGAGAGGGCTCAGAAGAGGCCAACCCTGCAGGCGTCTTCATCTTGGGCTATCAGCCTCCAGAGCTATGCTATACATAGTCTTCAAACCCTTTGCTCCCATTCTGTCTTGAACACACTCTATCAAACTTCCATCTCCGCATTCCAGAGACTTCTCTCGTCAGGGTTACCAGTGACGTTCTCATTGTGTTGTTGTGTCTGACGGGCACTCACCAGTCTTCATTTTACTCGATCTATCAGCTGCATCTAACACAGTTGATCATACTCTTCGTCTAAAGCTTGATCACCTCATGGCTTTCAGGACTGCACTCTTCTTGGTTTTCCTCTTACACATTCCCTATCTCTGAAAGCCGGGTCCTCCTCACCAACCTGACCTTTAACATCAGAGTACCCAAGACTCTGACCCCTTCTCTTCTCCATTTACGTTCCCTTTCTCCATGACCATGTTGAGTCCAATGGTGTTAAAAATACCATCTACCTGCTGAAAATATATATGCATTGATCCACCCTCAACCTCTTCCTTGAACTCTGGGTTTGTATATCCAGCTGCCTATTCCACACTCTACTTGGATATCAGTAAGCATATCAAATTAAAATATCCCAATCTGAGTAGCTGACTTCCCAATCCCTGCAGCCGTCATGCCTGTTTCATTTAAGAGCAACACCTACTTCCTGTCTGCTTTGGCCAGAAGCCTGAGTCATCCTTAACTTCTCTCTCCTGCCTCTCACTCAATCCGTCAGGAAAACCTATTGAACCTACCATCAAAATAGTCCCAGAACGTGACCACTTTTTACTACTCCTACCAATATTACCTTAGTGCAAGCCGCCATCCTCTCTCTCCTGGACTTTCCAATAGCTGTCTTAACTAGTCTCTGTACGACTGTCCTTGCCTTCTAAGTATATTCTCACAGCAGCCAGAGTGAGGTTTGAAAAATGTAAGTCAGATAACATCACTTTGCTGCTCAAAAATCTCCCAATGCCTTTCCATCTCACTCCGGGTGAAAAAAAAAAGAAAAAGAAACAGAATGGAAAAAGAGATTGAAGTATATCCACATAATAAAAGACCACGGAGCAAAAAAATAAAACTATCTACAACTTCACATGATAACATCTATAATTCTCCTAAATATAATGTTGAGGGAAAGAAACCAGATACAAAAGAGCATGTCTGCACGAACACTTCCATGAAGAGCAAAGTCGGCAGGAGCGATCTAAAAAAGGTGGGAGTCGGGACGGTGGTCGCTCTCGGAGAGCTAGCGTGCGGAAGGGGCGTCAGAGGTGACTGTGGTGCCAATAATGTTTTACTTCTCGATCAAGGTGCTGGTGATAAGGTGTCTTCAGTTTGAAAATTCATCAAGCTATACACTTTGTTTCTTTTTATTCATACAGTATATATGAAAGTTAAAAGATGAATTCATTCCTAAGGTGTAACTCTTTAAAAAACTAAGGAACCCAAGTAGCCTTTATCATAGTATAATTAGGTTTTTCAGACCTCTTCCTCTAACCTATTAGAGTTTCACAGAAGCTACACAAAGGCTAAAGAAGTCTGAATGGGTACAGGATTTTCATAGCAAGTACTGAAAATTCCCTCTATCATTCCTATGTTCATTGAAAATATACAGGGTCCGGCAGAAGTAAGGCCTGCTTGAGTGTGGTTGGTAGGGTAATAATATGGGTGTAATAATTTACAGTTTTAATTTGAACATTTCACCTAAAATGTCACACGGTATGCTTGAGTGTGCTATTGTTATGTTACAGAATTACATGCTTATGATTTTCCAGTAAAAGGTTGTGTCATTAAAAAGGGTGTTATTTGTGCCGGATCCTGTATAGTATTTCCTTCTTTCATTATCTTCCAACAATATTACTGCAGATTTTTTTATTGATTCAAGCTTACTAACATTTATTCCCAATAATATCTTTCCAATTTTTATTCACCTGTGTGTGCACGAGAGAGAGAGTTTTAAAGTGACTGCAATTAATTATACCTCCCACACTAAGCCCCAACTTGCCTTCTCAGGAAAAGTGGGCTCTTGATTCCCACTACAGCAGTCGTCAAACTCTCTGGCTGACCTACAGGTGACTGTCATTCATAAAAAATTTTAAATGTATAGATGGGTTTATCTGTGTACTTACAGAGTACATTCTCAACAGTCTTTCTTCCTTGAGGCACTAAAGAGAATTCAAATGGTTTTCAATCCTGATTACTTTGTTAGAAAGTAACTGAGGTTATAGTAACAATAATAACTATTATTTTTTGAGCACTTACTATGTGCCAGGCACTGTAATAAGCACTTTTCCAGCTTTATAACAACCTATGAAATGGATACTATTATCACTCTCATTTGATAGATGGCAAAACTGAAATTTAACACCCCTCCTCCCCAGTGGCCCTGTCTAAAAATAACTATTCCAATAAAAATGTGAAAAAAGTGGAACCCTTGGACACTGCTGGGGGAATATAAATGGCGCAGCAGCTATAGAACACAGTATGAAGGTTCCTCAAAAAATTAAAACTAGAACTATCATATGACCCAGCAGTTTCACCTTGGTGTATATGCCCAGAAGAACTGAAAGTAAAGTCTCAGATGTTTACACCCATGTTCTTAGCAGCATTATTCACAATAACCAAAGCTACAAGTAACCCAAGTGTCCATCAATGGATGAATGGATAAACCAAAGGCAGTATATACATTCATAGATAAATGGAATCCAAGTTGCATTTATCACAGTGTAATTTCATTCCTCTGAAGAAGGACATCCTGTTGTATGCTACACCCTGGATGAACCCTGAAGACATAATACTAAGTAAAATAAGCAGTTCCACAAATATTGCACAACCCCTCTTACATAAGAGCAGTTACCTAGAGCACAGAGACAGAAAGTCTCGGTAGAGACAGAAAGGTAGTGCAAATCGGTGACTGGGTGGGGGAGGTGAACAGGAAGTTATTATTTAATAAGTATAGAATTTCAGCTTTGCAAGATGAAAAAAGTTCTGGAGATGGATGGTGTGCAGTGTGAATATACTTAACACCACTGAATTGTATACTTAACAACAAAGCTGGTAAATTTTATGGTATGTGTATTTTACCATAATTTAAATTAAAAAAAAAAAACACTACTCTGGCTATTGTAACTCCCTGGCCTAGATCTTCAAAGGTTTGAAAATTTCCTAGTCATTGGGGTATGTCCCTCTGCTTGTCCCAAAAAGACAACAAACCAGTCCAAGATGTCTCTCTGGGTCACCAGCCCGTCCTGTGAGTTAAATGCTGTAAAGGGGAAGTGGGTAAAGCAGACACAGCCCTGCCCTCACCAGGCAATGGTCAGTGCAGGAGACATCTTCTCAAGGGAGTCTACAAGGTGTCCCCTCACCTGGGAAAACGTGATCTCTCCCCTCATGACACGGTCAATGGAACCATCCGACTCTCCTTTCTGGAAAACTCCATTCAGAAAGCCTCTGGAAGACACAATGTCATGAACATTCCAAAGACTTCATCACAGCGGCATATGGGGACAGACACTATCGATGGTAGGCAGTTAGACAGGCGTGAGCAGAACAAGGACAATAGGCTGGGTATAGAATGAAGGTCACCAGGGTGGAAAGCCTTGGGTGCTAGCAAGAGGCAAAAATGGGGAAAACATGAACCTCAAGCACCCAGGGTAACCTTCCCTCCCCTATCGCTGGCCATGTACAGTGGTCCCTCACCTATCGCAGGAGTTATGTTCCAGAGACCCCCGCAATAGGTGAGAATCCGCGAAGTTGTGTTACAGTTATTTTATTATTTATATATATTTTAAGGCTTTATAAACCCTTCCCACACTCCTATAAACCCTTCCCACACTCCTATAAACCCTTCCCACACTCCTATAAACCCTTCCCACTCTCTTATTAACCTTTCCCACACTCTTATAAACACTTCATATGCTCTTAAACACTTTCTACACTCTTAAACCTATGTAATTTTAACAACATATAAAATTCTATACCGCAAAATCCTGCAATACAGCGAAAACTCCACAATATAGAATTAAATACATTTTTTAAAAACCCGCGATACAGTGAAGCCGCAATAAGTGAAGCGCCATATAGCGAGGGATCACTCTAGTTTGGCCCCGCCCTTTATCTTTCATATCACTGGTCATGGGGCTCGGGCCTTCCCCTGGTCTTTCCACCCCTGGCATGTCACTAGTCATGCAGTAGACCCCCATAGAGGAGGAACAAGGGGCAGGAGAATAGCCTCATATGACCTCCATATAAGTCCTTGCACAACCACTCCCTTCAGCATTAACCCCCAGGGACAACCGCTGTCCCTCACAGCTACCCCTCAGTTGTGTTTCAGCTCCAGGCCCAGAAAAGCAACAAAACCAGACAAGCGATGTCATGGCTGACCTCAGGACCAGCTGCAATGACTACTGACCCTGATGCTGACCAATCGGTGGAGACCATGACCCTGAAAGGAACCCCTGCAAAAGCTGATGAATATTCTATGAGATCCTCCCCTAGAACTCCCCTAAAATCTCCTTAAAAGCCCTTACTTAGGATGGAGGACCCTCTCAGTAGCACACCTGCAACTTTCCCACCCTCCCCTCCAACCCACCCCCACGTGTTACATTTACCTTCTATCTCCTAAGTTCCAAAGGCCCCCTTTTGCCTCTGTAACTTGTTTCCTGAGCCCGTATCTTCTACCTTTGTGACCTCCTAAATAAGTTCTACCATATAGTTTGAGTCTTGGCTCTGAATTCTTTCTTAGCCAAAACTCAAGTACCAAGGTTGTTGATCAAGGTCTGGTCTGACTCTCCCAATAAAACACCTGGCGCCATTTTCTCCTTATCAATATATCCACAGACAAACTGCTATTAGAAGGCATTCTGCCACGGACGGAACGGAGCTGAGTATTCTGAAGATGACTTCCTTTTCTGAGTTCCTTCTACCTCATGCCAACGTTTGAAAATTGGACTGTATTTTGAGTGATGTCAGAATAAGCCTAACATTTTAAATATCTGTTAGTATGGATACCATTTAATATAATTTTAAAAGTTAGTGATTCTGTAAATTGTGTTATTGGAGTTAAATTGTGCTGTATGATGAACTGGTGCTTTCTTTGAGGTAGGAAAAAAGCCTTCCCGATACCAACCACCAAATGCTCCTCATGCCCGCAACACTTTAGTAAGTGCTGTAGAGAACACAGGAAAGAAATGAAATCTGGTCCTATTCACTAAGATATTTAATTTGATGGAAAGCATCACACTGTTGTCTGACAATTAGAAAACAATCTGACTTCATTAGCAGCCAGCACTTGTTTTTGTTGATGTACTGATGGCAGAAGGCAGCCATTCGGAGAGATGGGAGGTGGTATCTCATGGTGGTTTTAATTTTCGTCTCTCTGATCATTAGTGATATTGAGCTTTTTTTCATGTGTGTATTGGCCATCTGTATGCCCTTCTTGGAGAAATGTCTATTCAGGTCCTCTGCCCATTTTTAAATTGGGTTGTTTGCCTTCCTGGTGTTGAGTTGTATGAGTTCTTCATGTATCTTGGAAATTAAATTCTTATCAGATGTATCATTAGCAAATATGTTCTCCCATTCAGTGGGTTCCCTTTCCATTTTGTTGATGATTTCTTTCACTGTGTAAAAGCTTTTCAGTTTGATGTAGTCACATTTGTTTATTTTCCCCTTTGTTTCCCTTGCCCTAGAAGATACAATGGCAAAGATATGATTTCAAGAGATGTCTGAACTTTAACCATCTATGTTTTCTAGGATTTTTATGGTTTCATGACTCACATTTAAGTTTTCTTATCTATTTTGAGTTTATTCTAGTGTGTGGTGTAAGTTGATGGTCTAGTTTCATTTTTTTTGCATGTACCTGTCCAGTTTTTCCAACATCATTTATTGAAGAGACTGTCTTTACTTCATTGTATGCCCTTGAATCCTTTGTCAAATATTGACTATAAAGGTATGGGTTTATTTCTGGGCTCTCTGTTCCATTTAATTGACCTATGTGCCTGTTCTTATGCCAGTACCATTTTGATGACAGTGGCCTTGTGGTATAATTTGTTATCAGGTATTGTGAGCCCTCCAACTTTGTTCCTCTTTCTCAAGATTGTTGAAATTATTTGGGGTCTTTTTTGGTTCCATATAAATTTCTGGAATATTTGTTTTAGATCTGTGAAATATGCCATTGGTATTTTAATAGGAACTGAGTTGAATCTACAGATTGTTTTGGGTAGTATGTTAATTTTTCCAATCCATAAATACAGTATATGTTTCCACTTATTTGTATCTTCTTCAGTTTCTTTCTTCAATGTCCTATATTTTTCCAAGTACAGATTTTTTGCCTTCTTGGTTAAGTTTATTCCTAGGTATCTTATTTTTGTTGTTGTTGTTGTTGCAATAGTAAATGGGATTGTTTTTTTAAATTTCTCTTTCTGATAGTTCATTATTGATATATAAAAATGCCACCAATTTTTGAATGTTGAGTGTTATCCCATTACTTTACCCAATTCCCTTATTAGATGGAGTAGTTTTTGGTGGAGCATATAGGGTTTTCTATGTACACTATCATGTTGTCTGTAAATAATGACAGTTTTATTTCCTCCTTTCCAAGTCGGATGCCTTTTATCTCTTCTTGTCTAATTGCTGTGGCTTTGACCTCCAGTAGTCTGATGAATAAGTGTGGTGAAAGCGGACACCCTGTCTTGTTCCTGATTTTTAGGGAAATGCTTTTCATTTTTGCCCTTTGAATATGACTTTGGCTGCAGGTTTGTTATTTATGGCCTTTATTATGTTGAAGTATGCTCCCTCTGTTCCCACTTTGCTGGGTGTTTTTATCATAAATGGGTGCTGGACTTTACCAAATGCATTTTCTGCATCTATTGATATGATTATGTGATTTTAATTCTTTATTTTGTTTATGTGATATATCATGTTTATTGATTTGCAAATATTATACCAGCCCTGCATTCCTGGAATATAACCCACTTGATCATGGTGTATAATCTTTTCGATGTATTGCTGGATCCAGTTTGCTATTTTAGCATCTATGTTCATCAGAGATATTGGCTTATAATTTTCTTTCTTTATAGTGTCTTTATCTGCTCTTGAAATTAGGATAATAGTAGTCTCATAAAAAGAGCTTAGAAGAGAGAAAGGTTAGTAGGAACTTACATTTTCTCTTTACATAATTCTGTTCATTTGAATATTTTCATGGTAAGAATATGCTTATGTATTAGTTGTATGATTAAGACCCACATGAAAATTTTTTTAAAATATAGGAAAGATACTTTAAAGAGTACAGAAAAGCTCAGAAGTGCCAAACAGCAACTGCAATCCAGAAACTGCCCCAAGAGCTCCTGGAAGTATTGAATACATGTTTCCTGTATGTACGCAGGACATGAAGAGGAAGAAGTCCTAGTCCTCAAATTCTCTTTGTTTGCTGATCCCTTGTTTATTTACTCAAACAAAATGTTTACTCAGCTTTGCATATTGAAAGTACCTCACATTCTAAAGTATACAGTTTTGAAAGAAATTGACACTTTTTTCTTTCAAATTCTTTTTCTTTTTCAATTGCAGTTTACATTCAATATTATTTTCTATTAGTTTCAAGTGGCAGCACAGTGGACAGACTACCCCACACTTCACAAAGTGCTCCCTCAAAATTTCCACTACCCACTTGGCACCCACACAGCTATTACAATGTTGTTGACTATATTGCCTATGTTGTACTTTAGATCCCTGTAACGATTTTGTAACTACCAATCTGTACCTCTTAATCCCTCCACCTTTTTCACCCAGCTTCCCAACCCTGCACCCCTCTGGCAACCATCAGTCTGTTCTCTGTATCTATAAGTCTGTTTCAGTTTTGTTTGGTCAATTACATTGTTCTTTAGATTCCACATATAAGTGACATCATATGGCATTTGTCTTTCTCTGAGTGACTTAAGAAAGTGACACTTGCTCCTTCCCTGGTGTTCAGTCCAGTGGCAGGGGGCAGACCTTCCACAATGAAGCTGTGCCGGAAGGTATTAAATGGAGCATACACATCATCTCTGGGTCTCAGGGACCCATCCCTGCTCCTTCAGATCACATCAGCCTCACTTGCTGAGGTGACCACCCTCTAGCAGCCTAACCCTCAGGGGACCCTGGTCTGGGTGACCATACCAAGAGTGGAGTTTGCCCCTCCGTCCTTCGATCTATGGCATCAGAAGAAATTGCATCTTCCTGGTCCCCCCTGGGTATTCAACAATCTCCACTTCTGGACTTCCCAACAGCCACTTGGGCTCCTGTCACTTTGTCCCTGAGCAGGTATTTACAGATGTCCAGGACCTTCATCCCTTCTACCCCTCACAGTTTCAACACCAGGCTCACAGGATTCCTTTGCCCTCCTCCGGGCCCGGTAGCCCAGGCTTTTCATCTTCCATGCCAATGACCCTGCAAACTCCTAGCTCAAGGTCTTGTTCACTTTAATTCCAACCTCCATCAGGCTTACTGTAAGTGGCATCTCTTTCTCCTTACCAATGCACTTGATCCATCACCCCAACACTCAGCTACCTTGAGTTAGAACATTGATTATTTTACTCCTTTTCACCCCATCTCAAAACCCCTCAGTCACCAGCTATCAAAGCAGGTACATGCTTAGCCTGACTTTCATGTCACATTTCAATGCAGGCCCAGTCAACACCCTCACTTCTCTTTTGTGACTCCCCTCCTCTGGCTACACTGGAGTATTTAATGTTATTATGCAGTCACCTTCCAGCCTTTGCTCATGCTGCTCCCTCGCCCTCACCTGGGAAGCTCTCCCTTCACATCTCTCCCCATCAACCTCCTATCAATCTTCTCAGGGTCTGATTCCATTCAGGCTTTCTTGATTCTCCAGGTCAGACCTAATCTCTCCCTTCCTTGAAACACCTAAGAACTTCGTTGTGCCTCTTATCCACACTGCCTTCATCTTGAACTTGGGCAATCTGTGGGTGTTTGAGCTTTCATATTTTATGGCAAGCATGTTGAAATAGGCCCTTCAGGCTCACCCTCTGAATTAATGTCTTCATGGTTCCTACACAGACTCCACAGGCCAAGATCAAGGCCAGGGGCTCTGATCTCCTGGATTGGTTTTGCTATGACCTGTTTTTTTTTTTCTTTGGGGCAGGGGACTGGGTGTCTGTTTATTTATTTTTGCTGTTGGGAACAACCCTAACCATGGTCAGAAGGAGTGTGTGAGTCAGTGCAACATTAGGTAAACGGCAGATGCCCAACAATCACCTTGGATATGCATGAGATTTTTGTAAATAAATGTACCAGGAACACAGCTGTGCATCCAACTTGCATGTTATTTAATTTTACCCTCACAAAAATGTCTAGGGGAAGGTATTTTCTTATTTTAATATGAAGACTATGGTTTTAGATGGTAGATGTTAAGAACTAAGATTTTTAATCTGGGTTTGACCCAGAAACCCATGCTCTTTTAAATACCCTACATTTGCTCCCTGACCAGTGTGGCTCAGTTGGTTGGAATGTCATCCCATAGACCAAAGGGTTGTAGGTTCAATTCCCGGTCAGGGCACATACCCAGGTTGTGGGTTCGAGTCCTGGTGAGGGTACCTATAGGAAGGCAACCAATCGATGTGTATCTAGTTTGAAGTTCTTTCTCTAGTTTGCTGTTACAAGAAGTATATCTGCTGGCTGGTGTAGCTCAGTGGATTGAGCGCTGGCTGTGAACCAGTGTCGCAGGTTCGATTCCCAGTCAGGGTACATGCCTGGGTTGCGGGTCATGACCCCCAGCAACCGCACATTGACGTTTCTCTCTCTCTCTTTCTCCCTCCCTTCCCTCTCTAAAAATAAATAAATAAAATATTTAAAAAACGAAGAAGTATCTCTGCAAGACACAGAACTTTTTTTCTCTTCAAAAATCTCAAAACAGTCTTTAAAATCCATCCCAGCCCTGGTTGGTGTGGCTCTGTTGGTTGGAGTGTGGGCCGGGGTGTGGACTGTTGGTTCAATTTCTGGTTAGGGCATATATCCAGGTTTCATTTCAGGTGAAGATGGGAGGCAACCATGTTGCCTCTTATATAGATGTTTCTCTTATATAGATATTTGTCTCTTCCTTCCTTCCTCTCTCTCTATGGAAAAAGTGCCCCCAAGTGAGGATTAAAAATATACATAAATAAAATAAAATTCCTTCCATCACACAGAATTAGGCGGGCAGTAGCTAGCTCAGCGAACAATTCCTCTCATTTGAGGAAAAGCTTTCCCTATAGAGGGCAATTTTGGAGTTCTTGCAGAGGTTTAATCACTTAAGATTTTGAGAGACACTGTATCTATTTACACAGGCTGGTGTTTTATGGCTAGGTAATTATTTTAACCTTTCGTAAGGCTCTCAAACAACGGCGATCTGAAACCTGGGCTGAAAGGCAACTTCTAGGCAGGAATCCCGCCCCGTACCGCACTGACGCACCCGCGCAGGCTGGGCCCGGGTTCCCCTCACCTGGGCAGTGCCAACTCTTCCTCGGTGCGGTCAAGGGCTCCGGCGACCGATGGCTGCGCCAGGACCCCGTCCAAGTCGAACACGACCGCACGCAACGCCATGGTGGCCTGAGCCTCCGCCAAAGCTCAGGGCACGAAGCGCTCTGAGGCTGGACTGGGGCTGCCAAAGGAGCACTCCCAGAACTAGTCCCTCCTCGCTCCTGACGTCCTGCCCAAGCCTCAGCCTCCGCCCCGCCCCCTGTCCTGGTACTGGTCACGCCCACTGGCCTCTGCTTGAGTCCGGCCCCCTTTTCTGATAAGTTCCTGCCTCGCCCCTTCTGACTTGGTCACGCCCCGTCAGCCTCTTCCTTGCCCCTCGACGGCCTCTGGCCAAGTACCTGCCCGGGTTTTGCTCGAGTCACGCCCCATCCCGAGCTCCTTTTGTGTCCCCTGCGCTTGCACGGACTCCGTTTCCATCGCTTCTGGACTATTTATGACTTTTTTTGGTACATTTCACTTGTACTAATGCCACCTAAAAATGTGTGGTCTTTGTTTTAAATCACAGCGTTCACACTATTGGCTCATTTGTGTTTCTGGAAAACCTAAAGCTCTGCTTAGGAGTGCCTGAGTGGCGCTTTCATGGGGGCTGTTAGCACCCCCACACCTTTGCAGTGCAGCCCCATGAATTTAAATACGCTTCAGCCCAGTGTTCCACCTTGCTGAGAGCTGGGCTCAGGCCACAGACGATGGAGACCTCCCTCTTGAATGTGTCGTCCGTGAGTTTATATGAGACTCTCCCCTACTTAGAATGTGTGTGAGAGATTGTTAGGTACCTTACTAAAATCAACAGGTACTTACTTGATCTACAACATTCTTACCAGTCATCAATCTGATTAACAAGAGACAAGAATCTATTTCTGGGTATTTTGTTCTGACAAACCGTGTTCATGCTTGCTTCCCTTGCTTCATAACCTCTTCTAGGATCTTACCCAAGACAGTTATTAATGTTTTCTGAGAACAGAAAATGTTTCCTAATTTGCTAATGTTTCCTAATTTCTGAGGTGTTCTCTGGGAGTCTTTCTGAAAGGCCACACCTGGAGCTCACTCCTCCATCCCTTTCAAAGGTTTTGTAAGCTCCTAATTTCTTGCATTAAATCTCTATTTAAAATAACTAGAGTGATTTCTGTTGCCTGACTGGTACAGTACTGTTTATGAATACATATATATGCTTGTAAAAGTAGCAAAGCAAAGAGGAAGGAAGACACATCTACAGAACTGGATTTTATAGATCCTCTTTTTGAGAAGGAAAATAAGAAACTTAGATGATGAGACTTTATGTTAAGATGGGAATTATCTTTGGGGAAGAGGAAAGTATAAAACCGTCGCGTGGACTTTTGTTTATTCAGGAGTCGTAAATCAATAGATTGATCTAGTCTGGGATATTTTACAATAAATACCTTGTGAGTTACAGAGCTTCTTGGCTGAATTGCTAGATGAAGGATTCGGGGTTTCAGTTGCATTCTGTGCTCCGTGCCTCCTCATGGCTCACAGTTCTGTGTTTGCTGCCACCCGAGGTGCAGGAGGGTCGGAGCTCACTCAGCTGGGCTGGGGAAACTGGATATCTTTTTGAAATGTAAATCCTAATGCTTACGTCTGCTAATTTTAATATTTATCAAACATGTTTTAGGTCAGCGATTTTCAATCAGTGTGCCACAGCAGTACCTGACTATTTATTTAGTTCAGGGGCACTGGCCACTCTTCCCTTTGACTGTCAAATTAAAAAATCACAACAGCCATCACAATTGCCATCCGGTGTGAATGAATCGAAATTATACCTATTGTTCTGTCAGACTGGCAAAAATATATTTTTGGTGTGCTGCAGAATTTTAGTAATTAGTTTATGTGTGCCATCAAATGAAAAAGATTGAAGATCACCATTTTAGGTGAGAGCATAAAATCATAAAACAGGCTAATGTAGTAGTGAAAACTGAGATGTCAGTCATAAGATTTGGGAGAACGTACAGTGAACTCATGAGGTTTGGTCTGGGATGTCCTGCCTCTACCACCACGTTCCCACCTCCCGCTAGACCTTGATTATTCCAACCTTAGTTTAAAACTCTGTTTAATTCCTAATGGTTGAGAGAGGATTTCACGCTGCTTCTTTTCCTGCTGTCAGTGTTTGAAACAAGCTTAAATTAAAGTTGTCTGTTTTTTGAACCCACATTCCACCTAAGCTTTTTCTTTCTTTAGTGCAGCAAATAAATATCCTTAAATTATTCAACAAATACATATTAAGTACCTGCTATTTGCCAGGCACTTTGTTAGGATTCAGTGGTGACGAAAGAAAGAGAGAGAGAGAGGGAGGGAGGGAGGGAGGGAGGGAGGGAGGGAGGGAGGAAGGAAGGAAGGAAGGAAGGAAGGGAGGGAGGGAGGGAGAGGGAGAAAGAGAGAAAGGAAGAGAGAAACAGAGAAAAGGAAGAAGAAAGAAGAAAAGAAAGAAAGAAAGCAAGAAAGAAACAGAAAGAAGACAAAGACAAAAACGTCAAAGCACCGCAGGACAGAAGAAAACATAAATCATCCCTCCACTAGCCCAACCCTACTCCCGACCCCGAACATCCCCCATCCATCCCTCAAGTCTCGCCCTCCCACCCTTCGCCAGCACCTAGATCCCCCCCCGAATCCATCCCTCCCGAACTACTAACGACAAAGCAACACAGAAGACAGGGAAAAAAAATACGAGAGAAAGGAAAAGGAAGATGGTGCAGGGCCTTGTGGCCCTCAGCCCCTGATTTGGCGGCAGAGGCAGCAGCTGTGTCCTCACTAGTCTGGTTCTGTGCTACGGTTTTGGTGTTGGTCTTCTCTATGCTTGTTTTCCCAGCTTGGTTCTCCAGCCTCCCAGAGGGCCTTGTTAATATGCTGTCATTAAATATATGATCCTCTTAAATCAGCCAGAATAGTCACCTCTTACTCCTTCCCAATTCCTGAAACCCTTTACTGTGTCCTCCGGGACATCCTGGAACTCACCAATGCCCTCTGGAACTTCGGTTTATCATCAGTAAAATCTCTTTTCTATTCTCTTTCCCTTCTTGCTCTGTCTGAAATCTGGTTCTACCCTGGGGCACCTGCTTCTGCTGTTCTCCCCTCATGCCCTTGTACCACTGGGCAGGGAAAGGGGTAGATATCCTTTGGAAACTTCATCACTGCCAGATGCTCCCTGAAGGTTCATAACATTAATCTTGCCTCACCAGGCTGCACTGCTCTCCACCTAACCACTCCATTACACTTCTCTAGTCTGCTCTCTCTCCTAATCTCTCAGAAGACTGTACACTAAATGTATTTCTTTCCTCAGTTTCCAGTACTTTCCCCCCATTGTCACTCTCAGCCAGTATCTTGGCTTTTTGTTTTACTGAGAACATTGAAGCAACCAATAAACTTGCACAAACTCTCACCCCTACTTGTACCTGTGGCCATTTCTACTCCACCTTTTCTCTAGCTACACTGATCAGCTGCATCTGTTCCAGCCTAAGGCCAACTCTTCTTGTAAGGCACTAGGTGTGGTACCCTTGTAGGCTCGGGAACAATCCCTCCTCCCCTATCATCATTTACCTACTCTACTCAGTCGTCCCATTCACATACCAACTGTAATGAACTGAATGTTTGAGCCTCCCCTTCCTGTGTTGAAGCCTTAATCCCCATTGTGATGATATTTGGAGATAGAGCCACAGATTAGCTGGTTTAAATTTATTTCTCACAGTTCTGGAGTCCAGGAAGTCCAAGATTAATGTGCAGGCCAGGGAGGTTTCATCCTGAGGCGTTTTCTCTTGGCTTGTAGGCGGCCACCATCCTACTGTGTGCTCATGTGACCTCGTCTTTGTGTACACACAGGCAAAAGAGCAAGCTCTCTGGTGTGTCTTCTTGTAAAAGCACTAATCCCATCATGAGGAATCCACCCTTAAGACCACAACCCCACTAATTACAGCACCCTCACCCGCAGGATTTATCACACACCTGGTAGCTACCTTTCTTCATTCCTCATCCTAACCACCTGTCCCTGCCTCTGGATTTGAACCAGGGTCAGGTCTCTACATGCCCCAGCAAGCAGCTTCCAGGGACAAACTTGAGAGGAGACACAAACACATCCCAAACTACAAGATTCTGCTCATTTTTGTCCACAATCTGATAAACATGCATAGAAATGGATTCTTGAGGTACTAGACCAAAGACAGAAAAATCACTGTCAATCTCTTTCTTAAAGTCCTCCAAGATTTTCTTTACATATTTAGGTGCTCCTATATTGGGTGTGATTATGTTTACAAGGGTTATAGCCTCTTGTTGGACTACCCTCTTAAGTATTATGTAGTGACCTTCTTTGTCTCTTGTTATGGCCTTTGTTTTGAAGTCTACTTTGTCTGATATAAGTACTGCTACCCCAGGTTTTTTGTGTGTCCATTTGCATGGAATACTTTTTTCCATCCTTTCACTCTCAGCCTGTGTAAATCTTTTGTTCTGAGGTGGGCCTTTTGTAGATAGCATATGTGCAGGTCATGTTTTCTTATCCATTCAGCTACCCCAAGTCTTTTGATTGGAGCATTTAATCCATTTACATTTAAGGTCATTATTAATAGGCACATACTTATTCGTTGCCATTTTCCCCTTTGTACCTATGTTTCCCTCTCTATTTCTTCTCCTTAAAGCAGTCCGGCAGTCCCTTTAGCATCTCTTGCAATGTCAGTTTGGTGGAGATGTACTCCCTTGGCCTTTTTTTTTTAATCTGGGAAGCTCTTTTACTTTACTTCATCTTCCATTTTAAGTGAGAGCCTTACTGGATAGAGTAGTCTTGGTTGTGCAGGTCCTTGCTTTTCATTACTTGGAGTATTTTGTGCCAATCCCTTCTGGCTTGTAGTGTTTCTGTTAAGAAATCAACTGATAGCCTTATCAGAGCGCTCTCTGTTACTAGCTGTTTCTCCCTTATTGCCTTTAAGATTCTCTCTTTATCTTTAAAGTTTGCCATTTTAATTGTGATGTGTCTTGGAGTGGGCCTCTTTGGGTTCATCTTGCTTGGGACTGTCTGTGCTTCCTGAACTTGCATGGCTTTTTCCATCGCCAATTTAGGGAAGTTTTCTGTCATTTTTTCATATCCTTTGCTCCCTTTCTTCTCCTTCTGGTATCCCTATGATGCAAATATGTGGGAGAGCTTTGCCTGCAGAGCCCCCCCGTCTGCCATGGATGAGAATAAGTCTACCAAGACATGCTCTGCTTGGGGAGGAAAGGTGGATGATCTCTCAAAGGAGAAGGGCCAGGAGCCTTTTCCTCAATGGGCTTTTATTGGGTTCGTTTGCACAAGAATACAAGTAAAGCTCATTAATCATTGTCAGGCAGTAAGGATCAAACAATAGATAAAAGAAAGATCTCTGAAGGCCTATTTTGAGTCAGATTCAGATGGCTAAAGAGCTATAAAACTTTGAGGAACAAACTCACTTCTTGCTTGAACTCTTATTTAATTTAGAACATTCTCAACAAAGCAAGTTTTACAGGATTTTACATATTCTTTCTTAGGCCTGATTGCCCTAGGGAACCCACCCTTTCTAGCATAAGGCGGTACCCACCACCAGCATTGTTTCAGGCTTAAGGCATTGTCTCAGGCTTAAGTCAGGCAGGGGAAGTAAGGCAGCCAAGAGATTAGGAGACTTCTTGCAGGCAGAATGAAGACTCAAGCCATGTCATAGCCAAGGGGAGAGGGTCCATCATCCCCTTTTGCTGCAGCCACCCAAGTCCTTTCTTGGGGCCTCCACATGATTGTTCCTGTCTTAGGTCATCCCTCCCTTGGGGAATCTTACCCATCATTGGCTAACTGATCAAGCATTGGGGGCCAGTTATGGATAAAGAAAAAGGAGCAGAAGTGGTACCCCTTCCAGGGAGATAAGCCTTGTCTCCTTAGTGGCTTACAGTCCAAAGGTCGCTTTCTCAGCCTTAGCCATGGGCGGGGGGGGGGGGGGGGGGCGGTTACAGTTTCTGAAACCAGGCAGGGCGGTTCCCAACACCAATATTGTTATGTTTCATGTTGTTCCAAAGCTCTTTTAAACTATCCTCATTATTTTTAAGTCTTTTTTCATTTTGTTGCTTTTACTAGGTATTTTTTTCTACCTTGCTTTCCAACTCGCTGATTTGATCCTCTGCTTCATCTAGCCTGCTTTGAATTCCTTTTAATGTATTCTTCATTGAAGATACTGTAGTCTTCATTGCCACCTGGTTCTTATTCACAGTTTCTATGTCCTTTTTCATGTTCATGTAGTTCCCAGTAAGTTCCTTATAGTTTTCACTCAGTTCCTTGAGCATTCTTGTAAGTGTTACTTTGAACTCTATGTCTGATAAATCGCTTGCCTCAATTTTTTAGCTCTTTTTCTGGGGATTTCTCCTTGCCTTTCAATTGGTGGTTCTTTCTTTGTCTCCCCATTTTAGCTGACTCTTTTAGCTTGTTTCTACATATTAGCATATTAGATCAATCTGCTTTGACCCCCTGTCTTCATGTGGTGGCCTTCTGAGGTAGGAGGCCTGTGAGGCTCAGTGGTGCAGTCTCCCTGATCTCCTGAGGGGGGTGCTCTAGGGATACCCTTTACGCAGTGTATATGGGATCTGCTGTTGTATTTCGGTTTTGATTATTGTTGGCCCATTCATTGATGGGTTCTCCTCTACAGCTGGCTGACTGCGAGTCTCAGCCCCCACCACATCTCGTATTCTGTTGTACAGGTGCCAACGGAACAGAACAAAACAACACAGAAAACAAAACCCACACAAGCAAAAATACCTGCCAACCACAACAGCAACATCAATGACAAATGAGCAAATATTAATAAAGATGGAAAGAGAATAAGATTGCAAGAAAGAAAAAAAGAATATGAGATGACAAAAGGAAAGAAAAACGATTGTAAGAGGATAGATGGAGGAGAAATAATAAGAGTAAGGAATAAAAACAAGGAATCCCCACAAAAGGTGAAAGAAAGGGAAAAAATAAAATTTAAAAATGAAAAATAAGAAAGGGAAGGAGAAGGCAAATGGAGTAAAAAGGGAAAAAGTAAAATATGAGATTTGAAATAAAAATAGTGAAAAAATAAGAACAAAATTGAAGAAACAGAAAAATGTTAAAAAGCTATGCGAAAGAAAAATAATGTAAATAATGAAAAAGAACAGAGTAGAATCTGTCTCAGCAGAGTTTAGTGCTTACCTGCTGGGTTCTCCTTCTGGATATTACTCTGGTGTTGCCTGAGACTGATGAAAGCCAGGGTCAGACTCTGTCCCCATGTAGCTCTAGGCAGCCTGTTCGAAGCTACAAGTGATCCATAGTCTGTGGCTGTCTCCTTCGGGCTTGGCTGAATCCAGGATGGTCCTCGCTGCTGTCTACTACTGGATTTTTATCAGCACAAGTCTCAGTGTGGGCCAATTAACAACCAAAACCACCACAGGTACTTCTCCACTGGCCTCTATCTGCAGTCCTGCCATTAGTTTAGCCTAGCCACCGACCCATCTGTTTCCAAGAGGTCTTCTGGTACAATCAGGATGATGGGACCCCTGGATCTACGTTGGGAGGATCTGTTCAGACTTCAAGGAAGATGGTGGGTGTGTTCCCCTGACCCTGTGCCACATGTCTTGTCTGTCCCAGATTATTTCCAGTAGTGAACAGTTTCTAAAGAGTTAGCAGTCCATTATATGTGAGTGACCAATCTGTGTAAAAGGGTCAGTTCTTTCTGCTTGGAGTTGATGGTAGCTCTGTGTAAGAACCCTGGGGTTGGCCTCCCTCCTTCAGCCTCTTCACCCTTCCCTGTGGTCACCTGGTTTCTCTCCAGAGCCTTTTGATGAGGGTCTGTAAGCTGAAACCAGGTCTGCTGAAATAGGGCTGGCAGATTTACACTTTGTTGGAATTGCAGTCTGTAGGGCACTCAGTGAGGGGAGAGTAGCCTCTACTCAGAGTCAACCCCTTCAGTCTTTGCCAGAGATTCAGGCTCTTGCTTCCTCAGTGGGGCTCACTGTTGGTTCAGGATGGGCACATTCAACTTTCCTCTTTGTAGGAGTGAGCTCAGCAGCTCTGGACTTCAGGGGATAGATCAAAAGAGCCTCCCATTGGGGTTAGGGCAAGACCAGACCGCAGGTGGGGACTAAACTTGCTTTCTCAATCTCAGTAGGATGCTAAGCTCTCTGTCCTACTCCCAGGTGATGTCCTCCAAAATTTGCACACTTTGAGAGTCCCCATTTGAAGTTATTTTTATTTCTCCTTTGGAAATGCACCCTTTAGGAGAATCTTGGATCTGGCAGTGCTGTTCTGCAGAGTTTCACCCTTGGAGGTGGTGCCTGCAACCCTGTAGGAGAAGGATGGGTACACCTTTCCCTTCCCAGAGGACTGTATTCTGTGTGGGAAGTTTGTATTGCTGCCAAGGATCCCAGGTGCTCAACTCTTGCCCATCTAATTCTCAGCCCACAGCCTTTGCAGGAGACACAGTCCAGAACTCTCTGTTCCACACAGCACCCGGTTTGCTTGTAAGCTGAGTGGACAGAGCCCAGAAAACCCCTTGTTGTGCAAATTTCTGATCTCTCTGCCCAGCTGGTTTCAATGGGATAGGACCTGAAGAACCAGCATGGCTTGACACAGCTGAGGAAAGTTCAGAATGGCCCTGTTTGGAGCTTCTTTCTTCCCCCTTTGGAATGCACCCAGTGAGGGGATCCTGGACCTGGCAGAACTGCTCTGCAGAGTTTCCCCCGTTGAAGGTGGTGCCTGCAACCCTGCAGGAGGAGGATGGGTACACCTTTCCCTTCCCAGAGGATTGTGCTCTGCTAGGAGTCTGCCTGGCTGCAAAGAATCCGAGGTGCTCAACTCTCGCCCATCTCGTTCCTAGCCCTCAGCCTCTGCAGGAGACACAGTCCAGAACTCTTTGATCTGTGCAGCCACCAGCTTGCTTGCAAGCCAAGCTGGATGGGGCCCAGCAAACCCCTCATTGTGCACATTTCTGATCCCCCTTCCTAGCTGAACTCAGTGGGAAAGGACCCAGAGATCCAGCATGGCTTGGCACAACTGAGAAAAGTTCAGAACAGATCCAAAAAGCAATTTTCCCATTCCACTAGGTTCTTCTCTAGTCTGAACTCATATAGTGAACTCTTCAGTCTGATGTCCAAACCACAGAAGCACTTCACGCTGAATTGCAACCTCTGGTTTTCACAGGTGTGGTAGAACTTCACCATATCCCACTGCCAGAGACTCAACAGCTTCCCCTCCTCTCTCTATCGCTACAAGTGTCCTTACAGCCTGCAGGTCAAAGGGGAAGGAGCTCCAGTGCTGCGATTTCAACATGGTCTCTGCTGGCAGGGCAGCTGCACATGGGATCCTTGTCTGTCACGTTTCAGCTCCTTTTAAAAAGTCTCTATGCTCTACCCATAGCGCAGTACTGAGTCAGTGTCTGAATCTCCGCACATACAACCTCCACAAAGAATGGGATCTCTCTCACAGTCGTGGCTGGCTGCAGCCTCTAGGTGCCTCTAACACAACCAGCTGCAGCAAGCTGGTCACCTCAGTAGTCTGAGCCCCTGTCTGGAGCTCTCTATGTTGGTACCTCAGCTACGGGAGCACTGCTTACTGTGTGGTCTGGGTCTCAAAGGCTCAGTGGATCCTCCCAGGTTACCCCCAATTAGGATCGGGGATCCCTGTGTGGAACTAAGACCCCTTGTTCTGAGGGAGGAGGGAGCTCCAAAGCTGTGAATTCTGTCTGCACTCTCAACTGCAACAGCAGCCGTGCACAGCAGTTCTACTTCCACTTATGAGATCCCCCTGTCAGATGGTACAAAGCACGTTCTGTACTCCTTGGCTTCAGAGCTTCATATCTACTAAGATTCCATTGATTGTTCAGGTTGGTTGTCAGATCAGCTAAAAATCACGGTTAGGGGCAGGAGCAAGTGAGCTCAGCTTCCAAATCGGCTGCCATCTTTAGAACTCTGGGTACAGATTTTTAGAGCAGCGATGTGTAAGCAATTTTTTCAAAGTGTAATTATGGAAAGGTGGGTGTGCCTGAATGTTAGGAACCAAAGAGTTAGGTATGGGGGAGCATTCTAGCATTTAAACTTCTTTTAAATATCTTGGGAACGTCCCCACCTCGAAGGTGGCACAACCCACTTTCCACATAGAAGCTCAAACATCAGATCTTGCTTTCTCAGCCTTCCTCTGTCTAGTTCATGGGCACATGACTAATTACATGCATCTGTCCTGACCTTTGTATTGGGGGCTGGTGACCGAAGCAGGGACAGAGGAGAATTAATTCTGGCAGCAGTAGCAGCAGCACGAATGGCTGGTGTCCAGGCAGAGCGGTATGGCAGCACCGGTGACAGTACAAGGCTTTGCAGCCAACTCTGCAGCAGCAGGGGCCACCATGCAGGTGATGGCTTGTGATTTTGGCTCCAGTATGGCTGTTTCCCTGTTCTCACCTGTGCTCCCAGTGGGCTCTCCAGCTTTCTGAGTGCTTCTGTGAACTCCCCATTGTCCTTGGATAAAATCACGTGCTGCTTAAAGTTAATCAATAGGTTTTTATTTGCTTGTAACCAAGAACCCTGATTGATACGATCTATGATTATTCTCTTTCTTTCCTCATTTCCCTCCCTCCCTTCCTTCCTTCCCTCCTTCCTTCCTTCCCTCATCCTCCTGGCTTTTTTTTTTTTTGTTACAATTGTTCTATTTTATTATTAGGTATTGTTATTAATCTCTTACTGCGCCCGATTTATAAATTCAGCTTTATCACAGGTGTTTGGTACTGTCCAGAGTCTCAGGTATGCACTGGGGGTCTTGGCACATTTGCCTGTGAGCAAAGGGGGAACTACTGTAGTATTAGCCCCATTTTATGGGTCACTCGGCCAGGGTCAATCATAAAGAATCCAGATCTGAATAACCCTTAACCAGGTCCTTGAGCCTCACCCTGCCCCTGTCAAACTAGGCAAGGAATGTAACTTTCTTAGCAAACAGTAATGATTAATACATATCCACCCTCATTCAGAGGGGCTGGGGGGGCATACTAGCGAGAAACTGGTGGGGAATAGGGAACCAGTCCTACCACATCCCACTGTGACCTCAGGAAGGGGCCACTTTCCTCTCTGGGCCTCAGCCACCCAATCGGTACCTGGAGAAGCCTGGAGTGCCCAGCCCCAGAGGCCGTTCCCATTCAGACTGTTTTTAAGGGACCGTCCGACAATGGGAGGTCACCCGATTCCTTACTTCACCTGGTGGGCCCCTGCTCATCCTTGCAGAGCTGACTGGATGTCCACAAGCTGGGGGTCCTGCCTGTCTTTCTGATGTCATCTCCTGATGGCTGCCCCTCCCTCCTAATTTCTGTGCTCTGCTCTCTTCCCTCAGGATTTCTGCACCGGCTGTGCTCTCGCTGCGAGCACTTGCTTGGCTCGCTCCCTCTGGTTTTTCAGTTCCAAGGCTACGTTCTCTGAGTCCCTCACAGCCCACAGCAGGGGAAGAAGCCCCCCCCACCCCCTACCCCCTCACTGTTTCACAACCTGTTTATTTTCTTCACAGTGCTCATCGCTGTCTGAAATTAACTTAAAGACTCTATGGTCTAGCTCTTCCCTACAACTGAGCTCCAGGAGACAAGACCTTGTACGGTTCACTGCTGTTTCCCCAGCACCTGGACCCATACCTGCTGTACAAGATGCTCAGTAAATATTTGTTGGTGGAGGAAAAAAAAAACAGGATTGAATGCCACCTCCTCCAGAAATTCTTCACAGTCAACCTGCCCAAGGCATGGGTAGATAGCCTCCTCCGCTCCCACGGCCCTTGCATTTGCCTTCACCCTATACTACCTGGGACCCTGTGTATGTCTGTCTGTTAACACAATCATCACCCCACACACTGGATGCTCTATGAAAGCAAAAACTAAACCAGATTCATCTGTGAATTCCAGCAACTAGTCTTGGCCTGGCAGGCAGTTGGGCTAAGAAAATGTTTGTTAAATGAATGAATGAGTGTGCTTCTGCACCTCTCCCCCTTCCTGACTCTGCTTTCTCCTTTTCCGCCTTGACAGATGCCAAGAAAGCAGCACCCAAGGGGGCTGAAAAGAAAGGCCACTGTGGCAGGAGCTTCCTCGAACAGGAGCAGCCCCTTTCTTCTCCCACCAGGAACTACTTCTGGCCAGTGAAGGGACAAAGCCCAAGGCTAGCACTGCCCTTGTCACAGGAATCATCTGGGTCCTGGCCTGGCAAAGCCAACAGGACAGGGATTTCCCCCCATACTTAGTCCTCACTGACGGAATGAGGAGGTTAGCCGGCTACCTTGGAGCCCCAGAGGGAGGCCTCACACAGCCAGCTCTGCTAGGCCAGGGGCCAGTTGGAAAACACTCGATTATTCAAATCTCGTACTGTCTAGGAAGAAAATATCCATTCCTCTGTGAAGAGGAAGTGAGGCCAGCCCAGGGATTTGGATATTGAAGGAGGACATTTCAGAGCAAAGTTGTCCACACAAGCCAGTACAGGGGTGGGAAATCTCAATTTCCCACCCCGGGAAGACACGGGAGCCTGAGACAGAAACCCAGGAGAGCCAGGCCCAAGGCCGGAGGTTGCTGAGCTAGCAGCAGCTTCAGCCAGGCCAACTGCTCTGGCCTCCCCCCCGACCCTGGTCCCGGAGACACAAGGACTGCCCAGCTGCGCTCACTCCCACCTCCAACTCCCGCTTATCCCAGGAACCGAGGCTCACAGGGGACAGATGAACTCCGCACTTCTCAGCTCAGGGGGCCAGGAAGTGTCACATACTCAATTCCTGCCTCCTATCCCCTCCCTGAGTCAGGCTCTGGAAAACCATCAGGTTCAAGAAGAGTTTGCATATCTGGCCTGCAGAGATTTTCTAAATGATTATAGACCCACCCTCTGAAGCCAGGCCGCCCAGGTTCAGATCCACCGCTTATGAGCTGCATGACCTTGGGCAAGTCCTGTCCCCTCTCTGTGCCTCTATTCTTTTGTAAAAACAGCAATTCAAGTACCTACCCTGTGGGAGGTTACGAGGACCAAATAAACAAGGGTGCAGAAAACATTTACTTATCAGGCCACATACAGAGAGTCAGTGAGTCACAGCTCTTACCATTAATTAAAGAAATTACAATTGTGTGGACCCAGGCCTAGCTCTCTGGACCATAGATCCCCGAGACAGACACATCCTCCCTCATCAGAGCCAAAACTAGTCTGCTCAGCAGACTGGGAGGCAGAGGGAAAAGACTCCAGGCTCTGGGTTCAAATCCAGACTCCACCACCCACCAGCTCTGCAACCCTGAGCCCGTTACTTAACCGCACCAAGCCCCGTTTCTGCCTCTGTGCACTAGAGATCACAGCAGTATCTCCCTCAGAAATGTCATATTCCTTTCCCACCTTCAGGGGTGCTAGCCCATGCTTCTGGGCAGTGCCAAGGTTGCCCCAGACAGGGGTGAGGCCATAGGTCAGTTTCCCTTCCTGGAAACCAGCCTCAAGGTGTGGTGTACAAGCAGTCATTCCCTCACCAATTATGTATTAAGTATTGTGCACCCAGAGGCATGGTACATACAGATTTGTTATTCTATGTACGGCCTTGCTATTATTGTTATTGAAGAAATTAAGGTTTGGCACTGAGGATACATCTGTGGAAAAAATGGACAAAAAGACTGGGCCAAGGTGTGATGTTGGGGGAACCCACACCTGACTAAGGGCCTGAGACATCAGTCAGGACACTGGCTGGTCCTGCTGCCAATCACTAACAAGCCATCCATGAGCTGGTGCCATCGGTGGGGAGATGATACCGATGGAGACCTCGGAGGGGCGGCCGAGCTCACCCTGGGGCAGCTCTGGTGTCAGAGCCAGCGGGACAAACCTCATAGGTCAGCATTCTCTCAGTCACGTGGTGATTTCTGAGCGCTGGTTCTCAGCCCAGCTTGCTCCCTCTCCTGGCAAGGTTCTCGTTGAGCTCTGGAGTTTATATTAATAACTCCAGTTTCTATTTCAAGGTGAGAACTCCAGGCTGTGCCGCTGGGTCCTGCCCCTGGACTAAGAGGCCTGATCCACAGAGGTGGGTACAATGTAGAGATCACCAGACTTGGAATTCTAGACACCCAGGCTCCACCCAGTCCCGGCTCCCCTGGCAGTGTGTGTGCGTCCTTGGACACGCTGTTTCTCCTCTCGGAGGCCTGCTTCTTCGACTGTAAAGTTCAGACTACATCTAGCTTGCAGGCAATGTTGGGTATATAAGCCATAGAACAGGTAGGGCTTGCATCTGGGTTCCCCCATTTCCAAGCTGGGACACGTCAGGGTCCAAGAACGGACAGAGGGGACAAGCTCTGTGGAGATAGCAGCCTCAGGTCCGTTCCCAACATGGAGTCCAGGCTCCTGGACAAGGCTGTATTCAGGACAGCAGGCATCTGAGTGTGAGCAAGGGGGGTCCAGGCCACCCTACGGCACAGCCCATCAGGGAACGAGCAGAGCCTGGACGAAAGTGGGCGATGGGTTTCCGGGGCTCAGGGGCAGTGACAGAGCCATACACCCAGTCTCAGCGCTGCATTTTCTGCAGAGATTAGAGCTGACGACAGCCAATAGTCTCTTAAACACAAGCACCAACTAACGCTTGGCATGCACTCATGGAGACCCCACCACCTGATGGGGACTAGTCATCGACCTCCTCAGCCTAAAGGAGGAGACGGGGAACAGAACTCATTCCAGGTCACACAGCTAGGTCGCCCTGTCTATTAGTGAGGACCAAATACTGACTGATCGATTTTATATGCATTACTGCATTTTTAAAAACTCACTTATTGATTTGAGAGAGAGAAACAGCCATCTGTGGCCCACCTACCCATGCACTCACTGGTTGATTGGCACATGGCACCGCGGGGACTCACGGCAGCCTGGGCACACAGCCTCCTGGCTCCACCCTCTGGAGCCGGCCGGCCAGGGCTGTCACTGCATTTTAATCCCTTTCCTTGTGAATTGCTTGATTCCAACTCTAAAATGTGAGTTTCAGAGCCTGAAAATTTGTTATGCTAATGTCTGAATGTCCACTCCAGGAAGAGGGCATCTGTCTGCTTCCTCCACTGCTGTATTCTCAGCACAAAAACAAGGCTGTTAAATTTTGTTCTGGCACCAATTCAGTTGTGTCCCCTACAATAATAGCCATACTGGAGAGGCTTGGTCCCCGTTTTACAGGTGGGGCCATAGACATAGACACCCAAGCTTGTGTCGCTCCGGGGGCCTCTTCTGCTTAGGGAATCCGGAGACACGGAGCTCAGAAGGAAAAAGGAGGCAGAGGGGCGGGGCAGGGATATGGGGTAGAGTGGGTGGGGTGGGGACCACACAGGTGGGGAGGACGGGAGATTTGAAAAGGGCAGGTCTGGGGGGGTGGCAGGAGGCAGGACAGAGGCCTGGAAGGACCTATAGGAGGAATCAGGTTTCAGCTCCTCATCTCCTGGGCGTTAGAGTGGGAAGTAGGAGGTTGAGGTTGTAGGGTTTAGAGTCTGGGTTCAAATCCTGGTTCCTACTTGATTAACTTCTTAACTACTTGGTCAGTTTCTCTAAGCCTCACTCGCCCCCGTTTGTAAACAGTATGAGGCACGTAGGGTGTTGGAAAGGGTCTGGGGCGCAGTGGGCTCTCCAACAGTTGGGTCACCTTCACTGGGGTGGGAGCCAACTCCTGCCTCCCAGGGAGACCCGCCCACCTGCGGCAGCCCTGGGACCCTGGGTCCCACCTCCTGGGACCCTGACGGCCCTTCCCGGCGGAGAACACCCAGGCTTTGGCCCTCCAGGGTTCCCCTCCCCCAGCCCCACCAAGTGCTGAGAAGTGGCAGAAACAGACAATGTCGGGGAAGATGGGGCTTTTCCTCAGCTTTCCACCCAGCCGTTGCTTTATGCGTTTTACACTTTCTTACCAAAACTGGGCACAGGAAGCAGCCCTGAGCAACCCACTCTCCTGCACACATGCCCAGAGGTGGGTCACAGGCTCCCTTGGCTTGGGGAGCCCCGGAGCTTTGACCCACGGCTGCTGTGAACAGCCCCACGCCCAACCACACGCCCGGGTGGTCCCCTTTCTTCTCTCCCGGGGGTCCCGACCCCCTCCCTCCCTCTACTGCTTCCCGCCCCCGCCCCCGCCCCCTCCCGCTCTGGCTCAAACTACTTTAGACCCCAAGGGGGCAGGCCAGCGCCTCCCCTGGTGGTTGTGGCGGGGTCTGGAGGGTGTTAAGTGGGAGGCAGGAGAGGGCGCCAGGCAGGGGGCTGAGGCTGGCAGCCTGAGTCTCTAGATCTCGGACCAATGGGACACCTCAGGGGGGCTGCGCAGTCCCCGAGCACCGGGCGGGGGTGCCCGGAGTGAGGGCAGCGGTCCAGGAGGCAGCAGAGCCCAGGACTGCATCAGCTGGCGGACTCCGCGGGAGCCAAGTCCGTCCAGCTGCCTCGGCGCGCGCACCAGAGCGGGACAAGTGGCTGAAGGTCCCAAACGGGCTGCCATGGGTGGTGTGGGGCGCAGAGGTCCCTGCCCTGCCATTTATACCCAACTCGCGGCCCTGCGGAGGACGTGGGAGGGGCTGGGTAAGAATCAAGGTCCCGGGGTCCCGGGAGCCAGGGGCAGCGCGGAGAACTGACCTGCGCAGAGTCCGTCCTGGCAAAGCGACGTGGGGTCGGCGCGCTGGGCCTGAGGGTGCGGAGAGGCAGGGGCGTGACGTTCCTCTGCCTTTCTCTTTGGAGAATGTGTGCATTTAGTAGTTGCACAATTTTAAATAAACACACACATAGAAAGAGCGGTGTATATACATGTACACACACACATATGTATCAAGTGAAAGTAAATATGGTGAAATATTAACAGTTGTTAACTATGGGTAGTGAGAATATGGGTATTTTATGAATTTTTGTATTTTAAGTATTTTAATTTCCTCAAAAGCTAGTATTAGCCATCACACATGTGTAAATGTATACATAGTACTCTTCCACTATTCTGGGCCTTTTATTTATACCAACCGTTTACCCCTCGTAGCAAGCCGGTGAAGCGGGAACCATTCTTTACCTCCTCCCGTTACAGGTGAGAAAACGGGGACACGGGGAGCGGACGAGGACATGAGGTGGCCCCAGATCACACAGCTCTTCGGGGGCAGAGCCTGAGACCAGCCCCTGGCAGCCGTGTCCAGGGCTGCCCCTTGCTTTCGCCAAAATAAGGGAGGAAAAAACAAGTAGTTTAAGGGGGGGGCGGAAGCCACAGTGTTTTCGGGGCGGAGGATGAACTTACTTACAGGTTGAGGGGAAGAAACCAGCGGGGAGGGAGAAGAGGATGCAAGAAGGCCTGAGGACATTTAATGGCGGGGCCACTAGCCAGATCCTGGGCGCTAACTCTGCCCTGCCTGGGACGAGGAACAGGGCTCCTGGTTTTTACTGAGGACGGCAGAGAGGGATCTGTTTATGGTGCAGTGGAGGGTGACCTTGCTTCTCTGGGCAATGGATGGCAAGGTCGCCAGCAGGGAGGCTGAGAGGCAGCCAGGTGGCGGCAGCTGTGGCCTGGTGTTCCCACAGGAGGCTGGCAGGGGGGAGATGGGGGCTCCTCCAGGGGAGAGGGGCAAGGAGAGAACTGGAGGCTGGCTGTCCAGTGACTCTGTCCTGTCTTCTGTTACTCAGAACTCTACTGTTCTGTTGACAGAACAGGGCCCAGGACCCAGGACCCAGGACCCAGGAGATTCCCCACCTGTGAGTGGGTCAGGGTCCCAGACAGTGACCCAGGAGCATGGGGTCCTTCAGAGCAAAGAGCAAAGCATCCTAGTAACTGGGAACTGAATCTGTTGTCTGTCCCCACTGGACACAGACTGCATAGTCACAGGCTCCTCTCCCCGTCCCTCCAGAGCGTGTGTGTGTGTGTATGTGTGTGTGTGTGTGAGAGAGAGAGAGAGAGGGAGGGAGAGAGAGGGAGAGAGAGAGGGAGGATGAGAGGGCGAGCCTGTGCTTGCCAAGCTAGCGGCCCCTCCTGTGGACTGGCTGGCCTCTTACCTGCACAAGCCTTTGTGACGCCCTCCTCAGCAGCACCTGCACGAAGCTTTGCAAGCAGCCAGAGCGGGGAGCCCCAAGCAAACCGACGTGCCTGCAGAACTTGTCCGGTCCTCCCCAGGATGCTGACCGGACTCTCAGAATCAGGTCTTCCTCATCTGCCAAGGTGCGTCCTTCCCTGGCCTCTTTTTTGGCAATGAAATGCAGTCGCCCAGCTCTGCTCTGCACCTGTCTCTCTGTTTCGGGGGAGACTTTTGTCAGCGAACCAGCGTCTACTAGCTAGGCTGGTGTTTGGCATTCTTTGAATGGCCTGTCTTCTTCTGTGGTCACAGGTAAGAAGGGTGCCCCCCAGACTTGTGTTGGGGACATTGTGGATGTGGGGACACTGTGGGGGTGAGGACGTTGTGAGGGTGAGGTCAAAGGGTACTTAGGAGGGGGTGTGTCTGAATGGGAGAAGCTGCCTGCTCCTAGAAAAATGTTAGTCTCCTGGGTGTCCCTGCCCGGGCTGTTCAGGGCACGGTGGCCGTCAGCCCCTCCCACTGGTAAGGGCAGCTTAGTTTCAGGGGTTATCGCTTCACTATACTGAATCTGCTTCAACATCATTATTGTTTTATCCTCCTTCTCTTGTCATTTATTGATCCATTCAGTAGATACTCTATCTCCTTCAATAACGACTAACAGACATCAGTGGTGTTCTCTGACTTGGAAGGTGGCAAGCTCTTCATCGCTGGGGTTTTTCTGAGGCTGGCATTTGTCGAGGGGATTCCTACATCAGCTGGTGTGGTGATCCAGATGACCTTTAAGATTCATGCAACCTTGAGATGTTAAGCTTCTGCAATTGATTGATTTCTTGGGTAGAACAGATATAAAAGCTATGGATATGCCCTCTCTTCCCTGAGCACCTTTAGTGAAATGATTTGGAAGAAGAAGCAGTATCATTTCCTTTAGCCAAGGGGCTTTCTTTGGGGTATTGACGGCTGTGGGAGAGCTGGGACTCCCGCACTGGAGGGCGGTGGGGATGCTGATGGCAAGGGGTGGCTGGTGGGATCTGAGCAAGCTTTCTGGAGAAGTCAGTGCTTGGGGAAAGAATCGAATGTGGCCTGGTGGGTGAGAAGTTGAAAACCAGCTTAGGGAGGTGGACAAAGAAGCAACCCAGAAAACCTTCACTTCAGTGAGGCCAGGATTCAAGAGGTGGGGGAGGGAGGCTGCAATGAGTTGGAGTGGGAGTGGGGGGTGGTCCGGGCATCCTTGTTCATCAGTGGTGACACAGGCCGGGTAGGGATGTTGGCATCAGAGCCCTTCACGTGTGCCATGATTCTGTGTTGATTTCTCTTGCACCCCAGTCACCCGGACCCGCTTTACAAACCGGGACCTCACCCCACAGCCACCTCCCCCCAGGCCTGCCCATCCAGCCACTTCCAGAGTCGAGGGGTCTAGGGCTCTTTCTCTTTTAATGTCTTTCTAATGAGAGGTAGAAGGTTACCCTGGTTACTGTCAATTACCTGGAACAATTTCTCCTTTGGTTTCCAGTGACAAATTAGTGAAATTATTACAGTGGACTAATTACAAGGTTGCAAATTGGAGGCACGTTGCAGGGATATGTCCTCTAGAATCAATTGAATTCTTTTTGCACGTTCTTCCAGAGGGTCCCAGATTCCTCTCCTTGGATATTTTATATGACGCAATTTTAGAATGCCTGCATTTCTATTTTTTTCCCTCTATTCTCACAAATGGGGGGGGACCTTTCTTTTATAGAGTGCATTTGGTTGAAAGGTGAAACAAATCATAACCTTCAGATCTGTGGCCATGAGATCTGGTTGGAAAGAGGGGGAGTGAATCTGCACACAGAAGAACCTCCTAGAACCTTGATTCTCGGTGAATCAGGGTGCCCTCACCTTTTGGCTATCATAACTAGCGCCCAAATTCTTCTTCTGGCTACCCTTTTTGGTGTGTTTATCCTCATTTTACACATGCAACACCGAGGCCAGAAAGATGGGCGTTTCGGTATCATCGGTGCCCTCCTCTGTCCACCGGGTCAGGGCTCCTCTTAGGGTAGAGTGGCTCACTGGAGCACCTGTGTGCAGTGTGAGGACAAAGGTACATCCGGGTCAAGGATGCACGCCCCTGAGACCCTCTCCTGGCTTTGCCCAGGTGCGGCGCCAAGGGGGCCTGTGCAGAATCCAGCCGGAGCTCTACCGTGTCAGCAACCTGCAGGCCTGCTGGGTAGGCAGTTGCAGTTCAACCCACAGCAAAGCCCTGGCCCGGCCACTTTCCCATCGGCAGCCAGGCCCGCCTCTGAAGCCATGGGCCTCGCCCACCCTGCACTCCAGCCCATGACAAAGCTTGGCCTGTGGTGGCTCCTTCTGATCCCAGCAGGTGAGTGAATGACATCACCAGGACAACATGTCACACCTGTAAGCTCACATGTGGTGGAGGAAACTCCTACAGCTGAGCTCATGGCAACCGCCATAGCTGCAGGGTACTCCGAGTAGCTCATCCCACAGTGAGATGGGGGCAGGGCACTCGCAGCTCTGACATGGGCAGCAGCATCACCTCGAACCTGCCCTAGCTTTGGCGTTCCTCGTCTGTGAATGCCGATCGTGACTCCCAGGTCTATTGTGAGGATCACATGACAGGAGAGTGTGTGACCAGCACCTGGAATACAGTAGGTGTTCCGTGCACACCAGCTGTTGCTACCGATGTGCTTTTCTGGGTGTCAGACCAGTAGTGCCCCTTTGCCCAAGCCCCGGAACCTTAGGAGGTGATGACGATGTTCAAAGAACAGACGTAAGCGGTTCCCTCAGACAGTTGTGGGACACTTTTTAGGAAAAGTGTCCTAGGCTGAATCTCATCTCTAGGTCTCACTTCTTCCCCGCTCCTCTGCCTCAGCAGCCTCCCCACACTTACTTCCTCGCTGACTTAGCGAATGGTCCCAGGGCAACGGACATGTCCTGAGCTCTGACCACGTGCTGGTTGCTTTGTTAAATTCTCACACACGCTATTCTGTTTACTCCTCACCAGTGTTGTGAGATAGGTCCTGGATAGCGTCCCCACTTTACAGACGAGGAAACTGAGGCTTAGTGAGTTTGAGTGGCTTTGCTGGGAGAGGGAGTTGAACACCCACCACCCTGGGCTCCAGGAGACCCCACTCTTCCTTCCTGTCCCCCAGTGCTGGCACGGCGAGCCCCCCACACCCAAGCTGAGGATCGCCTCTTCAAACACCTCTTCAGGGGCTACAACCGCTGGGCACGGCCGGTGCCCAACACCTTGGACGTGGTCATCGTGCGCTTCGGGCTGTCCATCGCCCAGCTCATCGATGTGGTAGGCCCGTCCCACCACCCTCTGAGCCCGTGGGATCAGGCCCAGGCACGAGCCGCTTTCCCAGGGTCCCCCCTCCCTCCCCAGCCCCAGCCCTTCTCCTTCCAGCCCCCCAGCCCACCTCGATCAAGCTCCCTCCCCCGCCTCCCAGCCCTGGAGGCCCTCCTGGGGGGACCGTGATTTAGCAGGGGGGCTTCTAAATGCTTTGCTTGTTCCACTGGACACGGGCCCAGAGGACCCAAGTGGCCTGTGTGACCCTAAAAATCTGAGCAAGGGGTACAGTGTCAGGTGGGGTATTGGCTGGGCCTGGTTTGCTGTATCATATAAGAGGGTCTTCTGGTGAGTGAGGGGCTTGAGTCAGCCTGTCCCATGTCACCCTGTCTTCTGGGGCTGGTTCCATCACTGGCTGCTGTTACCCTCTCTCCCACTGCCTGCTGGCCAGGACGAGAAGAACCAAATGATGACCACCAACGTCTGGCTAAAGCAGGTGAGCACCTCCCCCACAGGTAAGACAGGAGTGGGGGCAATGTGTTTGCTCTTAAGTGCCTGCTTCTCCCCACCCCCGGGATCCCCACGCAGGCTGATGCATTTGTGTAAACGTTACCGGACTATTCCTGGAGGGGAAGAGGCATTGTGCCTGGGCACTTTGCAACAATGCAACACTGCACCATTTTAGTGCGAATGCATAAAAGCAAAATGGCCCCTGGACCTAGGACAGGCCTAGAGTCGGGGAGGCAGGGTCCAAGCCCCAGTGCTGCCACTTACTGGCCGTACCCTGCCTCAGTTTCCTCACCCTAACTCATTGGATTGCTGTGAAGATTAGAAAAAAGCATCCAAAGGGCACTACCACCAATGGTGGTGGTTACTGTTTTAATGATTATAGGCCCCTACAGGGCAAAGGACAGGCTTGGGTGCCAACACCAGTCATTCTCTGTGGGGGGTAGTTGCTCCTTTTAGGTTTAAAAGGGACAGGGGACCATCCTGGAAATGCGACCGTACAACTCTGGAGTTTTTCCGTTGCTGGGGTACTCATTTTCTGAGCATCCACCGGGGCCTAGTGCCAGCCGTGCAGGTGCTGTCCTGGCCTCACAGGCCTCACAGATGCGTTAAATCAACCACTGCACACATCTGCGCATAATCACCATTTGTGATAATGCCATAGAGGAAACTTCAGGGACTGAACAATTCTAACCTGGTTTGGGGGAGAAAACAATAAATCACATGGACCTGCTGGTGTGAGCCCTGGTGGCACTCCTAGGGGGCGCTCCGAAGCACAGTTTGAAAGTCACTGGTTCACTCCCCTTTCTCAGCTGTATGTTCTGGAAGGCTTTTACCTCTCTGGTCCTCAGTTTCCTCATCTGTTAAATGGAAAAATATTTGCACCTCCATGGCATTCTCTGCCCAGCCCTCCTATTAAGGGTGTAAATAATTTTGTAAATTGTGATGCATTAAAAAAAAAGTTAACCCTGGCTGGTGTGGCTCGGTAGGTTTAGAGCCAGCCTGAGAACCTAAAGGTCACTGGTTCAATTCCCAGTCAAGGCATATGCCTGGGTTGCAGGCCAGGTCCCCAGTAGGGGGCATGTGAGAGACAACCAACTGATGTATACCTCTTGCACATCGATATTTCTCTCTCTCTTTTCTCCCTCCCTTCCCCTCTAAAAATAAATAAATAAACTCTTTAAAAATATATTATTACACACGAGTGAGGTGGCTCCCTGGAGCCGTCCACCTGGGGAGTGGCAGGATGGGACTAGAGTCAGGACTAGGGTGACAACGACTAAGTGTGCCCGGGACTTTAAGTACTAGACCCGAGGCAAAGCCAGGGGGTTGGCCATGTCAGACCAGACCCCTGATTCCCAACCCAGAGCCCTCTTCCTCCGTGGGGCTGGATGAGCTCCGTGGTGATCGTGAACCTGCCTGCTGGGGCGCCCCCAGGCTGCCTGTTGGCCCTGAGACCCCTCCCCAGGCAGCACCAGGTGACCGGACTCCCCTCCCCACACACAGGAGTGGAGTGACCACAAGCTGCGCTGGAACCCCGCGGAGTTTGGCAACATCACATCCCTCCGAGTCCCTTCGGAGATGATCTGGATCCCTGACATTGTCCTCTACAACAAGTAGGGAGCCGCTGGGGTCCTGGGAAGGCCCCTGGGAGGCAACTTGGGAGGGGTCTCTGGGTTGGATTTGGGAAGTGCGCCCCCTTATGTCTCACCCTCATTGCCCCCCCAAGTCCTGCTCTGCTATCACCCACCCTACCCCGAGCTTTTGTATTGATCCCTTTATTTCTTTCATTTTGTTCTCTTATGCATACACCGAAATTTATTGAGCACCCACTATGTGTCAGTGCCTGGGGCCGTGCTAATGGGACACAGATTTGCCAACACTATTACTTCAAAACTCAGCTGGTGCAGGCTGTGGAAACAATGCCTGCCGGCTGGAATTTTGCAGCAAGGTGGTGGTGCGGCTAGAGCAGGGAGCAAGCTCAGCTGGTATGGGTGTTTATAAAACCATACTACTTGTCATTGCCTTGTCTTCAAGACCAGAAAGGACCAGTCTTTGAGCATAACAACCAGAAGCCAAAAAAGGCAGAGGAGTCTAAAGAGAGCCCAGCGGGGCAGGGAGGTGGGGCAGGGAGGCGGGCTGATAGAAGAAATGGAGATCTATCATTTTATGTATGGTGTTTGGTAGCGGGTAGTTCTTCATTCAGAAGTGCTTACAATTAAAAGGTATTTGAGACTATGTTCATCTAAAATATGTTCTAAAGTGGGGCTCTAAGGAATTCTTAGAGATGTGAATGGACGTGGAAAACGGCCCTCGGGTCAAATGATCCTAGGTGGCGCTGCACGCCCCCCACCCCTGGGCCTGCCTTCGGGGTCCGTCAGAACGAGGCAGCATTCCAGCATTGTTGGAAGTTGTGCAGCCAAGAAACCCATTCAGGCCAGCATTTCCCAAGTCTTTAGACCCAGCTTTGGAGAAGCCATTAAAAAAACAAATAAACACACAAAGAGGAAAGGTCCACTTTTGGAGTCTGGGCGCCTCCAACCGGGTCAGAGGGGAATGACAATGGTTGCCTGTCATTGGAGCCCTTCTCTCCTGTGAAGTGTTATAGTTCATTGAATCACTAGAAGTGTGATTTAAATGCATTTGCTGTAGGATCTTCCCGTGTATTTTCCTTTTAGAACTATAGGGTTTTGAATCACTGGAGCCGTTTCTGTATGCACAGTCAGCGGGGGTTACCTGGAAGGTCCAACCCACAGGTGCCTAGTGTTGGCTGCTGCCACCAGAGTCACTGCCACCTGGTCCCTGTGTCTATTCCCCTGAGCTGGTACCCAAAAGCCACCTAGTTTCTGCTTCCTGCGCATCTGGCAGAAGTCAGAAGCAAAGTCCTTCCTTAGCATCAGGTAAGACCTGGAGTTTTAGGGTGACCAGTAAGGCTCCAGCCAGTGTTACTTGAATATAACAGGTAATTCTTATGACAGTTCAAGCCAAATTCTTGCCTTTAAGGAAGGGTCTCCTCCCACCCAAATACTCCGTGCCAGGCTTACAGGAAGATCAAAGGAATCGCACGTTCCTTCCTCACAACAGGGCACATCTTGCCATCTAGCGGTGATTGTGTGTGCTGACAAAAATGCCTTCTGAAACTTCTGCCCCGATCTGTTCCTCTCCTCCCAAGTTCCCATTTCCAACCTTTTCTTTAAAAGATTCCCGTTTTGCAGCCTCTAGCCTGGAACCGCTCCATGGGAAATAAGTCTCCTCCTGGTATTCTTCTGGTTCTCGGGCCTTCAGAATTGACCTTGAGAACTGGAGAGGGAGGGACAGCTTGTTAAAGACTCAGGTGGGGAACACTCTGCGTCGCCTCCCAGGTCACACTCCCAGGGCGAATCAGGGGCTCGGGCTCCCAGGAAGCCTGACAGGTCACCCCTACTTCAGTGTCCCTAGAAGCCCTCAAGGAAGTCCCTGTAAGCCCTCAGATGCTTAGCAGCTCCATGAGGAGACCAGACCTGCCCCTCTAATGTAGGCACGCCCTGTGAACTTTGTCCTTCCCCTCCTCTGTCCCTCGTTCTGGAGGACGCTCTGCCGGCACACTCCCCACCCCTTCTCTCTGCCAAACCCTGCCATGAGTCAAGGCGTCACTCAAACGGCAACTTTCACGGGACTGGTCACTCCAGCCAGGAGGGAGTTCCCCTCCATCTCTGTGGAGGAGCGCGGTGGGCCCTCAGAGCGCTGCTGTGGAACTGCCTCCCCCACGTGGCAGGTGTCCGGGGCTGCCTTTCCCTCCCCCCTGCTTCCTCCTGCCTCTGCAGGGGCAGGCCGGCTCTCACGCTGTGCCCCCACAGCCCCCATGTCAGCTCCGGCGGGCAAGTCTGGCTCAGAAACGCACGGGGAATGGGTGCATCAAGGGATTATCATTCTTCACTAGCAAAGATGTTGGGTCTCTTCTCCACGAGACACTGACAGAGGTCCCAGGTGGAAAGACCTGACCCCCAGGTGAAGGCCTGATTCACCATTTGCTGGGGGCAGAAAATACACTCATAAATAATCACTCTGAACTATCAAATATTCACAGAAATGTATGTGATCTATAGGACATCAAATATACATGACATATATATGTCAGAATGTTAATAGTGGCTGTTTTTGACATTCTTGGAATATTTTTATATTCTTCAAAATTCCTACTTCTGTAATTAAAAAGATGAGCTTGAAAAGACAACACCAGTAGCCGTCGATGCCCATGTGCTAGGAGAGTCTCCCGCACTGGCGTGGCCCCCAGCCACCCGACCAGGTCTGGCTTTGGTACTGGGGTCCCTGCTGCCGGCCATCTGGAGCAGCCCAGCGTGTGCAGGGGGGTGGTGTGCGGGCCCTCCAACCCCTCCCCTCTCCCCAGTGCAGACGGGGAGTTCGTGGTGAACCACATGACCAAGGCCCTCGTCTTCTCCACGGGCACCGTGCACTGGGTGCCCCCGGCCATCTACAAGAGCTCCTGCAGCATCGACGTCACCTTCTTCCCCTTCGACCAGCAGAACTGCAAGATGAAGTTCGGCTCCTGGACGTACGACAAGACGAAGTTCGACCTGGAGCCAATGGAGCAGACGGTGGACCTGAAGGACTACTGGGAGAGTGGCGAGTGGGCCATTGTCAACGCCACGGGCACCTACAACAGCAAGAAGTATGACTGCTGCGCGGAGATCTACCCTGACGTCACCTACTACTTTGTCATCCGGCGCCTGCCCCTCTTCTACACCATCAACCTCATCATCCCCTGCCTGCTCATCTCCTGCCTGACCGTGCTCGTCTTCTACCTGCCCTCCGACTGCGGGGAGAAGATCACCCTGTGCATTTCCGTGCTGCTCTCGCTCACCGTCTTCCTCCTGCTCATCACTGAGATCATCCCGTCCACCTCCCTGGTCATCCCGCTCATCGGAGAGTACCTGCTCTTCACCATGATCTTCGTCACTCTGTCCATTGTCATCACGGTCTTCGTCCTCAATGTCCACCACCGCTCCCCCAGTACCCACAACATGCCCTCCTGGGTGCGGGCGGCCTTTCTCAGCTGCGTGCCACGGTGGCTTCTGATGAAACGGCCTCTGCCGCCCTTGGATCTCCACGGCCCCCCAGATCTGCAGCTCAGCCCCTCCCATCACTGGCTAGAGACCGATGTGGATGTGCAAGAGAGGGAGGAGGAAGAGGAAGAGAGATGGGTGTCATACCCCTCCATGCGTGTCCTCCATGGCCACGCTGATCTGCACCAAGGGGCCTTGGGCCCCCAGGCGGAGGCCCAGCTGCAGAAGGGAGGGCTCCTGCTGTCGCTTCGTATGCAGAAGGCACTGGACGGCGTGCACTATATCGCCGATCACCTGCGCTCTGAGGATGCCGACTCTTCGGTGAGCTGGGGCTGGGCTCCTCCCCTGCATGACTCTGTCAGCCTAGCGGGGAGCCTCCTTACCCCAGGGTGTTTGGTTGGGCCAAGCCAGTCTCCTTCACGTGAGAACCCATCTCCCTCAGTCATGGCCCTCGGGAGTCTGGAATAAATAGTGGTGGAGATCGTCCAGCTGGCAAATCTGAAGACATGAAGGGGCAGGTGGCAGACCAGCAGTCAGGAATGCCCCGGCTGCCCTGGCCATGTGGCTCAGTTGGTTGGAGCACCATCCTATAAACCGAAGGGTGGTGGGTTTGACCCCCAGTCAAGACACCTGCCTGGGCCGTGGGTTCTGTCTCCAGTCAGGGTGCGTGCGAGAGGCAGCTGATCGATGTCACTCTCTCACATCGATGTGTCTCTCCCTCCCTCTCTCCTTCCCTTTTCCTCTCTCTAAAATCAATAAGCATGTCCTCAGGTGAGGGTCCTAAAAAAAATTAAACAATTAAAAAAGAGAGAGAGAATGCCCTAGCTAAGCCTAACTGGAAGACAGCAAGACAGAGCTTTGCACGCCATCCTCACCACTATTTCTCCCCATTGCCCGTTGGCCGGGGTAGGGGCAGAGGGAGGTGGAGGGAGTGTCATCAGGAGAGACCATACGTCAGGCTGCTGTGGTGTCAGCCTTCCTCCTTTGCCCTGATGGTCTCCCCCTCCTCCTCCTCGTTTACGAGTCCTGGGTATTTTGTGAACTTCACTGTTCACACACAAACCCCGAGGAAGCTTGGTTGTGCCGGGTGGATGCCCCTCCTTGGCCTCGGCCATGTCTGGCATTATCAGGTGAGCCGGCCACTGCTCAGCGTCTCGGAATCCTTCTTAACAATTGAGGAAAGTATGAAGGGCAGGGAGGTTATTACCAGGTGACCCTGATGAGTAGATACAAAACATTCTCATTATCTAATCTGGGCGCAGCTAGGAGTTCCGACCCACTCACCTAGGCTGTGAGCCCGAATCCCACAAAGTACCCCCTGCAACACGCACCCCCCCCCCGCCAGCCTTCCTAGGGCCACGCCTGCCCTCACCTACGCCCTCTCCATCTCCTGGAGTCGTGGGTGAACAGGGCTTGGGAGGCAACATGGGGGCAGCAAAGTCTTCACCAGGTTATAAGTACTGGGTAGTGTGTTTAAACCACTGTGGGCCCCTGGGTATTCTAGAACCTTTTTATGTCCCTTCAGCCTCTCTTACCTGGAACTTGAGGGCCTCAGGAAAGGCCCTAGGCTGTGTCAGAGGTAGAACAGGATGGGAATTGCTTAGGAAAGCACTGTTTGAGCCTTGAGACAATCTATTACCCACCCGCCCACCCCCGCTTCTGCTTCTCAAGGTCTCAACGGGGCCCCCTTGCCCCCATGCCATGGTGGGACCCCTCCCCTTTCCCAAGCCCTGGCCCCTGTCACTGTGAGCCTCTTGCACCTGCAGGTGAAGGAAGACTGGAAGTATGTGGCCATGGTGATTGACAGGATATTCCTCTGGCTGTTTATCATCGTCTGTTTCCTGGGGACCGTGGGACTCTTCCTTCCCCCGTTCCTGGCTGGAATGATCTGATTTCACGGCCCTGGCTTTGGCCCAAAGGTGGCACTGCTGACCATCCTTGCTGCTGCCTCCACAACCCACCTTTGGGGTCAGTACCATGTGACCGCAGGTGCCCCACCCTGGAGTCCCTACACTGGCCCGGTCCTCGCAGACTTCCTGACCCCGCTCACTTGGCAGCGCTGTGCTCTCGCTGAGCCTGCACTGGGCGCAGAGCCTGGCTTTGGGTGCTGAGCAGCGGGAAAGGGAGGAACTTGCTCTGCAGAAGGTTATGATGAGGTGGTGACAATGTGGAGCGTATGAGATGCTCCTGAAGGAGCTATACAGACACTGGGTGACAGGAGTGTCACTCGGGGGAGCAGAAGGCAGGGGTGAGGCCAGGCGAAGGGGAACACAACACCAGCCTCAATGGAGGGGCGTGGGGGAGAGGCGAGAGGGCGCCACAAGGGGCAGGAGGACTATGAGCGATGTTTTGGATTCAGGAATGAGCCCAAAGTATTAGAACAGCCAGGCCGAGGTGGGGCTCCGGTGCGGGGAGCACTGGCTGGCAGGTGGGGTGTCTTTGAATGAGGTGGAGAAAGAAGTTCAGAGTCTGAGACCACGAATCTAATGGCAGAGTGGGAAAGGCTTTCGGGGAGGGGAGGAGGGGGAGGCAGGCTACGGGTGGGGCAGAACTGCAGGGCAGACCCTCAGGCAGAGGGGGAGGGTTAGCACCCCATCCCCCCTGCTGCAAACTGGCTCGGCAGCAGCCTACCCCCAGAGGCCTGGCAGCATCGAGCGTCCCTGCTATGGGCATACCCTCTGCCCTTCAACTCCTGTGGACAAACCACAAGGTCAGCCTGAGCCACTCTTGATCCAGCGTGCTCCCTCCCCGCCTTGCTCCCCAAGACTAGTGGTGGTTGGCACTCGGGAGTGAGTGGTCCGCTTTGGACCTCGAGAATGCTGTGTAGGTGCCAACACTGCAGGACCCAGGACCGCTTCCCTTCCCAGCCCGCCCCCCCTGTCCTTCCCAAGGCCCCATGGTGTGCCTGAGCTGCCCATGTGGTCTGTGTTCGAACCTTGGAATGCAGCCATCCATGGCTGTCAGTTGCAGCGGGAGTCTAGAGGAGTTCCAGCGGGGGAATCAGGGCTCCCCCCTGCCCCAGCTAGTCCTGCTTCTCCAGGGTGGAACCCCAGCAGTTAAAAGATGTGGACACTGGGTTCTTGGGTCAGCGTGGGTACCCCAGACAGGACGCTGATCAGGACAAGCTTCCAATTTCCCTTCAATCTTTGGGGTCCTCTCCCTCCAAACCCCCAGGCCCAGCCTCTGCTCCTTGGTTCTCTCCCAAGACCCCCGACTCGTGGCCCATTCCGGTTTCTGGCCCCTCCCTGTTTCTGTGCACGTGGTCCCCAACCTCCCTCCTCCCTCCGGGACCTCCCAGCCTGGGTCTCGTGGTGCACCGATGCCCCCTTATGTCAGTTCATCTCCCCTCTATCTTGCAAGTTTGTAGAGAAATCAAATAAAATTGAGGCCGCCGTTCATCTAGCTGTGCAACCCCTTGCGGCATCCCCAGGACCACCAGAGACTCCCCCAGAGCCCTGGTTGTTTGGATGTCAGCGGGGAGTGCCATTCCACTGGCATCCCTCCTGTGGCCGCGTCGGGGGCTGCCCTGGGTCCCCACTGGAAAACGGCCCCTTGGTCAGGTGCGGAGCGAAGGGGCTGAGGCTCATAGCTGACCCCACTGCATGGGCGTCACCAGGCCCCCCTGGGCTGAGCCGAGCATCAGCCCTTGGTCTGCACCCAGCTGAGCGCAATCAGTTTCTTCCAGGGCTGCGGCTAGAGGCCAAAGTTTTCCCCCAATGGCAGTTCAAGCAAATGAAGTGATCAAACCACAAAGCAAATAGTACAATTTTAATTCATCCACAAGTCAAATAGAAAGAAGGGAGAGAGTGTTCTGCACAAACACAAGAGAGAAGGAGGGCAGGAACTGATGAGAAAGGGGGAGAGAAAGGGAGAGGAGCAAGAAAAGAGGAAGAAAGGAGGGGGGAAAAGGTGGGAGTGAGGAAGGAAGGGGACTGCGACCTAAGTCCCATTTGGCCTCGACTCCCCTTCTCCTTGACACTTGGCGTGTTGACAACACAGTGTCCTGCGCCCAGTCTCCCAATAACGTGTTGCTGGACCGTGGCCCAGGTTCCCCCTCCAGGGGGCACATGGCTGTCAGTCCAGACCAAACTCACATTAAATAAATTCCAATATACACTGTACAAGAAAGCCAGGTCCACCCCTCATCTCACCAGCTGTCCACCTCGTGAAAGGAAGCTGCTCTCCGACCCCTCTGCATCCGTGGGCAGAAGAGCAAGAAGGAATAGCTTGGTTTCCCCGTGGCCTGCTATGTCCATGCAGAAAGCCACCATGGCCACTGGGGGCATCAGCGTGACCCCCAACAGGCCAGGCAGGTATGAGGAGGGAATGGCCAGTGGCAGCTGTGCTCCCTCTGAGTCCTCCTTGTCACCCCCTGGAATCTACAGCCCTGAGTCCCCTCTGTCCAGCTGCAGCCTGAACAGCACCGTCTGGGGGCCGGGATGGGGGAGGGGGTCGTGCAAAGTGGCAAGGGAAGAACTCCCCTCGGCCTTCCCCCTGAGAAGACCCACATGACCGAAGGCAAGGCAGGGGCCGGGGGCAAGGAAGGTACACGACAGGCGGGGGCGGAAGACGCGGACAGGTGACTCCCACCCTCCGTCACTCTGCAGGCGGGTGAGCCAGGTTGGCCAGAACCTTGGCCTGGTCCACGGCATCAAGCAGGTTCTTGGCATCCACGGCCAGGGTGTGGGAGGCTGTGAGCATCTGCCGCTTGCACTCCTCGCTCAGGGAGGTCACGGCGTTTTGCTGGGCCAGTCGCATCTTATTGATGAGCTCTGCCAGGTCCTTGTTGAGCAGTTTTTGGGTCCCTTCAATCTGGAGGAAGAGTGCACAGCAGAGGTTGGAGCCCGAGCCACACAGTTGTCCACTTTGGTGTTGGCTGAGATAGTCAGAATTTCTCTGGGGGGCAAGTCAGACCCAGGCCAGGGCTGAGTCCGAGGCCCTGAACAGGCTGGAGCCCAGCCACCAAGGACAGACACCGCAGACGTCCCGGCCCCAGCCCACCCCATGCCAGCCCAGTCTGATCCACCCCCACCAGCCCTCCCTTTATCACATATCATCTTCTTGTGCTGGCCCCACGTTCAAGTGGATAGTCGGGGGTCAAGTGCATTTACTCATTCATTAGCTGTCTGCCATGAAATCAAGAACTCTGGGGCTGTGGTTTGAGCTATAGGGCTTTGTTTACTGCCATAGGCCCGGAGCTCAGCACACTTCTGAGCACGCACTCAGCACTCGAGAGCACTGAGCAGGTGAAACGAATGGCTGGGCCATCACACCCAGGGCAAGATGCTCTCACGTCAGACAGGACAGCCCGGCCTGGGGCTCCTCTGTGGGCTACCACCGCGGAACCCCCCACCCCCGCACTGTCTTTTCTTGAGCAGTCACAGACAGTGGGGATTCAGTGGTCACCTGTGCCACGTCACGGACCACAGGCAGATGCCACATCAAACAGCAGCCTGGCCCTGGCTGTGGGGTTCCCAGACAGAGAGCCAACAAATGCGCGGAGGCACTGTACAAGTTGCCTGTTGCTGCAGTGACTTAAAACGACACACTGATCCTCTTCCGGTTCTGGAGGTTGGAAGTCTGGAGTGGGCCAACGGGGCTAAGTCAGGGAGATGGCGGGGCCGAGCTCCTGCTGCAGGCTCTAGGGGAGAATCTGTCCGCTGCCTTCTTCCGCTCCGAAAGGCTGTGGCTTTCCTTGGCTTTCGGAGCCTTCCAGCCCAAGCCGAAATAATCTCGGCCTCTGCTTCTGTCATCACACCCCCTCTCTGACTCTTACGAGAGCTATGCTTCTGCCTCCCTCTTGTGACTACATCGGACCGCCGTGGATGATCCAGTGTCCTCTCCCCACAGCAAGATCCTCAGCTTAACCACATCTGCTGAGGCCCCTTTGCCACGCAAGGCAACACAGCAACACAGGCGCCGGGGGCTGGCATGAGGCCCTCTCTGAGGAGCTGTCCTGCCCGCCACAGGCTCCCACGTGAACACGGAGCACCGAGACTCCTATGTCAGTGGTCGGTGGTTGTTTGTTTCTCACTCAAATAAAGAAAATTAGATTAAATGGTCCACAAGAGACACCTTAACTGCTATGTCCGTAACACACTCAGCTTGCCTCTAGCGTGGAGGGAGACTAGAGAAGGGGTCACAGGAGGGCCGGAAGGGAAGGCGTGTCCTCCCTCGCGTGTGCGCACACAGTAAGGCATCGCTGCAACTACCTGAGACCTAAGCTAGGAAACCAGCCCTAGGAGGCTGGCCAGGTCCCTAGGTGCCAGCTCAGCCCCCTTGCGGCACCTGCGCAGATGCGCTGTGCAGGGCCACCTGCTGCAGGCTCGGTGGGCAGAAATGAGACTGCCCAGGTGGCCCCGCTGAGCCCCCGCGTGGAACACAGCTGGGCAGGTGCAGCGGAAGGGGAGCCGGTGGCACCGTCTGACACCAGGACGCTCACCTCTGTCCGAGACGACGACGGCAAGGAAGGCAGGATGTTGTCCACGCTCCCGATGAGCTTCCGCAGGGTCAGGCCCACGTTCTGGGGAGAAAGGGCGGGGCGACTGCACCTTCCGCTCTCTGAGAAAGCCATGCTTCCTTCAGAAGGAGCGCTCCTGGTTGGCATCGGCCTTCTGAGCCTACCTGGGACTAAACGCCCTCCGCCACCTTGCTGTAATGGGGTCTTCCCGGGAAAGACACCCGGCATGTGGGGCAGACCGGGAAGCCCAGCCCCATCCCATGTGCTTGCAGGGCTGGGATGAGCGGCCTCCACCTCCCTGTCCTGGTTCTGCCCCTGGTGCTCACCTTCACCACCACCACGTAGGCCTCAGGGGGCAGCTGACAGAGCTCATTCTTGAGGTCCAGCACAGCCCGCACCAGCTCCATGACATTGAGGTACACCAGGTCGTCGGTCCGATCCAGGTTGGCTGTGGGCTGGATGGACTGGCGGGGGTGGGGGGTCTCGAGTCAGGGGAATGCTGCGATTCTTTCCTGGGAGGCACTACTGGTGCCAGCTCAGCCCCCAGCCCAATTTGAAAAGATCTCCAAGACAACAGTGCCCTGCGTTGGGGGTGCACCCCTCCCTTCTGCGTCTGGGGCAGTGGTTCTCACATTGGAATCTGCTGAGGGCCTTCTAGCAGGTTGGTGGCCAGCTTCACACCAGACCAACTCAACCACCACCCTGGCACGGTGGCCAGTGGTTTTCCAAAAGCACCTTGAGTGATTCTAACAGGCAACCAAGGCTGAGAACACTGTTTCAGGTGAGGAAAACCGGCGCCCATCCCAGGCTACCGCAAGAATAAGGTGGGCGCTGACACCCAAGGGGATGCACTCAAGAGAGGAGGGGGCCCAACTCCTGCTCCTAGGGCAGGACCAACGAGCTTTCCTTCAGGTTGGGGAGAGAAGAGACTGGCCATCCCCTTGCTTTTTTGGGGCTCAGCTGTGTGGCCTTAGACAGGGCACTGCCCTTCTCTGGGCCTCAGCTACAGCATGAGGGGGCTGGACAAGGTTATTTCCGAAGGCCTGTGAACTCTTCACAGACCACGGTCTTCAGTCTTGGGCAGCCCCGGTTCAAATTCATTACCAGCTTTGGCAGAGCCAACACATACCTGTGCACCCAGCCGTGGCGGCTTCTGTGGGGGGCCCGTGAACTCTGCTGCAAAAGGAGGGAGAGTGAGGGGGGCAGTTCTCAGCACCCTGGCCCTTCCCTCTGCGTCTGCTGATAACCAAGCCAATCCCCTCTCTGCTACCAGGAGACACAAAAAATGAAACCCTCATTCCCGACGGCAGAGAAAGAAAGTGACCTCCCTGGCCCTCCCAGAGCCAGGGACAGCCCTGTAGTCCACCTCTTGGAAGGATAAAGCCAAAGTTATAGCAGCGCTGGAGGGACTGCAGAGGTGAGCCAGACCCTGAAAGCCCGTGTCCAGCCCTGAGGGACAGCACACCCTCTGGCCTTGACAGTCCCCAGGAACAAGCTTCACTCTGTGAAGGCAGGGAGCGGGTGGCTGTGGCATCGGTCCCCAGCCCGGTGCCCCTGCGGCTAGCAGGGTGGGTTTGTGCGCGTTCCCCAGGGGTCTGCTCTGAGCACTGGGGGAGTCGAGGAAGTGGAGCAGCAGAAGAACCACACTCCTCACGCCCCACTTTGATAAGCAAAGGTGCACTCGGCCCCTGGGCTGCAGGAAGAGCCCACTCAGAGCAGAAGTCACAAGGCCCAGTTCTACTCTCAGCTCCTCCACCAAAGGGCCGTGTGACACAGACAGGGAAGCTCAACTTACGCTCCCTGGGCCTTGATTTTCATCAGTCAGATAAGGGGGCTGCTCAGAAGGGTCCCTGGAGCCAGGCTGCCTGGGCTCAAAGCTGAGCTCTGCCAGTTACCAGCTGGGTGACTTTGGACAAGTCACCCTTCCCCTGCCTTGCTTTCATGGCCTTTGTAAAGTGGGTGCCATAACAAATTGTCTTATGTCACAGAGTTGCCTCGAGATAAAACCAGTTGACATCTGTAAGTGACTTGGGCCTGTGTGTGGCTTGTGTCAAGTTCTCTGGGATGGTGTCATCATCACAACTGTCACTGTCATCCTCACCATCATCAGCCCCACCCATCCAGGAGGATGAAGATGCACCCAGTGTGCTGCTGGCTCCTCCCCCCACTGCAGCAGGGGCCTTTGGAGAGACTCTGAGGGCTCAGCCACCCCCTTTCTCCCTTCCATCCCCCAGGCCCAGGGAAGATGAGCATCAGCGAGGAGAGGCCAGGGGAACCACCCTATTTTCCTCCATGAGGAGCCTCCAAAAGAATGAGTGGGGGCTAGGAAGGGAGGGTCACGCCTTCCTCCAAATAAATGCAAAGAGGGGATAAACTGGGAAGAGGACTCAGGACCCCAGGACTGAGAGAGAGAGAGAGATGGGAAAAGACACTGGACCGGGAGAGTGTGGGGTGGCAGACGGGGTGGAAGGGCAGACACCAACTCCAAGACGGAGCCCCTCTGCACACTCTGAGGGAAAACAAGGCAGACGTTTCTTAAAACTGCAAGTACACTCTACGGCTCTCTCCAGCGGGCAGGGAGCAAGGGCAGTGGCTCAACACCAGAGGTCAAGTGCAAACTCCCACTGAGAGGAAGGGCGCGTGGACACTTACTGTAGCCGGCCTCCTTCTCTGGGGTCTGGAAGGAAGGAAAAAGAACACATCACTGACGTGGCTCTGGGGACAACCCAAGTGCCCCCTGACCTGTTGTCCACCCCCTCGACATGGCATTTAGAGGGTTAGAGATCACGGGCATGGGGGCATAGAGTCTGGGGGTTCCTGACAAAAAGCAAGCTGGAGGCACATCCCTCTTTTCTAAAAAGCAGAGGGGGCTGGGGCAGAAGAAGCAGTGCTGTGGGTGTAGATCAAGTGAGAGCTCAGGAAAAGGGCCCCTCAGAGGTTAGAGGAGAGAGAAGAGACTCGCTGCCAAGGTGAGAAAGAGGCAGAAGGGAAGAGACAGGCAGGCCGGGGGCCGGAGCTGGGGTCCTGCTGTCTGTGAGGGCATCCCAGCCTTCACTCTAAGGTAGAGGCCTCTCCCAGACTTACCAGTGGGGACTTGTCATTCATGTGAACCATGGGGTCCTGCAGAGGAGAAAACCAAAGCAGAGGACTTAGAATTCCAGAACTAGGAACCTCAATAACGCACAGAGAACGTGCACTGTGGTCAGCTGTGGGGGGCAGAGGAGGACACACCAATGTGACATGATGGCATGGACGTCTCTCCCATGCAAGCACGTTTATCAGAGTGTCCTCAGCAGGCTGCCGAGAACAATGTCCCGCCCCACGCACAGCTCAGCGGCTGCTCACCAGGGATTTCTCCTCCTGCCTCAGCCACTGGTAATCTTCCACCATCTGCTTCTGCTGCTTGTCCAGGATCTGCCGCATCTTGGCCCTCTCAGCCTCCCAGAGCTGCTGGGCCTCTTCTCGGCTGCTGGGTCGGATGAAGTCCTCCTCCTGGGAGGACAGTGGGGAGAGAGGGGAGGACACAGTGAGCCTAGTCCCCAGACTCAGAGGAGGGACAGTCCTCTGAAAAGCCTCGTGGCAGCCACAAGACTTGGCCTCATGACGCTGCTCTTAAATCCACAGTCACACATGCAGACAGTTACAATTGGGCCCGTCAGCCCCACACACATGCTTGTGTTGCAATGGAATGCCAAGCTCAGAACGCGGTGTTTAACCTGCATTGTATTCGAGTGATTACATGACCTGTCAGACAATTTAATTTTCGAAAAAACTGCCCTAATGTTATTTTCTCAGCTGGTTATCTGTCATGGTTGCTGTCACTTAATCAATTTAGAAGTGCAAAGCCAACCCTCTAGAAAAGCCTTGGGCACTGCCCTCCAGCCCAGCACCACTGCGCAGGTCTGCAGGCTTCAAGGGGCCGCGGTGCTGCCTGCAGCCCCACAGTGGGGCGGGGCCCGAGAGAAGGAGCAACAGTGGGCACCCATGGATCGTACCTTTTTATTAAAACAAGCTCTTTATCAAGATGGTAGCTGGGGTTGTTTAACCAAAAGAAATGCATGAGCTGGGAGACAAAGTGAAGAACAAAATTTAAAGAAATACAGATGTGTAGACATTCAATACATGCTTCCTCTCCCAGCTTTATGAATCCAACCCTTGATTTAACTCATTTGGGGGACTTTGGACCTGCTCATCGCTTTACCAGCTATTTCCCAAAAAGAAGGTGTTGCGTGTTTTCTTAGCACCTGCTTTCCCCTCAGGCTTCTCAAGGGCTCATTTGTATAGTTATCTGCTCAGTCCCTTCAAACTGTTTTTGCATTCTTTTCTGCTGCCCAACTTTGCACCTGGACTCCTGGACTTGCACTAACACTCCAGGAGTGTTACTGGCATTTTTTGGACTGCATAGAGCCAAGGACTGCCTTCGCCAGGGGCAAGACCTCCCTGTGGCACCCAGGCCAGCAGGCCCCTCCAACTGTTTCCTTTGAAGTGGCCAGTTTCCATACAAACCACTTGTCTAAAATGCCAAAATTCATGCTCTATCCACTTCAGCGAGCCATAGTCTCCGCCAATCCTCTGAAGCTATTTCCCCCACTAAACTCCCTAAACACACTTGACTATAACAAGACAGTTAAATATTGAGCTTTTTCCCTAGTGCTCATTCAGTTTCAGTTACTGCTCTCAATTTCTAACAATACTTCTTCCCACTTCTCGGATTTCTCGGTGAACTATTCTTTGTTCATTATTTTATTCAACAACCATATATTAAGCCACTGCTGTGTGGCAGGCACAGGGGTGGGTGTGGGGAGGGCAGCGATGGTGTAACATGCAATGTCCCTGTTTGCACGGGCTGTGTGAGCGACAGCCAGACCAGGCGTCGCAGCCTCAGCACCATAGACACTTGGGACCAGATAATTCTCTGCTGGCGGAAGATGCCCTGACCTTGCAGGACGCTTAGCTGCAACTCTGCCCTCCAGACGCCTCAGCACCTCCCCAGCTGCAACAACATGCCCCCAGGCAAAATCACCAAATGGGGCAAAATCAGCCTCAGTTGAGAGTTACTGAGTTAGACCTTATTTTAAGAAGACAGATTTCAGAACATAAAGAGTATTTTGTAATTGTAGAATCATAAAAATAAACAAGATTTATTTCACAGAGGACAATGCTCCAACATGAGGGAATTTTAGGGTTATAAACAGCCCCACTTACACGTCAGCACCTGCAAACACAATGGTGGGGCTGCCCCAGGATCCCAGCAGACACTGCCCACCAGGAGCCAAGGGTCAAACACTTTGGATACAGAGTTAGGAACCTCCAGGCATAAGGAAAACGTGTGGACTGCAGGAGACTGGAGGTGGTACTGGTAGGAGGAGTCACCAGAGTCAAGTAAACACTACGTAATGTGTAAGTGCTAAAAAAGGTTCCTACCACTCAAATATCTAGTGCGCCCCAGGCCTGATCAGCATCTCACAAAGTATTTTAAGATGCATTCACAGATTTGTTCCTACATCTTCCAATTTCATAATCAAATCCAAGGAGAAAGTGAGATTTTTAAAAAATTGAATCACTTTTAGGCTTCCTGGTCTGAAAAGTACCTCAGATATTCTTATCAGGCAATAAATTCTTACCTGGCTGGTCACTCTTATCAGGGATCAGGTCTTTGTGGCGCTGTAAGTGACCCACAAGCTTTGACCATTCCAGAGTTTGGCTCCCTGCTCCTCCCCTCCTGTCCTCACGTCTGTCCTTCCTCACTCCAGCCAAACAGCTCCTATGGTTTCCCAGCACTCAGCTGTGGCTCCTACTGATGCCTCTGCCCCTTTCACCCCCCTCAACCCAGTTCCTTCCTGTCCAAATCTTACCCATCCTTCCCAGCCCAGCTGATGAAAAGAAAGCTGGAAGGAGTTGTTCTCCTCTCTGCACTCTCACTGCACTTTTGCCGTATTTTGCTGAAATGTGTGTGCCACTCACGGCTTTCTGGCTTGCATTACAGGTAGGTGTGCACCTTGCCTGTCTCTCCAGGCCAACTGTAAGCGCACTGAAGGCAGAATCACCAGGGCCTCCTGTCAGCACCTAGGACAGCTCCCAGCAAAGCACTCCTGCACAATGTACTGAATTTATTTTAAGCCTCAGTTGTGAGATTGCTGCCTTACGAGTCTGGTGTGGCATCCCACAGATGCCCGGATGAGCCAGGCAATACCGGAGTCAGTCAGTAACAAGGGTGTTTTTATGGGAAAAACATCTCCGATTTGTGTTCAACGCTTTGCAGGGAGCCTAGGCCTTTTCAGCATTCTACCTGGAAAAGGCTTTATCCAAGTTTCTGATGTACACCACAAAGTGGAGTTTTATTTTTAACCTTTTTTGGTTTATTTTAAGAAATGTTCATTATGTTCTTTTAGGCAGACTTTCCTTGCGGAAGGTACTTCTAAACCCCGGACACAAAAGGTCTTTTTTCCCTGCAGCACAGCCCGTCTCTATGGAGCTGAACAAAGTCCTCACGGGAAGCAGGGATTAGACAAAGGCGATGCCGCCCCCCACACACGCAAAACAGCTTCCTTCTGAAAGGTCGCATTGTAAAGCGAAACTCACTAAAACTCAATTAATTACGAATAAAGAGTCAAGGGCAGGAGGGTGGAGGAACTGAATACTGCCTAAATTATAGTGCAGGCTTCAAAATGCAGCTTTGTTATTGTTAAGTATATGCTAAGATATAAATTGTTTAAATGATAAATGGGGAAATTTATTCCACAATAGATCTTGATGCCTAGAATTCTGAATTATATTACTCATTTTAAAATTTTACTAAGTTAAGAACAAGGGCACAGAATATATCAACCAATGCACTTTCCTACATCTTCTAAATCTATTGGAATAATCATGCGGGTTTTCCAAAAAATTTTAGAGGCATGTATACTGAACATGAAATATCGTGCATGTATATGGAGTTAAAGCTAAAACAATAAGGGCTTTAGTCTGTTTTGTCGCATAGCAAGGCTCAGTTTAGTAAAATATATTAAATATTCATGGCAACCACAGGAGCTATTTGCACTGAAGGAGAAATGGGTGCTGACAAGTGACAAGTGGGCAAGCAAAGGTGCTTTTATTTATTTCATTATTTTTTGATTATCACTCAAAGACTCAATGACTGATTTTAGAGACAGAGGAGGGGAGAGAGAGAGGGAGAGGGAGAAACATCAAAGTGAGCGAGAAACATCCATGGGTTGCCTCCCACATGTGCCTGACTGGAGATCAAACCCACAATCTTGGTTTGTGCTGTGACCAGGGATCGAACCCACAACCTTTCAGTTATAGGACGATGCTCCAACCAACCGAGCCACCTGGCCAAGGCTGTTTATTTATTTATTGTATAAGCCATGACAACCAGATGCTAAATCCATGAAGTGCTCAGGGCCTCATATTGGCAGTCATGACAAAGAGGTGACTGGAAAGGCTGCAGCCCCCCAGCTCCTTCCCAAACAGCAGCAACCTTTACAAAAGCAGCAGGACTGGAAGCCACAAAGAAGCCTTCTTCTGGCTGGAGAGAGACTGGACACCCAAAGCAACCAGGCAGGAAGGGCAGAGCAGAGCAGAACCTCCAGGGCCTTTGTTCTCTGGCACCGACAGGCTTAGTTGCCTCTCCCCGCAAGACTCCTCACTACACCCAGAGCTCACGAAAGGGGGACATTGCGCATCACTCGCCACAGCACCAGAGTGTGGACAGGGCAGGTCCGGGTCCAGCTGGTGTCCTTGGGAACAAAGCCTGGCTTGGCCGCCAGCCTCTGATGTGTTCGCCAAGGAGGGAGTCACAGAGCCCCTCAGTGGCCGGACTGGCACGTGGACGCATGGAGGGCACCTCCTGAGTCTGAGGTGGTGGGGTTCCCGGTGTCCCAGGCACCTCCCCTCCATTAGCCTCCTCAGTCCGGGCTGGGACCCAGCATGCAGAGTCCTCTTACCCGCATGCTGTGGCGCTTGAAGACATTGTGCCGGTGGAGAGGCGGGGTGTGCAGCGAGTTTACGGGAGATGGGTACTCCATAGGGCTGGTGAGCGTAGGCGAGCTGGCACACAGACCCTCGGGGACCTATTCAGGAGAAGCAAAGAAGCACCACGCACAGGGACAAGGCGAGAAGGTAGACAATTAGCTGCTACAAACTTAGCACAAAGAAACGATACGTGAGCACCACGGGAGAAACAGGACTTGGTCTCTAGGAGCCAATAAAGAATATAATATCAGCATTTCATGGGCCCTGTTGGGAAGACATGGCGGAGCAGCATACACAGACAGCTCTTGGCTAGGACTGGGCACTGCCCTCGTGGCCAGCGGCCTCCGTGCCCTGCCAACGACGGGCCCACACGTGCGACTGACCGGCCGAGCGCGCGTCCCCTCCCTTGGGACTCTTCAGAAGAGAGTTCTGTTCCATAGTCAGATATAATTAACACACAGATGCGTGTGTGTGTTTGATCGCTGAGTTCAGCATCCCAAAAGGCATGCTTGGTTTTAGTGGCATTGCTTCTATCTTCTGCATCAAGTTTTTTTCTTCAAATGAAGAGGATTTATGTTAGTTCTTGGTTGGGCTTGGCTGGGCACTGGGCAGGGACTCTGAGCCGAGGGGTGTGAAGGAACAGACGAGGGGGACTGGGGCTCCCTCTGACCGAGATGCGAGAGACAGGCGCGGGGCAGAGGCCCAGGCTCGGGCGGGGAGACCCCGTGGTTGGTGATGACGAAGGCGGGACAGAGCTCAGATGAAACACTTCTCTCTCTTCACTGGCCACCTCTGTGGGGAGCTCCAGGGAGCAACTCCATTTTCTGGGGAACATCAACTGTCCCCAGCTTCCTTGGAGCCCTCCTCAGAAGGCTCTGCTCAGGGAGGCTTTGGACACAGACGGGCAGCTGTGGGCAGGCACACGCAGCAGCAGACGCCGTGGACAGACGGGCCGGGCGTATAAAGCGCGCCTTCGCTGGGGACAGCCCAGTGAGACTGCATTGGGTTTCCTTTGACCTCTGGGGACTCTGAGTTCAGATTCTTTTCTGGGTGCCAAAGCAGGCCCTCTCTGTTACCTGAGCAGTGGGCTGCTGCTCCGCAAGGCATGAGAATGGAATTTCAGGAGGGACCAAGACGGCCCTGAACTTCCCAGCACCTGGTTATGCTTACCTGGAACTGCAGTTTGGGAGCCAGAAGGTTGGTTTGTGGCGGGGGCCTGTACTTGGGTCGGCTGGGCTGCAGAGAGAGCACAGAGAGCGGTCAGCCCGGTGTCCCTCCCTGCGAGAGCACTAGAGGGGAATCAGGTCAGGGACAGGTCCGGCTTGCTCAGAATGAGGAAGATGAGGGACACAGTTTCCATTGCATTCACCTCCTGAGCACCCATTACATGCTGAGTGACAGGCGGGTACACAGAGCCAGGCTCTCTGTCCTGCTGGGGGCCGGCACTAGGTGAGGGGTCACTGGGCCCTGGCTTTGCAGCTTCTTTGGGTGGGGGAGCACCTGTCAAGCGGCAGCTGAGAGCCACAGACATGCGCAGGCAGGAGGTCACGGGGCTCCGGCACTTACAGCAGCTTCATGTGGGAGGTGAAAACTGAGCTGAACCCTGACTCAGGGAAGCGGGGAGGCACCCCGGGCCAGGGGCACACTGAGAAAAGGCCCTGCACCAGACAGGGCTTTGTTGTGGACAAATGTCTGTGTCCCCACCAGAGCTGTATGGTGAAGCCTAGCCACCCCATCCCCGCAGTGTGACAGCCTTTGAAGGCAGGGCCTTGGGAGGTAAGGGTTGGATCAAGACGTGAGGGCAGGCCCCCATGTGGGATCTGCATCCTTATAGCACTAAGGAGAGACTCCAGAGTGTCCACTCTCTCGGCCCTGTGAGGGCACAGTGAGAAGGTGGCCATCTGCAAGACAGGCAGAGTCCTCACCAGACACTGGATCTGCCAGAACCTTGATCTTGGACTTCCCAGCCCCCATGAACACCTGCTGTTCAAGCCAGCTGGTCTATGACATTTGGTTACAGCAGCCCAAGCTGCCTAGTACAGGTGCTGTCACTCACAACCCACCCACCCAAAGACAGGGCCATGGGGCACTGGCTCCTGAGCCCAGAGACGTTATGGAGCATGTGGACACGAAGGCTGGACCTAAGGGGCCCGGACACACTCCTCATTCACGTGCCCTTGTGGGGATCTAATTGTCCTTAGAAAACACCAGAAAGTGCTCAAGCTTCTCAAGGAAAGTGTTTCCAGGTGACTCCCTGCCCCAGCTGCCCCATGGGCAGGTGCTGTCTTGCTGTCTCCGATGCCACCTGCCAGGGCACCGAGGGGGCAGGGATTGAGCTCAGTGCTGATGGAGGGTTGCCTGCAGGGGCTGGGAGAACTGTAGGGGCACACTCCGTCTGTGCTGTGAGGGCCTTGCAGTCGGGTCAGCAGTAGGCCAGATGGGGACCCAGTCCTGCTGTGACTCAGGGGACCAGTGAGGCCAGGGCTTGGCTTACCTTGGGTGGTGGTTCCTGGAAGGCTGGGGGCTCCAAAATTTTGGGAGGTCGGTAGCGAGCGTTCCTCTCCTGCTCTATAGCAAGGTCCTTCTCCATCTGATAAATGTCACTGCCAAGGGGTCAGGTCAGATAGGGAGAGAGAAACAAGGTCAATGCTCCTGGGGGCTCCTCTCTTCACTCTGCAGCCCGGAGAGGCCCAAGGATGACCACTGGGGCCCACTTTTATCTCCTCTGCAGAGTGTGCTGGGGAGACCCCTCCAAGACAGGCTGGGACACGGGCCCAAGGTCGCTTCCACACCAAGGCTGGGAGGATTTCAGAAACAGATCCACAGAGGGGAAACCCCCTGGGAGAGACAGTCTCTAGCCCACTTCCCCGTGCCTCTTGCCTTCCTGTGCCTGCTGTTGGCCCTGATCCCCTATGTAGGTTTCTGGCGTCCCAGTCAATGTCAGGACGGCCCGGCTTCTGCATCTCCTGTTTCTCACTGAACGTCCCATCAGCACACTGCTGGTGCATGGGTCACTGCCACGCCGGCCCTGTGCATGCTTCTGGCTCTCTCACCCCATCCAGTGGTTTCCAACCTGGGGATGGCAAACCCCCAAGGATTCTGGAATAATTGCAGGGGTCTGTGAAACCACATGCTCACAGGTGTACTGTGCATTGTCTGCAGACCAAGTATTATGTATGATTGAAATAAATTTCTGGCCCTGACTGGCGTGGCATCGTTCTCAAAAACAAAAGGGCATGGGTTCCGTAACCAGTCAGGGCACACGCCTGGGTTGCGGGTTCGGTCCCAGGTCAGGGCGCATATGAGAAGTAACCGACCAAAGTTTCTCTCTCACATCGATGTTTCTCTTTCTCTTTCTCCTCCCTTCCCCTCTCTCTAAAAATAAATAAAATCTTTATTTAAAAGAAAGAAAATGATTTTCTAGGCCCAAGATAGAGTCACTCGGGGGTG